>NW_024884697.1:27801264-28075641 GCF_019232065.1 Centrocercus urophasianus | reverse complement strand
CCCCCCCTTTTTTTTTTATTCCCCTACGGCTCAGAAATATTCCAACCCTTGATTTGTCATTTTCAAAATAACATGAGATAAGTGGAAAAAAAAAAAAAAAAAAAAAAAAGGCTAAAGCTTTTCATTCCAATTCTTGGGTTGACTGACATGTTAAGAAGATTGGGAGTTTCTCAAACAAAAGTATCTGCATAAGATTTGCTCTCTCTCTGATCCTCTTGTGCAGTTTCGCTTTTTTTCCAGCTGACAGGTTAATCCAAGCATAAACAATTGCATTATCATCCTCAAAATTATTTTCAGTATAGCTGATATTTTTCTTAAGAGGGGCTCCGTAAGAAGTCTTTGAATAATTAAAACAGATTAATTCACTTAGAGGTACGGAGCCACCTCCGTAAAATAGACTCAAATGGCCTAATTACTAATACACCATATGGAGGAAAAGCAGAGGTGTGGTGCAGTCTGTTGATGGATCAATTAGTACACAAGGCACAGGATTGTGTCATCATCACTGTTACCATCAAAACAAAATCCCATTTTGCATGTGCCTGCAATATCACACAATCTTGTTTTTTTCCATTTGTGTATCACCTCCTTCAAAATGAAGATCTCAAATGCTTCGGATACATTGATGGACCTCTGCACCATTTCCCACAGATTAGGAAGGTGTAAATGACCATCTGGTTTATCTGCTACGTAGAAGTAATTGCTAGAGCAGACAGTTCTCTGATACCCCTCTGAAAGCTCTCAGCACTGCCACAAATTAATGGGAAAACTGCTGATAGTGAAGAAGCTGTTTCTGTGAGCACATACTGGTGAAGGGCTTTTGGCTTTGCAGCATAGGAGGGAGACCCCCAGGTGCAAGTTTATATATCTTCAGGAGTTTAGCAAGGCATTAGGAAATTACAGGCCATGGAAGTCCCTCCACTGCTTTTATTGGTCTAATACACTTCAATACATTTCATTCTGTGGGGAGATCTCCTGGTAGGAGTTCTGTATACGTGAGTATGATGTAAGGAATTACAGTGAGTGGCTCATGTTGTTGCATTTAAGAGGAGCTGTTTCTGATAGCCTCTTGTTTCAGGCTTGGATTAAGCACCTATAAAACTCTTCTGGGAAATTACTGGGGAAGAAAAAAAAAGCATTCTGATAAAATTTAAAATGCGTTAATTGCAGTTTAAATAAGTGGGTCACAATGCTACATTTCAAGAAGATTTTTTTTTTCCTAATTATTTGATTTTAAATACTGAAAGTTTACAGTTTACCATTCTTTCATGTGGTAAAGCACAGAGCATGCAGGTTTACAGGCTACATCTGCATCAGGGCTGCAGCTCTTCCTTTCAGCAGCTACTGCCCTGATGGGCTAATCTGATAACCACAGGTCTGCTACATTTATTCATAGGAATCTCATCTACCAGCATTTTAGGTTTCTGGACTTTCTAAAGCATCCCAATGCCCAAGCACTGGAGGAATTTAACCTCTATTATTGGGCAGAGATAGAGTCACTCCATCCTTGGAGCTACCACCTTTCCCCTCTGCATGTATGCTTACGCGCAGGAGGAAAAGTTTGGGCCCTGGTACAATCTCTGTGAAGGTAAACCATACTGTCATAACCAAATGCACTGCTTTCAAGGATCACAGAATCACAGAATCACAGAATTGTAGGGTTTGGAAGGGACGTCCAGAGATCATCGAGTCCAACCCCCCTGCCAAAGCAGGTTCCCTACAGCAGGTCGCACAGGTAGGCATCCAGGCAGGTCTTGAACATCTCCAGAGAAGGAGACTCCACCACCTCCCTGGGCAGCCTGTTCCAGTGCTCCGTCACCTCACTGTAAAGAAGTTCTTGCGCACATTTGTGCAGAACTTCCTATGCTGCTGTTTCCTGCCATTTCCCCTTATCCTGTCTCCACTCACCACTGAAAAGAGTCCGGCCTCGCCATTCTGCCCCCCACACCTCAGATATTTATAGACCTGGATCAGGTCCCCTCTCAGTCTTCTTTTCTCAAGGCTGAACAGACCCAGTTCACTCAGTCTTTCCTCATAGGAGAGATGCTCCAGGCCCTTCACCATCTTTGTGGCCTTCCGCTGGATTCTTTCCAAGAGATCCCTGTCTTTTTTGTACTGGGGAGCCCAGAACTGGACGCAGTACTCCAGATGAGGCCTTACCAGGGCAGAGTAGAGGGGGAGGATCACCTCCCTCGACCTGCTGGCCACGTTCTTTTTAATGCATCCCAGGATGCCATTGGCCCGCTTGGCCACGAGGGCACACTGCTGGCTCATGGCCAACCTGTCGTCCACCAGGACACCCAGGTCCCTTTCTGCAGAGCTCCTCTCCAGCAGCTCATCCCCCAACCTGTACTGGTGCATGCAATTATTCCTCCCCAGATGCAAGACTCTACACTTGCTTTTGTTAAAACTCACCCGTTTTTTTTCTGCTCAGATCCACATCTGCAGTATGAACCAACTTCTGGAAAGATCATTTTTCCTCACTTCGCTCTTCCGGTAGAAGTACTGTATATAATGCACTACTCTGACATGCATTCTGTTCCTTGATCAATCCAATTTTTGTTTTTTTCACTCATTTTCTGCTGCTACATAATGTGGGCAAATGTGCCTTGTGCACTGTTACTGCCTTGGTCCTACAGTTTATTCTGACATGAATTTTAGCAAAGAAAGATGTTGCTTTCCAGCTTTCTTACTCAGGACATTGTAATCTAAATCTTCAATTGCAATACCAATGTCAGACAAACTACACATTCTTGAAAAATAAACAGATATTGACACCAACCCTATAGGGATTCTGTCCCCTGGGAAAGACTTTAGTCCACTTTAAACTACTGTCATTTAACTGTTTCCACTGCTGTCTGTTCAGATTAATCTTTGCGGTTTTGAAGGCAAATCTCAGACAAAACACCTATTTGCTGAGTCCAAAATATCTAAATATGACTGAGAAAGTCTGGGCAAGTCTATCTATAATGCTCTTCCAGGGATTTGGAAATCATACAGACTGGAAAACTAGACTCTTTATAATTGTCTCAAAATGAGCTAAAAATTGGCAAACCTTGAAACACTCAAAATCATGCATTTCTTTTGAAAAGCTAGGTCTAGCATTTTATATTCTTCTGAAAAGACAGGCAGGAATCAGTATGTTTGGAGGAGACGTCAGAATAAACACGGTCATCTGGTTATACCCACCAACCCAGTCAAACTTCCAGGAAGATGCATGGTGCCCCAGCTGCAGACAGGAACACCCTTCCATGCCAAAGGAAGGATCACTGTGTTTGTGTCATAGAGGCCTGATTTTGCAGGTGTTTTAGAGGTGCAATAAATTACTGTAACGGGGTAATTTTCTACATCTAATTAGTCGCTTCCAGGAAATTGTCAGAAAGTTTAAGAGGAACCTAAAGATGACTGATAGTTCTCATTGTATGTGGGGAAACAATTCTCTGAGGTCTTGGGGAGCCTGCTACCAATGACAATCTTCCAGTGGCACATTTTTTCTTTTTGCATAGTGGGCACAGTGTGGTAAATCTATCTCATCCCTGTTGGACTGGCTCCCTTCCCAGCCTCCTCCTCCTCCCACCATCCATGTGCCCAGTCACATCCCCTCACAGGAATGCTGCAGAAAAGTAAAACATTATGGGAACCATATGTCTAGAAGCAGGCTTACAAGATGAGATGGTCTACAGTCATTTTGTCTTTATTTTAAAGTCCAAAGTCTGAAACACAGCAATACTGCTGTGCTGCTATGAAGAAATTGTAGGCTTGAGTGGGAATCAGACTTAAAGAAAGATAAACCTTCTTGACTTCACATCCAGTCCTGACCATATGACCTAGGCCATATAGACCTAATAGCTGTCTAACAAAGCACATATGCATCATGTCACTTTTTAGTCACAAGTGATAGATGTTCCTCAAGTATAATTTATCTTCTTGTCTTATGTGGTGCCGGGACAAAAAAAACCAAACAACACTATTATTTCAATACACTAGACTCTAGCATAAACAATCACTTTGAGCACTCAAAAAAACATCTTTATTTTCTGTGAGGAAAAAACACTGTTCATCCTACACACATGTTCATGAGACATTCAGTAAGTACAACTGTAGACTTCTAGCAGCATGGGCAGTAGCTTCCTGTTTACACAGTCATGAGTGATAGGGAATCACTGCAGATGTTGGGAAGATAGGAGCCCCAGGATCAATTCACCTTTAGTATCTCAATATCATTTTGCAGCACATTTGGTTGTGTACTACTCTACACATAGAAAGACTGCTCTTGAGAAAAAACAAAGCAAATCATGACTAAATCTTTTCTCTGTAGGAGAAGCAGCTATAAACTAAAACTGCGCTTCAGCAGGGAAGTAAATCTACCTTTCAGAAGTCCTACACTGCATCAGAAACTCTGCAACTGTAAGATAAAACACGTTATTCTGACAAAATACCACTCATTCAAATCCATTCAGAAATGCTAATGGATTATCTAAGTCAAAGAGACCTCAGCTCCAACCAGGTATTATTGGTCTACACTATTCTAACTTCAGCTAAACTGAATGCTGTTCATCCTCCGTCAGCTGGTATAAAGCCAATATAAACTCCATATAAGCTCCATATGGTGTGTTCTGGCTAATTTGACAGAAATGTGATCATGTACCCATTCTTGAGCGAGATCATATTTGTACTCCAGGGAGATCAGTCAGCACATAGGCCTCCAACTAATGTCTGTGGAGCCACAGCATGAGCATGAGCATCACACAGGTTCCTGTCACCAAGGCCGCTGGGGCTTGGACGGCATCCAGCAATCTCCCCAAACTCCCAGGCCCTCAAACCAGGCGCTTTTGGTTTCTTTACATTTCATTTTTCTGATATATTCAGATCCGTCTCAATCAAACTGGAAATCAACACCCTCACAGACTGTGTGTTATTTTCCACCAGCTTCTCTTTTCTGTTTTGGAACATTTAGCTCAGAGATGTAGATGAGGATGGTCTGTTGCATTTGAACTGACACAGTAAATCCCAGTCCTTTAAGTCGCTGCACCCATGTGTACAGGAGGGCAGTGTTAATCAGTAAGAGGTTAGAGAAAGTAGAGGGATAAAGCCTAGAATCTGATTTACTGAACATTTGAAAGCCATTGCTCTCTGAACAAGCCTTTTTATGGCTTGAAGTAGTAACTCATTCAGTCTCAGCTGCACTGATGCCTTTAGTAAGGTTGCAGCTGTGATAGTTAGGAGGTATTTTTCATAGTTTTGGTTTGGGATGGCATTCTAAATGAGGTACCTTCACATGAATCTATTATTTAATGTCCAGAATTGTAGCTGATACCAACTACCAAACAGTACTGACTTCATTACTTCAGGAAAACATTAACGCTTAATTCCTTGTGCCTGATCTTGAAACGTCTTGCAGATGCTGACTTCAAAAAGGTAACCAGAAAAAATTAATAACCTTGTTTATGTCATTTAGAAGATTTCTATTCTTTACGCTTTGAAATGTCTTAAAATACATAGATTTTGCTCAAAGGCAAAAAGCTTTTAGAACATTCTCCTCTCTTTTTCTGAGTTTTCCTTTTGAGTTATACCTTCAGAGTGAAATACCATCTGGTAGACACACACACACACTTCTTAGCAGAATAATGAAGTCCCACAGAGATTACATACATTTTTCCTCGGGGAATAGTTCTGCCTGTACTTCACATTTCCAATTTTATATAGCTCTTTCCCAGTAAGATGTCTTACAAATTTCACTTTAAGGGCTGAATTGGACTGATAGAGGGGTAAACCTAGATGAATTTTCTTGGAGGCAACAACTTTATTTAAGATTTATACAAGCATAAAAATCTGAATGTGGCTTACGTATTGTTCATTGGTTCCTGCAGTAGGAGACTTGAAAAACATAGTTACCAAAATACCATTTACCATGAATTTATTATCTACGTTTACATCACCAATATTCACATCAGCAGTGATCAACAGCATTAAGTGATAACTATGTTAGACATAATTTTGCTAAGCCTAAAATCATTGTGTTGCTGAGATACTGGTGAATAATTCTGAAAACTTTAGCCAATATTTGATATTTCACAAACATCATTACTGAGGTAAATATAGGTTTTCAAGGAGCAAGGTATGAAGCAAGAAGAAAAAGCTTGTTTCTTTTGAGAATGTTTTGTTTCTAAATTGACCATAAATACATAGCTTGGGCAATATAATGTAATGTTACTGTATGTTTTATGGAATAAGCAAAATTACCATTTTGTTTTTCAGTAGAAAAGATGCCTTTTGATTCCAAATGTAGGATACATATGAGACATGAATGCAAGCTAAATTTCAACCATAATAGATTCTGCATGTTGCCATTTCAATGACCTTTTAATCCCTTGGAGTTTAACCATTTCCTAATGTCTCCTAACAGCCATTTTCTTGTTAGGAAAGCCCTTTCTAACTGATAACATCTAAACAAGCTCATACCTTAATTAGAAAAATTCTCCCATAAATATTTATGTTGCTGTGATTAGGCCATTTACTGATTCCAGCTACCCATTATGAGCTAAAATAGAGTGCCTTGTTTTGAGAAGCCTGAGGCATGACATAGTTTATACTAGGGGACTTTAAGTTGTAATTCATCTAATCAGCTGCCTGACCCCTTGCCTCCAAAGTAGCCAGCAGTTGTTGGAGGAAAATAACCCTCTGCTGAGCATAGCATCCTTCAGTCTGCATTTCTGTATGTTGGAAATAAATGGGATACATATCTAAGCAATTGCCAAACTACCAAGTAGCTTCATGCAGTTCCTTTTTGCTTCAACAGCCAACAGATGAAAAATCTGAAGGACGAAGAGAATCTCTCCTTTTTAGAAGGAAACATAAGAAGTTGCAGAAGTACCAAAGTAGGACTTCTACCCAAAGCATGTTGCTGTTACTTAATGAGTCTCCCATGCCACACTGACACTGGGGCAACATGGTTCCTGCAAGTTGTCACCAAGATGGAGTTAGGGGACCCACTGTGATGCTTCCTGATAAGACAGTGATGAGAGATTTAGGCAGTCTGTTCACAGAGGCTGCTGTATGGCTGCTGAGGCGTAGGAAGTACTGAAAGGGAGCAATCAGTATAGCATACCTTTTCCTCATTTATCTGAATACTGAGCCAGAAGTTGTACTGCCCTGGAGAGAAGGCAATTCAGATTGCTTTCTTTATAATATCTGAAGCTATCTGAGTCTGTTCCGAAAACAGCCTTTGGACATCCTGCATCTGTGCGTGCAAAGCAAATGCAACCGCGCTTGGGAGCTTGGGCATGAGTGCCCATACTGCTGAGCTGCTGATACTCCTCTCCAGCGTGCTTTTGGCTGTCTTGCACTGTCACATGATTCCCAACAATGCTGCGCCAACAAAACCTTCCAGCACTTGCTCCTGGGAAGAGGTGTGTATGTGGTGGCCCCTGTTTGGTGGCTGAGGAATCTCATAGCATTAACACACTCACTCCTTGCCAGCTGGCCTACATGCATGACAGCACTCCTGGGCACATTTAACTGCTGCTGCAGATGCCATTTCAAACATCTAATGTTTTTATTCCACGTGTAGGTGAAGATCCAAGATTGCTTCAGGAGTTCCAAACACAGCTTCAAATGGGAAAAACCTTTGCTTCTAAGTTTTTTTGCCTTTAATAAACTCTCACTTTGTACATTTGAAGTGTTGTTCCTCTCAGGAAGAGTTGCCTTCACTAATTGCCAGACATCTGAGAGTAACTTGGAATAGCATGTTTAAATATATGTGAATCCTCATTTTTTCTGCTTTCCACCACTTAAGCTATACTCATTTGTAAAGATGCAATTATAGAGTTCATTCATTCATTCACAATTCAAAGTGAAAATCTTTTTCATATTCTTTCCAGCTGTAGACTTCCATCTCTGAAATACAGTCCATTCATATTTAAAATAAGAAGTCTCCCTTCTCTACGTGTTGCCTTTGTAGATGCATTTTCTCAAATCTATTGCCATTATTTTTGTATAATTTTTCAATTGACATAAGATCACACCTACCTTGTTGATTGATATGAGCACTTTACACAGCAAATGTTATTTTGAAATAGCTAACAAGCAAGGAAGTCTGAATATGCAAGAGATTCTAAACAAATGTCCTCTTTCTTTATTACCTCTATCTATTTATCTACTCCTTGGTTACTCTCTATTTCACATTTTTACACACAAAAATATAAAACAAACTATGGGATTTGCTGTGGCTTCATTGTTTATTTTATTTGTTGGTTGTTTTTTTAAATATTATTATTGTAAATAGAATCCATTTTGAGTTACATGTATGTGAAGGAAAGTATTTACTTACATTTCAGCAACATAATTTATTGTCCTGTTTTCGATTCTAATTTATGATGCAACTGTGGTTCATGTTTTAGATAGTGTCAACTCTAGACTTTCAAAAATGGTTTCATGATCACCCTATTATGATACTGACCTTGAAATAATAAGATTTTTTTAAAAACAATCATTTAAAGTCTTTTTTATGTGTATTCTGGTTTCTGAAACATTTGGGGTCACATTTTTGAGATTTTTCTTTCTAACCACACCAGGAACTTTCTCTACTAAACTACATAAACAAAGCTGAGACACTCCGCTGATTGAATGAAGAATCATAAAGTGGTGCTTGAAGAGTAAAAAAGAACTGTTATGGGAGTTGCGTTTAAAATCTGAGAGGCTGGATGCATTGTCTTTCCCACATTGTGAGCTTTAATGCAGACTTCCAATTCAGAAACATGCAGCAACTGAAGTTTTCTTGATTTTTAGAGCTATTGAGCATCAAAAGTTCTCCTCAATTTTCCTCAACAACATTTTATCTAATGCATCCAAAAATAAAGCTATTTTAAGTAGCTAAGCTGGGCACCATAACCTTCAAGTGAAAGCCCATAAGGAAAGTAGAAGTGCAGTGACTAATATTTCTTTTAAGGCAGGACTAGAAATGGAGTACTATGAAGCTATGTGAATTTACTCTTCTAAGATTTTGTTTGCACTGTAATTAATATTGATTACTGGCAGTTAAAACAGTTCCAGAAGTTCTTTTCATGTCAGTAAGGCTTCCTGTTAAATCACAACTTAGGATTTGCCAAATTTATTCTGTCCTCTACACAAAGATTTTGAGTTCTGATTGAGCATAAATAAAATAATCTCGGCTTGAATTTACAAGTTGTACAATTTCGTTATTTGTTATTCTATCCTAAGCACTGTTTCTGCCTGCTTAGCTTCATTCATCTATGGCACCCCTCACGACAGCACGAGATGCTTGGAGTTATGAGGTACAAAGTGGATTTTAAACTCTTTTACCCCAATCATATTTCAATCTTCCTCAACCATAATGAACTTCTCCCTGCTCCTCTCAAGTTGCCTACCACTCAACTAGCCCTATTTTCACCTCATACTTCACAGCAGGACCATCTGCAACAAACCATCAGCTTCCACTGCCTCAGCTTGCTGTGAGAAATGACCTGTTGCCCATCAGTAGCGGATCCCTGTGACTCACCTTTCCATCCATCAGTTAGCGGTGAAAATGAGTAAACTGAAGTTAACCAGGCAAAAAACATTTCCAGTCTTATTCAGGGAGGCTTATTTTTGTAAGACTACTAAACACGTCAACAAATGGAATAAGGCAGAGCATCTCCCATGTGGACTGGTTGTTCAGTTACTTCTGATATCAGCTGAGTCAATGAGGAGAAACTACTAGGGATTTTCAGCAACAGGTCATTTTGCTGAAATGGCCAGAAACTCCATCTCTTGGTGAAAACAGAAGCCAACTCAGCATACCTGAGCTAAGCTAAGGGTATACTGAGGTCCTAGAGCAGAGACAGATGAGAACAACATGTGTGTAAAGATCATTTTCAATAGGAAACTGTAGGGATGTGTACAGAAGTCATAGCAGTCAATTTGACAAAGGAGCTGCAAGTGTGGAGCCTGAACTTTTTCTTCATTGCAACAGCCTTGGAGACTAGTTTAAATCAACTGAAAAATCGCAGAGGAACTGATCCTTCAAAACCTAAGCATTTCAGCATTTCCAGTCAGGCCAAAAAACAGTGTCACAAGTATCAGCCTTATACATAATATTTTAGCTCTTCCGTATACATCAAAAGGAATAAGCACAGAGAACCACAAAAACATTTTGCATGCTGATTGAAGGATGTTTTTCCTCTCAAGGATGATTTTGGTCCAAACTTGAGCCTCTGGTTCAGGGTATAGTCAGGTATAGTTAAAGCTTTTCTGATTTCATCCAGCATCACATTTTGCTGAGATTATTTGTTGATGTTTTATTGTGAATAGCCTGACCAAGGGCTAAATGCATTTGTGTGGTAAGTGAAATACCCATGTCACTCAGTTTAATGAGTTCTGATGATGACTCATGCTCACAGCCCCAGGCAAGGCCCTGTACTTACAAGTCATTCACTGAGCAGTAAGCCATGCTGGTTGCCTAATACAGATCATACATAACCCAGCAAGACTCCAGCTTAGGAGAACTTGGGTGCTTCTAAACTAGGGGTTCACACACCTGGAAATCACTCCCGAAGGACACAAATTGTATCTTTGTCCTCCATGGTAAAGCTCCATTACCTGGCCACAGTCTCAAAGCAGATTTTCCATTCTTACACCTCAATAGTAGTCCCACACTAACCAAGAGGCAGGTCTTCAGTTGTTCCTTGTGTTAAGTGAACTGTTTCAGTATTTTCCCCCCATCATACTTCCACATCATAGACCATCCTTTCTGAGAAGCGGAAAAAAGAACTGGATTCTCTAAGATCAGCACATTACTGAAAACATTGAATTGATTCCATGACATTTTGCATTTACTCCTGAATTGTCACTAAATTTAAGCTCCCAAACTCCTCTGGTATGAGAGTACTGCAACAGAGCACATCTGTTAATCACCAGGGACTGACATTTTAAGAGCAAATTATTCATACTCTCCATACGTAACTTAACTAACCCTGGTGAAAATATGCTGACCATTTGAGACTGTCTGTACTCAGAAGATTTAGATGATGCTTGGCAGCAAGAAAACATTTTTCACAATCTTTTCCTCCGATGATAACTATGAATTATCCATCCAAAAGGCCATGTTACAACTATAAAAAGAGAACAGGTGTAGGGTACTGTGCTTCAGATTTGGGAGAGACAGTCATGAGAGCTAACCACAGGAAATGAAACACAATATTCCTGCTGTACATTGCTTATTTGCCAAGGCTGACATGAGAGTGTCATTATGTGCAGAAGGAGTTCAGATTTAACACTTGGAAGGTCCTTGTTCCATCTTATTTTCATTTGTAAGGGACATAGAAGAGGTCAAAGCAGTTTTCCTCTCTGTTTCTTTTACAGTCATCTATAGATCAATGTATCTAAACTCAACTTACATTTTGTCAATGAGAAATGATGAATGTTCTTGCCTGGTAACAGCTATGGAAATAATCTAGCACGCAAACTGTGTAGACATCATGAATTTATTGTTCTTCTCTTGCTGTTTAGGGCTGTATATCTCCCAGGCCTCGTGCAAGTGAGGAACCCTCACCAGCTACATCAGTAAAGGCCAGGAGCTTCTCTGGTACTACCTGAGCAGTAGCTGGGTAGCAGAAGAGCAGAGACTGGACTGAATTGCTGCAGTCTGTCTTCCACATTAGGATCTTCTTTCTGGCTCGGCATTTACAACAGCAAAGGGCAGCAGTTGGAGGAAGAACAAAAGAATGAAGACCTGCTGAAAATACAAAAGACACCATTCCCTGCAGGCTTTTTTGCTTGCTTGTGAGACCTGGAAGGAGAAAATCAGGAGGGATGGCTGGCAGACTGTTTGCCTCATGCCTGCCTGTAGCTTGATGTGCAGTGAAACTGTGAAATCTTTACCTTGTACAAAAGCAACACACTGTCACAGAATCATCTCCTGGATCTGATTCTGCTTTCTACAATTTGGTCTCACTGCTGACAGCCAAAGTTCACAGTCCTTAACAACTCCTCTCATAGATCAATATTTCATACAATCATAAACTGGAACATAAATGGCTTGAGTTGGAAGGGACCTTAAAGACCATCTAGTTCCAATCTCCTGCCGTGGGCAGGGTTGGCACTCACTAGATCAGGTTGCCAAGTGACCCATCCAGCTAGACCTTGAAAGCCACCAGGGATGGAGCATCCACAACACTTTCCCTTGATTTTCCTGCCACATTCTGAAGGCCCCTTTCCTCCAGTGCATTCAGGCATCCCAAGTTAAAGAAGCTAATGCAGGGCTTCCATCATAAACAACAGATGGAAACTCAACCTGGCAAGCGAAAGAAATCTTCTAGGCTGTACTGAGGGAGGGTAGAAGGCAAGAATTCATCTTTGTGTTGGAAACAAGTATGAACAGCTATTTACAGAAATTTTAGCCATGGGAATTAGGAATGTTAGCCAGGATAGTGGTGAGGTCTCCAGGCTCAGCAGATCTATTGCTTGGCCATGAAGTACTTCTTTTTTCCTGCCATCAGATCACCAGGAGGAAGGCTGTAGAGTGTCTGGGTGGCATGTGGAAAACGGATATGGAGATGTCCATAAGAATAAAGGCTGCAGATTTCTGCTGGCTAATCACAACTGCCAGAATTAAATCTCACAATGTGCACTTCTGGTCTCTCCTGGCCTGGACAGGGGGGCATCAGGAACCAAGCGCTGCATTTCACCACTTCACTTCTGCACTCCTGCACACTGTGACTTTGTAGCATCTCTCCAAAAGCTGCCAGCTTCCTTCTCCTCTTCCATGTTCATTCTGGATCATGTTCACCATCCACTTGGCTCAAGCATGCAGTCATGTCATAGACAGTCTGGATTCACCTACAGGTGCTGTGATCCCCAGCACAGGAAATTAAAGTGATCTCTGTTCTGTCTACTTGCACAGAGGCAGGAGCTTCTGTTCTGACCTGGAAGGGTTGCCAACATCAGCTCCTCTCCCAGCCTGACTCCACCTTCTTGCTCTCAGTGAAGGGGTCTTTCTGATCCAAGATAAGGATACATGGTGGGAGAGAAGGCTGTGTGCTCTTGATTATAAAAGCCCTGCAGGATTTATGATGTTCGTGGAGGGTGATAGGACAAGGAAATCTGCATGAAGGGCTTCTGTTCAGGGGAAAGCTTTGGCTGAGCCAGGGGCCAGTGCTGTGCAAAAGCAGTGACTGATTGCTCCACTGAAGACAGATCTGGCCTCATCGTACTGGACAAGAAGATCTTGTTCCAGAGGTGTTCCTTTATGTAAGCAAAGAGTAGTTCAGTCAGATGGACCTGAATGCTGGAAAAGCCAGAGCCAGAAAGGCCAGGGATAAAAGCAAAGCACAGCCTATGCACAGGACTGATATCAGGATGCCCTTTTGGGTGCCTCAGAGCTCCTGGTCCACCGTGGCTTTTTGTCTTACAGATTGAGGCCAGAGTGATTTGCCCCATAAATAAAAGTTCTTCCACATGGTCAGTGCATGGACTGGAAACTGCTTACAGAGGTGAGATGAAAACAAGACCCTGAGCCTCTGAGACACTGGGAGCTGGTGGAAAGATCTGGGAAGGGCCAAGGAAGGTCTAATGAGAGAACTGTGCAGATAGCTGGGCAGAAAATGTTTTTAAGTGGTGGGGATGTTTTTAAATCCATCACTCAGTGCCATAAAACCAAACCTCCCATCATGCTGTCACTGGGGAGATGGTCCCAGGACAGCAGCAGAAAGCAAGCAGAGAAGCAGCAGAGCTCAGGTCTTCACAGACACACTTGTGGTATGGGAAGAGTTACTTGCTGCCTGTAGGGAAGATGGACTCTGATCTCAGCAGTGCTTTCTGCAGAAACTGAGAGCGAGCTGCTGTTTGCAGGAAGATCTGCTTTGGCCTCCCCTCCCCTCTGGAGCAGGCTGTTGGTGGAGGCCCTGAGCCGTCTCCCTGCTTTCTTTCCCACCGTGGCTCTCTGCCGCTCTCTGAGAGTATGTTTGGACGATAGTGCTTTACTCTGCAGTGCTGCTTATACTTGCTCACTCAGTGTAAATAACTGTATTAACTTTATAGGCAGCCCCAGTTTGAACCGACTGAGGTTCATGCAGCAAACTGGACTTGTGCCAGGCCCACCGGAGCAGAGGCTGTTAGTGCGAGGTGGAGCGCAAGCAGCGCGCAGGATGGGAGGTCTCTCCGAACGAATGCGATCCCTCCTTGTTCCTACTGATTAGTTTGAACGCTGACACAATGGCTGCCAAAAACCGAATCTGCCAGAAATGTTAACAAAAGGCACTTTGATCTCATTCACTTGTCCTTGTTAAGAATGTATTGTATTATTTTGTCTTCCTTGCGGTCAGAAGAAAAATGTTTCACCCTTGCAAAGTGTGTATCACTCATGTTCAATAATCTACGTGCTCCATTACAGAGGACTTTGCTTTTCTCTGCTACTCGCTTTCAGGCCGCTTACTTCAGCGGTTCTTGCATGCTATATATTTATTTAAATACTGTAGGAATTTATATATTTTTAATGTAAAAGACTGAGATTTAGATGAGATCTTGAAGTTCTCATCTTAAAAGCTGAAGAATATAATTTTTATTATACGTGTAAAAACTTCTCAAAAGTCAATTTAAACTTTCATGCTAGTTGTTAAATCCTTGGCTCAGTAGTTAATTCATTTCAAATATCTCTTCTTGGCACAAGGTTTACATTTTTCTAACCACATATTTACTGTAAAAAGCAGCTAATACTCACTAATAAAATGGCAATTATCTAGCAACAGTATTTCTTGCAATGCATCATTCTCCCAGTGTAATGTAAAAAATACATGCATCAAATAACCTCATTCTCATCTTCAAACAAGATGGAAGTTTATGGAAAATACAATCCCCACTAGCAAATAAAAAAGAGGAAACTGCTGATGAGAAATTTTGATGCCAAATCAAAGTACTGTATTTGTTGACATAGAATACCAAAGAATAAGATGTAACATGTTGAATTTGTGGCCATGAGGTACTGAGTATACTCTGAGAGTTTGGCTTAACAATGCAGTCAGCAATTATCGTAGAGAAGATAAACTTGCAAAATAGAGTAAATATGCATAGCTATTGCTGTTTCTGGATATTTTACAAAGGATGTTGTATTTTTGATCTTTGATATATACTTGCATTGAAATTCTTTATTTTCAAGATGTTAAGAAAAAATATTTTTGAAATAGATTGATTATTTCTGCTGTATATCGCAGTAGTTGATGTACTCTAAATGTCATCTTTGAAGATTATATTTTTGGCATGTGATCATGTAAAACAAAAATGTAGTGTGTTCTTCCTCCAAAGTCTGGAAGTCAGCAAAAATGCATGCACATTCAGAAAAAGCTATTCCAGGTTTAGAAAACTGTCCAATGGTGCTTTTTCCAGCAAAAAAAAATTTGCTTTACTCACAGATTATTGAATACCTGGTGGGCACATTCATTTTTAGCTTCATGAAGTACATATTGATGATAACATCTGTTATCATGATAATTAAATACAAGGATCCACATATAATTGAGATATTACATTTGACTCTGACCTGACAGCAAATCTGTTCATTTAGACTTCTGAGCAAAATGCAACTCAAAATTTATCACAATTTACAAAAAATTCTAATTTCGGTCCAACAAATCTGTAATGGCCATCATCCTTCCTGTTGGTGGTCAATGTAAGCTCTCACTACCATAAAGAAAAGCATTAGGTAAGGTTGTTGAAGTTGATACTTCCGTAAAATTATGTAAAGATAGGTCCTACTAAACTGATCTCTTTAAATTTCAGGGTCACCAAAAACCATTTGGTCAAGGTAAACTCCTTTACTTGCATGCTGTTCATGAAATGGTAGATTCGCCTTCAGGATTTCAAAGTTTTTGTCCATTTCATTCTTCTTCTCTGGAACATCCATTCATGCCAAAAACTTTTGTGTCACATGCTGGATAGACGCGTTGCCTTCCTGAAGCTGAAGATGCACTTTTTATTGCACTGCTGATGAAGATACTGAACATAGTGTTGATGCCAGTGATGCTGGACTTGGCCAGCAAAGAGGTATATGAAAAACAGCTTCTTTACCATTTGTTGAATTCACTATCTTATCACTAAAATCACAAGGCTTAGGAAGAATACTAGACTGTAGGAAATTCACAGAAAGGTTATCGGGGATTGCGCAGATCAAGCACAGTTCTTGGTTTTGCCTTCCAAGTTGTAAGACTCAGTTACTCTCAGTGATTATCACTGAGAGCACTTGCTGTTTTCAGGCAGTAGATATCATGGGCAAAATCACTGTAACACCACATACTCCAAGGTGAGAGGATCAATTCCAAATAGCAGAGTGTAGATGGAGAGATCAGGACAGCACAGAGGGGATAAAAGGATAGATAAGGGCACATTTTCCTTCTTCATAAAAATCCTTCAAAATCCAGACAGCTTTGCACAGTAATCCACAAATTTCCAGTATGTCACTGTCTGTTCACCTTTTCAAGTCTCTCTGACAGCTGATACAATTTAAGGCAAGTGGTAGCTTCTGTGCAGTAGTTGTTCAAAAACACTAAATATGAAAACATGATCAGTGCAGAAATTCATAGGGGAAAAAAACAACCCACAAACAAGAAAACCTGTGGTGCTGTTCTTGAAGTCTGCTAAGTAGAGCTGTGCAAAAATTGTGATTAAGCACCACTGGTAACTAAAAAGTACAAATTCCTGACAAAAACTCGATCTGATTAGAGTATCTCTGGCAAGCTTTTAGAGCTGCTTTTGGCATTCTCTCTACTGGTGCTCTCTGATGAAGGAGTAAACCTCTCACCCATCTGCTGAGGAAAGGCTGATAGCAGGTATCATTCCTGCAAATTCATGTTGTTTGTTCCTGCTTTCATTATTTAACTGTGCTGGTGTCTCGTTAGCCAACAACTGTGCTCTAGCACTAAGGTCACCTTTCTTCATGGAAAACATTCCAGATGAGTGTACCTTTTAATCTTCACACGCTGGCTAATTCTAGTGCACTATTTCCTGTGCTGCCTCCCAAGATTAAAGTGGAGAAAGTAGTCGTACACTTCTGCAGGATTGTGCAGTTGTAAACTCTTAGCAATGTGAACAAAGTATTATTTAAAATCGTCTAATCTTCCAGGGGAGGACTGACTGGAAGTGAAAATACTGTCAAATAAGTATCCTTGTCATTTATTGTGTAAATGTTTATTATGTATATTGGATGAGCACCCTTTGTCCCTCGCTTATATCAAGAAGTTTTGGCATTACCATTCAAAAATCAAGAGCAGAGATGTAGCCTCAAGGAATTCTGGTGGAAATAGCTGTAATTAAAAATGTCCACCTCTTAAAACACTAGGATGCCTGATTTTTGAACAGTTATCATTTTGCTCAGCCTTAATTGTAAGACTTGAATTTAATTTGAAAGTTTCATTTGGAGGAGTTCACCCATTTTTCAGAATGATGTCGAGGAGACAATTTTTTTAATTCATGTTAAAAGTAACATTCTTTATTGGAGAAGTTCCAATGCCTTACTGATTTGGGTCTGGGATATGAATTATGTCAGGAGCGTGTGGATATGACCTTGGCATTAAGAACTTGTATTCTGTCATTCCTCAGAAAATTTGCTCAAATTTGGTTAAAATATAAAATTATGAAAATTCTCATTTTGCCCTAGTTGTAAATCACATGTTAAGAGTTTGGAGCCTCCATTTCCCCAAGAATCTCTGCCTGTCTAATGTGATCCATCAGAGAGTGGAAAGGAACAGGTATTTGTTCCCCTGCTGTTACTCTTGCAGGCACTCAAGGATGTGTGATCCATCAAAAAAAAAAAAGAAAAAAAAGCAAGGAAATGCTCTCCCATTACTTGTGCTGATGGCTTCCAGCTCACTGAAGAAAAACTGCCTCTTATGAAGAGGGCATGTGGTGAGTGCTGGAAGGAAAGAGGAGCAATTGGAGGGAGCAGAGGAGAGGCCCGAATCTGGAGAATGGGATTTGGAAAGAGGAAGAGAATTGCTGTACTCCCATTCTTCAAAACAGACTCAAGATCCTGGAGCTCTTGCTGTCTCCAGAACTGCTTTGATAACAGGAGCGGATGCATCCCTTTCAGTGCTGCTGACAGAGCCATACTGCTGCTGTCAGTTACCTTTAGTAGCTCAAAGGCACGGTACTGCCAGCTCCAGGTTGAATGCTACCAACTGCCAAACACAGGATCAGTAGTCTTCAACACAGAGAACTGCTGAATTTCACATTGTGTGCATTTGCATCTGCTTCATTTCTACTTTGCAAATAAATTAAAGCTAAGCTGATTTTACATACATTGAGGTTGAGGGTTCACCTACTTCAGTACATCCAATTCTACAGCCCACTGTGTGAGTGGAGCTTTTGTTTTTCAGTGTCATTAGTTTCTCATTGCATCAGAAGAACAAAATCCAAAAGGACTTCCAATAAACTTTTTGAAGCTTCATGAGTACTAAAAATATCATGTAGTACAGGAAAGAGACTCACACGCCTCGGGTTCATCCATCTGCTTGTTTTACTACTTTTTGTATTTTCCACAGACCTACTGACTGCTCTACTGTAATTATTTGGAGATGCTAAACGTGAGAAGGTCACCATACCAGAAAACACAGATATAATTTCCCGAAGATTAGTAGGAAAATAAGAATGATTATCATAAAAACATGGAGAATTTATTATTTCCATGAAGAAAAAAGAAACTATTTCAAGAACACTGAAATATAACTCACAGTTTTAAAAAATAACTTACGAACAATCAACTTCTTCACCTAGTGTGGGACAAAGCAGTTCTTGACTTTAAAAATTGCAAGACATTTTTTTTTTTCTTGGTTGTTAATAAAATTGGAAATAAATCTGCTTTAACCTCATTTTAATGGGGTTAAGAAAATTTAGGATAATCAGAGAAATGTGTATCTGATTAAGGAGATTTTTGAGAAACCTGGGAATTGAGTCCCAAACCACTTAAACTCATTTTATGCACATGTAATTCTTTTGAGCAATACAGAATTAGACCTGCTCAGTGAGGCTTGTGGAGGAATTAGTAATGGCACAACAAGTATTTAACCACCAGTTCTCTATTTTACCTGTAGTGAGACTGTTTCTCCAAGATGTTTTGCGTTTATCACGCCTGAAATCAGGATTGCAATCTGCTATGCAATACCAAGAAATATTCGTAGATACTGAAAGTGGGCCGGATGCTTCATCTTGCTTACACCACTAGTGTATCACACAACTGGCGGCTTTCAGCCAATTTACCAGGTAAGCAGAAATAATACAGCATTTGTTCTCTGCAGCCTCAACCAGAGGACTGAGATCGATGCTGCATTACCTGGGGGTCTGATAATGCCCAGACCTTTCCTAGCTGTGTGTGGCTCTATATTGCTGTCCCTACTTCAGAATGCACCAACCCGGCATGTCTGAGCCCAGAGAGAGTGATGTGGTATAAGAGAGCTGGTATCAAAGTATCTTTCATTTAATAGAAAATGGACTGTTCCTCCAAACATGTCCCCTATCACTGGTGATCACTATCTATGAGCACTACTGGCTAGTAGAGAACTTTTTCATTGACTCCTTCATGGTAACATGACCAAACTAAACTTAAATAAAAGACTGAGAGAAATCATCACTAAGGATGTAGAAAAGGCAAGTGCATAATGTACAGCTTAGCCGTGAATGTTGAGTCCCGGCTGCAACTCACTTTGGTGATCAAAGACATTCCGAAACAAGTGCTAAGTGTTTGTGAGCTGCCAAAGAATTTGGGTGCAGTGTCAGGAAGAAGATGAAGAACAGATAACTTACATCATTTGCAGCTACTCCCTAGTTTGAGGTGGATGGATTTGAAAAATAGCTGGGAAGGTACAGGAGCCTGTTGCACATCTATGGATCCTAAAGAATGATTGTGTAATGCATACTGCATTGCAGCACTCTAAGTTGCTATTTAAAGGAAATACAGCAAACAGGCTGTAGTAGGGTGGAGACACAAGAGCAACGAAAGAAATGAACTGCAAAAGGAAAGAAGAGAGAGAAGAAGAGAACTGCAATGTAGCAGCAGCTCTGAAACTGGGAATCTCCTTCTCTGAAGCTAAAATATATATTGCTAGAAAGGCACATGTCATGAACACCTTATTTCTGCACTGACTCCAGGATAAGAGGGACACAAACAACAAAATGCGGAGAGAGTCTCATGCTTGTTATAAAGAAGAAACATCTCGTTTTCAAGGAGCACAGCACTGTATGTGCAATCTCTCATACAGTGGAGCTGCAACTTACATTGGCCATACCTCTGTCTGTGCCTGCCCGTCACAGGAAGATGGAAACAAGCTTTCTAAAGGAATATAACAAGCTCTGCAGGGCTTGCTTGCAACAGCATCTGGTGTATCAGAAACTACTTTTTCAGCCAGTTCTCTTGGCTGCTTTGGAGATGCAGTGATGTCCAACTGCAATATGGTTAGGCTTGCTTCCCAGTTCATATCTACACTGGCTCATAGAGCCTCTGCCTCCAAAGTACTGGAGATATACAGAGCAATCGCTCAGAAAGTGTATGTGGTTGGAACAGATTCATACCAGATGGCCATGCAAAATAGCAGTCAGGAGAAAAGTGTCACACTGAGCAGATGCAAGTTTCATCCTTGAGAAGCAACTTCCCAGCTGCCATTTTCCTCTGACTCATCTTTTAGGAGAACACTGTTTATTTTAACCGGAGTTAGTGTTGAGTCACAGATGCCACATGTTAGACAAGTTCAGTGGGTCCCCTTAATGGACAGGGTGAGGAAAGTATTTTAGGCAACTCACCTCTAATACTTGTAAATCCTCAGCTTTCCCTTATTTTCAGTTACACCACTGCTAGAACAGTAGCACAGTTTTTGAAGTGCTAACACAAATAGCGGCAAAAATGTGAGTTGCTAATGGTAAAGAGAAACCCCCTGCTTTTAAGGAGCATTGGTTCAGCCTTACATTAAACCACATCTCTCTGTGCTGGATGCTAAAAGTTATTTTAAACATGAAATGGTTGAGATCTTTGTAGATTTAATTATGTGAAGCAAGAAGTTCGTCTAAGCACCTGAACCAATATGAAATGTTCTTTCAGGTTGTCTGCTCTTGAGAAAGGGTTCTTTTTCTTTGATATCTCAAGAACTGCCTTTTTCATTACTTAATCCATAATTCCTTTGTACTGAAAGTGAATAATACAATACAATGCCATGAAAGGTGGAAATAGAACTAGAGGAGGTTTTTTTGTTTGTTTGTTTGTTTGTTTGTTTGTTTTAAATTTCCTGCTAATTTCCTTAGCAAATTCTGAAAGGTTTACAGCCATTTCTTCAAACACCAGTACTCTCTGTACTGACTGTACATTCTATTTTGATATTCTTTCAGCTTCCAGAATAAAAAGCTGCAGGTCTTGAATGAGTATTTTTCCTCTCCAGACAGAAAATATGTGAAAGCAGCTCCGTAAGTCCTCCTCCTGAGCCCCAGCCTCTGCCTGAGTTTCAGCCATGGAGGAACACATTTTAGTTCCCACCTCAGCTCAATCTAGAAAACACTCTGTGTATTCTTGATCCAGCTGTTGGACTCTGCCTATCCACTTCTTCCTGCTTCTCTTTTGCATTTCCCTCTATCAGCTTTCTGTTGCTTCACTGAAGCAGGAGATTTCATTTTCTGTTTTCCCATTGTGAAATTTTATTTTTAAATTTTGTGAAATTTTATTTTTTAACAACTTTTTTTTTTTTTTCCCAAATCATATATTTATGTTACTCAGAATTAAAGGTTTGGGGCAATCCAGCTCAGTCAGTGGACCAATAAGAACATTTCAATATAATCCATTAAACTGAGAAGCACAGAAGCATTTGCATTTCTTCAAAGATGTCATGCTCCCAAGATTCCTCAGGTTAATTATTCACAGTATAGATCTTCCCAGGGTGTCATAAAATGAATAAACAGCAGAACAAGAAAGGTGGCTTCATAAAGCCTGTACAGCATATAGAGACAAAACTCTTTGTTCCATTTTTATTAATTTGTTGTATTTTTCCATGGCATTGAACCAAGTTATGCAGTAAGAGGAAGACTGTCAGCATTTTAATTTTTTGGACTGCTGCATTGCCCTGCTACTTTGGCATCACTGAGTAAACCTGCTTGATTTTCATTCAAAGAGAAAACATCCTGATTGTAGGTGGTCAAACACCTGCTTCCCAAGCTAGAAAGGCAGCAGCTGTTACCCTTAGCATGCCCAATTTGAGGAAAGTAGGATGTTGTCTACATATTTTCACAATGTCATTTATAAGGCAATGCTTGTCACTTGCTACCACATGAATTATTGCCTTTGAAGGAGAAGTAAAATTTTAATACAGGACTTTGACAGGAATACTCAAAATGAGTTTTTTGAAACACAGGCTGAAGAAATCAAATACTTTGCAAAACTAAATAAATTCTGCTTCCAGTGCTGCTTTGCTGATCTCCAGAATAGAAATTTGTGAAACTTGTGGACATACTTGTAGGCAAGTCTGGCTTCTTCCATCCTCAGAGAACAGTTTCGCTGTTCTTGAGGCATTCCTTATTTCTGGTGAAAAGTCAACTACAGTAGGCCTAGCTGGGATGGACTATAGCACATCAGTATATTCAGATGGCAAGATGTTTTGATTCTGTAAGGAGGCTCATCTGGAAACAATGTATATGCCTTATTTTTTTGTAGAGAATGCTTATTTCTAATTTTTCATGAAATCCCTTTCACTTAAAACAACTCATCTGCTTAAAATTAGGCATGTACTTATTTGCCTTGCTGACTTGAGGCCATACAATATACAGTCTTCTGATGCTGAGTAATTTATGTGCTTTCATTAATCAGTGGGCAGCCAGCAGAGGATAGATTGGATGCAACAGTTTCACATATGCATTCTTATTTTATGGTCAAAAGATCATGGAAATGAACTCACACTTCATGCCTTTGAAGGTCCCTTCCTTTTTCTGTCATCTCAGAAAAATGTAATAAATTATGATTATTTACAAGATTTTTAGTAAATTATTTGTAATCCTCAGCTTAAAAGAAACTGTGGAGTTTGATATCTTCACCAGTATTCTGAATGAAGAACACAAAGGAGACCACAGCTTAGTCCTGTAGGAGATCAAAGACTAGTAAGAAGGCCCTGTTTCTTGTCCCAACTACCAGAGCTGATTCTGTAATGGGAGAGTTGCAAGAATGCAACTGCATATTTCCAGGTCCCTCAGAAACACGACACGGACTGTATGAGCTGAAAATGTTCTTTGGAACAGCTAGCTCTTCTTGGCTCCTGCAGCTGAGTATGGGCCTTCGCATAGAAAGCAGCTGAGCTAACTTGTCCTGATACTCCACAGGAAAAGATTTTCATGTGTGTATGGAAAGGGGGTGGCACAGGGGCACTTCAGCTGTAGTGGGGAAGGCCCAGGCCCCCTGGCCATGGCAGGGCGAAGGGACAGGCCAAGCTGTGGCATGCAGGGGCTGAGCAGGCCACAGTGCCTATGGTGAGGGATGGAGAGCACACAAGTAGCAGCCATGAGCTGGCCTCTGCCTCCACAGCTATAGCAGCACTGACGCAAGGATGTCAGTGGGGTGAAAGAGGGGCTGTGTTAGCAGTGTTTGCTAAGAAATGGACTGCCTACAAACACTTGCATCTGTGAGTCAGGCCAGCCTCTCTGCTGGCTATAAAATCCAATTTAAGCCCTTCACTTCCAATTCACTTTTCCACTTCAGGCTAACTACAGAGAGCAACAGAGTGCGCATTTACGGGCCTTCCTGTAAACTGCATGATAAACATTTCATCCTTAATTGCGCATTAAAGCCCAGTAAATGAGAAAGAAGGCAGCACATCTCAATCCTTTTTAGTTTAGAAGTGGGGTTCAGGATTTCTGCAAAAATTCAAGATAACTGGAGTCATCACAAGATTTATGAATAGGATACGACTTTTATTACCAAACTGGAACCAGCGCTGACTAAATCCCACTGCATTTTTCCATCTATAAGAGGCAGTCAAACATGCAAAGTAAAAAATGCAGCTAGAATGATCCTTTTTTGCCATTGGAGCCCTGCAGCACATCGTGCAGAATATCAATACTTTAATGTCCTGTGTTTGCCTCTAGTTACAAACAGAACCTCTGGCACAGCAGGCAGGAGAATGCCTGATAGACTGATATCTGACAGGACCACAATATCTGAGTTTTATGAGTGCAGGCAGAACAAAAAATCCTCTCTGTCCTTGTTTTAATAGTTTCCTCAGAGGCTGGGAAACTACACAGAAAGTAAACAGCAAGGTAATTAAAATGTGCAGCGCTTACTTTATCATTGTGGGTGACAGCTTTTTTGTGAGAAATAGCCATGTTTCACAAATTACTTTCACAGTCTCTTTAAATATTCTCCAAAAATCCAATTTTGATATCAATTTTTTTTAATATATAGAAGCTCACTTTTGGCTCAAATAAAATTTCAGTACATTAAGCTAGTTTTCGTAAAAACTATAAATGTGAAGGTGTTAGTATCTAAATAAAAATCTGAAAATATTGACATACGATGTTTAATTTACTAAAACATTTTATATCTTAGTTAATAGATCGTTGGACTTAGCATTTGTAAGTTTGATTTTTCATCCTGATATAAATATATATATATATTTTTTCCTTTATCAGCTTACCCAGGAAAAAAATGAGGATTTCCTCATCTGCTCTGTTCCCCACGTGCCTTAATTTAACAAGTGTATGATACACAGATTTCTGTCAGCAGATCACAGTGAGAATATATTGTGGTAGAAATGAACTCCATCTTCCATTCCAGATTACCTTAAGCAGCTCTGTTAATATAATAGGCTTGTGGGCATATATTATACAATGACACGAGGCATAACCTTTCCCTTTCAAGCAGTTTCTCATTTCCTGACTTCAACAAACATAAGAGAATATCACATGGTAAAAGAATGCTGTGAAAAGTATATTGAATCATCTGGCAGTATTTAAACCATGAGATGACATTTTATTTTGCTTATTCTACATGGAAATTCCTAACCTCAGCTCTTACTCAAATACATCAGTCCAGGCTTTGCTGTTTCTTTTCAAACATTCTTTATTCCCCTCTTCTTGTTCTCATTATATCTTTTTATCTCTTAGCTGGAATGTGGATTTCTGTGGATGTCTAAAAGAAGATAAACACACAAAGTCTGAGCTTTTAACTTTTCCTTCTGAAAAAAAAAAATCTAAATGCATAATTATCTAAAAAACCTTTTTCTTTCTCCTTTTTTTTTCCTTAGACCACTCCATAGCTAATTGATATTGTGTTAATAACAAGCACTCCATGGCTATGCTAATAATCCTGGGATATTCTAAGGGAACATTTAATAGATAAGTGTCAAAGTAGCAATGCTACACATGTTTATATCAATTGATTTCATGTGAAGTGGCCACTGTCCTTTGGGGACTCCATCTAAACACAGGGTGCTTTGCAGCCTGGGCTGCATGTATGCCTAAAGCTGATCATTCTCTCAAGAGCTTTCTTGGCGAAGGTCCAGAGCTCTCAACACCTTGAAGGGCTGAGCCTCAAACATAGAGTTATTTCCCAGAAGAGGCAACGCTTAGTAAAGCTATAAAAGAAACAATTCAGGGAAAAGAATATATGTGACAGTATGAAAAGAAAATAAAAGAAAATTCACAAAGTAAAATAATAGATTACTTGCACAGCTTTAGAGATGGGTAAACAACACATTACAGCCAGCAAGTAGCAATTGATTGCTGCCATTTGAACCAAAGGGGAAAGGTTTTGCCGTTAGCAATAAGGATCTTATGACACCATATATTTTTCATGGATTTTAAACCCGGAGAAGACTATTAGATCTTCAAGTTTAACTTCCTTCATAGCACAGGCCATAAAAATTCATGCATCTCATTCCATTCAATAATGACTTGTGTGCTGGCAAAAGCCATATGCTCCCCAGGGGTACCTCCAGCCTTAGTCTGAACACTTCAAGGGGAAAGAAGTTGGTCTCTTGGCCCATAAAGTCTTGTTACAGACCATCCGTTCCAGCAAATATTTACTAGCCCACATGCACTTCAATGCCAACATTACGTTATTCAGTGACATAGTTATGCACGATAGCCCACGATTCATTGCTTTTCAAGTGTTCCCAAATGTATTTCAGTTACATGCCACCGCTGATGATGACAGCATCTCCCAGCTGGATGGGACATTTCAGTAATGTGCTACTTTGCTCTGGTGTACATACTATAATTTGGAAAGACCCCATCCAGATAAAAATTAGTTGGTGGCAGCTTCTGTGCCTTTATCCATCATTTCTGCCTCAAGAAGGGCAGGGATATTTGAGTATCACAAAATGTTTCTGTTAATCTCAAAAAGCTTGATTTTAAATTCTCCTTACTCACAAGGGAAATCACTTTCTACTTCAGCTGACTCTGTGGAAGACACCTTAAGAGTATACTTTCTCAAGGAAAGCAGCAATATGAGATTACAGCATTAGATATGGTATTAGATAGGCCAGAGCACCATGACCTTAATGTGTTCTTTAGATTGGTTCCCAGTGAATTGCTTTGGTGTATATGAAAAAATATCTATTTTGAGTGAAAATGTTATGGGATAGTTTACATCAAAATGGAAAAGAACAGCATACAGAAAAGGATATAATGGTACTTAACATACAAGTGAGCTTCACTGTAAACATGTACACAAGCTTTCTCAGAATAATTTCCTTTTTCCTTTTCTTCTTTTTCTTTCTCTCTTTTCTTTTTTCTCTCTTTTCTTTTTCTTTTCTTTCTCTTTTTCTTCTTTTTCTTTTCTCTTTTTTATTTCTTCCCTTCTAGTTATTCCTAAACTTATAAAAGACAAGAAAAGACTGTTTCTTTCTAGTTTATATAAAATAAAATCCTTGAAACATCTTTGTTCTTTGTCTTATGAATAGTGTCTATATAAGATTCATGAACATGTCCAACCTTTTTGTAGAGAGCTTCTGTTGTGTGATTTTTTTGTTTGTTTAATTATATATATGTAGATTTTTTTAATGTCTGACTTCAGTAAATTACATCTATAAATATGCACTTTTTATCTTGGAGATGTAGAATATTTGTGACTGGTGTGGAAAGTTTGCTTAGTGATATCATTGAGGAAAAATTATTTTAAAAAGCTCCTTGCACTACAACTGTGCTATCTATGTTATTTAAACAAAATATACCTTTGAAAGTGTGGTACACGTAAAACATCCCCAGTCTGATATTATGTTCCAGTCATCTATTTTTGGAATAATACAAATTTGGGGTTTGTGCTGTTCTTTAATAGATGGTGATGAGGTCTGTGCATACATGAGATGAAACTGTAAATGGGAAATGGAAACAATGGCAGAGACAGAAGTCCAGGCCTGCAGGGAATTTTCCAAAAAGCTGAACAAGAAGTTGCATTGTTGCGATGTAGTGCGTTTCAGAAATCAGTCTAGAGAAATGTCCTTTAGCTCTTGTAGAGCAAGTGCAGGCGTTCCAAAGAGTGCAAAGGAATCGATATGAGTAAAAAATAAATTAACTTGATTAATTCATGACAGTTAGACATTTTGCTCTCAAATAATATTTGATCAAAAGCCAGTCTTCTCTAAAGCTCAACTTTTACTGAGCTACATGGATGCTCTGTACTTTGCAGCAGTTACATTGCCTATTTATATAAAGAAAGTTGGAGGCTTAGGTAACCCTGCCTGACTTTCAGTCATCCTAGTAACAGCCAAACGACAACCATGCAGTCTGCAAAACATCCCCTAGATGCCAGATAATTTATCTCCAGGGTTTTTCCAAAACAAAGGAGAATCTTTAAAGAGATTTTATTATCCATAAACACTTCTGAGACAGATAGCAATTTAAGGACGGCAAGCAACTTAAGAAAGAGTGGAAAATCTGAATTTGTGCCCGAAATTAAAATAGCTCTTTAATGGCCTTGTGCTTAAAGAGGAATTAATGAAGGCTCTTTCACATCTTCACAGAAAGTCAGACTCTGCCAGATGTGAGATAGATTATTACATACAACATAAACAATATTTGGTCTTTTATCTTTGCTGCATGCAGAGCACATCTTTGTGCTTTAACAGGAGATGGTTTCTAACCCTGCAGATCAGCAGCACACAAGAAGCCCACAGAATACCTGGGCAACATTTATACCAAATCCTGCAAGACAGGCTAAGGGGCAGACAAGGAAAAAGACAGCAGCAATCCTGGGCAGGATTTGACCTGAACACCAGGATTCATCAGCAGTGCTTCTTTTTGCACAGGCTGAGGACTGCCAGCCCCTCCCAGCTGAGCACTTCGAGCTGTAGCTAGGAGACTGCCTCCAGCACACTAAAAATACATCCCCTATGCTGGGCAGAGTCAGCTTGTTTGTAAGTGAAGCAGAGAGATGCTGGATACTGATGTCTGGATACCGGTGTACTGGTGTACTGGATGCTAGCAGGGTAGGGAGACGGTCTCCAATTCAGCCCAAGAGCCCAGCACAGGCATTCACATAATCACTTCTGCTCACCTCCAGGCCAGTAGGGTGAAGAAGACCACAGGGAGCGGGCCTCATACCCTTCGGAAGATGAACATGGGAGAAGACCTCATCATGCTTCCTCATGTGCTAACCACTTGGTGACAACTGATATGTCCCCAGAGTCCTGGCTTTGGCCACCACAAAATCAGTCCCCAGCTCTCTTTTCTGTACTCTGGGTAACATGACTTGAACATTAGAGAGAACATCATCCCTGGCTTTACCACCACAAGCAGGCTGTGAGCATTGTGGGGCCTCTACTTCTCTGTGCACGGGCTGGAAACAGGGCACTGGGGTGGCTTGGAGCAGTCACATATCGTATCACACATAATAACCTCAGTAGCATGATGCAGTGCTGAATTTTGGGAAGTGTGTAGTCAGGAGTGGGAAGATAGATTCATTTGGGTCATCAGCTACTGTGGTGTGCATTGCTCACACTGAAACACAAATCCAAGATGAAAAGTATGTTCAAATGTATGCTGGAAGAGAGAAGTCATTTACTACCAAGTAGCCCCTGGTAGTGCTACTCTGTACATTATACTAAGCTGAAGGTAAGAGCTAGAGTAAACAATTATTGGATTATTCACAGAGATTTCATTGTGTCCAGTTTCTGCAGATATCTGTGGCTATTCCTAAATTTCCATCCACATTCCGAATGCATGCATTTGCAACACAGGATTATTTGTTTCCCACAAATGTGCTTTCATAGTACAGCCAGAGCCCTGGGCAGAGGAGCTATGAGGAGCAGTATGTGCTGTAACCACAAAGGTACCTTTGATCAAATGGATCTCTTGCGTTTGCACTTTTATGATTAAACTCGAAGAAAAAAAATATACGATTTTCTTTAACTAGTAAAAGCTGTATCTCCTGTGTAACATTAGTATCCATAGAGATACAGCACAGAAGCTATTCTACTATTGTTTTACGACATCTTTATTTGAAACAGTGGAGAAGAGCAGGTACTGGTATTGATTGAGTTGTTTAAAAATGAATAGATTAATGCACCACACCGTCATCTGGTCATGGAGGCATACACAGCCACAAAGCCACGTTCCTCTCCCCCTCTATGCTTGAGATTTCCTTCTATGCTTACTTCTCACTTCTATTAGTATCAATAATTCTTAATACATCACTTTACAGTAATCAGTGGAAGTTCAACATCAATCCACTTCAGCATTTCATCTATTGTTATGTGCTGGAATGAGCGTGGAAATCTTTGGGTAGAATCTAGGTTTGCAGGAGCACAAAAACAGGTTTGCAAAGAAGGAGTAGGTAATGGAACAACAGGTAATTATTTAAGAGATCACAGATTGTGTATCTTTATTTGAGACAAAAAAGGAGGTGTCTACTTAGTGTTGTCTTTCCTTTTCCTCTAATATCCTGATACCTTCAAGCTGTGAGTTTTAAGAAGAGTTTTATTAAAGTTACTGAAGATATTAAAGGAAAAATAAATAGAGTGACCTGATAGAGCTGGGGCTGGCAGAAGTTTGAAAAGCCTGCCTGTTATTTTCCCTTTGAAATCTTGGCAGGCGTTCAGAGTGCTCAAACCTGTTCCCACAGCCTGGTTGTCATTCCCCATCCCATGCTGGCTACCCTCATGATAAACCAGGTATAGTCCAGAGATTTTTATGAGTTTCACAAAATATGTTGCACAGTCTGGAGACAAAACATATACAGAATATATTAACTCTTGTAGACAGTTTTGCAGACAGTGTCTCCTGCAGACAACCACAACTGTTTACAGTAAATGCTATCATCTGCTGATCAGGTATCCTGTTGAATCAAGACTGGAGGCCACATTCCGAGGTGTCTCAGCTGTGTTCAGCCTTCTGCCTGGCACCAGTTTTGTGGCTGGCTTCTCCCTGAAATGCTGGCAAACAGCTGCTTTCATTCATTTCTAAGGTACTGAAAGGCTCTTGCTGCCTCAGACAAAGCGATGTTTGAAAGCATCTTCATTTTTCTGAAAGACTGGGTATGCCCTTGGTCCTTCATGTCAAATCAAGTTTTAAAGGGGAGCTGAAAAGGTTTCTCCGATTCCATTGTTTTTGTATTGGTGTTAGATTGAGGAGTCTGAAAAGCACATTTGAGTTTGTATTTATAGATCTTGCTAGCTGTCATTGTCATCCAGATATCAATCTACCCCAATTGTCAGTACTGAACACAATAGCCCTACTTGCATGGTCAGGCTGACCAAATTCAGCACCCATTACAGAAACTGGGTGTCAGCTCCTTGTTTGCACAGCTGCTCAGGGTTTGTTCTCCTGTGTTTTTGGTGTCAGGCCTTTTGCTGGTGAGCTGTGAGTGTTAGCACCCTTCTTCTTCAGGGAGTGCAGAAGGATGCTAGTTGCACACTGCTGCAAATACATGTGCCTGATGGGCAGTGCACAGCTGCCACCATTGATCGTTTGTTGGTATAGTTACAGGGATGTCAGAAAATTGAAGGATCCCTTCAGACTTTTAGACAAGCCTAAGTGTGGAACACCGATGCAGAACAACAGCTTCTCCAAAGATTCAAACCATATTTCTGGCAGTACTATCCTGTGTTCAGTTGCACACTGCACAGTCATATATGAAAGTGTATTTTAATGCATAGTATTTAACAATATTCTTGAAATAAATATCACTAAAACACATTAACTTATGAAAAATGCAGTTTCCCATAGGTTGCTGACAGCTCCACCTTCTCAGTTATAAATTATGCATGCATATATGCTTCTCACAGCCTTTTTTCTACTTTCTAATTTGAGCCCTGCCCGTGTTGATATTGCTCCTGTTCTCTATTTTCCTTTCAGCACTCTTCTCTGATATAACACAAATCCTTCTCATCCCAAATCCTTTCAGATCACCTCGTGTTATGGGTATTTTTTAGTTTTATTGTGGTTATTGCTTTATTTTTATTTTATTTTATTTTTTAATGTGGTCATTATGAAGCCTCTGACGCTCTGAGCCTCCACAGCAATGAGTATGAAATACTCAAAGCTGGCTGACATGGGCCCATTCCAAGAAGCAGATGAGAGCTGCCTTTTTTTTCACTCTAAGCTTGAAGATCTGATATGCATTGCAAAGGTACTGATTCTTTCTGGAGCTGTGTGCCTACAAGCATTATCTCCATAAAGAAAGAAAGGCAAGAGATGATTCAGCACAACTTCTGGACAAAATGGGTCATATGCTCTCTGGGAGAGGGATGTTTGCACATCCCTAGCAAGTCACACTACATCTTCTGCAGATACTGTTCTTGCCACTTTGAACACAAGAACAGTTTTTCTGTGACTTACAGCACATTATTTTCAATGTAATTCCTGATATATATGGTCAGATTAAGACTAAGGAGTCTCTGTATAATTAGTCATTTGAGAAGAAAATTATTATAACTTAAGTGACGAGGATAGCTCCTACATATATTAAAAAAAAAAAATCAAGAATGAACAGTCCAAAACATATATGTATGTGCCAAGAAAAGACTTTCTGGCATAGGCGATCGTCGAAATGACATAAAACCATTCTATAGCAGCTGCAGCTGACTCACCAGCAATATTCAGGACAGCAAATAAATACCTTGCTGTATTTTATTTGGGATGATGATTTGCTCGGGACTGATATAATTCCCATACACTTAAGAATACTACACATGAGTATCATGTTTTTTTTTCAACTGTGCCTTCCAAGATTCTCTCTACCCATACAAAACTCTGTACACAAAACAGTGCCTTGTACATTGGACTGCATGGTAGCAACTATCAGACACAAAGAAAGGTGCTCCACCTCCCAGCCCAGTCCTTTGGTAACGTTGGGATGCAGCAGAAGGTAAAGCAGAGCATGGAATATCCCTGAAGCCTAGAGAAGGGAAAATGGGAAACAGCATGGGGGCACAGAGTCTCCTTGATGCTTGTCACAAGATTTGGGCCAACCATAGATCTTCCAATGAGGGAGACCCCACACCTACAATTTGGGAATGTGATGGAAAAAGGGATGTATTACACACCATGACAACCATGGTAAACTGGTGTTGATCGTGACTGATTATGAAAGGAACAGTGTCACTCTTTACCCTGAACAGCTTCTCTCATCTCCTGCATATTTTTTTTTAGCCCCAGAAGAAAGTAGGAGAGGCTGGCAGATGGACTGGAATGCAGTCGGCTATTCTGCTTTAAGCAGCTGCAACTTCTCTTGGTCTAATTTTAACCAAATCATAGTATGTATTTGTAATTGAAACCAGTCATTTTACTTTTAGGATATCCTGTGCTGTCAGAACAGAAGATCTGCTTTAATGACCCTCAAAATGATCGTAAAGTCAATGTAAAACCACCTTTCCTGTGCTTGTAGTTCCTTCTGTATCTTGCCTTCCCAGCAAAAAATGTTGTTTTCAAATCCACAGTCTTGTTCAAGAACATCTCAAACAACACAGATTTTTAATTCATATGGCTATCCTTATTGCCAAATACTTTTCTCTAAGTCCATACCATTTCAATAAAGGAATATAACTAATGCATACAGGTTATCTCCAACCTCTGTCACATGAAAAATGAATAGATGAACTCACCCATAGTTTCGTGCTTTTCTAACACACAAGCCAAGTTTCAGCTTTCAAACTAAGTGTATATGTGCCAGTTATCACGTGCTACGTCTACAAGAAAATCTACACACCTTTTTTTTTCCTCCAGTTCCATTCATGATGTTCAGTGATCAACTTAGAGTGGACTTTAGTTCACTGAAGCTCAGTTTCTCACTTGACACTTACAAGAAGACTCCCTGTGTCTTTGGAGTTCTCAGCCTGAACAAAAGATTGCAGATGGCTCTGCAATCTGCTGATGTTTATAAAGCATCACTGTGTGCTCTGGAGGACCTGGGAATTAACATAACCCAAATTGCTATTAGCCTTTTCCTACCCAACAAGATTTCTAAAATCAATGTTCTGTTTATTTTTGTAGTAAAATCTGCAAAATCCAAGAAAATTAAAATACACAGTTTGAGACTTTTGAAAGCTTAAATGGTTAAGCTTTGTTCTGTCAGTGTGCAACACAGGGCAAAGTTTGGATATTTGCTTACTCACTCTGTCACAGCTTATGTCCTTAAAATCAGTCTTATCATTTTAGAATTATGATTTCTATTTCTAATATTGAATTTGAAAAGTGGACTAGAAAAACTCTAACATTAATTTAAAATTGTGATAAAAACATTTCCCCGGTAAAGGAACATTATATGTTGTTGTATACTGTATTTCTGGACAGATAAGTTTTCAAAATAAAGGTAACAGGATTTAAATTACGACTTGTAGAGACAGCAGGAAGTTTAAGAAAAGCAATGCATTGAGTCATATTTTCTATGTGCAATTTTAATCACAGACACAGCAGACAAAACCCTTATAGTAACAGTGGTGTTACCGTGAGAAATTCCTGTTATGAGTAAGAAAACCAGCAGTGCTTCAATCAAAACACTGCTGAAGTACTAGAGTTGAAAATTAAAAAAAGTTTTACTTTGTTTGTCATAACAAGGAAAGGACTGAAAAGCCCCAAGGAAAATATATGTTTATTCATAAATTCAAATTATGTGAACTGAAACAATTAGGTTGTAGTTTAGAACCACTAACTTCGAGCCAAAAAGCTGCAGTGGTGTTGCACTGCAGATTCATTAGTTGGCACTAAGCTTTCATTACTTGTTTTCAGGAACCAGCTTTAGTCAATTAAAAATGATGTATGTCCCTCTGCCTGAATTACTGCTTGTTTTAGTGACAATCCATCCATCCAGAGGGTAACATCCATCTAACTTCTGACAAGAGTTTTTTCTTTAATTTCTATAATCTCACTGGCCAACATCAGGTGGCAAGGTTCAGTAATTAAGTGTACATTGATTAGTATAACCATGGCTACGTTTGTTGACTGTGCTGAGCTATGGATGGGGGTAAGAAACCCTTCCTATCATTTCCTGGATATCTTTCACTCACTGGGAGAATGCTCTACCTTCCTTTGCTACCTTCTCATTGCTTGATAATTGAGATGGACAAGCAGCCAAACATTACAGTTGATTCTGAGCGTTTCAGCAGATGCTGGGAAGTTCAGATTAAATTGTCTATCCAAATGTCGCTGTCTTTCCACACGTTTGTGTGAAGGGAAGGGAAGGGAGGAGAGACTGGCAGGTCTGGATGTCATGGAATAGACAGTGACACAAAAACAAATGGAGCATGAAATTAAATTTTATAACATGTGCTTTCTACCACTGTGATAAACAGGTAATGAAACTCCCCAGGTTCAAAGTGTCAAATGATTTCTATAACCCTGCATACTTACTACTCCTGTAACTCAGTCAAGTAACAATTAAACCTGCTAAATGAAGGTGCCTGAGAATCTGCTTAGATTCGATAAAGCAGTCAGGAGTTTGAATACATTTCAAACCTTGAAATGTGGTGGAATTGTCTAGTTCCCAGGAAGAGGAGCTTTGTTATTTCAACGAAGAGAAGAAATCTACTTGTTGACCAGTGAAAACATTTAGCACTTTTGCAGAAGTCCAAGCAGGGCTTTTGGAAAATGAAAGAGCACTAATTTCAAAATTCACTCAGTAATTCTGAAATTCTGCTTTGCCTAAGTAAGAGTGAATGAAGAATGCTTTTCTTTCTCTAATTTCAAAAGAACTTCATCACTGAACTATTACTTAGCTCTAATTTTTTCTGTTCTTTTAATTCTACAGTCAGAATGATTGTATATGCCAAGTATAAAGCTGCTATGGTTTAATCAGTTGTTCATGATATGGTTTAACAAAGTTGGAAACCTGCTTTATTCAGTTTCAGACCAGATAGCCTTTTACAGGAAAAAAATGTAGCTATGTAATTCAGTCACTTAGAATCTTCTGTGCACACAATTGTCTCTCTTTCTTGCTCTTTCTTTTGTGATTTTTACTAAAAATAATAAGAAGCATTTAATGCAGCTTTCTTAGAGACATTTTGAGAGAAATGCAACAAATGCAAAAGCAAGAAAATATAGTACAGCTGATTTGGGATAGTGTGTCTTATTCTTGAAATAGCTGGCTTGTTTATATAAAAGTTGTAGACTTTCTTCATTTCACTTGGACCATCTCTTCCTCAAATAACTGAAATGTTACTCCAACAGATAATAAATCAATTCATTTATCTTGATTTTCTTGTCTGGTCAATCACATTCTCAGTCTGGTATTTATTTCTGCAACTACAGTGATTAAATACATTCATTACCTAGAATCATGAAACTGAAATTTCATCCTTGTTTGTCATTACTGAAAAATGTGGCAATTAGAAATTGATTTTTAAAACAGTGAGTTTTTCTACTCCTTCTATTTGCAAAGCATATCCAACAAGTTTGTGCTGATGTGAAATGATGCACAAATAACTTCTGAGCTGGGTTCTCTCATGTGCTGTGTTTACCATCACCAGGGGATTGGATTAAAAAAAAAAAAAAAAAAAAAAAAAAACTCAGTGAAATTTGTAACATTTCAACAGCACACAGTATGCATGTCAGTGAAATGAAATGCCAGTGCACCCAGCAGTGATAAGCCCCAGCTGAAAAAGCCTTCTGTGACATGCATTTTACATCTCTGAAAGCCATGCCAAATGTTATAAAATGCTGGAACTGTTTTGTCACGGCTTTTGCCAAGCCATTTCCATTCAACAGTGATTTTGACACAGGACATTATGAAAAAGCTGAACAAAATGCAGAAAGTTTTTTATTGTATGCAAGTAGATAACTGTTGCTGCTTTTGTTGCTTTTGTTTCTCTCCTGCCTTATGTCACATGCTAAATATATTGGCACTTCACTGGGTCTCTGAGTGGGTGTAATCCAAACATCAATCTGAAGAAGTAAGATTTGACATGAAATCACAGAATGTTCCCAAGTGTTAAATCCTGCATTTACTTGTGACTTAGATGAATTTGTGGTTCAGTGACATCCACCTGAACAGGTCAGTGCTAATGCTAATCTGAAGAAGCAATTGAAAACCTGAATGGTGTAAAATGTACTCACTAAATTTGCAGGTGTCTGTTTCACCTATCTGATTGCATGTCCACATCTGCATTTCTGGCAGGCCTGCCCACCACGTGGTCAGATGTGTTTGTCCATAAACAGTACGGAGATCTTAGATCCCACGTTCCTCGCAGCAGTTCCTAGCTGCCTGAGAATCTCCAGTACAGTTTCTTTGAGCAAGAGGTTTTGACTCGAAGGACTTCTGCAATTAAGAAAAGAAAAATAAAAGCAATAAAGGAAAATGTGCAAGGGGGAAGGATTTAGGAGTTTGTTGGGAAGCGCGCAGATTTGCACGCCAGGAAATGCTGGCCAGCTTTCTATGGCACAGTGCGGCGGGGCCTTGGAGCAAGGATAAGCCAAGGGAGAGGAAGGGCGGTATCTCCCAGAGGTGCTTTTAACTGAGATCCTCAGCACTGCAGATTTGTTACGGGAAGAAGGAGGTTTGGGTTGTATCCCATCCAAGTCTGTTGGTGGTGTAATCCCTCACTGTCAGTACCCAGGCTCCAGCCATTCCTTCCTGGAGGAGGTGGTGTTCCTCACAGAACAAGGCTGGGATTCAGCCTCCGGCTGTAAATCACACCCGCGGGCAGTGAGATAACAGGCCTGGCCAGCCACCGCCTCGGCCGCTGAGCAGGGATTAGCAGGGCCTGGCGGCAGCCTGGGTCCAGGCCAGCGGCTTCTACCGAGAGAGCTGTGCTGCGGCAGGAGATCACTGCGGTGCTGAGGAGAGGAGATGCTGCCTCTGAACAGCCCTAGCGACGTGCAGCCAGTGCAGGCTGGTTCTTCTGCTCTGCGCAAAGCTTTGAGGCTGTTTCCCTTTGCTTTCAGAGGAGCGCTTCCTGCCGTGACAGGAATTCCCTCATTTTGCCTAACCTGTCTCCAGACAACACCAAGAAGGGTGTCAGAAGGGATTCGGTCTGACACTTTTATAATGCAAAACATCTTGTTTGGATGACCCGCTTCCATTCACTTCACAGTGTGCCACTGGCACAGACACTGAGCGTGTCCCACCAGCGGAACCCAGCAGGCTGCACAGCGCTTCCAAACAAAGCCCCGACACCCTCGCCCAGCACTGCTACCCTGCGGCTCCAGAGGAACTTGGAAGCAGAGCAGGATTAAACGCATTCTTCAAGGTCACAGAGCAACTGTGTGACAAAGCTGGGAAAAGAACATAAATCGCTGCAGCTCGCCATCCTTTGTCTCTGTTAGCTTCCGGCTTTTGTTGGTAGTGCTGTTAATAAACACCAGCGTTATTACTGCACGTACAGCTCCCAGTGAAGAGCAGAAACCCTTGCTCCAGGAATTGCAAAAATGCAGATGGAAGGCGGGTCTCTGCCTTGAAGAGATTGAAATCCAAAAATAAACCTTCTGGTCCTTCATGTTGCTCAGACCATCCTGTCCAACCTTGAAATTTTCTCTGCCTGGTCGCTCAGCATTTTACAGATGCAGTTGCCTACAGGAGAAAATCTGCATGGCCCCCTCAAGCAGATGAGGCAGGCTGCCAGCAAGACCAGTGGCCCTGGATTTCACCTTGCTCTTTTTTCTGTGTGCATCTTGGGTTGAAAAGCATTCAAAGTGGACAGGAGTTTTACTCATTTCCTGCAAGGGGAGCTAAGAGGAAAAGTTAGTGATGGCACTGCATGCACACAGCTGAGCAGAGATGTGCTCAGAACTAAAACCAATAGAAATCTCTGTACCAGCCAAACCTGATCTATTGCTGATATTGCAGCATGCAGTGCTGCCAGCTTCAGTCCTGGCTGCCTTTACAGAAGGGGGATGACTTTACAGACTGATCACAGTTTGCTCTTTAGTTATGAAACAGCTTCCAGACGTCAGACATGAATGCAGTGTGCTGACTCACTGGCAGGTATGTCATGTACAGGACAATCATGTCCAGGAAATACAGGAATCTGGATTTATTTTCAAACTTATTTTTGTTTAACACTTCTTAAACACAATAACAGTTTCTGTTTTTTCAATTCTTCCTTTTTCCTGAGTTACAAACTAAGTGACCAGGCAGTAAGTAACTCCAGGCACTGAATTTACAGGGAAATTGTTACACTTTTCAGGTGGTTAAAGTCATTAACTCATACCTTATTACAGCAGCTGAGGCGTGTAATAATCAGCCCCAAAAGTATTGCTCTTTAGGTCCCAATGCTCAATTAATTTTCTGGAATCTACATCAAGAAACAAAGGAATGAAACCACAATAAGAAGAACTAGGGGAAGAGTTATTGCATTTCCTTCATTCTTTAATTTCAGCATTATTTTATCAGAATTATAAATACTTCAGCAAAAACCCATGCAGGTCAAGGCTTGCTGCCAGACCAAATTGTTCTTTCTTCAATTTCCGTGAAATCAAATAGGATTAATTGCAAAGGGCAGCCATGCAGTTCAGATCAAAAGTGCATCTTCCCTAGTGCGAGGCTCTAAAAGCACCTAGCAGAGGGTGCCTTGGCAAGAGCAAAGTCATGGGGCACAAGAAAAAGTACGTTCTCAGGATACCCTCCAGACTCCAGAGTTTGGCATTGAGGTGAATCAGAGATAACATTTTCTATCTAATATCCCTGTTCAATCCTTTTTCTGAACTGGTCTATAATGTTCTCTTCTACAGCGTTCTGAGACACGCATATCTGTGAACAAACCATGGGTAATATGGAGAGGTACCCATTGGTTTGTTCTCAACTTGGCCAGCCTTCTTTGATGTCATACATCCTCATGACTCCGCTGTGTATTACTGGGGTCTAGCACAGAGAAACTATTCAGTAATCATTCAATCTCCCAAAATGAATGGTTTTCTTTTTTAAATTGCAACAATTGCTGTTTTCAGTGTAAGAATAATGAAAACGTTTATTTGCTAAATAAATAAATTAATAAAATCAGGGCATACAACGGAGGACAAAATGCTCACACTTGCATTTTGCACAGGCCCACAGAAGAGTTTTTATGTCTGAAACATTCAAAGTGTCCACTCCAGAGAAAGCCTTTACCAACAAGCTGCACTTCAAAGTAGTGCAGGGGTGCAAGTTTCTGGCTAAGGCTCAACTTGCTTTGCCAGAAGAGCTATGCTGGAATGTTATCAGAGCAAGTTCAGGAAACAAATAAGCATCTCTGTATTCCTAATCCAAAGCTAGTGCTGAATTTTTCTGCTGCTTAGAAGGCCACAGCACGCCATTCCCATTTTCCAGTCTGATCATATGGCTATCTATCTGAAAGAAGTACTTCTGTCATTAAGCCCATATTTTTTGCTTGAGACAAAAAATACTCGTGCTAATTGGGAATTTAAGAACACTCTCTTGAGTGCCAAAAATCTACAACTGACACAGAAAACAGCTACAGTGTTCTGCTTTGTTTTCAAATGAAAAAATAATATCTTAGAAGGAAAATGTAATAATGGAAGTCACTAAATTATTAAAACAAATGGAAAACCAAGAAAGTTAACTGCATCAGATATCATGGTACAGTGGGAAGTGAATCAGGCATGAAACAGGACATGATAAAATCTATAGCAAAAAAAAGAAAAGATCAAGGGAAAATAAAATTTAAGTATAAATTGAATAAAAGAAATCGTAACGATGGTTTCAGTGCAAGAGTACTTAAATATTTCTAGCCCTGTGGTTGGGAAAAGACAGATTTATATACATGATACAATATTTTTCATACCAATTATAACCATCCCAAAAGAACATGTTAAGCAGCAGATTTCAAATAAAGATTTCATATCAACAGAATGATAATTCCCACATACTAATTTAAAAGAGTCAGACAAGAATCTCCTCAATGTATGACATCGTTTCTATTAAGTTTCAGAGCACCCGGTAACTCCAGAGGATTAAAAGGGCATGCGTACACCACAAGCAATCACCCTTGCAGCACCCTGGCATCAGAAGCAATGGAACAGCTATGGTTGGTTTGTATTAATAACAAATTGCAAAAGGTAACAAAAGAAATGCCAATCAATGTGCATTTATGTAAAATGCATGTTGCCAAGTTCACTTGGTATGGTTTTCTTGGGATTACATGTTTCTTTACGCATTCACACACTGCTGAATATCAGAGATGGTAGCAGAGAGGGCACAAGGCCTCCTACCCCGACAAAAGGCGCTGACAATTCAGGAGCTGGGTCCAAGTGCTGCCCACAGAGGGATCAGCAACATCTGAAAGACCCAGAAACAGAAGCATATGGAGGTTTCATACCTATGGAAACCATTTAAAGCTAAATAATTAATTAAAAGGTTGGTATCAGAGTGTGATGAGTGAGGAAAAAGCCCTGTATCAAGTCCTAGACCACCCAAGGCTGGGCATACTCTTTTTCACAGCTTTGTGAAGCATATGTGCTGGGGTAAGCCAGTGTGAAGACTGTTGCTGTCAACATGGAACCAATTGCTCTGAGGGTTATTTACTGCTTCTTCTTTATGGGTTCTATATGTGCTTTGGTTGATGACCACACGACAATGTAGTCTGATCAGGGTTATATTCTTTTACAAATTTAAACCAACACATATTGCTTTACAGCTGACCTTTTGCACACGGTTAACAAATACTGCATCAGCCTACCAACTCTGCTTGTGATCAGCTTTGAGAACATACCATGGTTTGTGTATCCCAGAATGAACAGAGAGGAAAACTATTTAATGAGACCCAGTCCAAAAGGTTTCTGAAAAATTAATTTAGCAGCTACGTTCTCAAATAAATGCACATTAGCACCTACTTCATGCACTGTTTAGTGTTTATGTTGCACAATTGAAAACTTACTTTTCATTTTCTACCCACTAACCAGATGACCAGTTTTAGCATATTGATAGCTTAATATGTTCTAAAACATTCCCTTGCTTTATTTATTCAATTCTTAGTTCATTGTTAGCTTTCTAATAAAATGCAGTCTTTCAAGCCTGGTTTTATAATAAAATAAATTTCTCTAAATATTAAAAGCCTTTAAAGTTTATAGTGAAGTAGTTCATGGATATGCCATCACCATTTCTCTTTTGTCATAAAGATTTGTAGTCTTTGTGAAATAATGGCATATGAGAGAAGGAAAATTAAACCTCAGCTGGCTGGGGCTTTGTTATAAACAGGTGTGATTCCAGCAAATATGTGAATTTTCTAGATGTCACTTAGTGAAGCAAATCCTCCTCTATCTTTAGTCCCTGGATGCTTTTGCATAGCCAGGATTTTTTGCCTGTTTGAGAAGTACTGAAGGAATTAAGGGCAGAGCCACCAAACAGCATTTGTCAGGAACACAGATTGGAGGCTTAAGATGCAAGGCAATGGATCCTTGGCTGTTGATATCAATAGAGGAAGAATTACCTTGAGAAAATAAAAGTAATGAATCTATCAGCTGCTTCTGACGTTCAGTTCCTCCCTCCATTTCCTGCTCGCTCCCACTCCGGTGACCTCCAAATCCCCTTGTTTCCTATCTTCCTAACTTCTTTTTCAGCATCCTCATCACTGTTATCTTTCAGTGTTCTGTTGTTGGCCCTCCTTCCTTCTTTTCTGCAAGTCGCTTCTAAGAGACCATTTCTCACTAAGAGCCTAATAGTCGTTATGTAGAATGTGAGGCAGCAAAGAGCAAATGATCATAAAATATTAATAAAAAAATATTCATTAAAAACATACATTTTGAACTGGATCTTGCAAATCCCCAAAGGTGAGAATATCTTTGCAACAACAGAATGAATTTTGTGGGAGCAGCGTTTTAGGAAGGACTGAAGAAGAAAGCTGTGTTTAAAAATGCAGATGGCTGAATTCATTTCTTCAATACTTTTAGCAGCTAAAACAGCTACTGAAACCATTCAGATTCTTGGCGGTACTTACAAAGTCAGATCTCATTACATGGATATTTTGAAAGGGTAAAAACTGAAGTGGTTAATATATATTTAAAAAACATATTTCAAAATTTTTCATTTTTAAGGGATAACATTAGAAAATAAGACTTAGAAATGAAAAGTTCAGAGAATCCAAAACAAACCTAAGCTGTTCTGCGACCCCCAAAGACATGTCCAATATATCCCTGCCACTGACTATAAACAATGCAAAACTATTCTTCAAATTTAAAAAGGACACAATTAGAAATAGTTTCTCCAACTGTCATAGCAACCAATACTTAAAAATAAGACAAATGGAAGAGAATGTCTGAACTGTTTAGTCCATTTCTTTTGAGCAGCTGCTGTCAGAGCTTTCCCCGTTACACTGACTGGCGTGGGGGTGTTGCCCATCGTTATGCTTCTTTCATAGAGCAAAAGTACAGAGAGACATGGCACCAGATGGAGCAGATAAGCTTACAAAGCCCAGAACTGCAGCAGGAGTGTGAAATGATCGCTGCGTTACAGCATAAAAACAGTGGTTTATTTACCTAGATGAATTCTCAAGCCAATTAGCAGAGGAGCTTATCCCAAATTCTTTATAAACTCCCCTGAATAAAAACATACTTTGTAATGCACTGCTATACATCCTTACTGGCCACGTATAGATCTGGTCCCCAGAGCTGGGTTACAGGCACCCCATCTCCCGCCCCCTAAAGCCTGGGAACAGCTCTGCAGCATGCCCAGGTTACAAATGCAGGCTCTGGGGCAACGCACAGCCCAGACGTGATGGGCTGATGGAGAGAGCTTCCTTTCAGCAGCCCTCTGCTGGGGCATCCAGACAAATGTTGTGGCTGGGAAGTGTGGGAAGAAAGCTGTCTCCTAGGTGCATGAAAAGGTGGCTCAGCCTTTGCTTGACCTTTCCTATAAATGGAAAGAGAATACTGTTGGCTGCTGAAATTGCAGCTAGAGGAATGCGGTTGGTATGTGTTTTTTCAGTCTCTTAGTACCTATAAGTATTCAATCATGCCACCCTGGAACCAAGCAGCAACTCTACTTATGGAATCATAGAGTCATTATGGTTGGAAAAGACCACTAAGATTATCTAGCCCGACCACTGACCCACTAACACCATGCCCACTAAGCCATGTGCCTCAGTGCCACATCTCCAGGTTTCTTGAAAATCTCCTGGGATGGTGACTCCATCACATCCCTGGACAGCCACTTCCAATACCTCAGCACTCTTTCTGAGAAGAATTTTTCCCTAACATCCAACCTGAACCTCTCCTGGTGCAATTTAAGGTCATTCCCTTTTGTCCTGTTACTGTTACCTGGAAGCAGAGGCTCTCTCCCATCTCACCACAACCTCCTTTCAAGGAGTTGTAGAAAGCAACAAGGTCTCCCCTGAGCCTCACCCAGACTAAACAATCCCAGTTCCCTCAGTTGCTCCTCGTAAGACTTGTGTATGGGATCTGATCCCTGAGAGATGCGAATAGCAAATGACTGGTGGAAAAAAGGGCAACAACTTTTTCTGGCTTGCCAAGCTTTAGAGATTTTTAAATCTCTTCAGAAATTTTCTCACTATTAAATTCCTCAAGTCGCATTTCAATCCTTCTAGTGTTCAAATGCTAAAAGTGTGATGCAGCTGTGTCCACAAATTCCCTCTCGTGTGAAAACGCCTGGCCTCTTCTCAGCATTAAACTTTTTGCCGTCCTGTCAGGAAGCGCCCTAATTGCCTCTCCCAGTGCAGTCAGCATTTCATACACAGCAGCCACATTCCCTATTGTCTCCACTAGAGCTAAATATAGAGCAGGCTGCTTTGCCCTCAGTGCCAGGGACAGCCTCTGTGCTGCAGCACCTCTTCTAGACATCTCTCCTTAAAGTTTCCTTGACACAGCCTGGTGTTGAATGTCCACTACAAGAGGATTTAAACCATCTGTGGGAATATTCAGAATTTGAACCCTGTGTAAATTTGAACAGACATGAAATCATCCTTGAGAGGAAAGACAGGCAGAGGAAGTGTATATATTCACTTTTGCTTGCTTGTTTATTCTAAACTGTTCCAGTGTATGTGGCATGCTGAGTCTAGTATTATTTTAGATTGGGCTTGCATAGAAAGGAGGTAAATCTCCATAAAAATGTTTGTATATCCTTTGTTTATCTCAGAAAAATATTTTTGTAGATGGCTTTGGAAAGAATTGCCTTAAAAAAAACACCATCTCCTACTTCTGGGAGACAACTGCCACTTTCACCTAAGGAAGTGACATTCCGTCCCACGACCACGAACAGCTACAAGCAAGTTTCCAGGATTTTTCATACTTTGGTCCACAGTTTCATGCCCAGCTTGCTTCATGGTCTAAGATCCCCTGGATTTTTCCCATAATCCTCATAGAACTTCTCTGTCTTCATTATGGGAAGAATCTGAGGAGCCATGATGATAAGAGTGCACTTTATGTAACTCTTGGTTCTTGTGGCTGCAATTAAGTGGCTGGGAACAATGAAGAGGAACAGTTAGCATGAAACTAGCCAGCTCTCCACAGACTATTGTCAAAGATTGCAAACCACAGCCTGGCAACACTTCAACCTCCGTGAAACCCCAAATTCACTGCTTTCCCAACAAATCTCTTTCCAGAGCATAGCAAGGAACTGTGAGCAATTCTGACTTCTTTTACCCTTAGATATGGAGCCAAGTAGTAGTCACTTCAGGTACACATTTGTCAGGAATGCCCACATTTGCCCTTAGCCCGCCTCCGTGTTCCTCACAGAGAATGAGAACATTGTCTGGGGCTGAGTCAGGGCTGGAGACCACTCCCTAATGGGGCTCAGGTGCACAGCAGGGCTTGTGGGATGAGCTTCTCATTATACCAAAAATTCTTTGTGCTGAGGTGATCTCCCAGGACTGGCTGTTGCTTGCATGAAGCACAGAACACGATCACAAACTATGAGCTGTTTCAACCGCAAAAGGCTGTTTCCTTGTGAAGAGGTTGAAGGATGAGACTTTGCACCTTCTGCTGCTGACATCTATGGCTGAGTCTGCATCATGCGACTTGGGCAACCCAGAAGTACCAGAAGCCCCGGTTCCCAGGTCCACATGCTAACCAACAGAAAGGGGAAATGATACAGCAAATCAAAGTAGGAGATCTGAAGTCTGAAACCTGACAGCTGTAGGCATTTTAGAGGCTATTCTGGGGCAGTAAGACTACATGCTTATCCTCTTTTTGTACTCTTTGCAAGCATACACTCTCAGTCACTGTCAGAGGCAGCAGAGAGTGCTAGGCAGACAATGGGTTTGACATGGCACAGCCACAGTTACACTCCTAAGGGGACACGTTGCTGGTCGGAAGATGTGCCCAGCAGATGCCCTGTGCTCCTTCTTGGTGACTTTTCCAACTCTGGGGAGGAGGTGTGAGCCTGGTCCCATTCCATCACAAAGCCTGGACACAGACAGAGGCTCTCCAGGAGAGCCATGACGCACGTCACAAAGAAGCCATAACACATACCCAGCCTGCGGGAACTGTGCAACCAGTGTCAATAAGAGAAAGATCAGATGCTAGTCCTAAAATTACTTGCTTTAAGTTAATGTTAAACATATTGCCAAAGCATCTTACACAATTTCAATTATGCACCGAAAGAATCTGCCATGTGGAGTTCAAATTTAATTATATTGTCATTTACTCCAAGGAATGCTTGTGGTTTGAGCACTGTTTACATATATTATCTTTTGGTTTACATTTTTTCCCAGATTAATAGATCATAAGATACCACTGCATCAAGATTTAACATTTAGACAGGATACTATTTTAACATTATGTGGTAACTCTTTAGAAACCAAACAATTGTCAGCCTACTCCCGCTGAAGTAACTCTTTGTTCCAAATGCATGTCCCTCAAAGCCCTGGAATGTCCTCGTGGTGAGGTGGCTGCCAAATCCTGCAGCGAGTGCTGGGGTCAGTTTCCCTGCTGGTGCAACACTAATGACTCGATGGAGATGCGCCAAAAGGGATTTTGGCCATCTGATAAACTCCCCCCAGGATGCTCATTGCTCAGTTATATGGTACAAGCCTGTGCTGAGAACATATAATGTGCCTTGGATGCTCTATCCCAGCAAAGCAATTTGTCAACTGGTTATACACAGAAATAAAAAACCCGAATGATGCATTAATGCCATAAACATGGTTCTAAGTGCCGAGCTCCCTGGTGTAAGCAGTAATTTTGATCACAACCCAACCATGTAATGACAGGCTAATCACAAGGCCAGTGTTCACCTCACAGCAGCATGGTGACTCTAGATGCTGGCTGTGTCTCCTGGTGCAGATTCCCTCCCATACTGCCCAAGGCACTGACACTTGCTAACACTCATACATATGTGCCCAGCCTGCTCAGAACCAGGGATGGCCAGCAAGGATTAGATATCCAGATAGGAGAGTCCCACATTATCAAACCAAGATTTTATTTATACAATATCATCTAAACAGCATCAATAATATTGCAGAATAGACAAAGCAGTGAACTGAAAGTATAGTGTAAAAAAATGCATAGTCACAACACTTCACAGTAAATATTATGAAAGTGAGAAAGAGAACAAAGCCTTTCCCTCAACTCTTTCCTGCCCACTTTTCTTTAGGAATGATATTTGACTGTGTTTCATTTCAGATTATCATGTAGATATGAAATCTCAGAATGTGCTCAGTCTATACCAACTCTAGATTTCTTTTCAAGCAAATGTGTTGTTCAGTACAGTCTTGAGCAGAGAAGAAAAATGCCGTGGGATCACTGAAGGAAGATATATTCTCATTAAATAGTATGGTACACTGGACTGAGACATACTATATAATATAATTAAGATGAATATGTATATACATACGGGTCTTCTGGGGTCTGTTCCTGCCCTTTCTTGTGCAAGAGAAAACTTATGAAACTTTAATATAAGCTGTGGGGTTGATTTTTTTTTTGAGGACTGCAGAGTCAGGACACGAGAAATACTGACAGTGTGAGAGTTTGTCCACACTCCTCAGGTGAGTTGTGCATTAGAACAGTGTACACAGGGTTGTCACCTGCACTAAGACTTCACTAAAACATACATGATCTGATCAAATCTATATACTTCATTTATCTTTACTTTTTTTAGTCAAATGTCAGATGTGTTCCATGTAAATGATGAATGTATGTGGTGACTGTTAAACTCCTTGCTGCAAATACAGACCCTTCTCCAGTTAATGAACAACTTGCAAATAATTTCAGATTTCATTCTCATGTATTTTGTGTGCTCAAGGTTCCCCTAAACGTTTTCTATGACAAACTTTCAGCTGATGGGTGCTACTCAGCATTTCCTGGGCATGCCGTACCTCGTTCCCTGGGCACACAAGCCCTCACCTTGATTGGATGAGAGAGAAGACTTTGTCAACGAGAAAATAAAGACTAATGATTAATTCATTTCCCATCTGAATTTAAGTCATTCAAAATCATTGTACTAAAATTAATGAGATGTTTGGGATTTATTCACACCAAGAAATTCATCTCAACTCTTCTGCATAGAGACTGTCATGGTGAATAATAGAAGAGTGACCAGCTCAAATCTTTCACAAATCTGTTTATTAACCATTTGTTCCTGGATTTTTCAGTTGCTTTCTGTATTTGGCCTGTTCTAAAATAAGTAATCATAGTATTTATATATATATATAGGTTTACATATACGTCTTTATATATACATATAGAGGCCAAGAATACTCCTCTTCCTGGCAGTACACTTACATTTCCCTAACAGACTATCTATCTTTCTTTCTGCGTTCTGTGCTGCTGAGCAACCACCCATACTGGGATGTCTGAGTTATTCAGTGATGGTCTGGCCCTGGGTGAAGTTGCCATTCACCAGAAGCACTCCTCAGAACTCCATGAAAGAGAAGAATAGGCCAAGTCCCCCCAGGAGCAGAAGGGCAGGAAACACAGCAGTGACCACTTCCCTGGAAATCTGCTATGGGAAGGGGTAGCTTTTGTCACCATAGTGACAGTTTTTTAGGTACTCTGACCCCTGAGCTTTCCACGTAGTTCAGGTTAAATGAAGTTGGAAGACAACAGAAAAAATCAAATGTTGGCCATCCAAACCAGTTAGGTACCAGTTAGGCTGATCAGTTAGATGGTGCTTTGCACCCAGTGTGGAGAAACCCCATCCACAATGTGGGTCATTCTGTCACAGTCAGAAGGGAGCAAATCACCACTTGGGGCTGCTTAGCTACACCTGTGAGGAGATGGGACTGTGGGGACAACTCAGCCAAGTAGCTTTGTGAGAAATTCAAGCTTTATGCAATTAAACGTAAGCCAGATGAACCTCACCCTTTTGCCTGAACTTGGGAAAATAACCAAGTGAAAGAAGAAAGAGATTCAGTCTTTTTTTCATTTTTTTCTCTTATTATACTCCACCAAGCTTCAAATAAATGCTGGCTAAGGCATTTCTGTATCTACAATAATAACATGAACTGACATTGCTGGCTGCATTTTTTTTTCCTTTCATTCTGAGGAGCCTGAGCACTGAAAACAAGTCAGAAAGTGGGAGGGAGGGAAGCGTGAAAAATGTGTCTCTGTCTGCGACTGGAACCCTTCACTTATTAATTCTCAAAGGACTTAAGGCGGAATCTCATGGAGGTTTAAAATCTGACAAAGCTTAAGGAGAAAAAAGGCAAGTCCTAAAACTTTTAAGGTAATAAATCATAGATTTCAGATTGCCCATTTCTTAGAATGTCAGTTAAGATGAAAGAGCCTGAGAAGGAATAATATACCTTATGTTCTTTAATTATTCTTCTTCCAAGTCATCATTCTTGTTTCTTTTTATTTTACCTGCAGAAGATCTTTTTTTTAGTGTAACTTACAGTTAATTTGCAAGGGGTCAAACCTTTCTGTGGCTTCTTACAAGAATGTAGAATAATCTCTGCGATGGACTGTCATGAAATAATATCCTAATGTACCACACTGAAAAATTATCTTGATTTTATCCTCTATTAGACAGGAGAAAGATGCATCAGATCATACATCTATTATTCATATCAGTCAGACACAGTATCATTCTATTACATATGTCCCTGAAATTACAGAACGAGACCATTAGCAGGCAGATGTTAGAAAGTATGCAAATTAAGGATGTATTAAGTGTGATGTTCCTGGGACTTTGCTGTACACATCAGTACCAAGTGTAACCTTCCAGCACAGTGCTGTGCACAGAACTACCTAGATGTGCTAAACAGAGGTGCCAGGCATAGCAATGTTTCCTCTGGCGCTTTGGTGATTAAATCAAGACTGAAGTCAAGATTGCGCATAGATGCTTTTGTGCAATTGGGATCTAAAATTACTAGCAGGTACCTAAGCACAGTGAGAGAGGAGGTTTTGTCATCACGATTCATGCTTGCAAAAGAACTTAATAAGTGAGGCACTTGCCCGGGAGGAAATTTGTGCTTAATTAACTCTGAAACAGCATTTGAAATCAAGGAGCACCTAGCATCCAAAAGACTGCTGGCCGCTGAAGCATCACTCAGAGAGGAGAGACAGTCACAGCCTCATCTCTGAGAAAACCCACTGCACTGCGATGCTTAGTGCTAAGCATTATGCCACCAAAGGACAAGAGGCACTGCAAGGCCCAGGTGCTTGGGGCAGGCTGACAGGCTGGGCTCTTCAGGGAGTGAAGTCGTATTGATGGACCTCTCCACTCATCTGTCTGGATCATGGTGTGAGGAAGCAGAGCTCACTTGTGGCCAGACAACTTGGTCTGTCCAGCCTGCTGTAAGGCCTCCAGCATCAGGCAGAGGCCACCAGCTGATGCCTGGGGAGGGCTTTGAGAGGAGCACAAGTTGCACAGCAGTGTGTCCCTGGCACTTGCCCCAGCTGGTGGTGTAATTGCCAATATTTTTCTGTCTGATAGCCCTTGGTGGCTTTTCCTTCTGTGGACTCACCCTAACACAGCAAACAAAGCCAAGAGCAGGCACAGCAGGTGGACAGCGATGGGGTACCTGTGCACGGCAGGCACACGGGCGCAGCGTTGGGGTTGGCTGGCAGCAGATGGCTCCCTGCACTGCTCCTCTCTGCCAGGTGCTGGGCCCTGCTCCAGCCTGCCTGAGGTGCTGAAAATAGCCAGGTTCATCCTGGCCCCAGGCTCCTTTTATTGATGAGGCAGTGGCATAAAACATCAGAACAACAGCTCCAGAAACACATTGTTTTGTTTGCATCTTTTTAAAATAAAATTACCAGGGTAAAAAGGCATTCTATGATTTATGCTGGCTTTCAAGTGTACTGAAATACAATCTTTGAAGCCGTTCAGAACAAGAATCCATGGAAGATGCTCTGTTCCCACAGCGCATGCAGTGCTATCATGATCTGAGAGAGGACATCTTCAGAGCAAGTAGTCCTTAGCATTCATTTTTTAATTTAATTTCTTCAATCTGTGCCACAGCGTGGTTGCTATGGGTGCAGTAGGGATGCTCCTTTAGCCTGCTTTTGTCCATCCTTCCTCAGCAGCACCTTCGCAGGCTGGGGGTGCCTGGGCCTCCCGCCTCAGCCTCGAGGCCCTTGTGCAGACAGCGTGGCTGCCCCAGGGTCAGCCCTATATTTGGGGCCAGCCTCCCAGCTCCCATGAAAGCTGAGAGCATTTGAAGTTTCATCACTTCATTTAGCTGCCTATGTGGGAACCGGTGGGCGCTGAAGGCTTTTGAAACGCCTGCCCTGTGAAATAGCCTCTGAGCGTTTTACGTCACAGCTGATGGTGTCAGTGCCTCCTTCCACATTCTGAGTAAGTCAGATCCTGACACAGGACACTATAATGACTCCCTGTGCAGCTCTTTAAGGTTTTTATGTAAAGACACACTTAGATGTCTTAATAGCTCAGAGTTGTTACTTTTACGGCTCATTGGTATCTTACACAGGGGTTTATACATCAAGTCATGCCGGTGTAACTGCTAGCCATACATATTTACTTTAGCCTTGAATCTTTTCTTGGAAAATGTTCCAAAGCTTTCCCCCCTCCCTGTAGAATAAATTACACGTACTTGATGGGGTGCTTTCTCTGGTGCTCAAAAAGACCATTGCTGCAGGAGTTAACCAGTTAGCTGCCCAAAACACGGCTATGAAGATCTGCCTTTCTGTATGTCCACTAATCTGAGTGTTTCTCAGTCCAGTAAATTAAAACAAGTCTGCATTTATGTGTCAGGTTTTTAAATTAATTGTTCCTTGTTTTCAGCTTTGGAGATTTTTCCTCATGTAACCATTGAATTCTTGGGAGTGAAAAGAGTTTGTGTTTGGAGTTCTCCTGTAACATGAGAAGCAAGCCTTTAGCTTACATACGTATTTTAGACTGCACGTCTTTTGCAAACATGCTACATGTGGCTGCATTTAATAATGCCAAGCATATCGGACTGAGCAGCCATTTAAGTAATCGTGTGAAGGACGGAAGAGAACTCGGGGTTACTCACCACAGCTTATGGGTGGCTCAGGGAACACTTGTAAACTTTCACAATGAGCAGATGTAATATTTTGCAGAAATATCACCTTTGCGGTCTACTTCACCCTTCCTGCTGTACACCCAAGGGCTGGGGCACAGGGCAGGCTCAGAGCCTGGAGCTGAACCCCGGGCAGAGCTGGGACTGGCCGCACGGGTATTGACTGTCATGGCCAGACTGCCAAACCAGACCGACTTCTCTGCTGTTCTCAGATGTGCACCTGCACTGCCTTGGATTTGGGAGGGCCCTATATTAATGCCTTTGCCTTTAGTTTTGGCAAAGCAGACTCTCTGAACTCAACTCAGAGTGAGTACTTTTTTACCCTGTGGCCTCCAGCGATATGTAAATAGGTCAAATCACCTCCTACATCTGACAAATAATTAAAAAGTTAAAATACCATCAAGCTAAATCCACTTTTTCAGATCTGGCATTTACTGTTTTTCCTGTTTATAAAAACTAGGTCACACTATGTGTTCCTTTAAAAAAAAAAAAAAAAAAATTAAATATACCTTTCAAGCACAAGTTCATTCTTTTTTTTTTTCCCCATTTCTATCTTTCTGTTGTATTCAAGAAAGTTATTTAAAATAACAAATTATCGTGGAACTAATGAAAAAGTTTCTGTTAAAGCAGAAAGGGTTATCATAATTTACTGACAAAAGCTTGTAAATTATTGGTTCCATTAAGATTAAAAACAAAGCGATAAGCTTGGTAGCATCACTCAAAGAATAACTTCATTGGTCACAATAATAATTATTACACAGTTCCCATGCAGCACGGTGCCTTTGTAACAAATGTGGAGCTATTAAAGTGATATTAACTCAAAAACAGTCCAGTGAACAAAGAATTAATGAGTGGGGAAAAAAACTGTTTTCATAGAGAATATAAAATAGTATGCATTAATTGTCCTTTTGCAGATGCCCAACTGAAAACTATTCAAACTAGAAAGTGACTCAAAAGGAAAAGCTGTCTACCACTAACATTAAGCCTTCCAGGTTCTTCTTCAGCTTCAGTAGCAAGGGAAGAGGTGGATTTGGTGCCCTGAGCTGCTCCCAAAAGCAGGCAGAGGTGCAGCTATACGAGCAGCTCAGTGCTACCCTCCAGCACTGCAGCAGCATGAAGACAGGAGAAAACACAACAACTTCCAGATTATTATTTTTCCAATAATGAGTCAGATCAGAAAAAAAGTCCTTAGTAGAGATCAAGGATGGGAACAGCTTTGCTCGGTACAACTTTGTTTTCCCCCAGGGCCTAAGGAAGCAAATCTGCGCTGATTGCTACCAATGAACAAAATGCATTTGTCGCCTACAGGTAAATATGAACTTAGTCTGTTCTCGGCAAGCCCTCTGGGCTACATGCAAACAATCTGGTGCACAGCAGCAACAGAACAAAGCTTCCGTACACCTCATTGTTTACTACAGTTTGGGGCTAGATATGTATGAGCTAGTTGCCATGTGAAGTGAGGAGTGACAGAAACAAGTGATCAGCCCTGGCACGCCTGTTGGTGGCCCTGCTGGAGCCAGCACTCACCCAGGTGCTAGCCCAAAGGCTGCAGGAGGGAAAGTTGGCCAAGAAACACAGAAAATACGCACTGCTGCTGCCCACATTGTCCGGGCTGTGTGGATGAAAAGTTTGCCTATATGACTCCTCAGTGCTAAACCTACCTCTCTCTTAACATCAAAATGTTCTTATTTCTCTGGCTAAGAGAGAGAATGAAAGAGGATAGATGCTGCAGATGTTAGCACAGAGGAAAGCAGTCGAGTTTCTGCTCTGATAGTTCATTTTGAGAATGTCTGCAGTTTTATCAGTTTTTGGCTCATGCTGAACACACACAAGGATGACCAGGCCATCTTCCACCCCACTGGCTGCAAAGGGCAACTCTGTGTATCCGTCCTCAAACAGCCATGGATCCATGCGTATGCACACAAAGCCCATGTTCTGGACCCCTATTGCTTGAAACTGGAGGAAAAACAAAGCAATAAAACTGTTAATAAGCATTTTGAAATACCTACTTGATCTTGGTTAAGCCAGTCCTAAATCCAGTTCTTTTTGGAAAGGGGGAAGCAACAGACACTTCATTTCTATACCTCACCTTCTCACAAGCACAGCCTTTGTTTGTAAACCTGGCAAGCTCGCGGACCTTAGAGTTACAACAGCATTACCAGGGAAAGGTGTTTCCATTCATCCTTAGAAATATGTAATCCTGTATCTTCTTTTATCTTGAGCCACAGTAGGCATAAAGAGCAGTAAGACAAACATGCAAAATGGCTGGGATGTTGGTGACGAGGTGTGAGCCCAGAAGGCTTTGTCCTCTTGCCTGGAAGGATTCTTGGTCAGGAAGGTAAATTCATGGGAACTGCCGGAATTTAGATTAGAACCTAATCCAGCTGTAATTGCAGATTAGAGCGTTTTCATCAGACACAGGGTGAACGGGCTCAGCCTTTGCTTAAGATCAGCAGTTTGTATTTACTTGTGGCTTTGCCTCTCCTGAGCTATGGAGCCATCCCTAATAACTGCTCCCCAGAGGACCCAAGCCCCACTGGTCGATGTGCTGTGCACACAATAAGAAGACTGTCTCAAGGAGTTTAGTCTATCTAATGTGCAGACAATCAGAGAATCAGCTGAGTGCCAGCTGTATTTACTTAGCTGTTTTTTCTGTCTATCACAAATGTGTATAATACACATAATTTCTTCAAAAATCAGCTACGTGTTAGTTGAAAATCAGCTTAATAAGCACAGTTGGTAAAATATATTGAAAACACATTAGTTCATTGATTTCTTACATTAGCTATTTAAAATATTAACATATGATTAAAAATTGTTTTGGCTAAACCACAATATCAGTTGTCCCAACCATTAAAATGTCCTGGCTGTGCTCCTAGGTGATGACAGTACTATATTTAGTCACTGAGTACCACCAGCTGTCTTGCTAACAGAAGTCTGGCATTTTCCTTAATTGAGAGATGCAGTATGTGTGAAATGATACCTCTCACACTCACTCACGATAATACTAGCACGACTTAGTTGAAAGCTTTTGAGTTTTTTGCTTCTTTGTTCAGAAGAATAACAGTTGGTTCAGTACAACGCTAAAAACTGAAACCTATCCAAGGGGTTTATAAGGAATTCTTGGCGTTTTATGATCTAGAAACCTCATTTTTCTGAGTTCCCCTGACAGAGGGGAAGGTAAGAGGGAAGAAAAGAAAATGAAGCCTTCAATATTTACCAGTTACCTACCCAGTCATCTATTTCTTGAAAGTTCTGGTTTTTCTTTGTTTATTTGTTTATTCATTCACTTACTTATTTTGCCAAAAAGTAAACACTGGATCAGACATATCTCCAGATGTGACCCTTCATGTGCACATTACTGCTCTCTGTAAGCCCCCTACTTTAAAAGCAGTGATGTAGCTAGAAATGATTGATTTTTGTTGCTGAATAGATCGCCTAACCCAAAATTGTCATTTTGGACACAACAAAATTATTTGTGAATATTCATGAATAAACATTCACTGAAGCAGTCACTAAAAATCTGGCGTTGCTCTTGTCAAATGACCTAATCTCCACCTCAGGAAAATGTATATTGTTCTTTATCCAATAAATGCTATATTTTGTTGATTAAAGTGGCCAGAGAAGGCCGTGAGACCCATGCTTCAGCGCACGCTGTAGCTTAACACTGAGGATATTTTGAATGGGGCAGCCTAGGGTTAAAATTCTTGCTGTGGACCAGACAAAAAGGGAATCTTACCCAAAGTTTCCCGCATACAATGCAAATGTCCAGAGCTGGGATTCAGGGCGCAGAAGGGAGGAACAGCCTTAATACCATCTTCTTGTGATTACCTCATTCCTCTTGTGAGTCTGGCCCTAGAGCTTCTTTTCACAAAGTCCCAAAGTGAAACCAAATGATTCAAGGTGAATTAAATGTTGCAAGTGTTCCAGAACTGCCTTTTTTTATTATTCATTGAAAATGTTGAAAAGACCTGGCTGGGGAAGCAGTCATCCTCAGCACAGTCAGAAACGGAATGGTGGTTGAGCAGGAAATGGCCTTGTTCAATGTGCCTGCTCCTAAACAGCCAGCTGGAGCTGGCGTATGCAGCCAGCCATTCTCACTGACACTGTGATGGCTCGTGAATGGACCAAATAAGTATGTAATGGCATTCTCAAGCACTGGAGGCATGTAAGGAGGCCGAGCCTGAGCCTGGGACTGAGAGATGTGAGTTCAGTTCCCAGCTGAGTCACAGGTTTTCTGTGCAATCCAGAGAAGTTGCTTATTCTCTGGACATGCAGATGCAAATTCCTGCAGCTCTGTGTGAGGCTTCTCTGCTTCTGAGGACCGGTTATACCAGGAGGAATTATGGCTCCAGCCCCTCCTGCCCCTCAGTGTGACATGGAGGGTAGTGCTTACCTAGATCTCGAGGATCTTGTACTACTGATAAAATCACTGATAATGTCTCATGGGTTTGATGGCCTCACAAAGACACAAAAAATAGAGAACAATTAAGACAAATAACATGAGAATACGTTTAACAGCCATTTATTGCATACTACATGGCAATTTGCTGTATACTATCTAACACTGGCATCATGAGCTTTAAAATCTTTTAAGTACTGGGTGTTGTCTTCTTCTCACACATTTGATGTCTCCTCCAAATGGGAAACTCCAGGTGTTTCTATATTCCTTGTTCTGTGAAAATATATTCTTCAGAAGTGAAACTGTGACATTTTGCTTCAAAGGTTATTAAAAGGACAGCTGAACCCAGACTACTTAGAGAAATAATGGAGCTGGTCAGAATTTTTCACTATGTATTAACTGTGAAATGTACTTGAAAATTGAGAATTTAATTAAAAATCAGTGTTCTTACCTGACATAGCTGGAGGGTCACTGAGCAGCACAAGAATGCAAATGAATTCTGGACTGCATTAGTATTGGCTAACAAGCCAAAGGAGATTGTAATTTCTCACAGAAAGCCCAAGAGCTGAATAGAAATGCACTGTGTTTCCCAGCCTGCCAATAAGTAAAGCTCATCAGATCTGTTTTTCTACTTTTGTGTTCCACTCTTGTGTCTGCCATGGGGAAGGATCTGGAAGGGATGAGCAGGCTCTCAGGCACTGCTAAATGCCTTGCTTTTCGTAAAAGTATGAAGCAGAAGTGTTTTGTTTTCTGCCACATTTCACAGCTTCTGCACATTAAATGCCTTCAGATTCCTGCAGAGAGTTAAATCTGGTGTGCAGGCTGTAGCAGGTAAACAGGGTACATCTTAACGAACTGCCAAGTAATAACATGAGGGAACTTTTTAACATAGCTTTGCTTTCATTACTCATTCTAAACATCATGACTGCTCCTATAGCCTCTAAGCTCTGAAAAAAAAAATCAGTGTTTGTGCCTATGATTTCTGATGTAACATGGCTAAGAGGCATGGAGACACAAACCTGACCCTAATTTCGCACAGCTGAGTCACAGGCATTTACAGAAAGACTGGGTTAATTATTTTTTAATCATTTGTTATTTTTTTAAGAGAAAGGAGAAAATGTTGAAGGGCTACATTTAATTAGAGAAGATGTTTGGTTTGCACGATGTACCCAGCAGGGTGGCACTCTTCTGGCAGTGCTTTGTCAGATGCAAGGCTCCTATTTCTACCCGTTGTTCAAACACCATCTGAGAAACAGAGAAATCCTGCTCAGAATACTTTAGGATCTCAAAATAAAATGTGACAAGTTGTTTCAAGCAAGCAAAGAGGGCTTGAAAGGGGTATGCAGGGAAAAGGAGGGTGATGTGGCTGTAGTATTTTGCTTAGTGTGACTTAGGCACATGGTCTTTTAAGAAGAGAAGCAAAAGACCCCAACTAAACAAAAATACCAGCACCTTCTGTCAGCTGGCATTTTGGCATGGACATTATGGTAGTAAAGGGGTCTTGAAAATGACCTGGGGGAACCTAACTAATGGGGCTGCTACTGACAATCAGCAGGGTTCCTTCATGCAGCTGAGAATCAGTCAGATATTCTCTAGGAAATGATTTTTACTCATAGAATGCAAGATTCCAGATTTCTGTCTTCACAAAGCATGAGATGGTTGAGTTGATAAAATTCTTACCAAGTTACTCACAAAACCCAGTATTTCAAAAACAGATCATCTCCAGGCACTTAAACTCAATGACCTTGTTTGAAAAACAAGCATACAAACATAAGAAATACTTATCCAGTATCTTACTTTGCAATAAACCAGGGCTGCATATTCCATCTGAAATTGCTGTTTCTCAGGATTTCTAGCAGGGTCACTTGCAATGCCACACTATCCCTTCATATGTTTCAACCTAATCTTTCTTCTTTCTAAATCAGCCACATGTTTCTCCTCTAGAAATTTAAGGTTTCATTTTGAACATACTCATATCACTGGACTAGCAATAAAGGAAAACGTCAGGCAGCTAATATAAGCAGCTAATGGTAAATGGTAAGAAACAAGAGCTTTGATATATGTAACCTGCTCTTAATCACCTCAATGGGATCTTAACAACGGTATGCTAATTATGAGCCTAATGTTACTTCATACAGCAAAATTTTAATCTATTTCACAGTTCTTTTTTGTAAAAACATCATCAGGAGATGACTGCAGTAGCAGATGTAAAGGAGAGATGCAACAGGCAGCTTGCTTCTGTCACTGTGGATCTCGAGCATTCTTTGCCAAAGTACAGATTACTCACCAGAAGCAGAATATTCTCCAGCTTTTGCACTGAAGGACTCAGCTGCCTTCTATTCCCAAGAATCACATCCATATCGCATATCTGTGTGTCTCTTTTGAGACCATTTTCACATGGCATCTGCAGTACAAAATGCAATGATACCAGACTGTCCGGCTGACTAACATCTAATTCAGCACTGGCTGTATTGTTCCAGGCAATGGCTCATTTCTTATTTCCTTACAGATAGTGTTATCTGGCCCTGGGTTATTTGCAGACTCATGATGATCTATTTCTTAATATGTAGCATAAATAGGCACAGTGTACTGTGCAGCAGCACATCAGTCAATTTGTCATATATAGTGGAGCATCTGTATAATGGTATCGACACAGGAGCCAGGTGTCTAACACTATGTACTAAGGGGCTAAAGGCTCGGTTGTGTGGTTTTTTCTTTGTGCTAAGGCCTAAATTAAAGCAATAAGCATCTTACAGTATCTGCAAAAGATTTTTGTGGAGCTGATGGGCTATGAAAGATACAGCTCAGGCACTGTCAATCCCACAGGAGTCCACAGCATCTGAAACTGTCTGAATGCCTTTAAAAAATGAAAACCTCATCACTAGAAGGTATGTCTCCAAGGGTTGTATATCTTGTGATGTGGAAGGTTTTCACAGAGAGAGCTGAGGTGCTGGAACAGGCTGCATAGAGAGGCTGTGGATGCCGTGTCCCTGGAGATGTTGAAGGCCAGGTAGGATGGGACTCTGGGCAGCCTGGTCTAGTACCAGAGTTGGAGGTTGGTGGCCCTGCCTGTGGCAGGGGGGTTTGAACTTGATGATCCTTGGGGTCCCTTCCAACCTAAGCCGTTCTATGATTCTATGATTCTGTGATTGATTCTATGATTCTATGCTTGTCATTAAATTCAAAGGGCCACAAAATGCAAAAATGAAATCTGAAGGTATCAAGCCTTTGGAAAGGGAAGGAAAGGATCAGAGCGCAGCAGGGTGAAATAGCACAGAAGTAGTTTCAAGGTGTCTTCCTAGCTTCAGAAGTTCGCTATGAAGAACCTCTGAATGGGAAATAGGGCAGGAGGAAGAAGAATGAAAGCAAAGAAAAATTATTCTGTTTGGCAAATTCCTTTGGAGCACTAGAAACTCAACGGCTGACTGCAATGAGCAGTACCAGAAATTGCATTGATCCTGCGTCTTTTACAAATGCAATGACTGTGCAAAGAGGCCAGCCATGTTTTCTGTAGGCTGTAGATTTAACAGGAACTCAGGTTGGGGGGGAGGAGAGGGAGGCATAAGTGTATCTGAAAGACTAAGGCTGGCATTCATAGTAGGGAACCCCAGATATCTCTAGCTTAGGGGCTTTGTGTTCGTCACAAACCTGAAGTCGATAACCATTCTCCAATCAAAAACATGTTGTAACTTTCACAAATGTATTCCTCTCCTTTCCTATACTCTGCCATGAGCGGAAAAAAAAAAAAGGCTGGGAAACTAAGGATTTTTAATGGTTTCTTGTCTTTTTTTTTAATAAAAAGAGCACAAATAAGTAAGGAGAACGTGATAAATCAGATCACACAGTTAGTTTGCAATAATGAAAGCGGGAGTCACAAAAGTAAATGAATAAATAGGTTACTAAGTAAATAAATAAATAAAGCTGAAAATACAGCAGAGTTCATTTATGAAAGCATAGGCCTCATTTGCACTGTTCATTCCTCACTTATATATATATAAATTACAGTAGCATGTCTTAAATACTTTCCGTGGCTATTTATCTTACATTATTTTCATGGATCTAACCTCTTTTCCCCTCTCTGAGGCATTGTGGCTGGACAGCCCAGCTGGGATACAGCTGCATACTGTCCAGCTTTGCTGAGCTATAAATGTTTTCTTTTGTGTTAATGTGGTGACATTGCCCACTGCTTTGGTTTCTTGAATGCTGGTTGGTAAAAGGCAGATCTGAAATCGTGGAAACTGCTCTTTTTAGTCAAATGTCACTCTCCTGCTTTTGTATCAGCAGTTTCTAATTAAACTGCACCACTGGAGAGGACCTGAAGACCATTAAAGGTGCGCTCAGGGTGTCCAAGAGTAGAAACACAATGCAGGTGTTGTTCCCTCGGTGCCTTTCAAAGTGGACCGGTCAGTCCCCTCACTGATTAGCAATTGTGCTAAATGTCTTATAAAAGTCTGACCCTAATACTGCTAATACTTTTGGTCAGCCAAATAAATTCCTTCAAACTTTCACAGTGGAAAAAGCCTTCTATTTTATGATTTTATAACCCTGCCATTAAAAATCTTTGAAACAGCATTCCACCCCCAGGTTGCATTCTGTGGTTATGAACTTCATTTGATCACTGCCCCATCAATTTGACATTAACTGCTACAATTTACAACTGCTCTGGCTTCCTACCTATTATTGTCGTACCTCTGCAAGTGCAAAAAAACTGCTGCCCAGGGGAAGTCTGAAAGAATGCAACGTCTTGTTAAAACCTGAAAGGCCAATGGGGGTGGGGGAAGAACCTCCTGGAAGAGAAAACCAAAGGTTTGATAATGAATAATGCTTCATTCTCTGCTGTGAACACGGGTGACCTGGCATGTAGACCACAGCAAAGTAGTGAATAATTCACTGAGAGTCATAGACCTCCTGGTAGACCACAGCATTGCTTTGTCTCACAAATATGTTCTCCCACAGAACAAGGCCCAACAGGATGTTTCAGTCTACAAATGTTTAAACAAAAGGCGGGTCTGACAGGGTGTGCAAGGGGAGTATCGTGCATTTGAGCAAGCCAGTCTGCATGACTATTTTTCCATTAGCAGTTGATTGATAATTCTGTAGGAACTGCACACGAGGGCAACATACAGCAGAATGGCTTTGCTGGAGCTGAGACATGCAGCTCATGTCCGTTTTCTAACCCGCACCGGGAACCAGTTCCACCCTCGAGCATGGACATTTAGGCATCATTAATTGTCTGAGCCAAAACCACAGGAGCACAGCCAGTCGGAGCACCAGCTGGGATCCAGGCTGATGTCCTGACCTTTGTGCTCATATGAGGAAAGCGTCTAAAGGAGCAATTGGGGCTGGAATATGGTTCCAGTTTCCATGTGAGTTGCTTGCTTTGCTTTCGTGGGTTTCTCAGCCTGACAGACAAATCTGGGGCCAGGTTGTTTCTGTTTTAGTTTGCAAAGGGAAAAATACTCCCAAGGCACTGAAGGCTGTTAGGCCCTGCCTTAGTGCTGCCTCTGGGCCCAGCACTTTGAGTGCAGGCTGGGCTGTGCTGGGAAAGGGAGAGAACAGTGCCAAACTCCCTAAATCCCAGCCCTGATACGGCTTTCACTTGTGTTAGAGAATAAAGCCAGCAGGCACTTTTTGTTAACTTGCACGTCATACTGTTTATAGAAGCTTTTTGTCATTTCTTTGTTGCTTTTCCATCTTTGTAGCCAGAAATATTTAGAGACTAATCTCATGGCATATCTGAAGTTTAAACTGTTTGGTCTGATAGGGCTTCTGAGTAATTTGCTTCTATATCCAGACCTTTTCATGTTACCTTAAACTTTTAAAAAAGATTTTCTGATATCTTTGTGGCTATTTCCAGATAGTTAATGCCTTGTCTGCGCCTTTCTTCTCTGATCCCAGATGATCTGAACTATTCTATAAATTCCACAAAGATCAGCAACTGCTCCTAGATTCTTCCCTCCCGCCTATGCCCCCTGTTGTGCACCTTTGACAGATCTTTTTCTGACCTACCCACCAGTGCTTTGTCCTCTCGGTGAAGGACGCATCTGAGCTGCCCACTTCTGTGACAACAGGAGGAGGCTGAGATGCAAAGCTTCAGTTTGGATCTGCATCAATTTGGCTTGGGGCAACAGGGTGAAGAACAAGAGTTCTGCCCTTGACTTGGTAGTTGCTGTGCCTGGCTCAGGAGCTTGGTGGAATTATGGCTGCAGGATGGCACTGTGCTTCAGACATGGATGCCATCTCCAGTGCATGTGGAGAAGAGGCAGGAACCAAACCTGGGAAACCACAAGAGAAAGCACCCAAGGGAGGCCCTTGGTGAGGTGTAACCTGTCAGTCCCCTGCCCTGCCAGCACTTTCTGCTGAGCACCACAGACACTGGGTTATGCTTAGTATGACTCAGTTTCACTCAGCATCACACTGTATAGAAAAGAGACAGGTCCTGCTATTGTGTTTCTGTGTCAAAAAGCTTTGAGCTTTTTCATTTGCAGGTCATCAATCAGTTAGAAGGGAACAATTTGTTCTGAACATGGCCCATCCAGTAAATACAGGTTCTACACAGCCTGCACTGCGTGAAGCACTCACAGTATCCCAGTTTCACAGTGAACCAGAGAATCATTTTAACTGTCTTCCAAAGTAATAATATTCTCGATTTTCACTGTATACTACAAACCTAGCAAAAAAAAAATCATTTAAAAAATGAAGCCATTTTGGTTACAGTGACTGTATGAAGGTGGCTGCTCCACCACTTATGGTACTTTTATTCAGATCAGACTGGTTCTTCTCATACTTAATACAGCCATAAGTACTTTATAATATCTGACATTTTTTGAAAGGGATTTAAAGGGGATTTTAGAAGCTACCTAATGTGTACACGCTTCTGCTGTAACCTTATTATTTTTCCAGTCATTGACATCACATGGTCTCCTGCAAATTGGCTGGTTGAACACCACTTTCTCAGTATCTTTCCTATTATTTCCAACTCTTACATACCCTCAAGCTGAGAGGAAACTTTGAAGGCACTGCTACACAATCTTTGTTTATTATTTGGAAAAACTTTGCTGTATTTCCTTTGGCCAGATTTTTTTCATTGCGACTGGAGAGCAAAACGTCCCTGTTCTTTCCAGTAAAATAACCTTTAAAATACAATTTTGCAACCCACAATGGATAATAGCAGATAACCCTGCTATTGGTATCAAATAAGCCTTCATATTTTCCCAATCAACGGCTGCCTGGCGACTTCCACAAGAATTCTATCCGAGAACAGACTTACTTCTTGTTCAGCTTCCAAAAGCAAGACACACAGCCTGGATCTCGCTGCTCACTGTCTCCTGTTTCCCTGCCTTCTCCAGGGCTCTGTTTTGGCACTCAGCTCCCACTGAAATCCAGAGGAACCAAGAGCAATTTCAGAACTCACTCCGGGCACTAAAAGGTTTGGCTCCATCATTTTCAAGGACAATCTGCACAAAATAGAGCTGTGATCCTATTTTAAGTGGAGAAGCTGTGAGAGTCATTGCACAGCATCTCCCACAGATCTTAATAGGTGTGCCATCACCTTCAGCAGAGCCAATGCAGTACAGGCTGCTGCACTGAGCAATTTTAGATCTGCTTCTTTTTCAAGGTGTTGCCCCTGCTGTGCGGGCATCACTCTCTATTACTGGCATGTTAATGGGACTTCATCTACTGACAGTACAGATCAGATTCTTCCCATAGCATACATAGAGAAGAGCTCTGCTTCTCCCTACCCCTCAGAAACAAAACTGACAGCATCTGACCTTCTGCCCTGTAAAAATAGCATGTTGTTCTGAAAGTCAAAATGCAAATAATTCATGAATTTAGTAAACATCTCTACTGGAAGAGAAAAATGGTAGGCAGAACTTGAGCCTGCTATTTTTATCTGTGTGCTTAGTTGATTATATGTCATTCTTCTCATACAGAACTAAGTGTCTTAAATGCAAATAGCCAGAGGTTGCTGTACATTTTTTGCCGTTTCCACAGCTGTTCATTACAGAGCTCAATAGCAGCTGACAGCAGGTGAATATGCGGATGATGCACCGTGGATATATTCTGTTAAACAGAATGAATAAACCATTAAATGATCTTATTTCTTGATATGCCCTGAATGCAACTTTATCTACAAGCAAAGCAACATTAAATTCTGTACAGCAAATCCCTTTTGTATTTTGCAGTGCATCATTCATGCAAATGTTATGCTATAATCTTTTAAGCAATTATATCCTCCATTTATTTTTAATGATTAAGAGTATCCTTTTGCTTTTAGTTCTAGACAATTGAAACAAGAGTGTATGAACCTAGAATATTAGACTACTCATTTTGTAAATTTGGTATATTATAACTTGCTAGAGCTGAGTAGCAATGAGTGACAATGTATCTTCCCTTTTTGGGAATCAGTATATCTTTGAAATTCTCTAATATACTTGTTTAGCTGTATGCCTGTATTTCAGCATTTCTTTCATAGGAACTGAGAACCATTTCTAGAGTATCATTTGAGATTCAATATATATTGCACGTATGTAATGCATGTACATGTGTAAAATATAGAATAAAATGCACATTTTAAGAAAAAGCAATAAAAAGATTAAATAAAACATAAAATTAACCCTAAAGCATCATCTCCAAACAATAGCTACAGTATAAATGACCACTGTCTAATCTAGGAATCTGATATATCATCTGATTCTGGGTTTTGAAATGTCTCTTTTGAATTCACAAGGTGCTGTTTTCTACAGAACTGACCAGTCCAGGTGTAGTTCTGGTCACCCTGTTTGCTCAGCAAGGGATGTGTTTTTTTCCAGCAGTTCCAAATTTAATATCTTTAATATTTCGGTACATTATAACACAAGTGTGACCCTCTCCTGGCCCAAAAGCTGCTTGACCCTCTCCATGAGAGTGTGGGAGACATATATGGGTACTGAGGAAAAGCAAGAAGAAATGCAACAGTGAGCAATTCTGATAGCACTGAAGGCCAGCAGAGCAGAGCAGAGCAGAGGCTATCTGACATCATTAGGAGATTCAGATCTTTTTCCTTGTGTGCAAGCAGAAATCAGCGTGCATATTTTTTCGTGTAACTCAGTAAAGCTCAGACACAGCAAGTTTAGCTGAATTCGAAAGTTCTATGCCTGTGAATTGTGATCCCCAGTAAACCAGAGCTTTCTTATCCCTCGGCCCACATGAAAGCTACACTCCAAATCTCCATAGCCCACCGCTATTATATTTTGTGTGGAATTAGGTTGCTCTGTACAGCTGGACTAATATTGCTTCTTTGCAGCCAACTGTGGGCCAAGAAATGGAGAGAAAGAGACTTAGTTCATATTAATCCTTTGTTTTCTGTCAGCTTCTGGAAGATACTGTGCGCTCTATATTTGGACTTTTCCTTCTTTAGAAAACTCTTCTGTTACCAGCTTCCAGGGAGCCCTTTTTTCCAGCCATACTCCTGCAGTTTGGCTTAGGCCGCGATTTGATCTCCTGTGCTTCAAAGGACAGCTGTGCCATTTCTTTGTAACAAGTGAAAGCCATGAAAAAGTGCTTGATGGTTATCTGTGGAATTGTCACAGGTTTAAAGGAGAGGTTTTTGCTATTAGCGGAATTAAAGAAGTCTGTCAGCAGAAGCATTTAACACACAGTGATAACAAGTTCTGAGCATAAAGAGCATAAAGCAGAAGTAACATGTAGGTTACAAAAACATAAACTAGATATGATTTATACATTAAAACAGATTTCAGTAATGTACAGGGAAGTTGCATTATAATGAAAAACAGACACAAAACTGTCTAGCTATATACAATAGCATAGATTTGTGCGTGTAAGGACTATCATAAAAAATGAACGTTGAACTAAACCCAGTTAAACAGACCAGAAAACAAAGAGCAGCCCTGTCAGCATACCAAGTTTCAGTAAGATTAATCTGTGTTGCAAGTGTTGTTCCCAATGTATCTCTCTGCTCTCATCCATCATCTCCCTCCATGAAGCCAACATGAGCTTGAGGCCTTTTGCTGCCGAAGGCAAACTGGTGTATGTGTAAATATAGACTATTTGTCCAGTCCCCCATCCACCATTCACCACACAATAAGTAGCCAGCAGGATGCTTTGCTGTCCTCTCACTGGGAATATCCAGCCCTTCTCCCACTCTTGCGTTCACCCCAACTAACTCCCGCTGTTAAAAAAAGTCTTCTAGAGTCCCACAGAAATCAGCAGGAAATACAGGGCTCTTCCCAAGTAAGGAGGTATTTAAGGCACTATAAGATTAGCTCGGTCTTTGTAATGAGCTTAACCTAACCTGCTCAGTTCAACAGTAAGTAATAGTGATACTTTTCCAAGTCCTTATGGTGTTGGATGTCAGTTCTGCCAATAACTCCGTGAGTATTTCCCAGTTCCATGGCAGAGACGAGACAGAAGATGGATTTCTCCATGCTCTGCCCCACGTTGCAGCTAAGATGCCATCTTCTCCCACCCTCATAGATCTCCTATGGCGGCATCCCCGATGTCATCACTTGCGCAGAGGGGGACTAGTACACATCCCACAGGAACATTTCAGGTGTTAATTAATAAATGCTCAGAAAATGTGTGGAATCCTTCAGGCTGAAAAATGTGTAAAAGCTCTCCTATAAATATTGTTCTTATTTTCTATATCAAGATACTACATCTCCAGAGGCTGCCACAGTTTTAAAGTAGGTCAAAATTCAGCTCTTAATAAGGAGAGTTGGGAGCTCTGAAAATTTCCTCCAGATAGAATTTTGTATGGCGTAAATTAAGAAACGTGAGGCTCACACCTGGCTCTTCATTGCAGCACCCACCCTGGGATACATGCTGCCCTCACGTCCCCAGTGAGGGCTTACATTATAAGCTGAATGCTGCATATTTCAAGCATGCATTAGATTCATGTCCTGTAACCAGGCAGAACATGGGCTGTTCAAACCCTGCACAATCCAACCAGTATGGCATCAACCCCTAAAGAAATAAGTGGCATTATGCTTTTCATTTCCATTCTGTAGGAACAGACACGACTGAGACACAGGGTGTTTCCTGGGGTTAATGATAACCTGAGGTTAATGGTTTTTGGCTGAACTTTAGGCCCTCAGCTCCCCCTAACCTGTCATTAATCCCCAGGAAATGCCTGAAACCAAGCGTATTATTTAAATCTGGCAGCAATTAATTTATCTCTGGACCTTACAGATGCTCATATTAAATTAAAAGAAGGATGATTTATGGAGGCCGCCAATAATGTCCAGATCTAGGCAAAGATAGATGTTATCCTTAATATTTAAAATTCAGGTTTCCTTTTTCACTGAGCCATTGCTATCAGCTGTATTAAAGATTTTTATTTAATTATTCTACCAAATAGAACCTTTTCCCTAATTATTTCTTATAAAAAACACTTTGTTTAGTTTTTGTATCCTGCTGGCTGCTCAGATTTCGTCTTTTGTTCTCCAGGAATATTTCATGAGCATCACTCGCCATTGCATCTGAATCAGAAAATAAAGTTATTTTTAGCAATGTAGTTTAAAAAGAAGCAATCAGAACAAGTGCAGTAGCATGTGTAAGAAATAAGAATTATCCTCCAGCTCAGCAGTAGATGTACAAGTCTCAGGCATAATAACAGCTGTGATTTTATTTCCATGTATGAAGAAGATAGGGCAAAATCATTGTATGAAGTTGCCAGTTCCCAGAGAGCCAGAAGGTGAAGCTGTGCATTGGTTTCAGCGCTCGGAGGCGGAGGCTGCCAGCAGTGAGCACAGTCTGCTCAGACGTCTGAAGCTTTACCAGAGCTCTTTGTGGTGTGGTTTGGCAATAGGTACCAGTAAATCAGAGACATGGACATCAATACAGTTGGCTCCATAATTGCAAACAGCCATAAATCCAGTTAAGCTAATCCATGTACCAACTGAAATAAAATCCGTAATCTCCCCTCCTTTCTCTTGTTCAGCTTCCACTTTCAAGTCTTATCACAGCACCATGCCATTAGCTGTAGAGATAAAATGGAGTCTTCCAGACTCCTTAAAATCTGAATTTCTGCTATAAAAGCACCTCAAGAAAAATACTTGGTGCCTTCCAATTTAAAGGTAAACTACAAGAGGCTGAAAATCAGCCATGTGGATTTTTAATTCCTTTGCAAAGTGTACATCAGATACTGTTCTTCGTGATAAGATGGTTACTGAAGAATTGTACTGTATGCTTTAATATGTCTGTAAACTGATAAAACCAGATCCCTACACATACACACGCAAAATGCACTGCAATATGAGCTCTACTGACACACAGTATTACTCCACTTTGAGATTAACAGGAACAATCTTACATGTGTGTCTGCAGCCACACATCTGGCCTCGTGCACCACTTAGCATTCCCTTTCCTGATATCAGTATCTGTATATTTTTTTCCTTTTGCCCTGTATATTTTTTACCTGTTGCCCCTCAGCAATTTCTGGTATCCCAGCCATGTGTGTTGCCCCGCTTAAGAACTATTTGAAAGAGTCAATTTGCATGATCATATTCTAATGGGTGTAAGAGAGTTAAAGCAAAATCAGTATAAAATGCCAGCCAGGGGTGGTACCCCTTGGTTGTACCTTCCCCTTTCTTGTGCAGTCATTCACAGTGCACGTTTCTTCCAAGATGCAATCAACCAGCTTATGAGGCCCGTTGGTGTGCTGAAACCTCCTGTTCCAGCTGATACAAGCAGTGCTGTTTTTGTTCTCTTGGAGTAGGCGATGTTTTAACCTTGACTGAACAGCGAAAGTGCCCACAATATTTAATGAGGTAAAGACAGCATATTTCTAGTGTTCCAGTAATTATGTAGAGCGCAGCCTGTGCCCTATATCATTTAAGAAGGGCTTTGCCATCCACTTCACTAATCCTGGGTATGAAAGACATGGAATGTGGTATCATGCATGTTCTAGAAACATCTATATGGCAAGAGTCAAGTTCAGTGTTGCTTACATACTGTTTGGTAAATGAATACTGTTTAAAGAAAAAGAAGCCAGATATGAAGCTACTACTACGTTTCTTCTGGTTTCCTGATTTTATGCCTTCTGGTATACCTAAATCCTTCAAACGTGAGATACTGAATCAGCAATTTGTACGCTCAGATGTGACTGAAGCTGTTCAGAGGACAAGGATTCCATTTTCCTGTAAATTTCAAGGTTTCAGAATTTGTTTTCACTACTCGGAGGAATGAAAACAACCCCTTCAAACGTTTTTGCAAATGGAAATTGTTATGAAATGTCTGTTTCTGGACCAAAAACCTGATCTTTTCAGCTCAAGTTCTTTATCCTCCGGCCATAAGTGACAAGGGAACCCCAGGCAAAAGTCTTTCTCAAGAAATGTTTGTCAAAACTGATACGTTGATACATTTTGGCTTTGATAAAGTGGCATATTTCATTTCAATGAAAATATTCTGACCAGCTCCAGATGTGATTCACTTATTCAAGTTAAGTAAATGATACACTGTGAGAGTCTGAATACACCAAAAATAATAGAATAATGTAGTGTTCTTTCAAATTGGCAGTGTTGCATCTGAATTCCTTTCTTTATCTGTGGGACAAATTCAAAAAATACAAACAAATTCAAATAGTAGAAAGGATATTAACGTCCATCCAATATAATATCCTGGCAATATTGCCCATTTCCTTTAAAATCCTGAGGTCATAGGAAAGTAAGGTCTGAATCCAGCTTTGTTCTCTTCTGAAGAATGAGTGTGCCTAGAGCATCCAAGAGAATTCCGTGAAACTCGTCCTTAACGTTCTATAATAGAAGGGAAACTAAAACTTCCTCAGATGGCCATTTCAATACTAACAAGATTTCCTTATCTTTGAAAATGTTTTCTTACTATCTAACCTACATTCTCTCAATGAAGCGTCATATAATTAGTTTATGCTAAATTGCATTTTAAAGAACAATTGATTGTTGTCCTCTTACCCAATTATCTGTACTTTCTAAACTTGCATTTTTTGAAGAGAAGACCAAAAGGCATGATTTTATGGAATGGTTTCTGAATCATGCTTATATATCCTGATTAACCAAAAACCTGGCCTTGGAAGGACACTGAATTTTGGGATAAAATCTTCAACTCCCAAACACACTACCAAATTATTTGTTTCAATAATTACATTAGCTTATATTTCAGTATTCAAGCTATGTTTTCTACACCAGGTTTCAATTTTTGCACCAACTTGAGCTCCATTTCAATAAGAGGAAGGCAGTCAAATCATCCTCCACTTCACCAACTCTCATTGACATAATGATGGCTAGTGCTATGTGAAGCTCTGACCACCTGCGTATGCCATGTAAGCACTGGGTTGGCACAGCCACCAAATGAAGGAAATGCAAGATGGTTAACTCCTTGTGAACTTCACACTTAACCCAGCATGGAAATCCTTGCCTGAACTACAGCTTTAAGTATCAGCTCTGGAATTTCCTGAGCTATCTGACAAAGTGCAGGTATCACAGCAATAGCCCCTGCCAAACCTTAGCGGTGATCCAAATGTCATTTCCTTCTCAGTGTGTTGAGAAGATTGGTATGTTATCAGCCTAAACTGGAGTTAAACCACAGAGACCCAGAGCAAAAGCGTGAGTATGAAAGCAACATGCTCAATTTTTTTTGTTAACAGCTTATTTGCGTTGTTTTCAAAACAAGGAAAGACAAAACATCGCTGTATTGATTTTATCTCAAAATCTATTCACAGAAAATATGGCTGGGCCTTTGGTTAACAAGGCTCTATTAAGTCAATCAAAGAAGATAACTTTCATAATTGATTTGAGATGTTTGCCTAATTAATGTAATTGCAGTATCTACTTGATTCAGAAGTAAAACAGTTTGGGTGGAGTTTTAGCACCAGCAGGAAACAAAGCCCAGTTCCCAATTTCTACTGGGAACAGCCCGTCCAAACTCACATAGATCAGAAAATCTGATTCTTACATCTTACAGTTTTCTCTTCAAGAAGACTCTTGGGGCCAATGGAAACATATGAAGTTTCATGTCAGGTCATTAAATTGCCGCGCTTTGTCCTTTGATTTAATTAAAAATCTTCTTAATTATGCAGACTTGCAGCCTTCTGTGCTGCAAGCTGAAATGTAAATGAATGGAAAGATGAATAGTTTCATATAATATCTGTAATAGAAAAGACAATTCTGTCCTCTTACCTGAGAAGCTAAAATTCGATAATCCATCTCTAAGTTCACATAAGCATCACCTCACAGCATTTAGATTAACTGCATGTTTAGACAGCTAGAAAATGTAATTTATAGTTTCTGTACTACAAATATTCCCTAAAAAAAAATCATCTTCTCTTTTTCTATCCACTGAATGTTGTTTAGAATGCTATATATTTTAAAGGACAGAACAACATCACACAGATCATTTTGATGTTTTTAGACATGGCCTAAATAAGCACAAAAGCCAATTGATACTGTTCATAATTCAATATCCTCCTTTTTTATTCCTTTGGTGAATAGGAAAACAGTTAGTCCCCTGGCTACGGTCTACTTTTTAATATACTACTAATGATTTATTATGGTTGTCTCTCAGGAAGAAGAATAAGATTATTTTGCATTCTTCCTCTGCTGACTTCAGCAATATGAGCAGACATTTTATTTCATTTCCACTGATACCACTAAGTTCTAAAATCTAAGAAAAACATGTGTATTCCTTGATACCACTGGAAAGTAACATTCAACCCAGATGTCTGTGTTCTGCACTCTTGCATTCTCCATATGTATTCTGTTTTAAAAATCTCTGCTTCGTGTAGATGGTAACATACTCAATTACTCTTGGAGTATTTAGCTCTTCTAGACATAACATCTGCAATTCAATTAAATGTTTCATCTATTTTCTTCATATCGTTCCAGGATATAAGCCTTGATTCTGTTAATCCAGTGCTGATGCCTGTTTCATTCTGACAAGGACATTTTGTGATTGTTTGAAACAATGCAATGCCCGGGAATGAAAAGAAAAGAGAATATTTTGACTTAAGACAAGCTACTATGGAATCAGATCGGTGATTGCTTCATAATCACAGCTTTTCCCTGGCAGACAATTAGGGAAGATCATATATATAGGATTTCTCTGAGGGCACTGAAATGCTTAGTTTCTGTTCCAGTTTTGAGCAAAAGAAAAATTAACAGCTCTACAGCTTACATTTCTGTGAACAGTTTGTTTTTTCATAGACTTTTAATATAATTTTATAATAATTTCTGCAATAACAAGTTGTAGCTTTCAAGCATGGATTTGCAGAAAGAGATCTTACATGAATTACTGTGGAGCAGCCCTGCACTGAGCAACCTGCAAAAAATGCAGCCAATCCTTCCACAGATACGCCAAGAAATGCCTGCTTATCCCACATAAGTGCTTTTGCAGGCTATTCTGCATCACATTGAGTTATATATGACCTTGTCATAATGGTATCTAAACACATCCAGACATGAATTAAGTGACAGTATTAATATCTGCCTCATTTTCTTTCACCCTCTGTCATTGCTTTCTCGTGAAGACAGCACTGCACACAGTGAAGGATATTTATGCCTCCTGGTGCATTTGCTTTACGTGGCCGGTGCTTGTAAGAGCCTGGTCATCCTGGACTGCCCATCCTCCACATCCAAGCAGGTCCCATTTCTGCAGGAGATGGTCCTTGTCTGATGGTCTGAGAGGTGCTGGAGAAGTAAAACCGTGCCACAGTGTCCACCTCCCAGGCCTGGGCCTCCTCTCCAAGCCAATCTCGAATACCAAGTGGCTTAGTTACAAGTTCTACACCCTAAAATTGTGTGTGTCCTTTGTCTGAAATAACTGCTCCCTTCCCAGCCCTACTTTTTTCCCTCTATTCACTTGCACTGTGCTTTTAGCTTGCTGAAGCAACGCACTTTGTGCAGTAAGTACAAAGGACAAACAGCTCACAGAGGAGACAACGTGCGACAATAGCACCAAGTGCTGATACTGAGGGATTAGTGTTTTATATTAGGGACTAGAACAAATTATTTTTTCTGAAAGAAAGTCTGCTTTCTCAAAAGCATAAAGTTTATATAATAGTCAGAAATTGGCCAGTTCAGCAGATTTTATACACATAAATGTTATACGTAATATTTAATGTTTAAATGTTCCAAGTTTACTCCAGTGTAAAGCTTTCCTTTAAAGAGTAATTCTCACCCCATAATTCACTTTTATGATTTTCTTAGGGCTTTAAGTGTAAAAGCTCAATCTGGTTTTGTTTTATTCTTAAAAAAAAAAAAAAAAAAAAAAAAAAAAAAAAAAAAAGACAGACAGAGCAAGTTAATTTTAACATCGAATCTGCCAAATGAGCATTGTCAGATCTGAAGCTAAACATGTCACTTTTGCAAATGCACACACACTCACACACGTGCATATGCAGATACACAACAGCTTTTTAAGTCTTAATGACAATAGAAATAACTTCATGCGAGTGGAAGAAGGGAGGAGGCCCTGGCTGGAGCCGATGACTGCAGCAGGCTGTGCTCATTCTCGGGCTCCTCTCCAAGCCTCCCTCAGGCCCTCCTATTTCACATCTAGTGTAAAGATGTTTCTCTCCCCCAGATAGTTTCTCACAAATCTGAAGCTCAGGCTTTCCGCCAAGTGCTGGATCTTAGGTTGTCCTTTGCCTGACCACAACCCGTTCCTTGTCCTTTTTGTTCCCTTGCTCCCAGAGGGCTGTGGCAGGACAGCTCCTTCCTTCCTCTTCCCCTCCTGCCGTATGTGCAGAGAACTCTCATCATCATGAAATCATGTACGTGCTTTCTCAGATGTTTTAAAGTTGACCCCAAAGGGGACTTGATGAGGCTGGATGAGGAAATTACAGCATTTGGACTGCAACATTATGAGATTACAAAACAAATTTGAGCTCTCCCTGGATCCATCAAAGCCATGGACTGCTCTTCTTAGAAGAGCAGTAAGAATCACTAACAGCAGTGCCTGTTTCTTCCACCGTCCTCTTTCTCTGACAGCCACCCAACATGCAGATATATCACGAAACCAGTCCTTTCTTTCCCCTCAATATGTGATTTGAGAGAGAAATTACTCCCAGTGTTTTCTGTGATCTGCTCCTAGAACTGCAAAACCAAACCTGTATGTGGTTGGCAACACAAGAACTGGCTCTGCTAGGATCTCAGGCCATTTTCTCCTCATATAAACTATGCTGTATTTGGAAGCTACAAGGTTTCCTCTCTCATTTTACTTTCTATTTAAAAGTATTTTAACTCACGTACATGCTCGCCATCAAAATCCTGTAGGAAAGTGATTCAATCTCCCACCCATCTCCAGAGGTGCTCCAGCACAAATAGTGGCAGCAACCACTCCACTGCCACTGTCCTGGAGTCACTGCAATCTTCTTCTTACAATAACTTCTTTGTGACTTTGTGTAATAAAATAATGTGTAGGAGTTCTCCAGGAATATGGTCCCAAGGTTCATGACACTGCAGAAACTCAGAATACCTTGTAGATTCCTGCAACTCTTGGGCAGCTTACAGCATCAGGTGTTATCATTCTTAGATTATTCTACCATTTTTCTTTCACAAATGCTTTTACAGAGGTTGATCTGGTTATGTAAATGTCAGCTTTCCTACAAAAAGAGAGATTTTTCAGTCAAATGCAATATACCAAAGTCACCAAGGGCAGTCATTCACACTATCAGAAATGAGAAATAATCATTGGTCTCATGGGATTATACAAGTTTCCTCAAGTCACGCAGACCCACAATTATCCACGCTACTATGTGTTAGTTCATTTTTCAAGTGAAAAAAGTTTGTCCTGAAGCGAAATCCAAGTGCAATTCCAGGAACAGTGTACTCCAGGAACTCTTCTCTTCCTCTGCAGGAGGTCTGGTTCCTTGTAAGTCACACAATACCTGCTCACACATAGGTAAGCAATGAGTACCCTCAGCATCATCTTGTGAGAACACCAGCCTGCAACATCACTTTCACATTTGAAGTTTTCCACTGAAAAATAACAAAAATACACACGTATGTGCACACACGTACATATGTCTCAGGTCACAGAGGTGCTAACTGGAGTCTGTGGGCTGGACTGGAAGGGACACTATTCTTTGGAACATTTGAACTGTTCATTCAGTAATTGGATGAGGCATGTGATAATATAAAGAAAAACATGCAAACAGCACAACAAAAGAAGTGAGCTAAGGTTGTACGAGCATCTTAATTTTGGCATTTCCTAGCTTATATATGGCTTCAATTTCAATTTTATACGTTGTTTTGTGATGAGAATTCCCATACTTCTCTTAAAGATATTTCTCGGCTGCAGCTTTCAGAAAAATTGATTTGAAGAGCTCCTAAGAGGGTGCACACCTTCCCCACAACACACTTGCTCCTGGATCCAAACCACAGTGACTGGATAGTTCAGTGTGTCACCATAACAACAGCTGAGTACTTGGGTTTAAGTATTTTTTCTCTCTTCTTCTGTTCAAGGAAGCATCAGCTGAGTCACAGATTTCACACTCTTATTCTGAAACAGGCCACAAAAACAATTCCTGTCCATGGTAGGCGATGAACCACTGGCCAACACCATAGGGTAAGTGTGCTTAACTGTGCTATTATTGTCTGATCAGCTGAAATGTGTACTTTTGACACAGTGTTGTTACCTTTTGATTTAGGTACAATTTTTTACAATTTCATTTCCATTTCAAGCAAATCATGAATCACCTTAAATAAATCCATCTATGTAACAGATTTGCTGTATCTATAGTTTCAGGGAGATTTCTTATTCTAGAGAGCGCGTCTGCTCTCTAGATTTTCAGATGAGCTCTAAAATCTTGGTTCCTTTACAAACAATTCCTTTACTGGAATCAAATAAGGGAAAATGTTTGATAATAAAAGATTTAACTTGAAAAGCTCATACTATTCTAAGAAATTGTCAGATTCATTTTATCACCAAAGGGTTTAAACCAAATCTAATGACAAAAGCAGTATTCTTATTTTCAAATTATTAAAATGTCTTCGATAACCAAATTTTATTGATGTAAAAAAATAAAATTAATCAAAAATGTCCATCACCAATTATGTATAGAACTCTCCTGGTATAACATACATCCTACAGACTGCAGACACTAAGACGCACACAGAGACTGAGCTTGCTTCTGTAATTTGGATACTGAAGTATATAAATAATGTTGAAACACAGTGAGAAAAAAAAAGTCTCAAAGATACAAGACACAGTATAATGTAGAAGGCTTCTTCAGCTTTGTCAGATGAAAACATCTGGATTGACTTAATGATGGAAGCAGTTCTGCCATTGTCTGTCGATATCCATACACGTCACAGGGTTGGGGTACAAGACAAAGTGTTCACAGAAATCATGTAAAAGCAGATGTGTCCCAAGTCCTTGTGCATCACACCACTTCTCTTGATCAGTTGCATAATAACAAGGATAATTTTTAGTGTTCGGTTTCAGACCCTCACTAGAAAGCCAGGAGAAAAACCTGAATGCTGAAATCTTGAAGAACTGCTTATACCTTTGAAAGCTCTTTTATGCTAGCTCAGATATCAAGTGTATATGTCAGTCAGTGAAATTCTAAATGATGTTCTCTAGTGTGAGTGGCTACAATGTAGACTGGCTAAGGCATAGATCAGCTCAACACAAATCCTCCTTTGGCTTCTATACAGCTGAGACCACAAGTGAACACCTGTAGGAGGATTATGTACAGATGTCTTCAAGGATTCAAAGAAAAAAGAGCACTAAGAAAAAGAAGGCGCTCTGTATTCAGGAAACTGTATTTGGACTGCTTCAGTCACCAGAGCACTGCGAAAGTCAGATGGATTTGTCATCCAGGAAGCCACAAGCGCTAACTCTGCTAAACACTGTGAACCACTGCCATGCCTTGCCTCATTTCCTGGTTGGAAACAGCATTTGATTAAGTAACTGAGAAGATAAATTAATTAAAATATAAAAAAATATTTTACAAGATTGTAGAAATGTTCTATCCCAAAACTGATTGTGTAGATCTAGAAATGATTTACGCAAATAGGGATCATTCACTGCCATCTTTCAAGAAAGATCAGAACTCTTAAAAAACATAATGCAATATGTATACTCACAACTATTTTTTAAGCTAGACCAATTTGTTCATAACTTGTGACTTTGAAAGAGCATCTGGATCTCTAGAACAAGTTACACTGTTTTGGATCTGGATCTAAAAGCACTTTCAATCCTGATGTTGACTTGTGAGCACAGTGCTCAGACAAAATGCAGTGCCAGTAGCATTCCTTTTATTTACATGCTTTGATACAATCATATATTAGCTCATCCAGAATAATGCTCAGAAGGTATTACTGACAATGTTTCTGCACTATCTACTTATTTGGTGGCAATTTGACTAAAAATAATTCATCCCAAACATGGTCTTGGTTAAAGTAGTTAAAAATATAGGGCAAGCTTGTCTGGATGAGACAGAGATTACCACGGGCATATTGAAGCATGCTCAATCAAAGTTTAGAATATTAGTGAGATTTCCATGGAAATAAAAGTTTCTTATCTTTTCCAGAAAAACTGCAAAGGGTGAACTGTAGGAAATGTGATCTGATTTCAAAGAAGGATGCTGCAAATACAATTCTTTGAAATTCCCTCTGTATCTGACTCCCTGTTCATCTTACAATTTCCCTTATTGCACAGGGTGATATGAAGCTTTCCACACTAAACAATGTAACTTCAGCAGTACATTAACAGAGCCATCCAACTCCTAAAATAAACAAAATAAAATAGTGTCAGTGAACTCCACTCTTCCTCAGGAAATCCTTTAAAGAATGACAAGCAAGGGCTTTCTGTTACCAACAGATCTGCTGGATGTGACTGCAGGACAAGGTTTTGCACTTGGTCCGGAGGAATCCCAGACGTTTATACAGACTGGAAGGAGAAGTCCTTGAGAGCAGCCCTGAAGAGAAAGACCTGGGGGTCTTGATGGATGAAAAACTTAACATGAGCCAGCAGTGTGCCCTTGCGTCTCAGAAAGCAAATGGTATCCTGGGCTCCATCAGAAGAGGGGTGGCAGCAGGGACAGGGAGGTGATTGTCCCCCTCTGCTCTGCTCTTGAGGCCCCATCTGGAGTACTGCGCCCAGGTCTGGGGCCCCCAGTACGAGAAAGACAGGGAGCTGTTGGAGAGGGTCCAGATGAGAGCTGGAGCACCTCCCCTAGACAGGCTTGTTCAGCCTGGAGAAAAAAAGGATGAGGGGTGACCTCATTGCAGCCTTTCAGTACCTAAAGGGAGCCTACAAGCAGGAGGGGAATCAACTCTTTGAAAGGGTAGATAACTGCAGGACAAGGGGAAATGGTTTTAAGTTGAGGGAGGGAAGATTTAGGTTGGATGTCAGGGGGAAGTTCTTTACAGAGAGAGTGGTGAGGAGCTGGAACAGGCTGCCCAGAGAGGCTGTGGATGCCCAGTCCCTGGAGGTGTTCAAGGCCAGGTTGGATGGGGCCCTGGGCAGCCTGGTCTGGTATTAAATGGGGAGGTTGGTGGCCCTGCATGTGGCAGGGGGGTTGGAGATTCATGATATTCATGATCCTCGAGGTCTGCTCCAACCTGGGCCATTCTGTGACTCTGTGATTCTGTGACTAAAATATTCTGTTTTACTGATCAGAACGAGGCTGACACGCCTGTGCGTGGTTGTGAGTTCTGACCACCACACTTTTTACTCCTCCATACCACACCCCGGTGAGAGTCCTGACAAGAGACTGTTGAAAATTGACGATATGGAGGGAAATATTTTCTGAGGGGAAAATTGCTTGACCTGTGCAATGCTGTTTGCCCTTGTAGTGCTGATGGCCAGTAACTCAGTGCTCTCAGAAGCCATGGTTCATTCTATTCACAACAAGAAATACAACATCAAAATCCCAGATCAGATGTCTTCAACAGACACGAGTTCAGAAACTTGTTCTTCAATGATGGTGTTGGTGGCAGTGTTAATATGTGAAGAAGGACAAGGCATAACAGGGAGATTTTTCTTATTATGCCCTACTCCCACATCCTTCTGAATATTTCTTTAAAATCCCAAGCATGCATTTCTCTTCATTATGAAAAATGCATTTTAGGCTTAATTTAAGGCCTAAAACTGAAATACTGCTTACTGTAATGCTTTCTTGAATCTTATTAACTTATGAACTCTTGGTGGGTTGCCCAGCACTCAGAGCATATTTTTTGTTATTTTCCAACCTACATCAAAGTGTTGGTTTCAAGGGCTCGAGGTATTTTTTTTCTGTAATTTTCAGTAAGTGAAAGCTTCGAGAATAATCTTCTAATGCTAGTCATGTGTGCTATAACTGCATTTCTCTCTTTATGCTAACCTTAGCAGTTCCTCTGTGCATAACCCAGAGGGGAAACAGTACTCCAGCACTAGACACAAGTGATACTCTGGTCATCTGATATAATTTCTTCTTGAAACCTTGGGAAGTCAGAAGGAGTCCCATAGCCAAAATGTTCCTCTTACAACAGCTCAAAGACAGTAGTGGATTCCAGCTAAACTCCAGGGCACTGCAGTAAGCATGACATGAAGTTTTTCTTCAGACAGTCACTCCTACACCCCTACATGCAGTAGAACTATCACACCCACATGCAGCAGAACTACATGTGAAGAGCATGTATAAATGCAGTTTGCTCCATGTCTGGCAGCATTCATACTTGAAGATGAATCACTAATAATATGGATCTAATGCAAGTGCATGTTTCTGATGGTAGCCAGCCTTCCTTTGTCTCTTATAACGCCAAGCTGTATGACCAGCCCTCTCCCCCATGAAACAGATGAAGCCACAGCCCCAGGGTATATATACTGCTGATAGGATTCGGAAGGCTTTGTGAGCTGCATATCTAAGACTCCAAACTCTACTTCAGTTTGTCTTGGACAACATGTAGTTGATCACCAGCCATGTGTGTTCTGAACCATACAGGGCAAAATTCTCTAAATAATGGTCTCTGTCCTGCAGTGTCCCCTAATCCATCCCTGCTGCAGTGCTGCTCAGTCAGGGATGAACGAGCACAGAAAGCCCCTCTGCCGGCTGGGCAGGAGCAGGACCGCTGCTGCATGCTGCACAACATCAGCAATGTCTTTGTCCATATTCAGCTGCTGCTCAAACCCAAAACCGGCACATATTTTGCAACTGCATTTTGCTTCAGCTTTTTCTGGAAAAAACTTGATAGCAGGAGAGCAGATTTTGATTCTTTTTACCATGATTCCTGTCCTGGCTGGAAGCAAAGCTCCTTTTTATAACATTTTCAGATGCACTGCATGGCTAATGGTACAGGGAAGACTTCAAGTAGCAGCTCACAATGACACCAGCAGTTCTGAATATTTACGGCCTCAGCAGGAGGCTGCAAATCGAACCCAGAAAGCCAGCAGCTCTACTCTAAGCAAACAAACACTCTGCCTTCACTTCCCAAGGGATCAGAGCTCCTCAGCCTCTGGCCTGTGCTTTGTACAGAAATAAAATACTTACATCTGTGAGCCCCAGAGGTCTGTTTGACTACAAGCCATCCTAGAAGCAACCTGGGGTGGATTGAAATAATGGGATTGCTGTATGTTTGTAAATGAGACGGAGGAGCCACAGCAGCTTTCTAATACAGATCTTGGATTAAGGGCAGGTTTGCTAGCAACAAGAAGTGTGGACACAGGGCTTGCTCCCTGGTGTTACCACAAAATATAGACATATGCTTGAGAGGAGATGGGAGGGAACAATTTTACCATCTGTTGTTCAGCTTAGTCAGCAATTTTAGTACATGTTGGGTTATTCTACATTATGTGCATTGTATTGTACATCTCATTTTGCACTGCAGCTTCGAAGAAACGCGGTTCTTGATTCAACTGGGGCCAAAGGCACCCTCAAGTGACCCCAAAGGCAGGGGCAATAAGAAAGACAAAAGCTAATCCTGAAGCACATTAATGCTGAGCCTTCTTGGTAGTTCAGACCGCATCAGGATGAGAGGATTTGGCTACAAGCAGTTTGTGGAAGTATGACTCTTTCAGAAACAGTAACTTGTTGAACTCTCCCCAATTAGTAATCAATCAGGCTTCTTTCATTCTGAATTACAGGTAGTGGCACAAAAGGGAGTGAGAAATCCATACCAACACTTTACATCAATTAATTCCAATAGAGCCTAGGAGTTTATGTGTTACTAAACATGCTGAAAGGTTACAGCAAAACCTCTTGCAGAGATGTGTGAGATATTCTAACTAATTACTTTGTTTCTACACCAATCCTTAGTTTCTTTCACAATTTTATCTGGCATTAAATCATTCCTTAATTTTTCTAAAATTGCGCAGCTTTTTAGGACTGACAAGGTATCTTCTATTAATAATGATGCAGTGGCATCAGTAGTAATGCAGGATGTACTGTGGCCCCTTCATTACAACAGCCAAAAGCTGCATGCACCTCTGACTTCAGTGTAATGCTTCTACTCACCAAGGGAAGGTGTTCACAAGCGAGCTCATGATGGTTTGTTGGTCTGTAGCACTGGAAGTTCTGATTTCAGACAAAGTCTGAAAAGACAGTGTCTTACTATTTACTCTGCCATTAATCTCAAGCTTGACAGGCTTGTAAATAAGCCCCAGTGAAGGATAACATTTCTATTACGTCCATTTTACCGATGAGGAAAGGTGGGCAGAAATGCTGGTGCACAGATTCTAAGACTTGCTTCATGGGCTTTTAGGAGTAAGACTTCAGCATTCATTGCTATGGCTCACGGACAGGAAAGCAGATTGTCAAAAGACTGCTGTCAAAAGACTGCAGCTCCTGGCCCCATGTCTTCTGAGGCCTGGATAAAATGCAGACCTCAGCTGCTCCTATCTATTATTTGTGTATTTATGGGGTGTCAGTCTCTGCAGCACCAAGAGAGCAGACTAGCCCGAGGCTTCAGACTCGGCATCCAAACAGAGTTCAGAACCCAGGAATTCCTCCCTTCCATTCCCATGCTCCATCTCCTTCTCTGCAAGACATGGAAATAACAACGAAGCCCACGCCGCTGTAATCTCTAGGACATTTTCATCTGTATAATAGATGGAAGTGTTCTGTCACTGCTGCCACTAAATGTTTACTCATCTTGTCAACATTTCTACAAGAATTTTATGATACAAAAGAGCAGTGCTGCAATCCTATAAATCAGGAGACTTATTTCAGGGTTGCCACAAGAAGGCAACTGCATTCCACTTCCCTGGTATGGACAAGAAGGAGTAAGAGAAATAGCAGGAACAGAAAACATACGTTGGCATTTGGCCACCTCTGTGCCTTGCTCAGCAAGTGCTCTTCATTTTCTTTCTTCAGTGCTCCTTGTTTAAGACAAAAAGTAAAAAAAGCAGCTTGAGGAAGGAGCGTGGTAGTGGAAGAAGGGAACAACTGGCTTTTCTTTTTTTTTTATTATTCGTTTGTTGTCCTTAGTGATTATCTTCTTTAGTAATAAAAATTACGTTGTGAGCAACAGAGGTGACCTTTTCTACAAGTCTTTTAACTTACAGGGATGTGGGAACCTCAAATCAAAATCTGCTGAGAAACCTAGGAAACTTAAAAACTTTATTCTCTCTCTTGCCTAACCCATGGTTAAAAACAAGAGGACCAAGGGTCTCCTAACTGAACATAATCTGACTGTCTCTGAGATAGCTATCAATATTCCTTTTCCAGTTAATAGCTAGAAATAGGCATCTTGGCTAGTGGCAGGAGCATAAAACTTTGTTTTTTCTTTTTCTCCAGAGGTTATTGAAGGGGTTTTGATGGCCACCTGTACTACAGTCCTCACCATTTCTGGATTAAGAACACAAGGCATGCAGTATACAGACCTTTCCTTCATGTGCTTGAAATAAATATCATAGCTTATCATTTTGCCGTTCTCAGCCATAACAGCCCAGCTCCGTGGGTATGGCTCAGCCACAATTTCTCCTCCACGTACCAGAGCCAACAGCCAAAGCTCCACAGAGCTTCCTGAGCTCTTCGGTCCCCCTGCTAGCTTCTCTACGTTCTTTGCTCTCACCTAAGCACTCATCACCATCCATAGCTCTCGGCAGCTGGTGGCCCTGATAAAACAGGTCAGCTGCTGAAATTCTTCAGATAACTTTTGACAGTCCATTTGGATCAGCAGTCTCCAGGAGTAGTGCATTTCTGAAAGCCACACTCAGTTTATACCCCAGTGCAAATGGCTAATGTTCAAATATGTCAAACAGCTCAGGATTAACTGTACTGGAAAGTATGAATTTAATTTCCTCTGTTTAAGAATTAGAAGAGAAGCTTGTTTTCAAACTTCACATTGAAGAATAGTAATTTCATTTTACTTTAGGGTTGTTGGGGAGTGGGGGTTGGTGCCATGTAAAGTATTAATTCACAGACATTTTTAAGCACACACAGTTTTAAACAAATCAGTATCCCTAAGAAAGTGAAAACGTGGATACTGAGCTATACTTGTGTAGGCAAGACCTAGAAGTCTGAAAAATCATTTCTGGTTTGCTTGTTTGTTTGTTTGCTTGTTTTTTTCTGCACAGAAATAAAAGCAAAAGCAAAACAATTGCATCTTTAGAAGCTATTCATGCAGTGCCTAATGACTTGACACTGAACTGCAGCACTGTCTTGATAAACTTTCTTTCCAAGGTACTGCTTGGTTTTACTGAGGACAGAAAGAAAGCGAGCAAGGGAGAAAGATTGACACAGGGCTGTGTGAGAGGCCAGGCTCCCCAGTGGCACAGAGTGGCAGCAGCCTTCCCTGGGACCCGGCCCCAGTGACATAGTGTGTCTTTTCATTAGAAGAAAACTGCTTTTAAAGGCATCACAGCAAATCCTGAAGGACGCTCTGACTTTCAAAATGGGACCACAGACAGTTACTGTTTAACACCAAAATGTTATTAATTAGATAAACATTACATTTAAATAGCAAGAAAACACTTGAAACCATTGCAAAAATGATTTTCTTTGCTGTATCTTTTCAGTCATGTTACTTTTCTTCAAGAAAGAGTTTTGCACCAGATCAAAGTTGCAAAAAACAGCCAGAAACATAAACGGCAGTTTGGTTGCTCAGTACCACTCTGTGCTCTCAGCACTGACATCACCAACCAATGTTTACTCCTGAATAATCACTTTCTTTTTCACTGCCCAAAGATCCACAAAGTGCTGCGGGAAGAAAGCACAGAGTTCTGTGTTTGTGACACCAGTCTGCTCCCACAGCAACCCGTGTCACCTTACATGTAACATCTTGGGCTAAATCCTGCTCTTAATTACACTTGATTCATGCTGTTGGCTTGCATACTTCTGCAGAAATTTAAGAGATGAGAGATATCTATTGCACGACTATTCTGGATACAGCTTTGCTCCCATACAAACTACACTGCATCATTTCAAAGAAGTTGCTCCTGATTTATATTAGTTTACCATATATCAGGTTCAAGCATGAAAATTATCAGGAAGTACTAGAGCCTTATTCAAAATACAAATATTTTCCCTCATTAATCAAAAAAGGTTGTGGAAAAAGTAAAGAAGCTACTTTATATTTGCTGATATGTGGGAACATTTGCCCGAGCACTAAATCCTCCTTTAAAGAAAAATAACATGTGCTAAAGCTTTAAAAGGAGTCCAAACAGAGGATTAATTGAGGAGATTGATTTCAGGTTTCTCCACCCTGGTTTAATAGGCTTTTTCCCAACCGAGTTTTGGGGAGTTCAGTATTTTAAACCACTTTCTCTTTACAGCAGTAAGGAAGAAATCTGGGAACTGATTTACTGTGAGGATTTTCCATTGTACTCAGTGGGCATTCTGTGCTGCTTTTTTATGTGCACTTTCTAGCTAGTATGAATCTGTTACGTTTTATACTTTGCATCTACTGGTATCATATATCTTGCTTAGACAGTAAATACAGAAGAGCTGGAGCCTGTATTAAAAAAAAAAAAAAAGAAAGCCATTTCGTGCTGATATTTTACTGAAATGTGCAGCCCTTGCTTTCAGGTTGCCTGGGACCATAAACTTGCACATACACTGCTGTGCTTTAGGGCTGCTGTGTGCTAGCTGAGCAGCCCAGAATCAGATCAAATCCCAGAACTAAAAATCTGCCATCATATATGCAGCATTCGGCCACAGCCTAAATCCTGGTTTGGTTTTGCATCACGAAGGTGCAAGTCCTTCATCGGTCACGTTCTTTCTGAGCTGATCTAATTCCAGACATTCACTCTTAAGACCAGCAGGAGCCAAAACAGAGAGGAAACATCTCCTTCCAGCTGAGGATGGGCTCCGTGTCCCTCCAACAGACAGCCAGGCCGTGGGCACATGGCAGGTGGGGCTGAGCAGCTGGAGGCAGACATTTCTCCAGCCCCCCGCTCATGGAAGCCGTGGCATGGAGCAGCCTGGTCCTGCTGCACTGCAGCTCTGTTTGCAGCACTGCTCCTGCTCTGTGCGCTGCGGTGTAACTCGGAGCAGCCAGGCGCTCCAGGCCAGCTCCTTGGCTGCACTACAGACCACACACCTAGCAGGCTTTGCCTTCAGCTAGCAGCAGCTACAGCGACTCAAAAACCAGGAGGGAAACATGCTTTCCTTAGCAGCCAGATTTTTAATTGCGAAAATGTTCTACCAAGCTTATTTAAGCCACGGGAGATGAAACCAGCAGGCGAGGGAGCAGCTCCCCAGAAGAGTATCCCAGGCACACCCCTTTCTCCCTAGGAACAGATATGCCCACATCATGGCCAGAATTTGCTGACACTGTGATGCAAAGCACATGATCTGGCCCTTGCACTACATTTTCTGTCAAAGCTGTACCTAGAATTTATGAAACTCTGGTGATTTTTTTTTCTCTCCGTTCTGTTTTAGATCAGGCTGAGAATTCATCTGAGCATTCAGAGATTTTTAATATCTTAGGTTTTTGGCTAAGCAGATATAATGTTTTATTATTTTCCCATATTGCAGGCTTTCCAAAATGTACTGCATTTGTAAGCATAAGTGTATGGAGAGGGAGAGAAAAAGGGTAATTATACATGCTATCTCTTCTTATCAAAGCTGCATGTTGGAAAAGAGGGAGAAATTGAAGACAAAATGAGAATAAAATTTATTGCAGACACCATTTCTCATTTTAGTGGCTGAATGTCTTCCAAGTAAGTTTCCTTTCCCAAACTCTGTGAATTCAGAGACTGTGTAAGATACATCTTGTAGGCAAGAATTCATTTTTTTTCAGTGCAAGAAATAATATTTCCAGTCTAACTCAAACAACAGGAAAAAATGGGTTGAGCCATATATCTGAGAACTACAGCTGCATTATGACTGTGCAGAGAACTTTAGATTCCTGACCTGCCTATAGAAACCAGCTGGGGAAAAAAGAAAGGAAAAAAAAAAAAAAAAAAGAAAAGACCATTTCTACAGGAACTTGAAGTAACGTGGACTTAGTGGTAGTTCCCATTTATTCTCCAAAAGCTATAGCATGTTCTCCTTCCCCCAGGGCATATATTAGTGATCTCCAAGGAGTCTTTGTCTGTCTTATTACACACCAGAACCCTGAACCAATATTTGCCTGCTGCCATCAGCTTCGAGCACCCAGAAGTGCACCCAAAATGAAGAAATCTAAATGAAGGACTTCCTCATTCCTTGCTCTGAATGTTGTGGGGACCTCCACTGCCTGAACACTTGTCATGATTTCCCAGGTACTGGAGGATATGACAAAACCATTGTGATTATCCAGGCTGGTTCTTGAGATCATAAAGACTGTGATACTTCCTTGAGTGTAGTTAGTACTTGAACTAGAACCTACTTATCGAGAAAGCTCTTGAACATGGCAATTATCCCATGCTGGAGAATAGACTGAACAAATCATTCTGTTGGTTGCTTGAAACACAGTAAAAACTAACATAAAATCAGTTAGTTTCATCTTTCATCCATTGGACTTGGCAAATGTTTTATCAGCTGGGCTGCAAAGTCCTTTTGCCACTGATACAGGTGTTTATTGCTAGGTCAGACTATCCCTTAATTTTCTCTTTATTTAACTAAATAGATTTTAGCTGCTTTTCCACTCACTGATTCTTGTGATTTTTTCCCTGATTCCCTCAGCCTCTTAATACCTTCTTTGAATTGCATTTTTTTTTTCCTTAATGCATTTTGTTTGATGTGAACAGCTTAATTTTTAAAGCACGAACTTCAAATGTTATTGACATGGACTCTTGAAAATACTTTTTTTGTGCATAACAAATGCGGCTGCCATCATTACTTACATCTGCACTACAAGAAATGTTTATGAATGTTGTCAAGTTCTTCCTTCTCAGTGACAATGGCTTTAAAATCTAATATCTCCATTTCAGAAGTGACCACTTTTTCAGTTAGATAACTCATCCAATTTTTTTTTTGGTGTTTCAGCATTGATAGCTCAGACACTGTGAATGTATGCCATTCAGCTTTCAATCCCCTGAAGTAATATGTTGTTTTTCCTGATATAATATATGTTATATGTTATATGCAGAGGAGTTGATTGTGTTACATGAGATTTATGTTGCAGTGGACCATTTCAGGCACATTATCTTTTCACTGCCTCATAAGCATTGAAGATTCTTTGCTTCTGAGTAATCTGCCATGTAGCAATGCTCTTTCCATTTATGTCCTCTTCATCCTTACCCTGTAGGTTTGAAGCAAATTTAAAAACAGTCATGTGGAAGGATTCATTCTGCTGTATGATATTGACTAGGCAGAATTTATACTCAGGAACGAGTAACCAATTCTTCCTCTTTCCTTGTGTAATGCTGCAATATCAGAAAGCCAGCTTTTTAGCAGAGGGGCTGGGTGCACTGATGTCCCACGTTAAACTCAAACCTAAAGCTCACATTTGGTGTAAAACAGAACCCCTATGTGATGCATGATCTTATCACACATCTCTGGGTTTGTCCTAACTCACAACATTCATGTCTCAATCTGCAGGTTTTGTCCTCAGAATTTGATCCTTATTATGTGCTTATATGGAGGGGTGAGAAATGTAACCAGGATGAAACACTCAGGAAGTTAGCAAACCTTGCAATCTGGAGACAGCTGCTTTAATTTACAGGTAGAGAAAGTAGAGAAAGAGATTATCTGTGAAAGAGAAGTAACAGTTTGGAAGTTCCCTACTGCTGACTAGAGCAACAATAGGACAACACAGGGGACATTGTGAGGAACTCAGGAGGCTCTGGCTGCATTTTTATCTTGGAGGGTATTCTTTACATATTTTCTTTAATCATGGTCTTAGCAACTGGATTAGCAGCCTTGCATCTTTCCTGATTGCTGTACTTCTCAAAGAAATTGTACTAGTATGTTTTACAACTTTTCAGTTCTGGAAGTCCTATGACAGGATCTCTCTGTGACTAGGATCCTGCAAGAGAGACACAAAGACACACGTGCATCTCAGGGAGTCAGGAGCAGAGCCCCAGAGAGCAGAGCTCTTCACCATGATCATGTACAACCAGGAGCCAGAACAATCCAGTCCAGTACCTCCAACAATATCCCAGAATGGGGTTGATTTCATCAGTTGTTTCAAGTTTTACGTCAACTGTTTCATTTCACTCTCCTTGAATGTATTTACTGACATACTTTCTTCTCACCTTCCGCCACACCTTCTGCAAGTCTGGTGCACTGAGGAAGCGTTGCTTTGCACAATGACAGCAATTCAAAGGTGTCTGTGCACAAGGTCAGCCTTTCCCATGTGAATGAAATTCAAGAGGAGCAAGAGAGGCTCAGTAAGGCAAGGCCAGCAAATCCCTGATGGTGAGCAGAGCAGCCTACAAGGTTGCAGGCAAAATTTTGCAACCAGCTCTCGCTGTTTTGAGCATGAACTGCAGCTGAATATCTGAGAGCAGAGTTTGTCACTCTAACAGGTTTCCTGGATTCCTGGAGGGAAAATAGTTGTTCCTGAATTGTCAGTGCAAAGTAAAGCACTAATTTTACCACTGCTTTATACACGTTTTACATTACTCTTACATATTGCCTTGCACATGAAGCAAATCAAATCCATATCAGGCCTCCAGAAAAACTAAATGCAGGGGCTTAACTTTACATTTTGAAAATAGTCTACTCAGATTTAAAATGAATAAATGATGTAATTAAACAACGTAAAGGAGGATATTTGTCTTCTGCCCCATTTCTGTGAACAGTAAATCAGAGCTCAGTGAGCTCCTAATTTTGCTACTGGATAAAAGAAGAGGGACTTTGTAGACGCTTCTGTGGCAAGCAAGTTCCCCAGATCATTACAGTGAGAGGAATGAAAAGGATCCCCATTCACACGTGCAAAGGAAAATACTGCTTTCTAAGTATGAAGGAAACGTACTGAAACATTTTCCTAAATTCTGCAATTGTTGCAACAAGTTTAAGTGCATTGACTCAGGTGCTTTCCTCTGATGAGACTGAATGTGTACAGAATAAAATCAGGTTGCACTGTAGGGAGCCTCAAAATAATCCAAGGAGCCCAGTCAGCTCCAGTCAGTCTTGAGAGAATTTCTTTCCTAATTAATTTAAAATGACCAAGCGTGAATTTGCCAAATTCTGCTTCACTGACTCCAGTGTTTTGACTTTCTGAGTTTCTGTTAGATCGGGTTTAACCGTATAAAATGTATGCAAGGAAACATAAGGCTTATTTAGCTGACAGACTGGGAGACTTGACATATTTCCGTGTCAACCTTGACAGATAGATAGGCAGTGCCTGAGAAAATGACACCTAGAAAGGAACAAGGATGCCTTTTTACATCCAGGACCTCAGCCTACTTCATCGCTGACATTTCACAGGAGCAATTAATACACAAGGAGCCTTTCATGACGAAGAATGAAGAAGTACAAAACTTTGGCAACGCTCCCCTCTCGCTTGACCTGGAGAGAGACTTGGTGATAAAGGGAACAAATTGTGTTGTGACACTCCAGGGAAGAGAACAAAACAGAAAAATAATAGATCCATGCTTAATTATAAACTGTTTGGGTTGCATGTTCTGTGAAGATGCGTGATATCTGGATCTGGGGGAAAAAGAGCAAGCTCTCAAACACTGCAAATATTTCTGATATTCAGAAATGCTGCCCACTCATTATCCCATTTTCCTTCTGTTGGATTTCTGGCTCTTCACCATCTCCAGAAAACATCCTTTGATTTATTTACTTGTGGCTTTTATGTTTCTGTGAACTCCCATGTTACCAAGTTTTACAACTCCAATGTTTTCTGAAAATGTATTTCCAGCTCATTTCAAATTGTTAGAGGAAGCACAATTTTATTTTGTCTGTATATACAGTGGCAGCACAGTGCCTTTACTCAGGAAGACAACACAAACAGTGCCAGGCAGCTTATTACATGGAAACACAAATAATTTGAATGAAGAATATGAAATACTGAAAATGAGACATGCATTTAAAACGTAGAAAGTGAGGCCATTATTAATATAAATCTGATCGTTTTTTGCTTTGTTTTGGTTCTGTGGGTTTTTTTTACCTCTGTATTTTCCTCAAAAATTACTTTCAACAAATATTGAAAACCGTTCACTGATTGATACTTAATATAAATAAAATGCATTTCATCTAGCAGAGAGAAGAGAGACAAGAAATACCTCTAATGACATTACCATATCTGCTTAACATTAGAGGTCTAGCTAAAATGCCATTTAAACATGAATGAATTCTGTTCCCCCTTTTGATTAAACAAAACAACAGCTACTTAGGTAAACATGGTGATGGAATACATTTTTCTGAGTGTGTGTGTATTATTTGCAAACCTTGCCTTTGTCGCTTCTGAACTGATTGCTACAGTACATGTTGTTGAGGCAAAAGGACCTTAAGGACTATGAGACGACGCATATCTAAACCATAGCCCTAATCACACCTGAATGCATATTCTCAGTACATGAATTTCAAATCTATCTAAATATTTGCACTCTGCTTATTACCACACTCATCCTATCAGCATCAAAACAATGACATGTGAGGCTATTATTTGTAAGTAATAGCTGCACTCGGTCATATAGCAGTGATAGCAAATAGCAATTGCCTCTGGAGAAGTGTTCATCCCTGGTGTTTAAAAATCCCCTCATCTTAACAATCCTTTTGAAATACTTTGGGCATTCAGAACAGAAAAATGATTTGTGATGTTAATGACCTTCCTGTTTGCTACTTCGGTGGAAGAGCATTTTATGCACGTCATTTTTTAGTATGACAGTCAAAAACAGCTTAACATAGAATCATCACAGAATCATAGAATGGGCTGGGTTGAAAAGGACCACAACGATCATCTAGTGTCAACCCCCCTGCTATGTGCAGGTCACCAGCCACCAGACCAGGCTGCCCAGAGCCACATCCAGCCTGGCCTTGAATGCCTCCAGGGATGGGGCATCCACAGCCTCCTTGCACAACCTGTTCAGTGCATCACCACCCTCTGTGTGAAAAACTTCCTCCTAATATCTAACCTAAACCTCCTCTGTCTCAGTTTAAAACCATTCCCCCTTGTCCTATCAGTATCAATCCATGTAAACAGCCGTTCCCCTTCCTGTTTATATACCCCTTCAAGTACTGGAAGGCCACAAGGAGATCTCCTCAGAGCCTTCTCCAAAAACATGTCAAGACAAAGCTCACACGTCAGAGATCTTTGCTTTTGTCTGAGTCCAACTGACAGAGAAATTACCTCATAATCAGTGTTTTTAATGAAGAATAACACCTCTATTTTTACTGATTCTTAGAGATGCTTTTTCTAGGTATATTACATGTAGACAAAGGGAGATTTTCCACTGATTTAAATGTCTATCAGGTCACTCCTGTATTGATAGAAATAATAACTCAATTAATAAATTCAAAACTCTATAAAATCTGCAAAACCAAATCCTTGCAGTAATAGAAATTTATCCATGCTTCTTTGAATCTAAATTCTGGATTCCACACATACGAAATACATAGTATGATTATTGTAGGAAATAATACAGATCAAACTCAGAATAAATTTAGCCTGGGAATTAAATTTTACATTATTTTTAGGAGTATGTTTTAATTTTTGTAGCACTGGTGGGTTGGTCACATCATAATGGAGGAGACTAAAAACTATAATCATATCAGCATCGTTGCTTTAGACAGAAATAATGCATGGGGAAAAACAGCAAACATTTCAGGAGGCAAACATCATCTGTGTCCCCACATGTGAATAAGCTCCAGCAGATTACACTTCTGTACAATCACTACTCAGCGCCTCAATCAGGCTACTCACATTTTAATTTCAATTTGCTGTAATTGCCAGAATTGTAATTTCAAAAGAAATTATTGGTACAGAATCCAATAGTATTTTATCTTAATTGCAGCTCATTCTTCATGTCATCTATTCTTTGAGGATGATGAATAATTGATTTACATGATTTCCCACAATTATTTGATGAGTAATCAATGGCATTCAATCAATTTGTTTAGTGATCATACTTGGCAATTTACATTTAAGTGAAAGATTAAGATCTCCTGTGCAGTCAAATAATGATCTCTGTTTAAATCATGTTAGGACAGTAACACAGTGAAACAAAAGCTGATTGAGCTAGGAGTTGGCTTGACAAAGAAGGACAAATGGTGGGAAGCAATAGCCTTAACTTCTAACGCTCTGGCTTCTCAAAGAGTAAATTTTAAGAGAATCAAATTTAATAACAGCATCAGTGGTACTTATTCAAATTAATATCTATTTCCTTCTATCAAATCTTTTCTGCGTGTTGCTTACAAATCTGAGTTGGTCTTATGAACTAATGAGCAAATAATCAAATGCCTCAGTGCACATGGGATCAGTCATATGCTTTCCAGCTGTTCCATCTCTCCCAGTGAGGACAACAGAAGGTTGTTCCATCTCAGCATCTCCTGTGCAAATGGAAACATCTCCAGGCAATGAAGTGGCCATATTCTTGAGGAAAAAGCTGTGAAAAATCCATGCTAGCCTCTCAGGAGTACCAACAGAAGACTAATGCCTCGGAGGACTGGGAAACCTATTCAAAGGTCACTGGGTTTCTTAGTTTTCATCTGCAGCTAGTGAAATGCAGAGATTTTTTGCCATTATTTCTGGAAAACAATCAGATTCATTGAGTCCACTCCAAAGGCAGAGTACAATCATCTGCAGTTGGACCGGGTACAGAGATGTTCGGCTGCCTTCCAGGAGTTGCTCCAACCCCACAGCAGCTAGCAGGGCTGTCTCCGGCTCAGAGGGAAGAGAACAACAGCGCATCTCAGGAACAGACGGGGATTATTTGCACGTATGGCACATGAAATGTTGTTCATTTCCTCTTGGTCACACTGCCCGTTTTATCCTAGTCCAGGGGAGATTACTGAGCTAGAAGAACTGATGGAGAAGTCTGTGACTGAAGGCAGGGTGTGAGGCCTTCTTGTAAGGATGACATTTTAGTCCAGGTGGAGAGGACAGAGAGATTTAAAAGCTATGGAAGATTCCTAGGAATGAAATCCATAAGGGTTTTTTTTTATCAGGCCATGCACTTTTACACAGAGATTATGAAGACTCATGTAGCTGAAAATGTTACAGAGCCAAGGGTTGAGGCCAAAACAAATAAAAAAGGCAAAAAAAAAAACAACAACCAAGGAGAGCTCTTACACAGAAATGAAGGACTGTTGCAAAAATTAATCGGAAAAAGAGATGGCTTATCCTGAAACAAAACTTGAACTGGAAAACCCAAGAGCTCAGCACCTCTCCCAAATGCAGGCAGGCATCTTGATTCTAGCTCTAGTGGGATGAAATTACCTCCCTCTTGCCTGCGTTATATCCAGGTTTGTAGAGGATAAGAACACAAACCTGGATTCTAGGACTGAGCCCTAGCTCCTCAGCCTATGCCTGACTTGAATAGCTAGAGGCAGGCTTCCAGTTGCACTGCAAAGGCCACCCAGCCTTCAGAGAGGGTTTGATGGAGACCTTTGGGATGCCTGTGGATACAGAGAAGGAAAGTGGTGTGCCTGATGGAACTGGGGAGGGCAATCCTCAAAGCACTGAAATTGTGAAAACTCAGTTCTAGCATTCATTCATTTACAGTTTGTAAATCTGTTCATTCAACAGTTTGTAAAACTGTTTTTTAAGCCCGGGCTATAATGGCTGATAAAGAACATATTGCTAGATACAAGCCAAAGAAAAGAGTTGGTTTGATAAGAATCAGCATGGGAGTGTTTATACCTATTTCCTTCAGGTAGCCTACATTATTTGATTCCATAGTAGTCCAGGAAGACCAAATGTAGAGCTAGAACAAGGTGTTCTCATTAGGTGTCCTCATTACTATTATTCACTGATGCACTTCTATACAACTCTAACACTGCATAAATATTAACTCAACCTTATAAGACACGTCATGAAAGACAGTTTTATTTTCTTATGGTAACAGGGAAATTGAGGCATTCCTATTGCTATTTGGAAGTAAAAAAAGGAAAAATGGCCATTGTACTCATCCTTAAAGGCATAGTAAGCAATAAAGAAAAAGTTTAAAATCCAATGTACAGTGTTGCAGAAAGTGAGGAACAGCACTGTCTCTCCAAAAAATCTCCAAATGATCCAAGAAGCTGCCCAGCATTTCACAGCAGTAAGCAAAGGTAAAGCAGAACAAAACAGCCCAATCTGACTTGATGAAAAGAAAATCCAAGTCTCATCCTTAATCTGATGCCAGTTTTATTCTAAGCTCACAGTATAACTACCATTTAGACAGGCACCTGTGGGGTGGCCCAGTGCCAGGATTATACCACAGTGCTTCACTCACTCTCCATTTCCAGAGACAAGCACTGTCTATGGCCCCATACCTTCACTGTTTTGGCAACAAGACGGCACAATCAGATCTGCATCTCCTGTTGTGGCTGGATCCAACATCTCCAGGTCACAGGATCCTGTGCCTATGTGGTTGGAAAGGACTACTGAAGGCAGTTAGTGCAAGCAGGGAGAGCCTCAAAGCTTCATCAGTGCTAGGTGGGATTTCTGCTGCCCAGCTCACAAGCTGGTTTTACTCACCTATTTGCAGTTCAGTTGTAACTTTCTACATATAATTTATGCAAAAGAAGATTTCTGTGTCTTCTTGACTACCAAGGTTAGCTAGACCTTTCAGATATGAAAACATGGGATACTCTAAGAATAATAAGAAATAATAAAAGTAGTGACTGAAAGAGGTTAAAACTGGGAAAGAAGGTCTTACAGGCTGTTCCAGGCATTTCCCATTTACCCTTGCTTTCTGGGGTACCTGTGTGTCTATACTCACCCTTCAGAAACTTTTCACACTTCACATATTCAAGAAGGATTCTGTAATGTAGGCTAAAAATTGCATTCCTCGCATGAAATTCATTATATCTGTCAGCATCACTTTCTAGAGAAAAATCCTAAATATGACACAAATTTTAGGATGTATATTATAAGCACATTAGGTAAGCACTGCCCAGCGTTCCATGCAAGTTGGATTTTTTACTATGCCAAGGTAATAAAGCTGAGGCTCATACCAGTATTAAACTTACATATTGCCAGGTTAGATGTCTTTTCTTGCATAAATATTTATGAAACATTCAGTAGCAATTTAAAATAGATGAATGGCTATTTTGGGGCATTTCCGCTGTGCAGATTTTCTTTATTACTGCTCCCAACCCAGTTCAGGGTCAAAGCTGACAAACCTCCAAACTGTGTAGCCTTCGGGACAGTGAGAAGTGCATCCAGTGAAAACAGCAAACAGTACGTAAGGTCAGGATGCAAAACCAAAGAAAATGCAAAAAATTGATCAAGAACATCACAACCCCTTCCTCAGTACTTACACTTGTGGCTTGCATTTTTTAATTAATTATAGGCTCAGAGAATCATTAAGGTCAGAAAAAAACACTAAGATTATTCAGTGCAACTGCTGACCCATCCCCACACGCCCAGTAACCATGTCCCTCGGTGCCACATCTCCATGGTTCTTGGACACCACCTGATGCCGCCCAATACCTGGGCAGTCAATTCCAATGCTTCACCACTCTTTCTGAGAAGAAATCTTTCCTAAAATCCAACTTGAAATGCTATCTCCCACTGTTCGCAGGGTTACAAGTGCATTTTCATTCCTGAACAAACACAGTGTCGTGTCATCCCCAGTGAGGAGTTCTGTTGGTAGTTTGGACAAGCTTTATTTCTGTCCATGTAGTGGAAACCATAGCAGGCTGCTCGGGAAGCAGTCGTGCTGGATTTGCATTGCAGACGTGGCTGTGGTATGGGTAAATTACATTTCTGTCACAAGCTTCCCAGGCTACCCAGATGGTTAAGTAGAAATGAAGAGTTTATAGCTTAATTAGAGGCATTTATAAGTGAGGATCAGATAAACAGAAATACAACTTAAAAGAGGGCATTGGCCATAAATTCTTTCATTCCAGATTCAGATCTGCTAATATATGACTGTAAACACCTCCGACAAGGTTATTTACAAGCCAAGCAATATGATTTCCTATACCTCTGGAGCTTGAAGTGGGAAGAAGTAAATGATGGAAATCAAGCAGTGCTGCAAACACAGACTAAATATATTTAGATCTTGGTGATAAATGCTACAGAGAGGCTCAGAGAGGTGGCATGGGAGAATACAGGGCAGGAGAAAGGAGAACCAGCACAGCAGATGGCTGCAGGCACTTCTGCCACCACTGCTATCCTTTTCTTCTTTTTCCTTTTTGAAAGTATGCTTTCCCTCCTCCCCTCCATTCCCCCATTTCTACTTCATCCCTCATGTGTCTTCTTAAATTACATCAAACCTCATCCTGATGGCAGAAGCGATGGAGACTGCCTGTAAGGAGGTGTCACCTGTTTGCCTGTGCTTTCTTTGAAAATTCCACACAGACGCAATCTGGAAGTGCTTATTTTCAGACTTCACTCTGATTTAAGAGGAGCCGTTTGGCGATGCGGATCCCGCTCCCAGAGCCGTACAAAATTAAGCACGTCTATACGGCATCGTTAAACAGCCCCATTCTCACTGACACGGCCCAGTTCAGCACCGAGGAGGGGAAAACCGTTGTGAAGCCCCCAAACGGGGAGACAGCGCGGATCGCGGGGCTCTCGCAGCGCCTCAGCGAGCTCCAGCGGGCAGCGTCCCGCCCGCCCCACCCCGCGGGTGAACGAAGCCCCGCCCCGAACGCGCCCCTCGGCCCGACCCCGCCCCTCTCCCCGCCCCGCCGGGTTGGCGGCAGCCAATGGGCGCAGCGGGAGGCGACGGTCGCCGTCCCGGGCGCGGAGCGGCGGAGCCCCATTAGGGCGGGGAGCGGGCGCGGGGCTCGGCCACTCGTGGTGGGCGCGGGGCGCGGCGAGGTTCCCGGCTCGTCTTCTTCCGCGCCGCCTCTCTGCTGTCAATGCGCGCTGCTGCGGCCCCCACCCGGGAGCGCGTCGCCGCGGCTCGGAGGTAAGCGGGGGCAACGGGCGGGTGGCGGCGGTGCCCGATGACAAGCGGGCTGCTCCTTTCCCGTCTCACCGAGAGGGCCCCCGGAACGCAGCGGGGCTGTCAGCGCGGTGCCGGCGGGGCTGAGCCGCGGTCTGTCACCCAGTCCCTCGGGGCGAGCCTGGACGCAGCGTGCTGCCGGAGAGCCCGTGCGGAGGGCTTAGAGGATAACGGCGCGCGTTCTCCGCGGGCTGGAACCGAAAAGGCGCCGCAGATGAACGAAAAGTTCGGGTTGCGTCACTCCGCTGCGATCGTCGAGCTGCCGGGGTTTGGTGCGGCTGCCCCTCTGCCCAGCTGCGGGGTTTGACGGCAGGCAGTGCCGCCCGGCAGGCAGTGCCGCACGCTCGCCCTCACGGCGCAGCGCCGCTCAAGCGCGGCTGTGGCGGTGCCGGTCGCTTAGCGGGGGTCTTGTCCCGGACGGGCGGCTCCGCGGCGCTGCCCTCCGGCTGTGCGGCAGAAGGGATCGCGCCGAAGCAACCCGCGTCAGCCCGTTGCAGCCGTGCCGCCGGCTGGCGAGGTGTGCGCCTGGGGACCCGACAGGGTTAATGGCTGAGCTGTAAAGATTGGAGGCAGATGTGGGCGAGAGCAACAGGCGGCTCTGGCTTTCCCTAATATCCTGTCGTATGATAACTCTGAAGAAGGTAATTGTTTAAAAAAAAAAAAAAAATCTGTTTCAATTTAAGATTTATTAAGCAAAAAGAGCCTTGTGTAAACACCAGAACCCTTTCCTAGCTTAGAAAGGAAAAAAAAAAAAAAAAAGCTCCCAAATGTTAGCGGGACTTAAAGGGAGCGAGTGCAAGCTGTGGGTGCATTGCATTGCCGTGCCTGAGTGCAAGCAGATTATCAGCCTCCTTTCCGCTTCACCCTGCTTCTTGCGGGGATGAGGACATTTAACTCTGGCTTTTTGGAAAATGGCTTCTGTGCTTCTTTTCTAGCAAACCGGTTCTTTCCAACGCTTTGTGAGGCATTTAGGGTGCGTGAAAAGATCCCAAGTGTCCTCCCGGGGAGGAGAAGGAGCGAGAGGGCAGGGCCGGGTTCCACTCAGACCTGTAATAAGTGGGGAGTGTGCGTTTGTGTGCGAGGCAGAGATGTGAGGAGTGACTTGGCTCTCTAATGACCTGGCTTTGCAGAACTTCAAGAGTTTCGTCTGTCTCCCCCTATGGTTATAATAAGAGATTAAATGCGTTTGGCATGTTTAATTAATTAGCATATGAAAATCAGATGGCTTTGACTTTGTCATTGTTTTCCTGTGAAACTCTTCTACGCTAATGAATGTCTACAGTTTATGAAGTAATTTAAATTGATTTGGTTCATATTATGTCTTTGCTCCCCTTTTAATGCTTCAGCCTTTGTGTCGCAGCCTGGAAGTCTTCTCCCTTTGTACCATAGGTCTTGCACAACATATTGTCATCACTTACCGTGCACAGCTTCTCCCAGCACAGACAGAAAGATGAGCTTCAACATGAGGGCACTGTTTGCTTGGGTGCTGGGTCTCGTGCATTCCAGGGGTAATTGTATGTGCAGTGATGAAGTCCATGTAAAACAAACAAAACATGCTGGGATTTGTTTTCCTTTCTACCACTGCTGTCCTCAAGTAGAGATCCCTGCTGTGGCTGCCAGGGCTGTAACCATGCATACCCCAAGACATCACTTCTTATTTTCATCCCGACGAAGTGATCTCTTTCTGTAATTCTAGGAAAATAGTTCTGCAGTCTTGCATTGTGTTAAGGATACCTGAATATTTGCTAGGTGTGTGTAATGGCCAAGTGGCATGTGTCAGTATCAACTTGCTTGTACTGAGTGTAGAGCTTCAGCCTGACCAGCATTGTTTTGTTTATGCTCTTCTAAATGGAGGTAAACTTGAGGTTAGCTGTGACCACTGGTATATACTCCTTGTGAGCCATGCATGCTTTGGTCCTGCTCCTGGAAGTGCTTATACCAGTGCATAGCTTTTACTCATATGCTTGAACTGTTTGGCTTAGGAGTTGTGTGATGGGAAGAAGCAGTGTGGAAGGGTGCAATGCAGCAGTCCCTGTCTGCCCCCTTCCACCCCATGGCAAAAAATGATGGGGAGAAACGTGTTTTATGGGTTTTAACGCACTGAAGTTATGATGTTTCTGGCAGAAAGACCAAGATAGGCTATCACATCACTTCACAATTTGCTGAAATTACATATTTCTCTTACAGAAGCAATTCCTTGGCTGGTGTCTGAAGGATATTTCCAGTTACTGAAATGCATTTTTCAAGTGCTATGCTATAATTCTTTGTATCTTGCTTGCTTATATTGTGCTATTGTGATCTTTTTTGTTGGTTGGATGGTGTTTTTTGTTTTGTTTTTCTTTTATGTAGAAAGTAATCAAATGATTATCAACACAAGCTGACAACTCTTAAGAAAAAAAAAAAAAAAAAACCCTGCAGAAGAATATGTTTAAGTGTACAGAATGAGTGAAGTGCTCAGACATAAGAGGCACAAGCCAATACAAACACTTGTAGTACTTCTAAAATATCTGTACATGGCAGCTTCTTGCTCGATTACCTTTTCTTGGCACTTTGCCTGGAAGGCAAACTTCTAATAAGTTCTTAAATACAACCGTAAGTTCTTCAGGATGATTTGGGGCCTATCAAGCTCAGAGTGCTGATCTAGCTAAGAGACCTCCGGTAGATGGCCTTTCAGGCAGGCCTTCCATTTCCAGTGGGTTATACATCAACAAAAACTGTGTCATTGCAGTTGTTCTGTGCTGATATTGCGCGCTCCTGCCTAAAACATTGATTGATAGCCCCCAGCAGCTTTTGCTGTTCTTCTCTCCTTCCTTGTCCTTTCTGCTGTGCCCCCTCACCTTCCAGTTCTACTGAGTTGGCAAAAGCTGGTAAAAGTACTATGGAACGTGCTGATAGCCTTCTACCTGCAACAGTTTAGTGTGGCTGCCCTTCTTTTATCAGAGCACTGATGCCACAGCTTGTAACTACAGTCTTTGACTTTAGAAACAATTGTGGTTGTTGTTGTTTTGTTGGTTTTATTTTAAATGTTTCTGGTTGCACACAATATTGGTTTTGTGGAGATGCCACGTGCCAGGAAAAAAAAAAAAAAAAAAAAAAACCACTTCCAACCGCCTCCCAAATATTGAAATATGGTTGATTTGCTTTTATTTTACGTAAGTTTTGTTTCCTGTGATATTTTTATCCTTTTTATAGCATGGTGCCTTCTAATCTCGCACCAACTGGCCCCAATCTTAATATCATATGATCTCAGAACCAGGTTTCTCTGACAGCAGCGTGCCAAAACCATGTCTAATCTGTGTGTTAATGCAGCATATACAACAGCTCTGGCTTCTCACAGGGTTTGATCACTGATTTGTGTAATTGCAACCAGCATGATTAAAAAATCTGCATGTCAATATCGTGATGCCTATAATAAAACCTGCAGATGTTTTTAAAACAGGGTGATGTCAGTCTTCAATTTTTTTCTTTTTTTAAAGAGTCTCTGCCGTCCAAGAATCTTCATTTCTGAATGTGTTTGAGTGATCTGAAAGTTGCATAGATGTGGCTACAAATGTAGCAATGTGGACTTCCAGTCATTCCGATCTTGCATATTCTCGCACTGCAAGAGAGCTGTGTCTTCTCTTGCTAGTCTCTACGTATACATTTTTCACTTCAGTCCCTTGAGTTGTGGTTGAACCTTTAAGGGTATCCAAACACATACTGGTATATCACTCCTCTTCAGTATTCCTCATGAGAGCAAACAGCCCTCCTCTGACAAAAGTGCTGTAACTGTTCAGCTTTGCCCCCCTTCCTTTCCTATGATCTTCCCAATTAGTGAATTCACCATGTGACAGAGGTGATGCTAGATCAGCCAGAGCCTCCTAGCTGCTCAAGCTCTCCCTCTCAGCCAGCCCAGCACATGGCTTTCCTGACACTGCCTGCACCCATGGCCTATTGCTCTTGCAACACAAATGTGCAGTAACCAGGGGACAAACTTAAAGCCTCCTTGCACTTTCAAGTGTGGATCAACTTGTCTAACCACAGCAGAAGCTGAGTGCTTCAAAAATGTGTTTAAAAACCAGTGAGTGATTAACGAAGGTGTTTTTTGAAAGATCTTTTTGTAATCAAGTGTTATAGTTATGCACCCAGAAGTTCAAAAGTGGTTGTAGAGAAATTAAATGTTTGTGTGTCTGCTTTATGATTAAAGTATTTTGACTTGTATGACATTTATGGAAAGAGGCTGAACTATTTTTGCAAGTTCAGTGTTTCTGTAGAAAAATAAAAGCTTCAGAAGCTGAGATGACGAGTCAAAATGTGAATATTTATACTCCTGTAAATGAATTTTATGGAAGCATTGAAGAAATGTCTGAACATAATGTATTTGCATCTCTGTATACAAACTGCAAAATGAATTATGCTAGGTCTAGAACCTCGCTGGTGAATTGCAGATGTCTTTTGTACATACATATGGCTTTGAGAGCTTTGAACTGTTTCCTCAAGCTTCACTCATCAGAAAGATCGTATGGATAACTTCATTGCGAGATTTTTTTTTCCTCTCTTGTTTGCAAAGCATGTTGGATCTGTTTGATAAATATTGAGTTCCAATTCATCCAAGGACTGAAATGAGTTAGTTCTGTACATATGGAATATGGGAGTGAGATGCACGGAGGATATGTTTATAGTTAGCAAAATTAATAGTTGGAAGCGAATGCAAAGGAACCTAAGCCTAAACAGCTTGGCAGGCCAATAGCCAATGTATGTCTTTGAGCACTGCCAAGCATGTAGCAAGCATGCTGAGCTCTCATCTGTACAGAGGTACGAGAAACATGCCTAACTTCCAGCCTTCTGACAATGTTACCTGGAGCACAGTTTTGCTCTATCTTTGCAGTAATGTGGATTTCAGCCAGCATCTGCTGTGGGTACCGTTAGCACATGAAAGCAGCGGGAGCTGCCTGAAGAAGGCCAGCAGTTGTGTTATGGCAGCTTTTTTCCACAGCCTTTGTCCCCTTTTGTGAGGCATTGACTGACATGGGAAAGGTATAGGGGGTGGAGGTGAGTGTCAGGGTGAGAGTGGAGAGCACTTCATGGTAAGTGGGAACCCCAGTTATTGCATTTAAGTATGAGCTTCCAACAAGTTGTTGAAGTGCCATCTCTGGCGGCACTCCACCAGTTGGACACAATCCTGAGAGAACTCCCAGCAAAGGATGAGCTGTTGGGTGGGCTACTGAGCTGGGAGCTCTGCAACTACTGTGAACCCAGGAAGCACTGAGCCTTACCCAGCCCTTCCTACAGTCAGGCTATTTGGGCAGTCTTTGTGGGGGATTTCAGATGCTGTGAAACTGTAGTTTAGCAGTCCAGGCTAACAGCCAATTGATTTATCAACATATGGTTTTTCCGCTTTTCCTGTTACGTAAAATGGATTATATTTTTTGTGCCAGAGTAGCTGGCAGCTTCTTCAAGTAGCTGCTGCTATTTTGAACTTGACTGATGTAGCTGTATGAACTGAAGTGACCACAGTGACAAGTGGGCATCTGTTTCATTGTCGCGTATCTACAGCCACTCAGGTTTCTATGCAAAATCTCTGCTGATGATCAGAGCTGTATTGTTTAGTTCTAAATCTGTCACCTTTTAGGCTCTAATTTCAATGGATTTGTTTTCAGTGTCTCTTTATTGTCTATCGTGCTATGGCTATCATTTCTGACCTATTAGTTGCTAAGCACATCTTAATGTCTTAGAATTGGTGGTGTAGAGAGGTACTGATATTATAGAAACTCTTGACTGTGATATAATAGCACATAGTTATACTTCCTAGCTGTCTTTTAAGAACTGGGGCAATATCAGGCTGCTGCTCATTTAAGAGTGAAGTTCCCTATTTTTTTTTTTTCTTTATACAAGTCAGCATTCAACATTTAAGCAACAACTCCAAAGCATTTTGAGTTGGATATTCCAGAGATGCTTGTTCTTGGTTCTCTTTTTACCTTCCCACAGCACTGGAAGTAGACTAATGCTTTGACATAACAACTCTCATGGAAACTAGCAGGTAGATCTTGAATTATGTGACTTGTTTCTTCAGTCGGTGAAGTCATCCTCCTTTGTACAATTCTGTGCATTTACCTTCTTCCTGTGTTGTTGCATACTAAATCAGTCAGTACTTAATGCCATTGTGGGAAGAGAATTCAGACTTGCTTTTCAAAAGGAAACTTCAGACATGCATATCTACTGGAGTGGGGTGGAATGCTTAAGTATGTGAGCTGCAACACCAGTTGTGCACACAAATGAGGGTGGGAAAGAGCATCTGCAAGCAGGCAGTGACAGTGTGTGTTCCAGCAGTGTTGGACTCTGAGCAATGGTTGACTTCAACTTTGCAGTAGGATGGTAGACATGATACAGAAATGAACTCATGTAGTCCCTTTTTGTGTTCCTTGCCAGGGTGGTGAAAGAGTTGCTTTCTAATCACATGCTGCTGCTGTTACCCAGAGGTACGGTGATAAAGTGGTAACTTCAGTTGTGCCTTGCTGGTCAACTTCAATTTCAGTAGGCCCCCAGCAGGTCTGTACCATTAAGTTGTTCTGCCACCTCTAAATCAACCAGTACTTTGTCAGACTTGACTTCCTTGGTAAGTGTTGGTCTCAGTAGCTAATGTAGACCCTGAAGAGTCTGGGAGGATCTCTTATTTGAGCTTGGATGTGAGTCATCGTTAGGCACCGTTTTCTGGTACAAGAATAATTCCATCTCTTGTACCTCACTTCCTAACTCTAGTGAGAAGAAAGTCAGTTCTTTGCAAATGAAGTGGTCCTGTACTCATTCTATAGAATATCAGTAGGAAAATATAAATCAAAGATGTCTGTCAGAAAATCTAAATGTAATACTTCCATAATTTTGTTATAAAGCCATTGTAACAACTGGACATCTGACTTCTTCATGCTAATTCCAAGTCTTTAAAAAGAAAAAAAACAAACTGGATAAGCTGCAAGCTCCCCACCACCACCCCAGCCAGAGCCTCTATGCTTGCATTCACTTGTGTACTCTGTTGGTTTCACAGTTCATATACTTGTGTTGTTTTTTTAAATCTGCCCCTGCACTCTGGTGGGAAACATATCTGCAGTTTCCTTTCAAACACACAAGGCTTGATTCTCCTCTCACAATGACATAAATTGTGAAGAACTCTGCTCAAATCAATGAACGTAAAGACATGTAAAATGGGGTGAGAGAAGAGCCCAGCCTCTGCTTTCTATTTTTAAGTGAGCCTGGTTTAACCAAAAACTGTTCAGTGTGGCACTGTGACTTCATGTTGTAGATATCAGTTGCTATACTTGTTTCTCTTCATACATAATGTTTCATTTTCATATATAATATATTACAGCTAGTACTCAGAATAATGACGCACATTTCTTTAATACCACAGTACTTCTACATCAAATTTTGTAGTTAATAACTAGTATACTGGTAAAGTACTTACTTTGCTAGGATCAGACCCTACAAAAAGCCTGCAGCATAGCTGTATTTCTGTGCAAGTCCCAAAGGAAAGAAGGCTAGATTGACTACAGCCATACAACTTTAACTTCCTTTGTGGTTTTCTACTGCTGTAGTTCTCATCTGTGAATCGCGTTCCTTGTTATCCAGCTTCTAGATACTCGTTCTTCATAAACAACCCTCTTTCAGCTGTTGCTTTTCCTGTGCTTGAGAATTATTTGGCTCCATTCTTATGTTTTGTACATACTCAAGAATTTATTTTAACTTCAAATTTTCCCTGAACTGCTAAGTACTTGGCAATAAACTTGGAATATCCACACAGTTTCTGCCATTGCCTACATTTTGGTGGTTGTTCACATTTGTTTATTTTTTGGCAATGGATTATGGACCTTAATTACCATCAGTAGTCAAATAACTGAATGAGATTATACAGCAGTGCTATAAAAACTGTTCACGCTGGCTATGATCTGTGCATGTGTGGATGTCTTTGAAAACAGTCACTTCATTCATTAACCAGTGCAGCAGGCTCCAACCCTACCACGATTTAGTTTTTGAAATTAATGCAGTGTTCTCTCCCTAACTGAAACATTGCTTTGACTGCTTCTTTTTACAGTTTAAAAAATAACATGAAGTAGCTGACTCCTGGAGTGTTTTTTAACTTGGAGTAGATCTAACGGCTTATTTGAATTTGTTGCTTGAATGGCAAATTGCCTGTGTGTGAAAGGAAGTCTCTTTAAGCCTGAAGACCATAGTAGGCTGAGTGTATCGCTTAGTCTTTATCTCTGATGTGACTGTGATGTGAGTGAACACCCTATCATGTTTAGCCTCTTCTGTTCAGTCCTTAAGCTTTCCTCTCCAGCTTTAATCTGTGCCCTTCATTCTCCCCAAGACAATGGTTTATTTAACCAATATGTAATGGTGTTTATACATCAGCTTATCAGTGAAGTATCAGGTGTAGACAATGCAGCAGAAGCATGCTATGCTACAGAGGCTGTTGCAGAGCTGTCATTCACATGGCTTCACAGCCACAGAAGTTCTCCATGGCCAGTTTCTACCTTCTTGAAAACAGAGGGTTTTTCCCTCATCTCTGCTAAGTTTTGTGTTACTCAGCCTGGGGAGAAAGAATTCTGGATACTTGCTCACTTAATTCATCATAGTAAACTTATTGTAGCTTAACTGTGTCACTTCAGAGGTCTGACACTGAGGTAGCATGGGAATGGCAGCTAAAGCAGAGTGTGTGGATCAGTGCTGCTGAGATGAGTCACCATGGCTCTGTGCAGCAGTGCTTGTCTGCAGCTGATGTGAGGAATGATGACAGGGCAGATACATATGCTTGACATATGATTGTCAATCAGATGTGCTCTTATTTAAGAGCTCATACCTCTCACAATTGTTTTGATAGAGTAGTCCTTAGTGTGGAAGAGGGAATTTGCAGTCTTCTTAGTGCAGATGAATGTTGTCCCAGCAGCAGGTTTTGTACATTACTAATCTGATGGCTTTGAGATGTTTTTCATGCCATTTTCAAAGTGAGACTTGTTGGTAATTACAGTGCATAGCTGGAAGAAAAAGTAGTTTTGGTAGTATTTTCAATGTATAAGCTCTGTTATACAAAAGTTGTCTTTGAGTACGTGATGGGGAAGCAGGGAGGTCCACAGCTAGAGTATGAGAGAGTGAGAAAATCAGTCCATTTGATGCTGATGGATGCAGAGATGACTTAAGCCTTAAATATTTGCCAAGCAATCTGAAGCACCTTACCAACTTCAGGAGTGAAGCATCTTCCATTGGAAAGGTGCAGCACTGCATCCAGATTTGAGTTTGTCAACTGCAACCAATCGCATAGTAACATTGATGACTGAGGCCTCTGAAAAGACTTCAGTCACCCTCTGCTGTGTGGAGAAATGAGTTACAGAAGACTTGGCCTCATGATATTAAGATGTATTTGGAGAGATGTGTCAGAGCCTGAACTTATTTGAGCAGTTGTTTCCACAAGTTTAGAGTTGATGGTGCAATACTTCTCCAAGCCAGTCTGCTTTGGAAGCAGCAGTTAGCTTAAAGTAAATTTTAAAAAGCAATCTTTCTGGTAATGACAGAGCTATTTTCTTGCAATCTTGGTTTGTATGTAGATATCCTAATAATATCCTAATATCCTAATAATCCGTGACCATTGGATAGGTTATGATCAGTCTATTCCAAGCCTCATGTAAAAAAAATGGTTTTCTAGCACACAGATGCTGTTGGACTGAATACACACGTTGTGTTGCAATAAGCACAAATGCAGGGGATCAGGAGCATATGGCACTGCTTACGCAATCTTTCTGTTCAGATAGATGTCCGTGTCATGATATTCAAAGTAGGGGAGTGTTTAAAATGCTGCTAGAATATGCATCTGTGCAGGACAAAAGACATTCATAACTGGGGGGGAAAAAAGCAACGTTAAAAATAAATGCTAACAGGCTTTATGATCTTTCGGGCTACTGGTTAACATTGTTTCTGAACTTCATTCTGGGGAGCAGCTCCAGAACTGAGATGTTCCCGTGGCTGTGAAGCCAGTCAGTGCTGGATGTGCATCACCGGCGTGGCTGCCTGAGGTGTAGGGGGATCCCAGAAGGCGCGGCCATTACAGGCTGACCTGAGGAAGATCGCTTGAAACTGCATAGGTGTCAAAGGCATAGAACGAATGACAGCGCTGCATGCTTTTGCTTAGATACTGAGACGCAGGGCTCGTGTTTTAACTACTTGGTTTTTTTTGTTTGTTTGTTTTGTTGTTTTTTTTTTTTTTTTTTTTTTTTTTGTTTTTTTTTGTTTTTAAAAGAAAGCCAGGCTTCTCGCAGTGCCTCTGTGGGACTCCTGAAGCCGAGCTGGGCGGGTGGCGGCCCTCACGGAGCAGCAGGAGGCCGCTGGGTGGCACTCGAGAGCCGGCGGCGGACAGGGTGCCGCGGGGCCGGCCTGCTGCGGGGAGGCGCTGTGCGGGAGGTCCCACGGGAAGCACCGGGTGCGGGGCAATAAGGGCGGCCGTGCTGCTTTCAGGACGCTTCATCACGCGGCGTTGCTTTAGGACGTCTTTAAAGGGTCTGCTCCGTGACACTGAGAACAAAATAAATGCTTTTTTTTTTTTTTTTTTTTTTTTTTTTTTTTTTTTCTTCTTCGAATTGTTATAATTCTTCTTGCAGTGAGCAAAGTAAATGAATTTAAAGGCCAGACGGTGCTCTGACAATGCGAAAGAGCCCTTGTTTTTCCCCTTTCTCTGTTGTTTGCATCTCTATCGATCTGCTGCTTTTCAGAAACTGCACTGCAACGAAATGAAATGGGCGTAAAGGTCCTGGCCATTACGTTCAGAAACCTGCCTGCATGAGCACCTCGGCAGCGATAGCGCTCCTCGTTTCCCTGCCTGCAGTAGGTGCAGCTGTCCTTTGAGTGGTCTGAGAGCACAGCATGAAATGAGCGCTCAGGTTCATGGAAGATGGAAGGCAAGAAGCCAAAGCGGCAGTGGACTGTGTGAGGCACTGCGCTCCCCTGCAGCTTTTACTTGCCAGGCCTTTCCCTAGGCAGCCCTCAGAGGAGGATTGCTGCCTGCTGTGGTGGCTGTGGTGTGGGGATGTGAGTGCTCTGGAGGGAGGCACAGCCTGATAACAGCCGCTCCACAAACACGGGAGACAATGGAGGAAAACCAAACACTTTGAAGTCTGTCTCCAGGACCCTGGTAAGCTGCCCTGACTAGTTTAACTAGGCCCGGGAGAGGAGGAAGAAGTGGGCTTTGCTGAATACCTCAAGGAGCACTTCCTTATCTCTCATTCTTAGAGAGCTTTTGCGATGAAGTGAGCCTGTCCTGCAGATATGGCAGTAAGATAGGCCTACCTGAAATGGCAGGAGAGGTGCATCTGATTGGGTTAAGCATTCATGGGTCCCTGTGTACATACTGTTAACGTTAGATAATAAAGAAGCTGATTGGGATCGGGTCATTGGCCATTCTTTCAAAGGAAAGACGGTAGGTGCTAAATTCAGGTCTGAGTGACCTGCTTGGTGTACGTGCTGTGGCTGTCATACGTTTACTCTACTGCCCTTGAAAAGAGAAAGAGCACCTTAAAAGGTCGGGAAGCGACTGGCTGTTTCCAGTGGTGCAGAGTGACCCTTGGGCAGGAGAGGGATGCAACTCAACTAGCAAGTGGGAAAAAAGGCACCAGCTGTGCAGCATGCAGCCAGATCTGCACATGTGGAAGGATCAAAGCTGCTGAAAGCTGAACCCCGAGCTCTGCACATAGTGATCCTCCTTCACTTCAGGGGGAGTAGTCCAGCCACATAAGTGTTACATATGGGCAAAATATTCCCAAGTATTCAGAAAATCTTATACAGAAAAGAAGTGGGAAGGAGTTGCTGGCACAACTCGAGCATTTGGCCAACCTCACCAAAATATTGTTTAAAAGTGAAGCGGTGGTTTTCTTGGAATGTTAGGCATATGGTTTGAGCATTTTTAGCTTAATCCTTGTGTTACCCTGTTCACGTGTTAAGTGTTACTGACTTTATAGCTTTTGTGACAGGAATGTAAGACAGAGGTGCTAGTAATGGGTTGCCTGAGTGGCAGGCATCAAAGCCAGTATCAAACAGACCAGAAAGCATTTTTATCTTCTGCAAATACTGGTTAGTGCTACGCCAAATAAAGACCTGCCCCCCGACGTGTGTATCCTTCTTCCCACAAGAGAAACAAAACATTCTTTTGAGTTTTTTTGTTCTTTGAATTCAATCTTGGGAAAGGAAACCCTCGGTAGTAAATAATTAGGTTAGGAGGTAGCAGGATGGACTTAAATGAAAGTGCCTCCTTCAGCAATTCCTCTTCCATCTTAATTGTACAATGGACTTTCTCAGCACTGCTTCCTGGTATTCATCTGACCCTGAGTACCTGTAACAATTAACGCTCTCCCACATGGCTCACAAACCCTTGGTCAGTGTTTAACAGTGTGTTTGTGTGTGGCAGCAGCTTAACCTCTCCTTGAGGAATCTTTCTGTCCTTATTCTGCCTGTCTTCCTTGTCCTTTCCTCCCCATTGCTTGTGGCTCGTGTATTCAATTTAAATACAGACTTGAAATACTGGCATCACAAAGCAAGAGCAGCATCTCCTCTGTCTTCAAAAGAAGCTTTAGTTGCATCAAAATACCAGAATTAATCGTGTGTCTGTAGTAGTCCTCATCTAATCTGCTGTTCACACCTGCATATCAATTTGTTATAGTCATAAGCTGCTGATAGGAGCATGCTGTTTCACTCTCTTAGTTGAAAAAAATGAAGTGAGTTTTGGGACTCCTCTGAGGCTTCTCTTACTGCTTCTAAGGCTTTTCTACTGTTGTCTTCACATTCTGGACTTGAGCAGAATACTGCCATAGTGGTTGCCTCTCAGTTGGAGCTTGGCTCTGTGGTGCTTTGTTCTGGCACAAAAGGCTGCCCACTGTGACCTTGTGCCTTGAGGAGAGCTGAAGGATGCCATAAAATGGGGTGTAACTGGTGCCTCTTCTACATTGTAAGGCTGTCTGAAAAGCTGAAGAGGTGGATGGGATATTTGCCTTGCAGGCTTCTAAGCACCCTGATGTTGCGCACTTATGCAGTGTCTCGGAGACACTGAACATGGTTTTAAAGTAATTTCTAACTTTGAGAGATGGGTGTCAGTAAACACCAAGATCTTGCTATGAAGAGAGGAGCCTTGGCAACGGTGTAGTAGTATTGGTATAGAAACAAGAAGGTATTAACAAGATACAGGGATGTGAAAGCAAGAGCTAGCTATGAAATACATATTGTCCAGTGCATAGCTTCACTGTTGGGTGACAGGAAGCTAGACCTTCAGTGCTGTGCCACTTGCAGAGCTTACTGGTGTGGAATGGGTACAGGTGGTCTCAGTCTGCAAAGCACTTGTTAACTAGTGATAGCAGTAGCTAAAAAAAACCCGAACCATCATTCCCATCCACCTCCAATGAGAAAATGAAAATGGTCAGCACTGAAGTTCTTGTGTGCTTTTGGAATATGGGAGCTGTCTCTCCTACGTGACAGCTTTCACTCCCGATTGCTCAGCCCTGGGGATAGCTTTATTATGCAATCATGAGGCATTAAAATTGCTGTAGAGGAGTGCTCAATGTTGTGTTACTGCTCTTGGAAAGCCTGAAATGTTTGAATATGTAGTTGCATCTGCGATATCAATCCTTTGAACTCCAGTGGTTAGAGCACTTCAGGATTCAGTAGCGCATGTTGTTTGTGATGATCTTCTTGATCTTGAGATATCTACTTGGACTGCTCAAAAAGGTGACTCCAAGGATCAAAGTTACATGGATTCTACGCCAAAAGAGATAATTACTGGAAATAAATTTACTCGTGAGAGTGACTGACAAATAGATTGAAATCTTCAGAACAAGGGAGGAATGGGAACGGCCCTTACTTTTTAAGCAGTTTTTTTAAGGATAAAAAATGTTAATGAATAACTAAGTGTTTTAACAAACATGCTTTGTGTTTAAAAATACAAATATTTTTATTTGAAGCTCAGAATATGATAAATCTTACTGGAAGTACTAAGTGTTTTGTCTGCCTGACTGCTTCCTACCCATTAAAAAACTGGACGTACGTTGGATTGATAAGGTGTAACCCTGGAACTGCTTCCTGTACGTGATCTTTTAAAATTCTTTTCTTATCACGTTCTAATCATGTCTGGCAACATGACACACGCCTTCAGGGGATGACAGACTGTGGTCATGTGGGATTTTTGTTTTCAAGTCTTCTAGCATAAATTTTGGGAAGCTTATGTTGATCAGGTAACACTTCTGCTTCTGAGTGGATTGTGTGCAGTCTGCACGCCCACATGTATTATGTATGAGTAGTGCAGGAGCACAGAAAGTTGACAGTATGGACAACAGTCTTCAGCTGATATTCCATATTTCAATATTTATGCTGTAACTAGAGCAGGTTAAGATTCAGCAGGATTATTAGCTCAAGGAAAGCCTAGTGATATAAATGCAATTGTCCTCATCTCAGTACTGCTTCAACCTCAAAAAAAGAATCAAAGCAGACAAGCGTAGTTCTGCTGTCCTTTGTGTGAATTCGGACCAGTAAGCCTTGACAGGCTCCAGAAGGGCCTTGGTAGAGCTCCAGCATTGCTGGAATCCCAGAGTCAGTAACATGCCTGTGCAGCTCTGCCAGGGCCACCTGATGTTGGGTTCCTGTTGCCTACTAGTCCTATGGCAAATTGACAGTGAGGGGATTTCATGAAGATATAATCTAGTGCTATTAAAAAGTAAGCCATTGTTTCAACTGTCTTTACAGAACCACTTGTTTGTGGATGTCACTATTGTCCTTTTCCCCCCCATGCTTCAGGTATCAAATGTCTTTCCTGGAAGCTGTATTAAGAGTGAAAGTAGTAGGGTTGATGAGTGGGAAACTCCTTTTTTATTCTGTAGGATACTCTTCATAATATGTGCTGGTTTTTGTCTCTGTTCATCTCTTTCAATAACCTTTTTCTGATACTCTTTTCCTTGAAAGTTTGATGCCTCTAATAGAAATTTAGATTTTTTCCAAAGGCTTCTTCCCCTTCACGGAAATATCAGAGATGTTTGTGTCTTATTTGACTAAACAAGGCTGCTCAAGCAAGTTCAGGAGGGTTCACATTACACAGGTGACTACTGCTGAGCACTTTTGCACAGCAACAGCTCTGTTTCATAAATTTAGCCTAAAATAATCACTGCCCAATTCAGGCAGTCTCAGGTACTGCTGTTTTTGCTTGTTTGTATGTTTGCTTTTATAGGGCTGAATGATAGACATAGTTCGTGAGTTTTGTCTGTGAAGCCATCATAAGGAGCATCAAGGCAGCTTCTGGACAAAAACTTCAGAGGAGTTGTAGTACTGCTGGGAGCTTCACTCACGAAATCAAGATCTAAGAACACTGAGAAGGCATTTTGTGTTTCACTCTGACATTCTTAGCTCTTGAAGTGTTTTGAGGGAAGATCTTGGGCAAATCTACCTTGTATAAAAATAATTAGAGTTGTAAGTTTCCTTCTTAAGTCTCATCTTCATCTACAGTAGTGCATATGTTCTTTCCTGCCACGGGTTAACTTGATCTGGACTAGTAGAGTAGACTGGGTCTACTCTTTTCGCATGCAAAATCTTGAGCTCAGTGGTGGATAGAGAAATGTTCATTCTGAAGAAGCCACTCGGGATCACGGTAGTTTGACATTCAACAGTAAAAAAGCAAGAGATAAAGATTAACTAATAGAGAATCTGGAGATAGAGAGAAAGTAAGTCTTATCTACTTCTCAAACTGTTTTTTGGTTTTTGGATATTATTTTTTTTTGGACAAAAACAGGCCTGTAGAACCCAAAAGGTTCTGGAAAAGGTACTGAAGGCAAGGTAGCTCTGAGCTAAGTGGGAATTGTGTACCTCAAGGGTAACTTAGCAAGAGTGTTGTACTCATCATGGAGCAAAGCTATTGTAAGTCTCTGAAATGTGAGCAGTAATTCTACATTTGTATCTCATAGTGGATATTAGTTTATTTTTAATATGAAAAGCAAATATGGTTGCCATTATGCTTGAAATGGCATGAATTCATTTTCATGGAGAACAGTAGTTTGTAGCACTTCAGGCATGATCTCACCAAACCAAAACATTGTGCTGGATGGAGGAATTTGATCACCATTGTAAAACTAAGTTTTTGCACCCACAGATCATTGTAAAACTGAATTTTGGACCATTATACTTGTTTTACCACTTAAATTAATAGACAGTAAGCCAATGTCTCTTTAGAGATTGTATCTTCATAAACTAGAATATTTTTAATAGATCATGATCTAATTGAAAGAATTGGAGTAATAGAAAAATATAATTTTTCCTTCCCTTGTATGTGAAGTGAATCATTATTGGTACCACACTGCATCACAGTCAGTTACAGAGTACATTTATAAATACTGTTTACATAGCTTCCATAGTTCTTGGACTCTAGCTTGCTAAAGTAGCTGGCTAAATGGCTGTCTGAAAATGGCACTTGAGTGAAAATATCTTCCAAGTGCTGTGAGGAGACTATTAAGAGTCAACTGGGATAGGATTTCTTTCAAAAATAGCTTCTTAAATATTAATTTAGAAGCCATATTCATGAAATATAGGCAGTTGTTCTCCACTGAATTTGGTGTCATGTTGCTGCAAGGACGTGCTGTAAGGATGGACAGTTGAGCTCTGTCATGCTCAGGAGGCACACGAATCATGTAGGTCAGCAGACCCTTCTCATCTACATGGCTGTGAAATGGGTCAGGGCTTTGTTCTCAGAATGTTTTCAAGAATGGGAAAGAACCACTTAAGAATGCAAATCCACAGTGATTCCAGAAGGAAATACAAATAAAAAGTTAGAAGATTGTCATCTCCAAAATCTCTCCATGGTTGGAAATGAGGCTCAGGAACCAGTCGTTCTAAAGGAATACAAATCCAGTACTTACAACTGAACTCGAGCCTCCAGGTTCATTTTGTTTTATATGCAGAATGTCTGCATCATGCTCCTCATGAGGTGCTTGAAGTTGCACCCTCCTGTCTTTCAGAGAAGACTTCTGATCGTGATTTCCTTCCAAGTGATCTGGGGGTAATGAGGAAGTTTGACAACTCACAGGCTTCAAAGAAAAAGCAAAGCTCAAAAATCGCAGATGCCCAAAGATATCCACAGAAATTTAAGGAAGTTTGTTTCGATGGGGGTTATCACAAAGGCTGTTCCTAAGTTCTGTGGCTATTCTGGGGATCTGAAGATGGTTCAAGAAGTGTTCAGAATGTCTGAGCGAAACTGCCAGCCTGTTGTTGGTGAGGGCTGATGGGGCTGATAGGTATGCTGGCCATGCAATTGAAAGCATATGCTTCTTAGGATGCACAAATCCATGCTCTGGAGTAAACTTGTTACTTTTCTGTGCTGTAATCCAGCATGCAAGTCTACCACTGTTTGGACAGGTTACATTATCATAGGTAAATAATTAAAATGTTTTTATTGTTTCTGTGAAATGTTAATCACTGCTTAATTCTTCTTCATGGGTCGAGCATTCAGATACTTAGGCTGGATGTAGGAAGTCTATTGTGCTGTAAAACACAGGTACTCTTTACTAATCCAAACAGCAAACTCATCTTTGTCTCTCCTCCTTCCCTATCCCAATGTGCAAAACAGGAGAAAGATCCAGAATGTCAATCTGAATGTGAAAGAACAACTGTTTGACATTGATACCACAATAGCAGTTTGAGAACAGTTGAGAGAAAACTGCTTGTGTAGGCTCAGCTTCAGTTGGCTCTGAGCACTATTTAGATAAGCATGGCTGTGGTCTGTCTTGCAGTGGTGTTACTGCTTGTCTGACCTCATGGTGAACTGACTTAAATAATCAAATCAACAGGATATTTTTTTTTCCTTTTTGTGAAGTTCACTTTCTGCTTAGGTTCTTGAATGGCTGTATCGTGAGCTCAACTGTGTGCCAGTGCTGGCTTAAGGAAGCTGTGTAGTCAGCACAGAAGAAAGATATAATCCCAAACGTAAATGGGTTTAAGCTGTTTTTACACTGCATCTATAAAGCCTCTGATTATTCAGTTCTTGTTCATCTCGCTTCGTCTGTTTCTGCAGGTACACCCTATTTCATGTGTTGAAATAGCTGGAAAGGCTGCTACCCATGGCTACCACTCTTAGTGGTCATTACTGGGGGTTAGAGCCCTTCGCCTCCTTGTCACCTCTGCCAAAACTGACTGTCCCTTCCCAGCAGATGGCCACATACGTCTTGGCCACATCAGTGAGCACTGCAATCTAAATCATAGACAGCAAGGAGTCTGAACCCACTTTGCTGGGCGTCCAGCTGAAGTGGCTGAGATGCATGTGTGTTCTGGAGAGGTGGCATTTGGGCACAGGATGGGTTAAACAGCTAAAGGCAGTATCTTTTCCAAGTTACCTCAGCTAAATTTAACATTAGAATACGTTTGTCCCTTCGTGACATCCAGGGAAACTTCACTGCAGCCTTTCAGTAGTTAAGAAAGCTTATGAACAGAAAAGATACTGACTTTTTAGATGGTCTGATAGTAAAAAGGACGAAGCGGGACAGTTTTGAATTAAAAGATGGGAGATATAGGTTAGATGTTGGTAAGAAATTCCTTATTCGGAGGGTGGTGAGGCACTGGAACAGACTGCCCAGAGAAACTGTGGATGTGCCCCATCCCTGAAGTTTTCAAGTGCAGGAAAAACTTCTTTAAAGAAACGGTAGTTAAGCACAGGAACAGGCACCCCAGGGAGGTGGCTGAGTCACCATCCCTGAATGTGTTTAAAAAACCATTTGGATGTGGTGCTCAGGGATATGGTTTAGTGGGGGGTTGTTAGAGTTAAGGTAGTTTGGTTAGTTTATGGTTGGACTTGATGATCTCAAAAGTCTTATCCAATCTGAGCAATTCTATGATCCTACGACGAGGTAGGATGGGGCCCTGGGCAGCCTGATCTAGTGGGTAGTAATCCTGCCCATGGCAGGGGCGTGGGAACTGAATAGTCTTCAAGGTCCTTTCCAACCCTTTTTTCCTGTAGACAGAATCCAAGAACTTTTCCCTAGTGCCTTTCTTTAATGTATTGTGGTTAGTAAGATATAATTAATTCCAGTTTAAAAAAAAAAAAATCAACGAAATTAGTCTGTTCAGTTGACTGTTTTCCATTTAATCTCCTGAGGATTTTTTTTTTCTAAGGCACAGTAACTTGTTTTTTGAAAGCACCAGGAAAAGACTCCAGCACTTGACTTTGCTTTCCAAAAGAGAGATTTTAGATTTGCGTGTCTCAGTAGTGTCATGAATGATCTTAATTCACCTACAGATCAAAAAGCACATCAGCAAGAGATTTAGGAATGCTTTGCAACAATCATCAACCTCTAAAAACTGCTAGAACTTGTTAGATCTTGAATGTTAGTCTGTCTTCAGAGTGATTGTGCTGTGTGCTTTTGTAAACATCTGCATGTTCTGTCAGTAGTTTGATCATTTGATCTGTCTCATACTCACAAACTCAAAATCAAGTCTGGTGTTTACAAAAAGCTTCTCATATACATCCCATACGCATAAGTAGAAAAGCAAGAAAGCTTAACAAAGCTAACTGCATTGTTCCTGTGCCCAGTGCTGTGTTCTTAATGGGCATTTCAGAGGTCCCAGATGTGGGGGCTTGCAGAGAGATGCAGTGCCAAATTGCACGTTGCTTACTCACAGCATTACTGGGTTTCGGTGCTGTCCTTTATGGGTTCCTCTAGGAAGAGAAGTGACTGTTTCATAGTATCAGAATGAAGTAACTGTTGTTTAGCAGATGGTGCTCTGACACGAATTTATGTTTTTATAGATACCTATGTAAAATATTTTGTTACCAGTTCAGGTTGGTGGTCTAATGGCTGAGTTATCAAAACATTCCTACAGCAACTTGAACTTTTTTGAATACTCTGAAGAGACCTGCATTTTTAAATGCTGGTGTATTCATTCAGAGGGCAAACTTCTTGATTCCAGTGTGTTACTGTCACAAAAACTAGTGATAGCAAACTTCTTATTTTTTGTAATTAAACAAATTAAACTAGGTTGGGGTGAATTGTGGCCACCAAGTAGTTGCCAAAAATTCTTCAGTTAATGTACCCTGCTCCTAGGGAAGGAAGGTCCTTGTTGCAAGCTACGTCATGAGCCAGCCCCACCATGCTTCAGTAAAGAAGCTAATAGTATAATAGGTGCAGAAATTAGTTTGTCTGAAGTGATACTCCCAGCTAAGTGAAGATGGACTGGTGCAGAAACTTTGTATTGCCTGCATTGGGTGCTGTTCTTATGTTACTTTGCATATATAGACTAAAAATCTTGAATTAAAAAAAAAAAAAGCATGAGACATGAACATATAATTAACAAATGCAAAACAGGCCACACATCTTCATGTGGCCAGCTGAACTGTTTATTGATCTCTTCTGCTATTACACTGTGTGCTGATCTTTTTTTTTTTTATTAAAAAAACCAACCTGATTACACAAACACAGAGCAGGAAAGGCCTGCAACATAAAGCCAGACTGTCCAGCTGCAATGAAAAGCAGCTTCAGACTCGAGCTGCTGAAGTTTCTGCAGTGTGGAGGCTGGTAATGAATTCTTGTGCTGTATTCTTGACTGTGAGCAGGTACTGTGCTGAAGTGTGGGTCCCAGCTGTCAAAGTCTTTCCCAAATTTCTGTGTGCAGGAATGGCTGGAACTTAGAGAGGCTGGATAGTCTGGCTCTTTTTTTTTTTTTTTTTTTTTTTTTTTTTTTTTTTTTCCTTGTCTTTCAACCAACCTTGTTTCCAATCTGGTCTGAATGCAATCAGTTATCTGTAGATAGCAAGCAGTGACTGGCTATGAATAATGTCTGTGTTACTTTAAAGTGACATCTGTGACTTGCCAGACAGCCTACGTGAAATGCTTCCAATCATCTAGATGTTGCTCATGCATGCCTGTAGGAGGGAACCACAGGCCTAGCATGGGGCCAAAATGCTCTGTTTCACTTCATCCACTTCAGCCATGCACTGCTCTAGCCCAAGATCCGCAAACTGAGGTTTCTGTGATCCACTCAAAGGGTGCCCAGGCTGCTGTGGGGCCACAGGCCCCTCCTGCTGCTGGCTGTTTTACCTCCTCTTTCCAGCATAGGAATGATGAGACAGACTTTAGAAACCCTTTGTTTTTCACACTTGCTAGAATGTTTACTCTAAGAGCTTGTGTATCAAGGTCAGCTCCTGAACGTTTCATAAAGAAATTCAAGTTTTCACTTCAGAGCTTGAACACACAAATCTTTAGAGAGAGGTTATATGGATAGTAGGGCACTCTGGTGTAGTGGCTGAGGAGTGTGTTGTAAGAGACTTCTTAGCCTCATCCACCCGTAAGGAGGGAATTGAAGGAGTGTTGCTCAGTTGCAGCAAGTGAAAACATCAGAGCTAGGATTTAAAGCCTCTGGGCAAGGGGAGGGGGATAGAAAATATTCTCATTGGAGGGGCTGCAGTTGCTCAGTGCTGACATGCAGGATCTGAAGAAGTTAAGGATGATAGATAGCTCTCCCTGCCATGGCGAGTTCTATATTCCACTTCATTTCACTTCAGCCTGGTGGTTCTGGCACATTTCCCTGTGTGCCCTAATGTGTCTACACTTGTTTGTAGTTGTGTTTACAGGAAAAGTAACAAAGATCATCATTGAACAAAATCCATTCATTTATTTGCAGCCTCTCCTTCTCGCATCTATTAATAGTCCTGAGCGTTGACTTAACTAGGAATCAGTTCAGAGGAGAAAGTTTGCCTGCCATGCTCCCATCTTTCCCCTGGCTTGGTAGAAACAAGAAAATGACTCTCCTCATGTACAAGTGGTAGAGATACTGTACAGAGAAATTACTGCAAAAAAGTTCTAATAGTAACTTATGCCTAAGAAACAGTAATTACAGCTCTGAAGCCTACTGAAGTGTGATATTTTTAAACAAATCCCCAATGCAAGATATTTAGAAAATTAGTGTTAAACTCATCAGGTTAACTTGGTCTTGGAGACTGAAAAAAAAAAAAATCCAGAATGTGCTATTACTTGTTTTTCTGCCAATTGTTCTTGACAAATCAAGGTAACTGAGTTTAGCTGTCCTTATGTTATGCCTAAGGAAATGACAGGACTGTGGAAGTGAGATGACTGATAGCACTAACAGGGTTTGCACACAGTTTATCTCCTGACCCATTCTGAGGCTTCTGTTGAGAACAAATGGATAGAAGTTGACTGCTGTGTCAAGCCAGCAGGTGAAGTGTATGGTTTGGGGTGTTTTTACCACAGAATGGCTGTTAACTTCATGTCGGTACTCTCTAAAAATTGAATAATTACTCAGTAAGTTCTGTTTACTGTCTAGCCAGGAGATGGCTCTGTCTAACCATTCCCAGAGGACAGCACCTTTCTGAAGCTAGAGATAACTGGTATTCTTTGGTAGAGAACTGAAAGGGATGTGAACAGTTAAAGTAAGAAAAATGATACATTTGGACATGCTTTCCTGCAGCTGAAGCTGTTTGTGGAAGGCCAAGGTAAAGGCCTTACAGTAACTGGAACCTAGCTACAAAAGCTGGACAAACCTCATGCAGTCTTCTTGCTGCCCGGAACAGCCTTTGGAGTGAAGCATAAGTAGCTCAAAACATCAAGCACAGTGTTCTAATTTCTTTGCAAGTGTTATTAAACTTAGTGGCCAATTCCAGTGGTCTTGGAATAAAATGATAATGGTGCCTATTGAATGACTTCATACCATGGATATTTCAGTCTAAATCAAGTCTTTGTCAGCATTCCTAACTTCTAGGCAGAAAAATTGCGGAAAAATGTCAAGTAGTGGCAAGTGTTGCTGTAATATTGTCGTAAGATAGCTAAAGCTTTTTGGGTGATTTTTTTTTTCTTCTTAAAATTTGATGAATTTTCTATCAATGTTTTCATGCTGGGAGATCAGCTTTCAACTTACAAAGGAAAACTTGTGCATTTAAGCTCAGGGAAGTGCATCTCTATACAAATAGATATAGCAACAGTTATTTATTTTTTTTTCCAAATGTTTATGAAACTGTAGCCTGATCATAGAAAGCCAATTCTGAGATGCAGATCCCAAATTAGGCTGCAGATAGGTTGGGAACAAGTTGCAAAGGTGAACTGAAAACATGTACTTTAAAATCTTTTCAATCCCTGGAAGGGTAAATCCACGTCTTCCATTTCCAAGAGCTGATTTCATCAGATCTCACAACAGTACAACACGTACTCACAAAGCAAAATAATTGTACTTTTTCCCCCACCCTCCTTAATCCTTGTACTTCTGTGAACTGCAAAGCAGGATAGTTCAACATCCCTATTACCAAGCATGTTAGAAAAAGGAGGGACAGGCAGGTGGGGAAGGAACACCTGCAATCACGAAAAGATAAGTTATTCCCAACTTCTGGTGCACCTAAGCATTATAGAATCTAGAAAGCAGACTTAATAAGCTTTTTGTGAATCTCTTTGATTTACTTCTTCTTAGTCTTGTAACTCCATGAGAATTAATGAATGCTGCTTTTAGTGCAGCACTGCATTAGTAAGCTCTTCACTTGAGATGCACAACAGCTGGTTGTTGAACATGTAATTTTGCCAAATTTAGAACAAGAGATTTAAGAAAAAAGCTTTTTCTTGTAAATTGTGCATGTATATAATTAGTAGCTTAGTACCATTTTAAACTTTTCCATCTGCATGATTGTTCTTTTGCATTACATAAGTCTTCAAGAACAGGTTTAATTACCTAATTAAGCCTAGGGTTATTATTTCCTGTGGAACATTTTAATTACAAATAAAATCTGAGGTTGAAGTAACTTAATGTTGAAGGAGAAGGTTTGTCCTAAGATTTTACAGTCATTTATGCTGCTGTAACTGAGTAAATGTTTCCATATGAAACCCTGAGGAGCAGGAATTCTTATTTACATGTATCTACCCTCTGAAGGTAGCCTGCAGAAGACATTTTTGAAGTTGCTTTCCAGCCATCTTTGCTTCCTACCCCAAAGAGGTAGGCCTAAAAATGGTTGCGTTTGAGTAGTACGTGTTCATTAAATAGTTGTTTCTAGCCTTAGGTGCTAACGGTACTGGATTAGTTACTGTCATCTTGATGGAATGGTGGCCAGGTTCTCCCCAGCATGTGTTGCTGAAGGTTTATAGGATTAGAGATGGAATTCTTTCAAAACTTACATTATTGAAATATTAAAATGTACTAATTAGTTAGTTAATGGTTAACTGAAAGGCAGTTCTCCTTTTAACTGGTTAGATTTTTCCTCATGTAAAGAAGATGCAAAGGCATCCTTGCACTTTTTCGGAGTTTCAGATTTTCAGAGAAGTGGTTGATGTTTCAAGTGGAAGGCTGCACTGCATTCTTGGTTGCTTAGCATTTTGACTTTTCAAGAAAGTGAAAAGATGCCGTCTTCTTCTCGAATCCTTTGAGAAAATCCAATTCAAAATCCTATTTTTTTTTCTTGCCTATTTTGTCAATAACAACAGCAACAAAGCAGATCGTGCTGTGTTTATAGCAATGTCACGAGAATTAGTGGTGGTATAACTACCTGAGCTGTGTGTTGAACAAGATCTGAAACTTCAGAGAGAAAATGATTTGAAGCAAAGAAAAGCTTAGTCAGAGAAAACACTATAAACAGTGAAGTCCAGGGCTGCTTTTGTAAAGAAGATGAAGCTGCATTCACATTTTTAGAGTAGAAGATAGTGAAACAGATGGACCAAGTGGTCTGGCAGAAGCAGGAAGTTTTATTGTTGGAGAGGATTAGAGTTTAGGAATTTTGGTTTAGTGGCTTGCACACGCCCTTCTGAATATTTACTTATTAATTTTTTCAGTAAGGATGTGGTTTGAGATGTAGGATTTCTTGAGGGGTTTTTGGAGTGAGAGGAGATGTAGCCACGCTTGGCGGTTTAGTTCATATGTGCTTGATGGTATACACTAGAAAAGTACAGCAAAAGCAAAGCTCCAAGGATGAGCTCCAGAAGTATCTCTTCTTCTGGGGAGGGGAAGATCTGCAATTTGTTTGTCTTAGTGAGGAGAAATGTGGTCACAAATACGTGCTTGCACTCAGGCTTTCCAGTGACTATAAGTGCTCTGATGGAAGCAAACCAGATCTTGTGACACCCAGTAGGATGAGCGCATGCTCAGTGAGCCCATCTTTGGGCTGCAGTGAGAGCTTACCCTTACCCTTTTTGATCTTTGTTTCTGAAGCTTTATGAAGCAGCAGCTCTGTGGATGGTTCTCTGCAGAAGACGATTCTCTTCTGACAGTCCATGCCTGGCATAGAGCAATCCAAGAGCAGTGCCACCTGGCTGCGAAGCTGGCACTTTAAGAGAAGTTGGCCCTTTGAAATAAGCTATGACTTTACTCATTTAGGGTCTAGCCGTAAAATTAATATATGTGTATTAAAAAAAAAAAAAAAAAAAGGCACAGCAATTTAAGGCTTGTTGAGCTGGGCAGAGATTTCAAGCTAACTTTTAGGTCAAAATCATCTTGCACCCACGCCAACAATTAAGAAGAAAATTATCTGAAATCTATTTGCATGAATTACTCTGGAAACAAATTTTACTCAATACGGAATGAATTATTCCACCATAAAATAGATGGAGGTACTTCTTAGAATAAACTACTTTGCATCTTTTAGCTGTCAGCTTGCTCTTTTAAACTACTATTACCTACTTGTCTCAGCTTGCCTACTGTTGTGTCCTTAAGTGCTCTGGAGTCATCTTGCCTGGATATAGTCTTGTCTGTCTGTGTATGCAATGTAGTGTGTGTGTGTGTGTGTGTGCATATGTTCAGTGTATGTCTTGTATATAGGTATACTGAGTGTGTCTTTGTTGTAGCTCAGTCTCTTCATCCTCTCTACTTCCCAGTGGAAGCTCAAGGCTTTTTCCTCCCTGCACTTCTGAGTGTTGGCCTAGCAGTACTCACTGGGGCATTGAGATGACTTTGTTTTAGGTATTTTAAAATGAAAAGGGCATTTGTGTCAGCATTGCATGAAGCTGCAAAAAATGAGACGACCTTGGAGAGAGGGAAATTGTAAGGCCCCATATATGTTGCTTTAACTGTAGGCCTGGGTGTGGGACAGGCCCTCTTTTGCCAGAACTAGCACTGCCATTACTGTGTGGTTGAGAGCTGAAACCCCATTATGCCTTAAGCAGGAGGAAGTCTGATGCACAGCCCTGTGGCTGTGCCAGGCATCCCTTGCTCCTGGGCAGAGCTGTGTGTAAAGCCAGTACACTCCTGGTGGAGCAGCCCATCCTCTCTAACCATGTGTGGCACACCATATTTTTCAGACTTGCTTCTCTGAAAGCTCTGCCAAGAGGTCTGCCACAGGGATATCACTGCTGCAGGGGCAGCCTCTGGAGATGCAGGTGGTGTTACCAGCCCTGCCTCACTAACAGTGAGAGCCTGCAGTCTCCTGGCAGGCTAGAGCCTGCTAGGTCAGCATTGCATCTCCAGCCCATGGCCTCCACAGAGCAAAGTATTGTGAGCAGTGCAGTGCTCTGCCCCCTGTGCTTGAGGATAAAGTCCTCCAAGTGGTTGAAACAAAGAAAATGTGGCTGTTCTGCTTCAGGATGAATCCTTTAATGTGAAGGGCAAGGGGACCAAAGAGAAAGCAATCTCCAAATGCCTCCTGTGTGTGGCCAGACCTCACTTCCAATCACTCTTCACTCCACGTAAGTATTTCTAGTGATTTACATGGCTTAATCGAGGGTGTCTTCAGTTGCCTTTCCCTTCCTGTGTTTTGGCCTTGGGCTACAGGCCTCCCTGAGAACCTTTCCTCCTGATTTCTGAGCCCCAGCTCAATCTGCTGTGTTGGTGTTGGCTTCTTCCCAAAGCTGCCAGTGCTGACTGTGCTTCTTATTTATCCCATTGGACACCATTAAAATGAAAGACCAGAAATCAGTTTTAGGCTGTTCAGCAGATTGGTGCTGTTTGTATCTAACGCTGTCATGGTCTCACCCATATGCCAAGGTTTAATTGGAAGCAATAATCTTTTGAGTTTACTCTGACTTTAGGAAGCACTGAAGTCCTATTTGAAACAGTTTTCTAACTTTTTTTTTTTTTTTTTTTATATATATATATATTTTTTTTTTCCTTTGAGCATCTGTTTCTGAATGCAGACTGCCTGCATTAGCTCCTCTGCCCACCTGGATCTCTCCTCCTGCTGCTAGGAATCTCAACTGCCCAGCGGGATGGGGCAGGAGAGTTGCTTGATAGATCTCTTCCATCTTTCAGCTGGCAGGAGGATAGTGATTCACCTCATCAGCTTTGACTTGGAGCATTTCTGTACCCCAGATGTGTGTTCCCAGCATTCTCTAGTTGGCTGCACTTCCTTGGAAGCAGAAGCTATGAGGGAATGTGATAGAGACATCCAAGTTCAGCAGCATAAGAGCTATGTAAATGTGACTGTAGTGATGCTGGCTCAAGCTGAATATCCAGCTGTACTGCATCATGTGGATTTATGAGCCTGAGTCTCCACTAGCTCATGAATCTCTGCTCCTGATCTGTTGCTTGATATAGGCACGCACATCTCTGCAGATGCCTGTGTTCAGGGGTCTGGGCTCAGACGGCTGAAACTTTCTGTACCTTACCACTTCCAGCACTGATTTCCAGCTCTGACTGGCAGGGAGCCCAGCAGCCATGTCACAGAGGGCTTTTTGCTCTTGTTCCCTTCACTGACTTGATTTTTTTAGTCATTTCAAAGTTTTGAACCTTCTGAATTGTTGGATGAACTGACCTGGCCTCTTTGAAGCATTCTCCTAGGAAAAAAAGTGGGCCACTGTGAACCTCAAAATACAAAGCAGGATGTGAAACTCCCATCATCTTAATGTCATGAAATAAACTCTAAAGCAAGGCTTTTTCTTAGGGACGTGCTTTGAAAGTGATGGGCGACATGAGAAAACCCAAATGAGCGATGATGGAGTAACTTAAGTTAATGATGTTAATGTTGAGATTGGCTCTTCTAGATGAGCAGTATTTTAGAAAACCTAATCCATCAGTTCCTGATAAACTCTTACACACAGAGTCTTGCTTTGTTCTGTTTCCAGGGTAATCCTGGCTTGCTCATATTACAACTATAAAGCTGGGCATGCAGTATTTTTTAGTAAGTACTTATATCTTGGTTCAATAAAAAGATATTTCAGGATAATTTGCACACTGCAGAGTCTTATTTCAGTGTTTTCTTCCTTTTTCCTCAAGTCAGATTATAAGATGAAAGGATACGCTGCAGTAGAACAGTGTTGTCAAGGAGAGCCATCTAGATAGAAGCTGATGAGATCTTGACTAAGCTTTTCAAGGCAGCGCTGTTTTGTCAGTCAGGTCAGTTTGTGTGTGTGTTGGAGGAGTGGCACTAAATTAATTGCTCTCCATGAGTTAAAAATGACACATGCGTCTAATCCTAATGTCCTATAGCTTGTTGCTATAGAACTTGCCCAAACTAGTGGACAATAGCATGCTGACTAAACACCCTATAAATGACTTGTTTTAGGCAACTTGTGCAATATGTGTAGCAATTCATGGCTCTGGAGTGCGCGTAGGAGTGCGCATAGTACTTAATAAACCTGAGGTATTAATAGCAGTGCAACACTAGCTTTTTTCTTCCTGTGAAGCCTACTAAAGATTATTATATCTCTGAGGATCATGGACCATATTTCTGTAACACTGGCTTAGAATTTGTCCTAGAGCAAGACGTTGTGTTGCATCTAATTGCTAACAGATGGGAATGGATGGATGGACCCTGGCATCTACTGAGGGAGTAGGTCCAGTTCTGGTGCTTCTTGTGGCTGAGTGCCATGGTGGCTGGCTGGGGAGCTGATGTGGCTGAAGTATGTGGCAGAAGAACTGGGTGTCCCCTGAACAACACGGTGTATTTCAGAAAAGTGGGAAAATGAAAAGGGACGTGTTTTAATCTGTGCTCTGTACAAAACTTCCTGTGACAAATTTTATTTCACCTGCTGAAAGGAAATTGCTATGCCAGTAGAAGTATATTTCTGCTAATGGTATTCATGTCCTCCAAGTAGTACAGCTTCCTAATCTAGGCAAAGCCTGAGGTGCTTGAAATAAGGTGTTATGGGAAAAAAAAAAGACAGCAAACCAAATAAACAAAGAAAAATTAGGCCACTGACCTTGTTTCCAGAACCAGCCTCATGCACTCCATTGTTTCTTCTTTTCAGTGAACCAATCTATTTCCTACTGCATTTTTATGAGCCCTGTAACTTCTACAGGATAAGACAGGCAGGTGACCTGAAATGTAGAGGGGAGTCCCTGTCCTAACCCAAGTGTGCTATCAGTGATGGGTGGCCAGTAAAAAGAAGTTAGTCTTAATGTTTAAGTTTTTCTCTTCGAAGTATCCTAGAGCTTGAGCCGCCAGCAGGACTGTCAAGTCACGCTCACTCGCCTTTAAGCTTTCTGAATATATTCAATGAGAAAAAAAACAGCCAGTGTTTTTATTACGGGTTGCCAGCATAAATATTTAAAACATCTCCTATCTCATTCCTCTAATCCCGGAAAGATTGCTTCTCCTAGAGACTGGAAGGCAGGTACTCATGTTTGTAAATAAAAGATCGTCTCAGAGATCAGAGAACTGTGTGTTTTACTGCACTCTGTGACTAATTGAAAGATAATGCAAAAGAAAGGGAGGTGGGAGGAGGTGGGACAAAAGAGAACAAGAGAGAATACATGTGCGCAAGTCAACCACAAGCCATTATTTCCCTGCTGCCGGGAGCATGGAAAGAGAGGGTATATAAATGTGTGTTAGCTGAGAGGGAATAAAGCCCCGAGACAAAACTGTTTATAACCTGCACGTTAAGTCAATCTGAGCCTATCAGCAGTGGAGGTTAAGGTCTTATTTTGCCCTCGTAAGTTTTATTGAAGCTGCAATATGGCTTTGGTCATGGACATGCCATAGCAAATGCCGGTGTTGCTGGCTCAGCCACGGGAAACGCAGCCTGCATTGTGCAGTGCCTTGAGTGAAGGGCTTTGCAACCCTGCTGGGTAGGCAAAGTGCAGGGCTCCCTTCTGAACTTGTGGGGCTGCAGGAATAGGAGAGCTTTCATTTGCATCCCATTCCCTTCTCAACTGTTCTTGCATAAACTGAACAGCTTTCCAAGTGAAAGCTTCCTTTTCCCTGGTGAAGGTGATATTTAATGTGAGCAGATTGAGTGACTAGAAGGAAGTAGGCAAAATCAGAGCAGGCCTCCAGTGAAGTGTGTTTTCAACCAGTGCTTTGCAGTAGATGGCCTTGATTTGCTCTGGGTCACGGGCTTACTTCTATGTGTAAACTGTGGCCTGCTGATCAGACAGGAAATGTTTGGGGCTGGAAAGCTTCCTGTGGTGTCCTGATTCATGTGAAAATGAAGCTCCTTGTTGTTGCAATCTTTCCTGGCATATCTTGTAGGAGTGTCCCCAGGGTTGGGAGCTAATAAGTCGAGATAGCTAGGCTGCAGACGGCCTGCAGATTCTGCCAGGCTCTGTCCAAAGGATGCTGCTCAGGCCAAGCAGATGGTTGGCCTGAAAAATAAAGCGGGGGCTTTGGGATGTTTCTCTGAAGAAAAGTGGGGAGAGGACTGAGTGAAAAGGAATTTTAAAAGACAGACGATGTGTAGAATTCCTGCTCTCAAGGCAGGAAAGTGTTACTGAAAACATATGGTTTATGAGCAAGAAAAGGTCATGGATCAGATAATGGTAAAGGTGTGAGGCTGGTGGGTCATCTCAGATCTAGATAAAGGCACATACATCCAGCTTGGATGCACACTGGCAGTTGTCGGATGACCAGGTGTGCCCCTTAAGGTGAATGATCTGTATCAGATGCTCCTGCGGTAACCAGGCAGTGCCAGCTGCTAGGTGCTGTATCGGGCTCATTCCACACAGCAACCAAACGCTGTGTGTCCCTAATCAGCAGAGGGGGTATCTGGCTCTGTGGCCTGTGCAGCCTGTGGAGTGGCTGCTGCTATCAGACAGGCAGCTATCAGCAGATCTGCTCAGCTGAACAGCCTGTCCTGCCAGCTCTCAGTGGTGTTGCTGTTGACCCTGTGTTTTCTCCTGCTGGAAGGAAGGCACCAGGGTTGTGGGATGCCAGCACATTCTCTGGCTTTGGCACCCTGTTACAGCAGGTTAGGTGAACCTCCTTTTACAGTAGCTTTGTTTTGTGGTCACATATGGGCCTTGAGTTTAAAGCACTGCTGGTCCGAACCATTTGCGTTACGGCTCTCACAGCTGTTGTGTCTCCCTGAGTTCTCTGAAGGATGGCATGCTGGGCACAGGCCTAGGCTGCAGCACACACCAGCGAGATGAGGAGGAGAACCACAGACTTGTCCTTCTTCAAGTATCTCTCAACCCCATGTTAAGGGGCACGACATTGATTATACTTGCAGACATCAGGTATTTTGACCAGTTCCAGACAAGTGGAGAAGACCAGAGAGAGCCAAAGGCATTCCCCACCTGGGAAAACACCGAGAGCTGATTTAGCAGTGGAGGCATGGAATGGGTTTGCTGCACTTCACAAGTCTTTATTCCCTACTTTTCGATTCCCCATTGAAGAATCCGACCTCTGCATGAAAAAGTCCGCTGGACAGCGCTGGCATAGAGCACTGGGCAAAATCAAAGCGTTTACAACATCTGTATCTTTGAAGTGCCTGCTTAATAGAGCCGTTGTCATGCCGGTTGGAGGCAACACTTCTCTTTGCAAGTGAAAGGCTCAGCGGAGCTGGCTGATAAGCGCTGGTGCCCCGCTGTGAAATTGACCCTTTGAACTGGGAAGAATCACTCCAGATAAGCACGTAATGGAATTTTTATCTGGTCTGGCTTTTTATTGCAGCGTGTTTAGAGTTGCCAGTCTTTCTATGCAGCAAAAGCATTTTCTCCTTAGCTCTTGTAGGGGTGTGGAGAGCACGATAGTCACCTTTTAAAGATGCAGCTTGCGGGCTGGGAAGAAACAGCCACGTCATGCCTTGCTCTTACAGGAACAGAAAGGAAGCAGTGACAATATAACCTAAATAACAAACGTGTGTTGATTTAAGAACTACGCGTGTGAAAGGCTGGGCTTCTGAAATCCCAGGGGAACAGAGGAATAGCAAGGATATTGGCAGTATTGTTGAAAGACAGGTAAAAATTTATGTCACTCTTATCTATTAAAAAAAAAAAAAAAAAAGGCTGGGAAATGTTTCACAGACTTCTGTTTTCATTTCGCTGTAAAAATAAAGGTTCTTTTCTACATTAAACCGCACGGGTTCATTTGTCCATAAAAATATGATCTCTCAAAAGCATAACGTTTGCAAGCAGAGCATTGCTAAGCACTGTGTTTCTTCTGTATCAGAGAGAATCTGCTTTTGTTTAAATCAGGGATCATACTCTTTGAGGTTCTCCTTTCTAAGCCATAAAACAAAGCCGTTAGACTTTTGGTCTCAAATCCCAGTACCAAAAGAGCAAAGCAGAGGACTTCAGACTTGACCTGGTGCTGAGGTTTGCTATGTGCCTTAGTCCCACCAGGCCTGGAAGCTGAGGCCTGAGTGCTATGCAAAGGCTGCTGTTGTCCGAGGGGAGTGTTTGAATTGTCACAGTGTGTCTGCGACCAGGACTGCTGGATTCAGCACATGCAAGCTGTTTGGCAAAATGGCCCTTGCTGGCAGGCAGCATGCAGAATACAGATGGTTTGAGTTTTGAAGCTTGAAACAATAACAGAAGATATGGCTCCATTAAATACATTGATCCAAACAGATCCATCCTTTCACAGAATAAAAGGAAGCTCTAAGGGATGGTGTTGTGAAGCAGCGTGGGAAGGGAACATTGTTGAGGGGGGAACATTGCTCTGAGTAAAAATTCATCAAGTTCAGGCTGACATTTCTCAGTGTCAGGTTTCCCCTTTGGCCTCCTTGAGGTGCTGGTGGTGAAAAACCTCTCAAGTAGTTTTATCCTACTTAATTGCTCCTTAAAATGTGCTCTATTCCTGGCTAGCAATATAGCACCACCGTGCTATAATAATGAATATGTAATTTAAAGAAGGGGGGCAGGGGCTGACATATGGCAAATACATGCTTTAGTTCTGGTAAGCACATGATTTTGAAGATAAACAAAGCTGTTTCCTTATCCTCAGCATGTACTTATTTTGTTTTACTGATAATGAGAAAAAATTAACACTGCTTAACATGATTGAAAACAGCAGTATTCTATGAGATTAATGTCTGTGTGAATGACATTGAAAGTCTTTTTGCTTCTTTGAGTTAAAGGTTCACTTATGTGTAAGACGTGTTAAAAAAAAGATGATCCTAACTCCAAAAAAGCAGTTTAAAATCTCTCCAATAATGTTTTGTTTTCAATCATGTGGGGGTGTTGGAGCTCTTTTGGAATTATTTTTTATTTGCTTTTCAAATCTGTGTGGCTTAGTAGTGTTTTTATTAAAAATTGGATTCATTTCTATCAAAGAGCTTCCAAGTAATGGAAGGCTGTTTTAATGTTTTATAACATAGGCATTTTGCATTGATGTCTGTAATAATGACTTCCAGCATTCAGGTTGGATGAAGACATATTTCAAAATTTTATCTAGAAACTTTTGTAAGCCAAGAAATTGAGAGATGTAAGCCTGAAAAATGAGAGAGGCAGCAGTTGTTCTGCTATTATACATGTTATAGGGGCTTGAAAAAGTTAGCACAAGACTTCTCAGAAATCTGAGACTCCATCTGCCTGAGCTGTGTTTCATTCAGCAACGTGATTCTCTGAGACCAGTAGTCGGGATGGCCAAACCCATGCTGTATTGCCCTGCACTGTGCACCCCGCTGCACCTGTAATAGAGATGTTATTCCTCTTTGTCTATTGTCTTTTTTCTTTTTTTCTTCTTTCTTCTTCTTCTTTTTTTTTTTTTTTTTTTTTTTCTTCTGTTCTGTGTGTCCGAAATACTGTGTTGCCCAATCTGAGTAATAATGTTGCCTGAGGAACCTTGGGATGCTGCATGCATTGGGATACTACATGAAGGCACACACATGGTGCGTGGTTCAAAGCCTCCTTGAACCAGTGCTGGAGGACAGTGGAGGCTGGAGAAACTAAAACACAGCTCTATGTTTCTCACCTCATGTAGCAGAACAGTCTATGGCTTTCCTATATCCTACACGCCATGTCCAGGAGTAATAGTCAAAAACATGCTGTGGAATGTACACCTGTGAAATGGGGTAGGTGACTGTTAGGCTTGTGTCTTGGCCCTGTTCAGTGACAGTTTAGTGTGCTCCCTATCAAAGGAGAGCCAAGAAACTCCAAATGCCCCTTGGCCGTAGTGGTAGGCAGTAGATGGTACTGCCCCAAAGGATGAAGCTACCGCACTGAATCTCACTGAGGGCTCATGGCAGATGTCTGGCAGGCCCTCCTGATGCATCGTCAACATGAGCGTTCTCCTCATGTGCCACACAGACTGCTGAAGGCTCTTTGCCCCCTTGTTACTATGCTACAGTGTCCTCCTAGAAATTGACTGTATTGTGACCAGCACAGAAAAAGCTGTGGGTTGTTTTATGCGTTGTCATTGTTCTTCTGACTAATGATGTCCCTCTGATTTCTTCCAACACCTTTCGTATGGGGGTTCTACTAGCTCAGCTCTTAGAAACAGATGTGTAACTACAGCATTAATTAAATCAATTCCAGTGACCAAACTTGGGATTCTGCTGTTTTGCTTTCAGCAGGGCCCAGCAGCATGTGAGAGCCAGGCACAGCAAAATGTGATAGCTGGAAGAGTGGATTCTGATGCTGCATTTGTCTTTCTGGAGAAGAAATGTGCATGCTGAAATGTTTACTAACTGAGTTCCAGACACAGAACAAAAAAGACCTGTCTTTGCTGATGTCTACTAGATGCTGCTTTGTGGATGAGTTGAGGCAGCAGTGCTGAAAGCATTTCTGTATTGTTACCAACTCAATCTTGAAACATGCTCTCAGGTAGAAAAAAGAAAACACACTAAGACACAAAAAACCAAACCCCTAAAACAAATCAAAACCAGTTTCCCCCAGCAGTTTGGGTAATGTAATATTAATTGCTCCACTGGCATTGTGAAAAGCTTTTCCTGCCTCCATTTAATGTTGTGTAAGTAGTGAAATGTTGTTTGTAATACGGTGTTGCACTATTTTACAGTATTGTCAAAGTAGTCTTCAAATAATGAATCTTTGCAAGACAAGGTAGTGTCACCCCATCTTTCAGGTGAGGAAAGCTGACAAAGAACTTACTGGTTCTGCTGAAGATCTGTTAAGAGTTACACCGAAGTGATACTACATCTTGATCAGGTTTTTTGGCATTTACATTTGTATAATTCACTCTGCTCATAGCTGCTGTGTCTTTCATTAAATCTTCTTTATTGATTTATTAATGCAGAAGCTTTGTTCGGTCTCACAGGTCAGAATTGATGAGATAATGTGCAAGTGCCTTGCTGGAAAACAGTGAATTGATTTGATGATGATACAGTAACTAAAAAAACGTAGAGCTCAGCCTCAGATAGGCTCAGTGTTGTCCCATGAAAACTAATGCTCACTGTTCAAGCAGCTCAGTCTTGCTGAGATGGACCACGTGCCTAATTATCACCCTGCTGTTCAGGGCAGATATTGGCCTTCTAAATGATGGGATTTGCTTAGGATTCTCATTGAATGTTGTATTCCATAGCATGACACATGATATGCCCTGCAGTGTGTCATGCACCGTGATGCTAATCAACATTCAATACCAAAAGAAGAGAGCAGCTGCTCTGCAGTCAGCATGTCTGAGCAGTCCTGCACGCAGCAGGATATCGCTTAATTCACGCTAATGGATGAAGAACTGGCCTCATAACATTTATGCAAATGAGGCTAATGATCAGGGAAAAAATGCAAACTAGTTTTTATTTATTCATGGAGATAGGTATAATTATATGTAATAACTGGATCCAAAATCTTGCTCTTCAGCATTTAGTTGTTGATAACACAAAATGTGAACGGCTTGTTGTGCTGTTCATCTCCTGTGAAGTTAATACAGAGAGGTATGTATGTTCTTAAATTCCCATTGAGAGAGTTGCAAGGCTTAATGAGGAAAAGCTACAGATAATTGCATCTCCTGAACCTACCTCAGTCATTTTCACTGTGCAGTAACGGGTCTCTGTTGAAATCCACTGCTGGGAGAATCAGCATATTGATTCAGCTTCTTGCCCTTATTGTGTTAACTCCACTGTCTTCTGTGGATCAAAGAGAAGTCAAGAGGAGGCAACCTGTCCATTGCAGTTGTGGCAGCTGAGTAATAAGATTGTAGTTAGGTACAAAGGTCTTATTTTAGCATCTAAACTGTAGAGGGCTACCCACCCTCTTATAATTCTCCCAGGCATTCTTCCTCTTCCTTGTTAATGAAATCTGTCTCTCCTCTTGTATGTGTGTCATCTCAGTGGTGCAGCTGGTGCCACTTGATCATTCATGCCTTGAAGAATTAGACAGCTATGGTAGCTGTAGTAGTGTAATGGTATCAAGCAAGAGTTGATCAAGCTGCATTTTTAACAAGTCATCATCTACTGGGTGCTTTGGACAGTGCCAAGTACACACTTCTGAACCTATGTTATACTACAAACTAGCTTTGGTTATGCAGATGTTCTCTAGACTTCCTAGTGTTACGTGTAATGAAGAAGCAAATCCAGATCTCATTTAGAAGAGGAAGGTGACTAGCACTTGAGGCTCTGTGATCTCAACACAGTGTCAACCCAGGTTGGTATGGGCTCTTGGTGCTTTCTGTGTTTTGATGTAGTGTGAACAGCCTATGGGGTTTCACTCCCACTGAGCAGGGAACTCTCTGGACCTTTGCAGTGGCAACTTGGTCTTGCCAAATTTTAGAGATCATCTATCTGATCAGCATGCTAGGAATCGTTTTTGAGTATGGACTTCCTAATCTTCCATTCCTAATCTAATGGCACTCAAGTTTGTTTAGAGAGCAGTTGTAGTACTCAAAACAAGATCTGGGTTCCACATTTCAGGAACTGCATTCTTATTAATGAAATTGTGGGTAGTGTAACTAGATTACTTTTTTAAGAAAAACTTTTTTATTTTCCTTAATGTCTCATTCTGTTCAGTGAATTCTGTTAAGGTCTTACTTCTGGGAACAGAGCTTCTGCCTTCCAGGAAGTGTGTATGGGACATCTGGCAAATGCCCAAAGCTAAAAAGTGACCTTGAACCACGCCTCCATCCCCACTCTGTTGGAAAAAAAATGTGTTTCTTGCTTTAAAAATCACGTGGTGCAAGTTTCAGGGTACCTTCAGAAGACTAGAGCTCTCATTACAGTGCTGGAAGAAAGGTCCAAGACAGCTGTCAATATATTGCATTTACAAAAACAATGTAATTATCACTGACTCATTACTTCTGTGTATGAGGGAAGGAGAATTATGAAGGAGTCCTGCTGAAGAGAAAGTAGATGATGACTGAGGAGGGAGGGATGCATGTGTGTAACACAAAAATCCAAAGATTACATCAAGTTGGAGAGTTGTGTATAGGGCTGTTGTGAAATATTTATTCTCATCTTTCTTCTGCTTACTAATTGGCTGGGAGTTAAACTTGTCTCAGCAATAATTGTTGTAGACAAGAAAGCAAGTCAGGAAAATGTGAATGTTTAAAGGTAGTAAATTGTCAAGAACGAATATTAAACACACAGCCGTACGCTCAAGACTTTGTATGGCCTCAGAACGTGACAGTTGCTAATTCTCAGACCTGTAAAAACATTGTCTTGACAAATCACCTGTCAGGTGAATCTGGAGTCATATACGGCAGATGTGACGCTCAGAGGTTGTACTTAATAAAACCTTTTGTTTGTCACAAAGTAGTGTTTCGCCTTGTATTCATAGTGCTGTCTCAAATGCTTTCTTTCAAAACCTATTTAAAAGATACTGAAGCATTATGTAATGAGTAGGTGGCATGTTTTTCTGCTAACTCTAAAAATGATGGAATTCTTCCTTAGAAACTGCTGAATTGAAGAAACTAATCTTTAACAGTCTTTCAGAAAGCGTCTGACACTTGAACAGATTCCCTCCGACTCACAGCAGTCCCTCACTTCATAATGACTGAGTGTAAATATATTTTTTAAATGGGGGGGAGGGGATCCTGCTTATTCTAGAAGCATGCACTGTCTGTGGCCATAGCTTGCATTGCCACTTGCTCACTTCTGTTATATTCCAGTACTCTTTTTAAGCTAGACATTCCTTCACAGCTATGTGTCCAAAGCAATCCATCTTCCTAAGTAAGCTGGTAAGGAAGAAAAGCTGGGATATGCTGACGTGTCCAGGTGGGTGTAGCTTAAAAGCTAGGTGACTTCTAGCAAACTATCAAGTGTCAGGTAATGTCTAACAGTTGCTGTTTCAGCAGCTGACAGTACCAGAAAGACTTAAGAATAAATGGATGCTTGTACAAAGGTCATTCATGTCAAGGGTGCCTGCTGAGCGTTCTTAAAGCAATCTTGACTTTGCTGGATACCACCTAAAAAAGGATTTTCATTACTGTGAATAAAATGTTCTGAAAATATGCCTATTTATTCCTAACACTGTGCAAATTTTTGTATGAATGCAGTTAAGGATGTGTATTGGAGGCTCCAGTCTTGTCTGTATTAACGTCATGTTGGCGATGAGGTGAAGCTTGATATTTTAGGGAACCTAAGACAATTTTCCCTATTGTAGCTACATAATTAAGTGTCTTGTAGTTTGTGTGGAAAATCTAATGGCTGCTAGCAAAAGAACATAATTAACTTGATTTGAGTATTTGTTTAACTGAAATCTTCACTGTTATCCTGCTGAAAACCAGATGTAACTTACATCTTGAAAGGACATCTTGGACTGGAACTTCACATGTAATCTACATGAAGAAATGGAAAACAGTGCTTTAAGTCACCACCTGATCTAGCTATGTAGAGAAGGGAATTCTTGGAGAAGAAATATGACTCTAATAATGCCTTTCAACTGTATCTCTGCTAGGTCTGGCCGAACTTGTTGTTGGTTTATTTTTTTTTTTTTAACTGATGTGGTGGCACTTTTGGCTATTTTTTGGCTGTTTTTTTTTCCCTTCAGTTCATACCTGTGTATCCATAATCCTAGTGGAACTTGGCAGAGAGAAATGCTGGTGAAGCGATCTTTCCTGGCTTCTGTTTGATGTGGTGTTGATGTATCAGGGTGTTTATAATAACTAGCTACTGACCAGGAGCAGGACCATCCCTCTCCTTACCTCCTATCCCTTCCTTATGCTGACAATTGCATTCAACTCATTCCACAGTAAACCAGTTCTGGGAAAGAACTAATTGTACTTCAGAGAGAGAAAAGAAAAAAAAAGAAAGAAAAAGGACATAACCTCCTAAATCAGCAGTCCTCATAATTATGTGAAAAGCCCATTTGAGTTTCCCTGTAAACAGGCTGAATCATAATCCTCCTAGGAAAAGAGAAAGCAGGCATAAACTCTGCATGTTTACCCTATATCCTACTTGGTCATACAGTCAGATTAATGCTAGTAAGGTGGAGTTTGTACTAAGGGCAAACCCCCTATAGTATTAACTTTCCTTGGCCAGGTCTGTAAACTGGGGGCTGTTTTGGTGCCCGTTTTAGGGCAGTGGGTTACTTTCCAGAAATTCCACTGGGAAACAAAACCCTGGGATTGTTTTTTCTTTAGCAAGGGGCCAGCTTATAGAGATTTATAACACATTCAAGAAAGACATGGAAGTGAGGGGTAAAGTCTCCACAGCTCTCATAGAATGAACTTCAGATAGAGGATTTAGTCTTGTTTTTTAAGCCAGCCACAATTTAAAGCATGGGAACTCGTTGTACAACTATGGATTAGTGTCTGTAGAGCGGGTGTCACTTGGATCCTGCCTAGCCCATGGCAAGCCTTCTTAAGCATGAAGAAATCTTATAAAAATCAAGAAAGCTGCAATAACAGAAGCAGTGGTGTAAACTGGCTGGATAGAAGAGCAATATCTGCTGAGGTGGAAGCCTGCTTAGCCTTGAGACAGATGTTTCAGTTTGCTGAGGATTGTTCCTAGCCGTGCCTGCCTATAATATGACTTGGTACTTACTGGTTGATTTTTCTGTGTAGAAGATTGAAATGCATATCTTTTTTTTTGGTGATGCCTTTTAGTAGGGTTGCATGGCCTTTGATCTTCACAACCCATACCTCTGGCAGTCTCTTTTTCTTTCTTACGACTGCTTTACTGAAAGCTAACAAAGGACTAGTGCGTTGTTACCCATCAGACATTCTTTATGTTCTCCTTACAGCACTGCCTTCCTTGAGGATGGCCTGTGATCTTATTCAATAAAATAAGCTAAATAGTTAATCCAGCCATTGTTTGTCCCATGTGTTTGTGGTGTACTGTTTTATATAGGTCTCAGAAAATGGCAACATAGCAGTCTGCTGGCTTCCTAATTCAGTAACTGTGGGATTTTCCTCCCTCCCCAGATTTAAGCAATGGGAAGTTACCGCTGACCTTTGCAAACTTCATCTTCCATTTAAAATTGTTTTCTATGGAGATAGTGCTGCAGCAGTGGTAGTAATCCTCCATATCAAACTGTGCCTTCACTTAGTCTCAATCACCTGTTTTTCTCCAGAGTTTGGCTTCATGGCAGGAGCAGGCCATGCGTCACTGCAGCATTTACTCATCCACAAAATCACGCTCGCTAAGAGCCCAAAGTTCATTTTAAAATATTAGTTTGTCTCTTTGCACAGATGCCTCCTGTGATAAGCCACCTTCTAGCAGAAGAACCCCGCAGAGTTTATACCATTTCCTTTTTAAATCTAAATCAATTTCCAAACCAATTTAGATGAATTGTGACGGATTCTTTGGACACAAGGCCTGAGAATAGAACTTGACACAGATAAGATTGATATCCTTCATCAACCACATAGGCTTTGGCATAATAGCTGGCTTTAAAGTACCTCAATAAGCAAACAGCGCATTAGCACCAGCTATGCAACACCTTCCACGTTGCACAACGGTGTTTGTGCTGGTGTGTTATTAAAAAGCCAGGCAGTGATTGCGCCCTGCGTCAGCTCAGCTACAGGCAAAGTGTTGCAGGCACAAGTTGTTGCAAGGCACTTGGTAATGCCTCACGCAGCCTGGGAAACGGGGAGGCAACTAGCTGGGGATGCTGATGCAGCTGAGAGGCCGGCAGGTACCCCAGGAGACTGACACTGGCTGCAGTGATGTCGTGGCCAAGACCTGAAGAGCTGTCAGCCCAGGCAGCTCCTCACGCCATGTTTGATTGTGAGCTGCGCAGAGCTGGTTATGATAAAATCAGATTACTGTCTTTTGAAAAGCCTGTGGGGATCAGAGTTTCCAGGTTCCACAACAGACCTGTTGGTTCAGGAGCAAGTCCGAGCCCGATCCAACAAGGACAGGCATTTCAATGAAACTTCTAATTCTTTGCTGCTGAAGGAAAGTGGAATCGGGGCTTTACAAGGCGTTTTGTTCACAGACTGCAGGAGTGCTAAGAAGAGGAAATAAAACAAGTCTCTTGCTTTGTAACATCATCCAGTCCACAGGCCAGTGGCAGCTGGGTGGTAGTCTCCCACCTGTGCCTCCCTCCGGGTGCCTCGGCAGCCATCCTGCAGCGGGTGGAAACACACGTGAGCGTGCTTCTGTCTGCTTTGGTGAGACAGACTCCACTGGCTCACAATTTGTTATCTGATGCTAATGTTTCCATTGGGTATTTTCACTTACTCTCTAAAGTTGTGTTGGGCATTGTGCCTACTTCGCCAGTGATAAAGCAGGCACGGGGATGCATCACACCGAATGCAGCAAAGAAGAGTGGAAAGTGAGCGCCCCAACTGAGTCACAAACCAGTGTGAGACAAAAAAAGCTCTCCCTTATTTTTCCACTTGTTGCATGCCCCATGCAGGCTTCAATTTCATTTCCATATCTCTCCCTCTCTGTTGCACATCACCTCTTGTCTGCTTGTCTTCTACGGAGATGGCTTTCTCTGTATTTACTTGAAAATTAGCAAGGATTCAGACCTGAAGACATCACAGGTGCTCCCACTGTGTCTTTTCTTCATAGCCTGAAAAATACAGGATAAAACCAAGCAGTGACAGAACTGAGTGGCCTTAGCACACCAGTGACCACACTGGCCTGCCATTTGTGAGATGTCCCCGAGTAGCATGTGGTGAGGAGCTGCTGTGCTGCTGCCCGTCTGCCTGGACACGGTTCCTCAGCCAGCTCCCTGTCCTGATGTGGCAGATATCCCCCCCATCCACATGGGAGACAGCACAGAGCGCATGTAATGCAGGCAGGAGGAAACCAGGCTGAGTGGGGAGAGCACATGGGGGTTTCACCTATGGCTGTGTAGGTGCAGAGTGGCACAAAGAGCTGAACTTGCTCTGCTGACTCATTATGGTCCTTCATCTTTTCGATGTTGGGGGAAGTTCTTCACAGAGAGAGCAGTGCTGGAACAGGCTGCACAGTGAGGCTGTGGATGTTACATCCCTGGAGGTGTTCAAGGCCAGGTTGGATGGCAGCGTGGTCTAGCACCAGATCTGGAGGTTGGTGGCCCTGCCTGTGGCAGTGGGGTTAAAACTTGATGATCCTTGGGGTCCCTTCCAACCTAAGCCGTTCTTTGATTCAAAGCTTCACCTCTGCTTTAAAGGCACCCAGTGCTTCAGGTGTCCCCTAATGATAATATATAGCAGTAACATTGTGTCAAATGTTCCCACCTATGAAGATGTACTTCCATGTACACCTCATGCTCTTAATCTGGAAGAGGCCTAGGGTCAGGTTTGACGGGATGCTTAAGTATCCGGAGATACAGATAGATGTCCACAGGGCTTTCTGTACACAGCAAAATTGATGCATTCAGAAGGAGGATAAGGAGGGAACTCATGGAGGCCTACAGCTTCCTCCTGAGGGGAACTGAGGGGAAGGCACTGATCTCTCTGGTGACACTAACAGGACCTGAGGGAACAGCATGGAGCTGTGTGAGAGAAGGGTCAGGTTGGGAATCAGGAAAAGGTTCTTCACCAGAGGGTGGTCAGGGCTGGAACAGGCTGCCCAGGGCAGTGGGAATGGCACCAAGCTGCCAGAATTCAAGGAGCATGTGGACAATTCTTTCCAGACATAGGGTTTGAATTTTGGGTGGTCCTGTGTGAAGCCAGGAGTTGAACTCTATGATCCTTTTGGGTCCCTCCCAACTCAGGATATTCTATGATACTACAAATACAATTACATTACACTTGTATTTTTGAACACCATATTCAGTGGTCTTTGAGGAGCTGGGCCTATCTTTTTGTCGTGCTAGTGCTGCCTGGCTCAGGAAACCAAACCACCATTTTTTCTGCTGGGTTGGATCTTGCCTAGAATAGCTCAGACTGCCATGGGACTGCGTCCCTTACGCTGGCCTCTTTGCTCCCTCAAGGTATAGACCTGATGCTGCTAAAGGTGGAGAGGGTCTGGGTGCTGCAGAAATACCCTAGAGCTCCTTGCATTGTAGCCTGAAGTCGGAATCATACGTGCTCTGGTCACCTCTCCTAAAATTCCTTAAAGGTAGCAATGTGTACCAGGCTGAGGCTTTGATTTGTGGTCAGACCTTTGGAAAGCTGTTGTAATGTCCGTGGACTCTTCTTGCACTGTCAGAAATATGCAAAATCCTTGTTTTGTTTCAAAATACGAAACCTGGTTTATTTTGAATAGTTTTCTCATTGAGTTCTCTGAAAGAATTACGACTGACAGATTTCTTTTTTTGGTCTCACTCCCATTCACCTTACAGCATGCTTTCACCTTTCAGAGCTGACTCACTTTTATTTTTTAATAAATGAACAGGTGAGATGATACTTAATTAAAACTCTTGGAGTGAAGGTGGTGATCATTAAAGGGTGCTGATGTAGAGGGTGATCTCCTCTGTTTGTCCATAGAAGTAATCAGGTTTGAGCAGTGGGTGTTTTGCCGCTGTCCTACCCAGGGAAACTGCATCTAAAGCACAAGAGGTTAATTAATTCCCTGCTCCTTGGTCTCTCTTCCGAGACTGCCAACAAAGGTAGCAATTACTGGTGTTATCTCAAGGGATGTTCTGTGAGGTGGATAATTGCGAACTGTGAAACCCAGCTGATACTCGGAGCAAATTTCACGCAGGCCAGAGAACACACGTGGCCTGGTCAGCGGTAAAAGAAAGTTGTTACCCAGACTAAATTTGTGCTAAGACCTTGGGGCAAACGGCTCCGTATCCATTACAGATCCCCTGAACCAGCCGGTTGTTTGAAGAATTAGCTCTATCCAGCCGGAGCCAAGAATGTGGAACGTGCCTTAAAGGGCAAGAAGGTTTGCGCTTGTCTTTTTTTAGCTTTTTTTTTTTCTGAGGCAACTTCTGGAGCATAGTTTATGCTAAAGATTAAAAGCGTGTATGCCGTTGTATTTGTTGTGTAAGAAATAGAAAGCCATAGCAACGCAATTGCTGCTGTGGAAGGAACCTGCATCAAAAGAGATAGCTCAGCAATGTGCAAATGCCCGGGGGAGTTACGGCAGTTGATTCCTTCGCCTAACATTCAAGGGTTCGATTACCATCCAGCACTTGAGCACTGAAACAGCAATCTGAGAGTTTAAAAGAAGAGCTGAAAGCAATTGACTGCTTGAAACCACTTCGTGGTGCGCTGTGGTGGATTTAATAGGAGTTGCACTGAGTTTGCTGGCACTTCTGAATAAAAACCAAATGTTTTACTCATGCGAAAAGCACTTTCAGGAAGAAGTTACGGGCACGTTGTACAGGGTTTCAGCCTTACGACGGCGAAGTGCATTGCTCGCAGCCCCGGGGAGCATCTCCTCTCCACAGCTGAGGCCTGGCGCTGGCAGCCTGTGAAGCCACGGTCAGCGCCCTGCAGGAGAGGGCAATCCTCGCAGACAGCCGCTGGTCAACTCGGCCTCGGAGCGGGGAAGGACAGACATTATTCCCGACGCTTCCATTTCCGATGAGTGGCGAATGGAGCGGCCGCCAGATGCGGGCTGCGCCGTGTAAGGGTGCAGGCGGTTCTCGCGGCCCAGTGTCACCCCGGGATGCCTTCCTCCCAGGGGCCCGCTCGAGGCGTCCCTGAAGGCGGGGGCGCACCGCTTTCTTTCCGTTCCTTTTGTTAATACAATAGCTTTCCCGTCCTTATCAGCCCGGGCGCTCGCGGAGGACCGCGGGGTCGGCCTTCCCGGAGAGCACAATGCGGGGCGGGGTGGGAAACCTATTTCCAGCACAAACGGCGGGCGAAGCGCCGTCGGTAAAACGCGGTTCCTCGTGTCCGCGGCCGCCGCGTCCCTCGGGGGCCCGGCTCGGGCTCGGGCTCGGGCTCCTCCCGGCACGAGAGCCGAGGTCGCCGCCGGGAGAAATTCCTGCCGAATTCCTGCCCCCTCCCGCAGGAGCCGCGGGGACGAGCGCTCGGCGCCGGGCTCCCGTCCCCGGCCGGGGGATGATCCCCGGGGGGGCGGCAGGGAGCCGAGGCCGCGTCCGCCCCGGCCCGCAACCCAGGGGGGAGGGCGGAGGACGGAGGGCGGGGGCCGGCCGGGCCCGGGGCGGGGGGCGGCCCAGGTAGCTCTCGGCGGGCGGGCCGAGGAGGGGAAGGAGGAGCCCCCCCCGCCCCTTCCTTCGGGTTGCGCCCGGCGCCGGGGGAGCCCCGCCGCAGCCCGAGGTGAGCGGCGAGCGGGGATGCTCGGGGCCCCGGCGGGAGCCGCGGGACGGGGCTCGGCGGCGAGGAGGTAACGCGGGCGGCGGTGCGGAGCCGCGGGGGCGGGGACGGGAGGCACCTCACTGCCGGGAGCCCGCAGCCCGGCCGGCCGTCGCGGCCGGCTGCGCCGCGATGAGCTGGGGAGGCCACCGCGGAATTGCGTCCTCGCGGCTCCGGCCCGGTGACGGATCGAACGCTTTCTCCAAGTGTTTTCTCTGGAAACTTGTCTCAAATGAGGGCAGCGAGCCCTAACAAAGAAGGGTGTTGTTCGGGAGCCAACAGGTGACGGAGTGAAACCTGAGCGCGTGTGTACATTGGAGTAAAGTCTGGCTGCTGTTTAAAATAGAATTAAAAAAAAAAAAAAATCAATGGGAGACTGTAGAAGGCGAGATTTCTTTCTCGCTAACTCCGTGCAGCCCTTAAGGACGGGTGGGCATTTCCCGAACGCGCTGTCCCCGGGGCGCTGCAGGGCTCCGCCGGGGGGCGAGGGGACGAGAGTTAAGGGATCGCTCCCCGGCTCCGCCTGGAGGTGCCGGCCCCGTGCGGCTCTTCGCACCTGGAGCCGCGTGTCAGTACGGCTCTGCGGCCGCGGAGCGGGACTGCGGCCGTCGGAGTAACGCGCGCCGGGAGCAGCCGTGCGGAGCTTCCCGCGCGGTTATCGCTGCCGTGTGCCGCCCTTCCTCCCCGAACGCGGGTTGAGGCGGGAGGGCTGCGCCGAGCAGGTGAATGGGCTGCCAGCGCTAATCTTAAGTCGCCGAGCCTTGGTTGTGAATGGGTGTGTGTGTGTGTGTGTGTGATATGCATCTCGCATCCCCTATTGCCTTGTTAACAAGCGTTCTAACAATAAAAGTCGTTAAACAATTTGCCCTGCAGGACGGGGTAAAACAGCAGGGGGTGGGCGAGGAGATGTTTGTCTAACCGTACTCGCAAATCGTGACCTCTCCTATCTGGTCAGGGGTGACAGCAGAGCATAATCGGTGAGCTGGAAATCCTCGCACGAGGATAACCTTCCTCCGGTGTCTGAGGGCTGTGCTCTAAGTTTGATACCCTGAATTTCGTGTGCTGGTGGGTTTGCAGTTGGGAGCGCAGTTTCTCTTTGCTTCTCCTTCTGAGAACTTGGTCCTATATGGTCATTTTAGTACATCAGTGGAAAAAAATGTCATAATTGCTTTTCTTTTTAAATCGAATTTAGCTGTTTAACTCAGTGATGTTATTCATAGCTGTCAAGCTGCCAGCAAAATATCTCCTTGTAGGCTAGGAAGCTTTTTTTTGTGAGGTGGTATTGGAGCAAAGCTGAAACCTCAGAATGTTCCGCAGAATTGAAAAAAGCAAACCAGAACTTGCAGTGTTATGTAGATGTCATGGCATGAGAAGAAAGAAGACCACCTTTCTACTCATCCCTCAGAAAGCACTTATTTTTTCAGCTGTTGTTTATGTTCATCTGAATCCTCCTTAGGATGCAGTCGTTTCAAACAGCTTCGCTTTGAAGAAGCGGTGCAGTTGGGGGGTGGGGAGGAAGAGCCTTGCAGCTTGAAAATGCAAACCAAATTACACTTCAGCAGGAAAGGAAGGAGAACTTCTAAACAAGTAATTGCTGAAATAGTTGGGCAAATAGCTTGCTGTTAGGCTGTGCTGTTTTTAGAAACCTCGCTGTCAGCAGCAGCACAGTATTTGCAGCATGGCCATGCTGCTTTATGGTGTATTGTCAGCCAGTTTATAGCAGGCTCAGTATTAGCACTATGGTAACCTTTTTCTTTTAAAGTGAACGCTGTCCTTTGTGTAATCTGGACTTGTTGAGATTTATGCACCTTGTTTTGAACATTGCCAATCACCTTATTTCGGGAGGAGCACCCTGATTGTGAAGTTGTTTCTTGCAGCTTGAGGTCAGGTGTGTTGCTCCTTTATTCCCTACCATTTGTACTGCCAGCCCACTCTGTGTCACAGGAAGAAAGGGCCTGTGGATCTGCCCTGTTCTGCCCAAAATGAGCAGGTAAAGGTGACCCAGGCAGCGTCAGGCTTGGTGAAGAAGGAGAGTGTTCTATCTCTAATGAAAGCCTTTTCTTTGGAATTAGGCAGCTATCCCGTGTTTACGTACCTTTGGTGTGCTTGAAATCCTAACAGCACTCAGCGCTGCTTTTTGCCATACAGAAGAAGCACGTAGCCTTAGCGCTCAAAAATCCCCAGGAAAGCTAGCAGGTCTGCACAGGGTCACATTTATTTATTTTTCTTGTCAGCTGGAGAAAGCAAGGCAGAGCAGTTAACCTGTGATCCCACAGAGAGGCTTTGGAGCGGTCCGTGTCGAGCAGTGCCGCGGTTACCCGGTGTGTTGGTGCCCCAGGACTGCAAAGCTGACAGGCTCTCCGGCTGAATGTGATGTCAGGTTTGCTCCTTGCTGCCGTGGTTGAGGTCAGTCTGCCTAGTGAAGCTTTGACAAAGGTGCTTCATCTTGTGGCTCCTTTCTTCCATGGGGCAGAAGTCAGCTTCTGAAAAGTGACAGCTTGATCAGTGCTGCTTCTCGTGACACAATGCCAGAGGAATTGGAAATATCAGCTCAGGCCTCAGTGAGAGGCGTTTGTTGTAAACCAGCCGTCCAGCTACCTCTGATGGGGAGTTGTGAGGCACCGCTTCGGCTGCTTGGGGCTTCTCAGGAGGACTTGAGCTTCTCATTGATGCCCGTCATGGTGATGGCTGGATTATTATTCAGACTAACTTCAGAATTATTGGAGTTTAGATGATGTGGAGCACAAGATGCCGACCCAGCCCTAGCATCGCTGTCCTCCTGCAGTAGGCAGCATTGTTGGTTTTTTTTTTGCTAGTGGTGATTTCTTATACCAGTGTGACAGTATTCTCTTGTTCCTCCACCCCCAGCCTTACAGGAACTGTAACAACAAATGTACCTGATGGCTGACTTCATTTCCACCAGGGTGTGGACAGGGACACAGTTTGGTATCACTTGCTGTCTTGTTACCTGTTTCCGAAGGAAATTAACTCAGGGAGTTTAGTCTAGTACTAGGATGTCTGCCTTTGCATTTTAAGTATACAGGATGGAGCTTCTAGAGGCTTTTTCTTTGATTCCAGTCATACATTGTATTTTCAATAGACAGTCCATGACTCTCTATCCTTGCTTTTATAACAGTATGTAAGACAACAGAATTCAGTTAATGTGACTGATCTGCTAATGCTGGCCAGTCGCTGGACAGTCACATTTTCACCTAGAGTCTGATTGCCAAAATATGCCTGAAGTCTGACAAGCTCTGTGAGAAGCAGCCTGTTTTTAAAGGGAAGGTTGGCAGGTCTGCTTGCCCCGTAAGATATGCAGTAAGTTTTTTCTTGCAGTGTGGCCATGCAGTGTAATCATGCGTTGTCATCCTAGCAGCACACCAAAAAACAGCGCCTCTGTTTTCAAAACAGAAAAAGTGTGCTTTTTTCAAGCACTGGCTTGGGGTAGCAGTGAAGTCATCTCTTTTATTGGGTGTGGGAAAGTATGAACATACTAAAAGCAGGGATAGGCAGAATGTGTAGTAGCAAATATTGTCATTTCTCCGATTTGCTGACTTCACATGTGTGTGGCCATGGTTTTTTGAGAAGTCTGGGTCTGCGTGTTGTTCTGAAGAAGCAGAGTGTGGCACTCACCAGTGCCTTGTGCATAGAGGAGAACGAGCCCCTGCTTCCTTCCTTTCCCCTGCAATCCAGCAGCAGCTTGTTTGCTCTAACATGGTGGTGATGGGACTTGCAGTGTGGGTTGCTCTCCCTGTAGACCCAAAGGTTATAAGTGGAGGACGTGACGTTTTTCTGCAGTTTGCCAGCAGCCTGCATCTAGCCATGTCACAGTTGTGTCTCTGTGAAGGTGGGTAGGTGAAAAAAGTGCTTAAAACAGAAGGTGCAGCTCACACATGGCATAGTGTGAAGGCAAGCACACTTTCAAGCTCACGTGTTCAGGATGTTTGTCCTGGCAGAAAACATCCTCTCTGGCTTTGATAATATGTATTCCACTGATATTTCCTAAGAACTCCTGCTAGAATGAATGTAAGATATTTATCTTAATAAGGTTTTTACTGCAGAAAGTTACAGGTGCCTTTTTTGCCAGTTGTGAGTCAAAATGATCCCACTGATATTGGGCTTTGTAGGCTTCATGAATCAACAGAAGCATCTCCCTGTAGGGTTTTAAATTAACAGAACAATCATGATGTATTTTACAGAGCCTAATCTGCCATAATTGGATTTCAGATATTTAACTGGACCAACACCCTTCCGCTCTGATACAGCTAAAACAAGGAATGTTGCAGACACTGCTTTATGCCTGCCGTGTTAAAAACAGGATGCTACTTGCACAGCTGTCTCTCCCCAAGAACTTCATCAGCTTTTGACAAGCAGTTTTCATGTGTTCTGTATTGTTAGATTAGTAGTGACTTCAGAAGGAGCTTGTCTCATTCATTTTGTTAATGAGTCTTGAGTCTTTCCTATCTCTATATACACTACATGTGAAGCAAGCAGAAATGTAAAAGATGGCTGCTAATACTGAAATAGATGTTAGCTGTCGAACATGGTAGTGGGTGTTACTTTTCTTTCCCTTCAGTAAGCCGTATTTTCACTTTTCTCTTTTGTTGTTTTCCTGTTTTTGAGAGCTCTTTAAATATCTTTGAATTGCTTGTTGCAGTGATGCTCTAATAATCGTGCTCTGGCCGATGCAAGGAATACTAAACTCTTGTAGGATCACTTATGTTGATCATCAGTCTTTGCGTGTTGAAGTTTATTAAAGCTCTGTTAATCTCTTTCTGCAGATCGACTGCTTGATGAACTGCAGCTGAAACACTGAACGGCTCACACTTATGTCCCTGGAGATGGAGCCCAAAGCTAACAATCTTGTCTTTGCGTGTCAGCGAAGCTCAACATCAGATGACGACTCTGGCTGTGCCCTGGAAGAATATGCCTGGGTCCCACCAGGCCTCAGACCAGAGCAGGTACCAGCTGTTGTTCTGTGTTTGTAAATAACTCATTAGGTCTGTCTAAGGGAGCAGTAGCCAGTCTGTTACATTCTTGTATTATAAAAACATCTAAAACTCATCACCTTGTTTTGTTTCCCACTCCAAAGAAGCTGCCTTAAGGGACCTTAAAATCCTCAACGCTGCATTTATATTTAAACAGACAAAGTTGTTCCCTGTTAGGATTTTTCAATAAATATGTGCCACAGAGACAGATGTATTGTTGAGTCTTAAAGTAGCACAGAAATGTGCTTTCTCTTTGAGGTAAGTTATTAGGTTGAATTGAAACTCATGTCATACTGTGATATTTGGTCAGTACACAACTGCAGTTGTTCCGCTCTTCAAATAATTTGGCATTTGACATCGAGAATGTGGGCATTACTACAGCATACAGAAGTGAAAGTGTTCTGTCACTGTGACAATCACAAATGCATTTAGTGCTTTTTAAAATTGTTGTATGCCTGCCATTTGTTCACACCAGGATTTCTCTTTTACCTTCGTTGTGGCCAATGCCTGTGGGCTGGTTGGGCTGTGTCTTCCTCTCTCCCCTTCCCTCTGTATGTGTTATGTCACAGTGGCAGCAGAAATAAAAGTAGATCTACTGATGAGAAGGTTGCTATGGGAAGTGAAATTGAACCTCTGATAGCATTCATTTATTTGATATTGCACTGAAGCAATGCACTCAGTGAGGCCCAGAGCTCAGATGCTATTAGGTAGGCAGAGGTGCTTCTTCACATTTGTTGAGTGTGGCAGAGCCACCCACTCTTAGGCAGCTGCCAAGCTCTTGGAGCCCACAGCGATGGAGATGCAAAGGATGTATCTTCCTTGCAGTGCAGACATTTTCTTGCTAATGAATAAGGTAAGATCAGCAAGAATGGCAAATGATGGGCTATTTTTAGGGAAATTCTCTTTATTGCCTGCTTAAGCATATATAAGAATCCTGATGAATCAGACCTCAAGGCAAACAGCAAGCTAACTGTTCTGTCAGAACAATTAAATACATTCCATAAAGTATCCCCATAATCTAGCTAGATTCAAACTCATTATATTTTTTCCCTTAAGAAGAATGACTTAAATTGAGAACAGGGCAAAAAGCTGAGAAAAGGGCATAAAGTACCTTTAAAGTTTCACTTTGTACTGTGTGTTTTTATCTTTTCCTGCAGCTTCTTGAAATGCACTCAGCGCTAAGTGGGCTTGCAGTAGACTTCTGATGTTAAAAAATTTGGTTAAATGAAAGTCAAATAATATTTTGTGCAACCTTCCCCATATGATTTTGATTGCTTCCTGAGTCAAGTGACCGATCGCTGCTTCTTTTTCATCTGTCTTGCACAGTAATAAGCTGTTGACCTAAGCATTATTTACATCTGGATGGCAAGTAATATTTTTGCCAATAGTCAGCTCTTGTTTACTGCCCCAGGCCTCGTGACAAGCTGGAAACTGCATAGGAAAAACAATAAATCTGCAGCCGTTCCACAAAAATATTTTTTGCCATTGGGCTTTGTCACAGTGTTCATTACAGTTTTCCTGTCATCATTTTCTTCTGGAAAGAAAAAAAAAAAAAAAAAAAAAGAGTGAAGATTGATAGGCGTGTACAGCTAATATTGATTTCTTTATCAAAAACATGCAGCCCGTGCAAACCTCACCCTTAATTTGCATCCGATTGAAATGTGGCTGGACCCAGCCTCCTCCCGGGGGAAGGATGTTTCCACCTTCTTACCAAAGGCCACATGGAAGCAATGAAAGCTGATGCTTTGGGTGAACCTGATCAGCAGGAGACTACAAAACAGCTTTTGTCTCAGCAATGTGTAAAATGCGCAGAGCAAATTAAATTTGTTTATATAGAGGCTGTTTTCTGGAAAGCTTCGTGCCCTGTGTGGTAAATTGCAGAGGGAAACTTGGAATTTCAACAGGGTTGTTGACCAGCCCTGAAGGGGCTGGGAGTAATGAGAACATTACATGTGCATAATTTACGATACCCCCTAATTGTCACTGCAAATTGCATTCCAGAAAAGCAATTCAGCAGCTGGGTGCTAGTTTTATCAGAGGCGAGCCAGGTTTGCTGAGTTGGTTCATCAGGGTCTCGTATTTTCAGCACAGGCCCTGTCACGGGTCTAATGTAGCATAGCCTGCTTTCTTCGTAATGAGACCTGAGATAAAACAGTAGCTGAAGGGTGCTCAGGTGCTGTGCATCTCCTGGTTTGACTTCCCATTCCTCCTATGTAGGTACAGCTGTATTTTGCCTGCCTGCCAGAGGAGAAGGTCCCTTATGTTAACAGCCCCGGAGAGAAGCACAGGATTAAACAACTTCTCTATCAGCTGCCACCCCACGATAATGAGGTAAACGGAACCTGGGAACGCACAGTTAGGAGTGAGGCCTTGCTTGCCTCTTCCACATGGAGAATTACCTGTCTGTGTACTTATTACAAGCCTGAAACTTCTCTTGTGCTGGCATCTGACCTATAAACCAGCCTGCTGTGTACAGAGTCTGGTGTCTAACTGCGTTTCACTGGTGTGCAGATAAGAGCTGTCTGGGAGGACGCTGCCTTTTCTTGTCGGGAAGGTTGGTGTCACTGCAATAAACTTAACACAAGTTGGCTTTATAGTGTTTGCAGCCACCCACCAATTACCAGGAACCTACAAATTCTTGGGATTTCATTGTAGCACACAAAAAGGATGCTTTGTGACAGTAAAGGGTTTGCATCTCAGATATGCGGTGTAATTTGGAGCAGAAGTGGAAATAACAAACAAGCTGTTTGTAAGAAAAGGGGCGGGGGTGTCAATGCTTAAGATCCTGTGTGCTGCAGTGCTGAGTTGTAGGCACTTTACCATAAATCTAAAGGATGTTGTAGCTGATTCAGGCTAATTCCTTTGTTTTACGGCAGCAGCAGTTCTTGGTTTGGCTTTCTTAAAGTCTTATTTCTTGTCTGGACAACTGTTTAGTTAAGCATGTTGTTGTTGTTTTTTTTTCTTGTAACTCAAAATTTCTCTCTATGCTGTGCTTGTATTATGCCATAATAACTGAGTACTAAGATTGTAAAGAAGACAAGCTAGAGAGCTTTAATGGTGATGGCCAGTATTCCTGATATATTTTTTGCATGTTATACGCTTATTTTTTTGAGGTGCTCTTTTAAAAGCTCGGGATCTAAAGTAAAGTTCTCCTGCCTTTTCTCTGGAAGGTGAGATACTGCCAGTCTTTAAGCGAAGAAGAAAAGAAAGAACTGCAGATGTTCAGTTCTCAGCGCAAAAAAGAGGCACTGGGACGAGGCACTATTAAACTCCTCTCGAGAGCAGTGATGCATGCAGTCTGTGAACAGGTAATACTGCTGGAGCCACAAGCCCAGCACTGGGCTCAGTGATATATAACTACAGTATCCCAATAGTAAATGCAGTCTTATTTTGTCTATGCCTGAGCACACACAAAAAAAGGATGTTTTTGAAATGGCACATAAATAGAATGAAGGTAGTGCTTGCTTAAGCAAAAGCAAAACCTTTGATACTAGCAATGAACTGAGTCTTTGATGTACTTTCTACTGTCGCTGACTCGCACTGAAATAGTGACAAATGAAAAACAGGCATTTATATCAAAATATTGCTGGGTATAAAATAAATTTCTATTCACAGAAGTTTTGTTGATGCACAGAATTTGTCCAGCCCAAAACCTAGGGGTTTTTTTTTTCTCTCATCAGAATGTCAAAATATAATTATTTTCTCTAAAATTTTTCTCCCTTCCAGTACTTGAATGGAGCGTGTAAACAGAAGGGGGAACAGCTGTTTACATTGATTGATAGTGGTAGGACAAGGAGGAATACGTTTAAACTAACGCAGGGGAGGTTTAGGTTAGATATGAGGAGGAAGTTTTTCACACAGAGGGTGGTGACGCACTGGAACAGGTTGTGCAAGGAGGCTGTGGATGCCCCATCCCTGGAGGCATTCAAGGCCAGGCTGGATGTGGCTCTGGGCAGCCTGGTCTGGTGGTTGGTGACCTGCACATAGCAGGGGGGTTGAAAATAGATGATCACTGTGGTCCTTTTCAACACAGCCCAGTCTATGGTTCTGTGAAATAAAGCCTTTGTGTTGGGCATGGGTGTTTTAAGCTAACAGCCTGTGATTGGAAGCACGTTCACTTGTTGGTTTTTGTTCCCAGTGTGGTACAAAAATAAATGGCGGTGAAGTTGCAGTTTTTGCCTCGAGAGCTGGCCCTGGTGTGTGCTGGCATCCATCATGCTTTGTGTGCTTCACGTGTAATGAGCTCCTCGTTGACCTCATCTACTTCTACCAAGATGGAAAAATTCACTGTGGCAGACACCATGCTGAACTACTTAAGCCTCGATGCTCAGCCTGTGATGAGGTAAAATTCACACTTTGCATTCAATCCTCCCACCTGTTACTGTTCTGTTAACAAACTGCATCGTTTGCTTGGGCAGTTACTAAGAGCAGATGCGTTCCCTCAAGCAGTAAGGGCTGTGGTGCATAGTGGTGTTTGAAAGCTGAGGGGTGTTTCATTTTTCGTCCAAATGGCAATATGACAAGCAAAGGGATTGTATTTAGAAAGCACGTACCTGCTTGTATTTAGAATTGAGTCTTGTAGATTGAATTAGGTAAAGAATCTGTAGAGATATTTAAAAATGTCATCATAATAGCAGCTATTTGTTGAGTTCTGTGACCTCGTTTAATTTATGGCTTTAAAAAGTAGTCTTTCTTCTTTCTTTGCTGTTTAAAAGATCAAAATGCCACAGTACCTATAGGAAATTGCTGTTTCTATCACAGTACTCAAAAGCCAGTTAAAGAGAAATAAATTCAATGTGCTAACTGTGCAAGTAGCTCTGAGTCCTGAGGTGAGTTTTTTCCCCACTTTCATTAAAGTTCATTTTTATCTCTTGAAAGATAATTTTTGCTGATGAGTGTACAGAAGCTGAAGGCCGCCACTGGCACATGAAACACTTCTGTTGCCTCGAGTGTGAAACAATCCTGGGTGGGCAGAGATACATCATGAAGGATGGGCGCCCATTCTGCTGTAGCTGTTTCGAATCTCTTTATGCAGAATACTGTGAGACCTGTGGGGAGCACATTGGTATGTATGTCCTTTTTAGGTCTTAAACTTACAAACTTGGGGAAAGGCGATTTGAAAAAACAAAAAATACATTCCGGAACTGTAGGTTCTGTAAGTAATTTCTGAGAGAACCCAAAGTATTGCTGTTTCTCCCTTTCTAGGTGTTGACCATGCTCAGATGACCTATGATGGACAGCACTGGCACGCTACAGAGACTTGCTTTTCTTGTGCTCAGTGCAAGACCTCTTTGCTTGGCTGCCCTTTCCTTCCAAAGCAAGGGCAGATCTACTGTTCAAAAACCTGCAGCTTGGGTGAAGATGTTCATGCCTCCGATTCCTCTGATTCAGCATTCCAGTCTGCTCGATCGAGAGATTCCAGGAGGAGCATTCGCATGGGAAAAAGCAGCCGCTCGGCTGACCAGTGCCGCCAGTCTCTCCTCCTGTCCCCAGCCCTCAATTATAAATTTCCTGGTCTTTCAGGCAATGCTGACGATACGCTTTCTCGTAAGCTGGATGATTTAAGCCTTTCAAGGCAAGAGGCAAGCTTTGTTAACGAAGACTTCTGGAAAGGAAGGGTAGAGCAAGAAATGCCTGAAGACCCTGAAGAATGGGCTGAACATGAAGACTACATGACTCAACTTCTTCTGAAGTTTGGTGACAAAAGCCTTTTCCAGCAACCTGCTGAAGTAGAGATTAGATCAAGTGAACACTGGATTTCTGATAGCATGGTCAAGAGCAAGTTGGACTTGAAAAAAAATAACCCAAGCCTAGCAAGTAAGAAATATCAATCAGACATGTACTGGGCCCAGTCGCAAGATGGTTTGGGTGACTCTGCGTATGGCAGCCATCCAGGCCCTGCCAGCAGCAGGAAAATCCAGGAGCTGGAGTTGGAACATGGGGCATCAGGATACAAACATGACCAGACACCGTGGTATGGAGGTTCGCTTGAATGTTTGTCTGATCTGAAGCAGCAAGAACAAAGCGTTCGGGACTCGATGGATTCTTTGGCTTTGTCTAACATAACAGGTAATGGCAGGGGAAACCGAATGGTTTTGATGGAGAGGTCAAATCAAGCAAGGATGTTGTATGTTTTGAAACAAGCTTATACCTGTGATATTTAAAAAGCTTTCACAGCAAGAGATATACGTAAAGTAAGCAATAGCTTTTATCAAGCACATACTCTTCCATGAGATTTATTTGTGCTATTTAAATTCTATTTAAATCCTTTTCTGCTTAAATTTTCTCTTTGCTTATAATGACAACAATATAAACAGTGTTAAGGAGACAACATAAACAATGTTAAGCAGAGTAAAAGCGGTCTTGAACTCTGCATGTTATATACAAATGACTGCTTCAAGCAAATTTTGTACCTTAACTACAGGAAGTTGCATTCTTTGCTAGGATAATTTTAAAGGTAATCTGCAAAACACTGTAGATTTCCTGATTTGCTTGTAAAATTATGTAGAAAATCTGAAATAGTAGTAACCTTCTTAGCCTTAGGAAATGAGGTTTATGAGATTATCTTTCTCCGTTGACTAAAGAGCAACATAATCCACTTTTGTGAACCTCCTTGTCAAATGTGACTGAAATTAGCTAAAAGGATAGAAGTCAGATATTCAGGCATGTCCATGTTTTGTGTGTCGCCCTCCCATCTCTATATCCCAACAAAAATTACACAAAACAAGACAATTGAGAATTGGCTAAAAGAGACAAACTGCTTTCCTTCTGCAGCATGAAAGATTCTAGCTACTCCTATAGGTCAGAGCCAGCCGTGTGCTGTGTTACCCATGCAGTTAAGAAGGAAATGATGAAAGGAGCTAGGTGTAGGGGTTAAGGAAGGAGGAATCACAGGCACTGCATTTGGATGGGGGTTAAAGGGTGAATGAAACTCTTGTTCTGAGGAAGAAGGGTCATTTGACACAAACCTGGAATAAACCAGACCAGCTTACTGTTGATGACTTTTTGAGACTAAGAATCCTTCTCTGAGAGGGAGCCTAGCTTTTTCGGAACAACGGCTGGAATACTGAATTTAGTGACACCAGAAGCAGTTAAGCCTTACAAAATGGTAAGCATGGATTCTATGAGGGCTGCTCTGAGAGTAATGTCCCCTGTTTTATTATACTGGCCCGTGGTGGTGGTGGTGGTCAACGTCAGCAGAGGTTGAACCTTCTCACCAATATTCCATCCCATGTTGTTGTTGTGAGACAGATGGCAGCAGAGGGGCACTCTGACACAACGATGTTTGACATGGAGGTGCGTATGGAGCAAAGATCTGTCACTGAATTCCTCCATGCTGAAAAAAAAATGCATCTATTGCCATCCATCAACGCTTAACTCAGTGTTGGAGACCAACCAGTGGATGCGAGCACAGTGAGGTGGTGCATTTCAGTAGTGGCAACAGCGGATCACCTCTGCTAGGGCAGATTTTTATGTGCACAGCATGCAGGTTCTTCTTCACTGCTGGTTAAACTGCACAGCTAACAGTGGTGACTGTTGAAGAGCAGTGTTATTGTGCTCTTCATGTCTGTTGTAGTTTCCACAGAAATCAGTACAACGCATCGCTTTCAGAGGGATCTACATAGAATAACTTGAAGTAATTCTTTTCTCAGAGGCTTAGCTCTACGCGTGTTAGAGCTGTTTAAATATTTTAAACTCACTAAACTTCTTCCATTCTCAATATCCTAGTGAGAGCAAGTTCTTAAAGTAAGTAAAAACAATAGTTAGTTACTCTTATGTGAAGCTAGTCCTTTTCATAATAGTTTCAAAGAGCAGAATCCCAGAATGGCTGAGGGTAGCAGGGACTTCTGGCTCCACCTGCCCCAGCCCCTGCTCAGCAGGGACAGCCAGAGCAGGGTGCCCAGACCCACATCCAGGTGGCTTCAGATCTCCAAGGAGGGGAACCTCACAGCCTCTGGGCAGCCTGTGCCCGTGCTCCATCACTGCACGGAAGCACAGAAGTGTTTCCTAGTGGTCAGAGAGAGTTTAGCTTGTGTCCATTGCATAACACTAACAAAGTCTGCTTTCATGAAGTATTTTAACGTTTCATTGTGATACCTATTTCTTTGATATACCTCTAATAATACTCTTTTTCCTTCTTTTTCCACTCCCACCACAGGGGCGTCAATGGATGGAGAAGGCAAGCCACGGCCATCTCTCTATTCTTTGCAAACTTTCCAAGAATTGGAGGTAGAGGACTGCGAGAAGATGAGCAACATGGGAACTCTGAACTCTTCAATGCTCCATCGGAGCACAGAGTCTTTGAAGAGTCTGAGCTCAGAGCTGTGCCAGGAAAAAGCATTACCGGAGGAAAAGCCAGCGCATGTGCCTGTACTGAGAAGATCTAAATCCCAGTCTAGACCACAGCAAGTCAAGTTTTCAGATGATGTTATTGATAATGGAAGTTACGAGAACGTTGAAATTCGACAACCTCCAATGAGTGAACGGACTCGTAGGCGCGTTTATCATTTTGAAGAACGTGGAAATCGACCTTCTCATCATCGCAGAAGAAGTAGGAAATCTCGTTCAGACAATGCACTTAATTTGGCCACAGAAAGAAGATACTCTCCAAAAGAGAGGTTTCGTTATTACTCGCCTCAGGATCACGACAAATTTATTCAAAATAAAAGCTCACGTGAGTTTCGGGCCTATATTCAAAATGCAGAGCTGTACGGCCAGTATGCCCATACTAGTTCTGATTATGCACTGAGGAATCAGGCGGTTGATAAATTTTTTGGATTATATGGTGAGGAAGATGACTCCTGGTGCTCAACTTCATCCTCGTCGTCAGATTCTGAAGAGGAAGGGTATTTCCTAGGACAGCCAATTCCGCAGCCACGGTCACTGAGATACCCGTACTACACAGATGACCTTTCTGGTCCAACTAATGCGTTATCTAGTTCTCAGTTTGGACAAAGGACAACCAAATCAAAGAAGAAGAAGAGGGGACACAAAGGGAAAAATTGCATCATTTCTTAACTTGTTTTAACAGTTGGGAAGACCAGTCAACTCTAGCTACAGTTTGAACCACATCTTTTTATATTAATAATTGTACTTAGGCAAGTTGCTAAGGTTCTTAATGCTTTGCCAGTTTAACTGATAACCCATTCAGTTTACGTTGTGAAAGTAAAGTAACATTGGGAAATGTCACAATGCCAAACGATGATCTGTTCAGATTTCGCTAAGTTTACATACTGTGTTTCAGCTGTCAAAATATTGTTGCTGCGTTCTTGATACAGACTTCTGTAGACTTTACTTTACGCTCTCTATTCACCCACATTCAGTTACCTGAGAGAGAGGATTCGGTGAAGATCAATAAATAAAACTGTCAGTCCTGTACTGTAGCTGTACATACCCGTACGTAGTGATACTCAACTTCTCTCCATCAAACAGAGGGCTACAGACAGCGCCCTCTCCTCATCGATAGAACTCATTCTTCCTCTTTGATGTTTCCCTACAAAAACTGGAATTATTATTATTTTTTTTTTAACTGACTTAGGAAGAAGCTGCTTTTCCATAGATTCCCCCATTAAGGTGTGAAAAATCGGACTGTGGGAGCTGAAATGCTTGAGGCCTTGATGCATCCTAAAGCAGCAGTAAATGGTTTACATGTTTAACTTCTATGTTTTTCCTTCCAGTTTTTGTTGTTTTTTAAAATAACTCCATCCTGTGTTGGTTTGTTTTTTTTTTTTGTGCCTGTTAAAAGGAAGATATTAATTCAGCTGTTGGAATTGGACTTGACTGCCAGTGAGCAGTGATGGCTTTTATGTCATTTCCTCCGCAACAAAGCACTGAAAGAGAAAGGTACAAATGGTGGGATCCTTTGCTCAGGCACATAACCCCATTTAAGTCAATGAATCTACTTACATAACAAACAGTTTCATAAGGGCTTAAAGGATTAGGCTCCAAAATTCTGTCTTTTCAAATGTATTATCCAGGTTTTAAAACGTATTAGTTGCAATTCTAAATCAAAAAAAATTGCTATTTATGACGTAGTATTTCATAGGCTTAAATGTATTCATAATTTAACAGTGCAAATACGAATGTACATATTGTACAGTTAAGATTTTTAAAAGCTGAATATTTTTATATCCCTGAATTTGAAGAAGTTTGTTACGATATCGAACTAGATTTGTTAGGGGTTTAACAGCAGCATTATGGATGAAATAGTGCTTGTATTTTAGTCAGGGAGTTTAAAAATATTGAAAAATGTTTAGTGCAAAACAGCTTAATTTTGTCTACTAGGTATTGAAAGCTCTGTATGCATGGTGGGGCTCTGTAAATACTCTCCAAACTATGGCCCTCTTAATCTTGCAAGTGTTATTTATGGGTCAAGCAAAATGTAAACTATATAAATGTAAAAACCACACAAGCCTGGAATATATCAGTACAACAAATACCCAACTCCTGTGGATGTGGATTTTTTTTTATTGTTTCCCTCTTTTCTCAGAAATCATCTCCATGTTTGCTTACATCAAGGGAGAGAGACGCAGGGTTGTCCTAGAAGGCAAGTTGGTAAAGTAGTTGCCTTGAATTCACCTTCAAGGTAAAGCATTGAGAGAAGCTCATTTTAAGGAAAGAGCAGGACTTTGTTACTTAACACTGATGTCTGCCCACTGAAATAGTAAACGCTAAAACAGCAGGCTGTCTGACCACCTGAACACAGGTAATTAATGAAGAGATGAAGAAACGGGTGCTTCTTACATACACAGAACTGGCAGATTGAACTGAAGTCATTTTTAAGGATATAAAAAGTTTTGGAATAAGAGCAGCTAGAAATAAGGGATGGAATGGATACATGAGTATTGCTCACACCCAACAAATTGAAGTTACTGTTACAGCTGAGTTAAAATAGCTGTTACTTGCTTGTCTTCTTCAGGGTAAAATAAGCAGAAGATCCTTTATTCCCAGAGGTGTTATTCACCATTCGAGTCCTTTTCTAGTACAAACAAGTCTTGTGTACGTGAAAGATGATCAAAGAAATATCATGCTACATCACAGGGGCCCATGGGCAGCTTGCGGGATGCCTCCAGCTGGCAGGCTGCCCTGGTGGCTTAGGCAGCATTTACTTTTCTGGCAGCTAAATGGCGGTTGTGCTTAAGGACATTACAACAGCCAGCCTGCTAAAGACTTCCAGGACTTGAGGAGTGATACTGACTTGTTAGCATTTTCCCCCAGATACTCAAACACGGATTGGGATTTTCCATTCTTAACTGCATTTGCAATTACAGGTCATCAAAATCCTCTGCTACTGCAGTAGGGCTTCATGCAGATACGTCCCAGCAGCACTTGTTCTAAACTGTCTTACACCATCTTCAGAGATGCAGCACATACATACTCTCCCAAAGCACAAAGCCTTACCAAGTATCAGATGATAAATGCTTTCCAATCACTGTCTGTGATCACTTCTTTCTTTTTCTTTCAAACAACACAACTATTCAATGCAGATATCTAGTGTCATTTCTAAGCTGTCTTCAGAGAGTTCGCTTCCATAGCACCTCCCTCTAAACCTCCAGATAAATGAGTTGAAAGATGACTCTCTTCCCCATACTGTTATTAAAACAAAACAACAAGCCAAAGGAAAAAAAGCAGCCATTCTTTCCAGCCCAAGGCAGGAGCTGTGATCTCTCTTCCCTTGAGACAACACTCGCTGAAGGTACAGCTGCACAGCACAGTGCCCAGGGCAGCAGTGCTCTGGCTGAGCAGCTTCCTCAGGGCTAGCTTAGGTACCTCAACTTTGAGACACGTCGCTCTCCCTTACCTAGAATCATAGAATAGAATCATAGAATTGCTCAGGTTGGAAAAGACCTTAAAGATCATCGAGTCCAACCTCAACCTAACCATACTACCTAACAACCCTCTGCTCCCTCCTCCGTTTTTAAACACATCCAGGGATGGTGACTCAACCACTTCCCTGGGGAGCCTATTCCAGAGCTTAACAACCCTTGCTGTAAAGAAGTGCTTCCTGATATCCAACCTAAACTTACCCTGGTGCAACTTGAGGCCATTTCCCTTTGTCCTGTCACCTGTCACCACTCACCTGTGCTAGGCTGCAGGGCCACAAACAATTAAGACTATTAGAAACACTTAGAAAATTGTTTTCTGAGGATCACTGAGGACATTCCCATCATGCGAAGAGTAACAGGTGCCTGTAACCACATGTAACAAAACAGGCAGCTTTTTGTACTACTACCCAATTCAAACATTATACACTAAGTTTAAAGATGGCTGTAAGATTGTTCTGTTTTTCTGCAGCTTGATATAAAAGATTGCTCCTTCGTTATTTTTGAACAGTTTCTTTTGGGAAATGTTTCTAATCCATTCTTCCACCTTAATATGAAGGAAATGATATGGACATGATAGGAAGTGCCCACTCCCTGCACTTGAGACAGGTACAGAATGTACAGCTTCAGTTTTGCATTACTGGAAGGCATGCCTTCATTGTGTGTGGAGCTTATACCTTCGTGATACCAAGAAACGTTTAGGCCACACATCTTCACCTTCCCAAAGACGAAATCCTGCACAGAAACAGAGTCACAAGGAAGCAGTTCCTCTGATACGCTGTACTGGCTCCTCTTCTACCTGCAGTGGCTGTATTGCTGACTTCCACCCTAACCGCTCCACTTGTTGCTCAAGGCTGCCAGCTCACCCCCACTGAGAAGACAGATTCATTCATATTCTCTGCAGCCTTAGCAGCTAATTCTGCCCTTGTTTCCTTCCTTTTCCCCTTTCATTCTATTAAGGGCATCTGCACATTAATGAGTCCTAGAAGTATGTTGTGTTTCCAAGAGCTCCTGAAGGGACAAAGAACAATTCCTGGTGCACAGCGTGGGTTCCTTCCATCAGTGCTTTTCCTGCCCCTTTCTAGCAGTCCCCTCGAGGCTCTACAAGAGACCAAGGACAACTTCTTACACTGATACAAAATAAAATTCCTTGTTCCTACAGGAAGCAAGAATAAGAAAATGTAGTTCTTGCTCAAGCTTCAGTGGCGTAACATTTTACTGACATCAGCATCAAGGATACATCACAAAAGGTTGCTCATGAACATTCAGCACCATGCCAAGTATTAAACAGGGAAAAAACAGCCACCAATCACTTTCATAGAAACAGCATTTATTAAAAAAATAAAAATAAAAGTGTCTCCTTAGCTCATCAGTAAAAATAAATCAATTAAAAAAAAAAAAGGAATGCTAAGAACATCCTAGGAAGATGTTGACCTACTGACTAACTGCAAAAACACAAGTGTTGTAAGCTCTATAGAGAAGCTCTTGCAAAATCAGGTACTTTTAGAAGCCTGACTAAATTTCACTATGAGAACAAAAGAAAGAGACTCCTAACACAACATACAGTAACAATGGACAAAAAATATATTAAGCATGAATTCACTGTTTTCTTCTTTAGTGTTTCTAACCCAAAGCAGAAGATCAGATCTACCACCTGAAAAACTATCTGGTCCACAGTGAGCCCTGTTTGCGACGTTTCTGTCTCAGAGAACATTGCCTGTGGTTGCAGGACAAGCCAGGCTGTTGCAAAAAGGGCTGGGTCAGGTCTAGCTGCTGTATCATCACAGGTCACCTTTCTTTCCCATCTCCCACCCCAAACCAGCACCCAGTAGGATCAGTGAGCTTTTCCCTAACATTAAAACTAATCAGGCATCTCAGGAATTTGATGGAATATATATTTAATGCACCACATCAAGGTTTGTCTGTGTAAATGCTGTGGTCGAGTACCTTGTATGTGCAAAATCACTGCCATTGTATTTACTTTTCTGCAAACCATTTGGCAGTAATGTGAGAAGCTACTTAATAAGGGGCTGAATCCATTGACATTTTCATTTAATACCGTGCGTATGGGAAACGGTGAGCTTGAGTTGTTGGCCATTTGACAGAATTTCATGTTTCTAAATACACGCATAGAAAACAATCGTTTACTTTTTCTTGTCTATGACTCAAATTCTCCCTCTTCGTAAAACGTTCAAGAAAAAACAGCATCACCTTCCATGTACACATACCAACAGTCAGGATACCTACCAGTGCCAACGATTCCTAAGTTACGTTTCATCTCTGCAACGCAATGGCGCAGCACTGGCAGTTCCTTGCCTCTACTCAACCATTCTTCCCAGCTACAAGTCACTCTCTATCAGGTCAAAAATGGCTCCAGATACTACACTACTACAGAATCATTTAGGTTTGAGATAACGCATCTGGGATCTACTTAGGGTTTAACTTCACATTATACCTGATCTGAAGCAATTTGGAGTTACTAAATAGAGAGATGGCCCAGACCTCATCTTGGCACTCCAAATTCCTGTGCCTTCTTGATTTCTGAAGATTTACAAGGCTTCCTAACTGTTGCACAAAAAATGGTGAGGTTTAAGGGATAAGAAGGGGAATGGGTAAAAACAGAGTCCTCTCCTCACTGTCTGCCTGTGCTTACATTCTGTAAGGTATCGCTCAAAAATAAGTACGTATAAAAATCATTACAAAAGAAGACAGTTGCAAACAGTTAACAAAAATTGGATTTAGTTCTACATAATACTGCTCACTAGTAATGATATACAGTGTGGAAAACCAACATATATAAAGCATTCGCAGAAGTAGAGTAGGTTCTTCTAACATTAAGTAGGCAGAGTTCCTCTGGCAAAGACTAGACATAAACCCTGGTGTAATTCTACAGAATCCATCTGAAATTCAAAATTAAACTATAATAAATAAATTAAATCATAGCTGTGAGCAATTTTACAAATCGTTCTTGCCTACAGTATATATGAACACAGGACATATTTCTGCATAAGCTAAGGAAGGAAGAACATTCTTGTTTTAATAAAAAACATGGTGTTTCTGGTTATGCTTACAAACATCAAAATGCAAGTGCACAAACATCAGACTGAATGTGTTTTGCCAGGTAACTGCATAACTTGTCACTTTACAGAATTTTTGAAGAAAAAACCATCTTTTTCAAAGGAATAACAAGTACAGGTAGAAAGAATAGAACTGTGGAGACCACAATGAGCAAGGTACAGCCATCTGAGCTATGAAGTAGCACAGGCCTTGGCTTCCAATCTTCAACACAAACTCCCCTTTCCTCACAAGAAACAGATGTATGCATTGCAGTGCACGTACTGTATGCAGAGTTCTAACTGTATTTTTGTCTTAGTAGGAGCCATCTTTGAAGGATTCTGACATATCTTGGTTGGCAGCATCGTACTGAGCAATGAAATGTTTGAGTTCCTCAATGCATCGCTCACCTATTTCATGCAAATTCTGCCTCAGAGCAAACTGAATGGACTTCTCTAACGACGGATCCTTATCGATCAGCATCTTCACCACCATGCCAAAGGTTTCGCAGTCTTGTCTGTATACCTGGAAGCAACATGTTTTAGAAAACAGTTAAATATAAGACTGTCTACATTAGCACACCAATAGTCCTCTAAGTTAGGAGCTACTGCAGAGCCAAAACCAGAGAGCACTGAATTTAACCAGTCTCAGCTGTAAGAAATATTTGCCTTCTCCTCTCTTCTGACCGACTTTAATACAAACATACCCAGTATACAGGACTACTTGAACAAAAGAAATAACTCTTCTTGGAAGAAATGCCAAAGAAGAGAACAAGTTCCTTTTGCAACACTATTTAGTAAGTAACAGCAGAATAAAGTGCAAATGCTAAACCAGAGTTTTGTAAAATGACCTGTAAAATGAATATAACTGTTGTGCAAACTGAACCAGCAATCTCAATCTTTACACAACACTAACTTAGTTTTAAATTTTTCATAGTGCTTTAAATGCAAATAATATTCAAATGTTTTCACCAAACTATGTTCATTTATTGGATGTCCATCTCTCATAGAAGTCCTTGACAAGTGTAACTTGCAAGTAGTTTGACTGCATGTGTGATTCAACCAATAAGGATAAAAGAAATCTTGGAAGTAGTCCTTCACCTTTTTCAAATTCCACATGAGGTTATTAATCTAAACACCACCAAAAGAGGAACACATCAAAGTCTTCCAACTACTACAAGCAGTTCGGTTTCACACAATCCTACTTTATTTGACAAATTTCCTTTCAGAAAGCACAACAAATTTTTGAAGAAAGGTAAATCAGTTGCATATCTCCATACTTTACAAGAGGAACAAAAATGTTGATATTTCTCAGTATTTCAACATTGCGCTAGAACTGGACTTCTGTAATGTTATGTGAGCTTTTCCTAGCACATTTATCTGTATTTTGCCTGCTGTAGAGAGCCTGATTTGCAGGGGGTTGGACTCAATGATCTCTAGAGGTCCCTTCCAGCACCTAAATTCTGTGACTCCGTGATATATTGTGCACAGATGATGCTACTGTATATAAAGGATTCTCCGTATTACAAAACAAAAAGGGGGAGAAGGGGGGAGGAGGAAAAGAGAAAAAGAGGAAGAAGAGAGAACAAAAACCTGAACCAAACAGAATCCTCCCACCAGCGCTACCTACTTTTTTCTATTTATCATTGTCAGAAACATAATGATTTAACACAATATTCTTATTGAAGACTTGTCAAACGTTTGACAGTATATTCTACGATGCTGTAAATTTAAAACCAGATCCATTTTTCAAACAGTGGTTAGGAAATGAAATAAAATCTTTTGAGAGGAACTCATTTTCAAGAGAGATTACGAAGTCAAAAACAACAGTGCAGTCCAAAACAGATTGGTGCAAAACATCTCAAATGTGGAAACAGCACACACGTGGCATATTTTCAAAGACTGGGTTTGTTTCCTGCTTTATACGTTCAGTTATCTGGTAGCAAAAATATCAGTAAGAAACAGAGATTCTCCCAGAGCTCATTTCCCACACCAAGTGAAGTAGGGTACTTGCTAAGAGAAATTTGAAACAGAGCAAATGATAGCTCCTTTTTTTCCTGATTCTTTCCAAGGAAAAAGCTCAGGAAGAATTGCTGTGTCTGATTAGCCACATGACAGACAGATGGTATTGCATTTTGGAAAATGAAGCCTTTCAAGTGCTTGCAGCAGGCTTCCTATCACCTTCACAGAATGATTTTTGAAAGTTCTTTTTAACCCCAGAGCCATTATGTTAGAGAGGAAACGGTTCAAAAGGTTGGTGAGGTTTTTTTTTCTTACTGCACGTCTATTTATCCTATTCACACCTCCTTCAGACCAAGGATGTGTGAATGATCTTCCACAGGTAAACCCCCCGATAACCAACAGCCTTCACAGCCTGCAGAGCAACACTGACACCTGTGAGATCTCAGCAGGAATGGAGAACACAGGCAACACCGACCCATCTCTTATGCTGTAAAGTACCCTGGAACAGGGCCAATGTAAGTGCTCTCCACTCTAAGCTGGCCTTCAAATGAGTGATATTTCTCTCCCGCATCCCAAAGAAACAGCCCAGATGAAACGTTTTGAACCTCAGCATGTAAAGATTGGCTCAGGCTGTGCACATTTTTCTTCCAAGGACTCCCAAAAGAAGCCTGGAAGGAGAATCAAGTGGGCCACCATCACTGTTGGACTCAGAGAAGACACTTTGCCGACACAATGAAGTGGAAACAAACGCCTTCGTACAAGAGATGAATGTTTTCAGCAACATTTCTCTTTTGCAACAAAAGACTTAAAAAATGGAATACCTGACATAGAGGAAGAGGGCAGAAGGTGGGGCAGGAAGGCATTTCTAGCAACAGAAAACAAAGGAAACAGTTCAGCTCCTGTAACAACAATTGAGTAATTTTCCCTCAACAAGCTTTCTAGCCTCATTGCTAATTCTGATGCTCCCAATGCAATCTGCCTCCTCCTCAACTGTGCTAATAAGCCTATTTATAGAGCTGCAACAAAAATTGCATCACTGAAATGATCCCTTTTCAAATTACTTCCCTCCAATTAACGTGATTCAGTGATTCAATTCTAAAACCAGATGCATCAACACAAGTGAAGAACTGAGAACCACAGTTGAGAAGGGAAAATAACTTCATAAACCAGACTGTATCTGAAACCAGTGCATGAAAACTGTCAGAGAGAAGTCACCGTGCTCTGCCGAAGGGAACTGAGGCTATCATTCACAAGAACATCAATTACAGGAGAACATGAACTACAGCTTAATGCTCTGATGGACTGTTTTTAAGAACTGCAAAAGTATTCAAAGTTGCTGCAAATGAAGATGGTGGCCGTGCATATTCATATCCGTCTTCTCTGCAGAAGAGTAGGAAGCTAGTACTGGGAAATAAGCAGAGAAATGTTGCTTGAGAAAAGGAAACTGCAGAAAATACTCCAAAAAAAGCCCTGTTAGAGAAGAATACTAGAAGAACTTACAACACAACAAGGTTGCAAAATATCCCCATCTTTAAAATTCCAGCTGATACTGATTCTGAGTTCAAACTGTGGAACATTTGTCTGTAAGCAGCTGGAGCTGAAACCTGAAAATGATTCCATGTGTGGGGAAAGAAGAAATAGTGCTTTTATACTGAAAAGCAAAAATGCAACGATACCAACAACGTGACCATTCTGATGTATGTGACAAGTAACCCTGAAAACAGCTAACGCCATAGGATGATCATTTACTGAGGCCATAGTGTACTTTCACACCCTGAGCTAAGCTATAGCACCAGCATAATGAACAGAACGTGCATCACTGCAGCAAGCAGATGGAGGAAGAGTAGAAACAGGTGTGCTATTCCTAAATATCTTTTTTTTTTTTAAATGTGTGTCATAATATATACCTGTACTCTAAGTACAATTTACCAATGAAGGAAAAGCTGCATTCAAATTATCTCTGGAAAAGCTTTCCAAGGTCAGCAAAACATCTATGAGCTCAGAGGACCACAAAGATGCTTACTTTATATTGCTCGCATGATATTTTAACTTCTTTTCACTCCTGAATGATAATAGCCTAGAAGCTCTGGCTGAGATCAGCCCTTCACTGTGCTAGTCTGTATAATCTGAAAGTGTGCTGCACCCACAGCATGTCAGTGAACATTTCCTATAGTCGAGAAATCTAAACCCAAAGTTGCACCACTAGGACTGTTTAAATACAGCTAAGGGCCCGAGCAGACTTTGCCTTTGATCTAGTTAGAACAATAAGGATGTCAGCCCCCAGGTACCTTTTCTGCCCACCAACTGAAGGCGACTGAGCCCTACAGCTTTCCAGAGTTAACTTCAAAGCACCATCAACAGTGACTTAAATAACAATTTTTGATGCTGATGTGAAAGAGACAAAGGATACTGCAGATTCTCTTCCACCTCAGGGACACTGACCTCTGAGGGTAGAGAGGCAAAAGCAACCACCTGGAGACTACTCATTTATTATATTCTGATGTCCCTTCTACAATGATCATCTAATGTCAGTTTTGACTTAAATCAGATGATGCTTGTGGAATGGCTCAGCTGACGTATGAGCACCAGCTCATACCATCCTCTAAACATCATCACCAAAACTTGGTTGTAACTTCAAATTCTGGGTGTGGGTGAAATTATACCTAGGTAGGGAATGCCTTGATGTCATGCGTACTACTCACTGACAGTCTGCATCACTTCCTTTCCATGCCTTGTACAGTACGGTGTACTTCTCCAAAACTATCTAGAGCTGCCCATTCGTTTCGCACAACAGAGCTGCTGGACAACATAAATGAACAGTAATGAGAACAGAAATCAGACAATAAAATTTCCCCCGTTGCAGGAGACTACAGTCTGCAGGAGACTCAGATACTTTGACTCCCTAGTCTCGGAGTCTTGCATACCTGGCCAAAAAGCTCTATTTCAACAATACAAGTAGACACAGTAATCAAAGGGGCTGTGGAAAACCAGGAAGGTTAAAGTGGAGATAATCACAAACCTTATTGAAGCCTACGGCAGTTTTCCCAGCTTAGCTCTACATCCTGACCCTCCGTTCAGCACAGGCAAAGGTGAGTTAGGGCTGTGGCACAGAAACCACGTTAAACAGCCTGCAACCCTTAGATACTAACTCACCCTTGAGAAGATCCAGCATGTTCAGCAATCACAGCCCAGTGCTTGTGATTCATGCAAGTAATCACTTTATGTATTATCTTTCAGAAGACAGAAACTGCTCCGTTACTAAGGGCACAATTCCCACAAATATCAAATGTTCCATGCAAGGAGAGAAGCAACACACTCCCTGATAGCTATTTGATTTCTGACAAAGGCAGTGCTTGAACTTGCAGAGCACAGGGTTGAAAGCCATACCACATCCCCTCCAGATATCCCATTAATGAAAGAGCAAACTGCCCCAAATCTCTCTCACTTCAATGAAGCCCCAGGGCTCCTCCGCAGCAGACGGAGGTAACAGCTTCCATTCCCCCAGCTGAACCACGATAGCTAGGTTGGTATAGCCCTCTGGTGGTATCAGTCAGCTTTTTATTTCCCTTCCTCAGCAGCCCTAGAACAAACCCGACAAAGCACTCTTCTGTTAACACAACCACACCTCTGCCAGGTTTTCCCAGCATGAGCAGACTGACTGTGAGCTACACGAAAAGATTTTGTAATGTAGACCTAGCTCTGAGCTGATTGCAAATGCAATAAAATCTTACATTGTAATTGTGCATGTAAGTACTAGCAAATTGGGAAGTTAGTGAACAATCAGCGACTTCAATATTGCTGGTAACAAAGAATTTTCCTTGCCACAGACTTCTTTTGAAAGGAATTATTACCTCTCCCCGAATGACTCTTTTTTAATTTACACGCTACATTAGATTTTTCTCAACCATGCAAATTAGACTACATCCACTCTCCTCAAGAACAATAAGCTAATGCTCTGCTGAAAGAATACAGAGACATTTCCATTACTGGAGTGGCAGTGTAATTGTACTGCTATGTTTATGAGCACAATATATAAACTTATTGCTCCACAGTGCAAAGAAAGCTCAGAACTGTCATTAAACCACTGCAAACAATTCTCGTGATCAAGACATTTAAAATTGGTTCTCATGCAAGATTAACTATTTTTTAAGGTTACAAAAAGCTAAATTAGCGTACAACAAATTTAATATTTAGCTACAATGTAGGGATACAATTTTTAATTATAACATATCAACAAGTCTATTCTACTCCTTTCTTTAATATGCACTAACGATTTTGCCTTCAATCCATGCAATAAGTTTTGCACCCATTAATCAATGCGCTGTTTAAAGGCTGATTAGATATTCATTGAAATGCAAATTGAGGGAACCAAGTCATTTAATGTACTATATAATAATGAACAATTTCATGTTAATTTGCTACTTATTGGAGATATGGAAAACATTGAAGTTATTCGCACTTGAATGCAATTCTGCCTCCCTTCCCATTGAAAGTTTCTAATGCTTTCTTTAATAGATTTAATCAGCTTTCAGAAATGTTAAAACATTTTTTGGCATTTAAATACCTGACTGAAAAATCTGCTGGAACTCCCTCACGTGGGATAAATGCCAATACAGCCATCATTTTAGAAGCCTAAATTCTGATTCTGACTCTGCTTTCACCAAAACCACACAACCAAGGTTTCCCGCTCCACTTAAAAGTAGAACTCTATCACAAAGAGATGAAAAATGTCCTATAAAATTGTGTGTTGTGTGTGTGTGTCTACAGCAGTAATCTGCCTGCTGAGCTTAGACGCATTTTTAGCCTGAAAGCCCTGAATAGTTGGCTTGGGACCTAAGATCCAGCTCTTGTTTTCTCCATTCACTGAGAAGAAAACATGCAGACCAGATGATTGACTTCAGTGAAACTCCCAGTTTAAGCTCATCATCTGGACACTCCTTTGCCTCAAAGCTGCCCAGCTGACACCTCCTGCAATGACAGTGAAGCCACAGGGTTTGCACAGGGTGGAGCTCACTGTAAGAGAGGTGTATGACTGGCTCCAGCAGGCAGCAGCTGAAGTAGCATCTTCATCATGATCCCATCTGCAGCACTTGCCCCTTCTTCCTGCAACTTCATGCAGGATTCTGCCTCTGAGCAACAGTGCTCCTAATTATGATCCCTGCAGAGGACAGCCGTAACTCCTCAACTTTCTTCTTTTTGCTTTCACTATCCAAACTTAAAATAAAAAAAAAAAATAAAAAAAAAATAAAAAAAAAATCACTGTGTTGTGCATGCACTCAGTGCTTATGAAGTGATTTAAAGATGGAATATACGATTTTTGTATGACATGTAAGTAGAGCCAAAGCACGAAAAGCAATTAAAAAGGCAAGTCCTCACCAACTGTAGCAAGTATTTGCAGCTAGAGGTACACAACAAGGACAAATCTGTAGATCAGGGCTATATGGGTCTGAACAACCCTTGCAAAAGCTAACTGTGTTGAGATCATTTAGATACCTATTCATATGAACTATAGAATTGTCTCAACTCTCTTGTAAGTAGAAGTGAACAGAGAAGGCAGATCATCACATATGTTTTAACCAGTGCACTGTAAGCTTAAATTTAAACTGCCATGACTTGCATTTCTTAGCCATAAAATTAGTATCTGGGAAAATTCAGCAACAGAAGTTTAGTTATAAAAGCTCACTTTTTTTTAAATACTTCTCCATTGCTCAAAATTTATTTAGGTACAAATCAGTTCAATAAGGAGCAAAAAGTTTATTTAAAATGCTTTGCTAAGAAATCCATGTATGTACTTCAATAATTTTAAATGCTACAGTGGAGGATTTTAAGTGAATGTTTAAATGAACAAGAATTTATATATAACAAGAAGTGTTCACAGCAATACACTTCATTTAGTGCTATATTTTGGCAATAGCAAGTGCATTATTACTTCTTCCAGAAATGTGTTGGTCAGCCAGGCAAAAGCAGCTCCCACGTGGGAGGGCAAGGACTATTATGTTACATGGTTTTACTGGAGATAATTCTTTACTAAACCAATCAGACCACATAATAACAGCATTCTAACACCAACTACAGGCCCTTGGAGACCAGTTTGTGTGTGGCCTAGATTTCATTGGCTTCTTTACAACAGATGTGTTGGACGAGGGTAGTGTTACTTCATATACTAATTTGTGTGTTCTGTAGGTAAAACAGCACTATTAAAGTTCTACCTCTCACATATTCATCTCAGAAAGCATGTGCCTTCTGCAAGCAGATTATAAATCCAAAATCAAATAGACCATAGCAACTACAATTCATCACTGTCTATACTATTCCAGAAGTACTGATTATCTCTTAAAGACCTACCAACGATACCTTTCCAGCTCACATGTATGAATACCCAGATACATGTTTAAGAACAATCAGCCACAAAAATCTCTGCAAGTCAAAAAAGTCTCCCAGAGTATCAATTTAGGTAGCTATTAATTTTCTCTTGTTCTATAATGATCTAAAAACCTAGAAATTGCACTTTTTATGGGACCATAAACTAAACAAAATCCAAAAGCTCTTCTCTCTGATGGATGTTAAAAAGGAAAAAAAAAGAAAAAAAATTAAATCACATGACTTAAAATGCCAGAGTTCAGGATTAAGCAGGAAATAATCAACTTTATGCCAAAGGAAGGACCTCACCCTGCAACTTTTTATTTATAAAACACAGAATTGATGGAAGCTATTTCCTAAATGTGTTTCACAGTAAACTTATTGCTCTATCCAAAATAGGAAGGGTGAAGTTTATCTGCAGAAGACTGTTTGTCTACGTTAATTCTCTCATTCCAATTTCTTTAATAGCTTTCAGTTATGCCCACTGACCATAAAAGAAAGCAATATTTGTTTAAGCTTCATCAAGACGGGCTGCATATTAACGGCAATAATGAGAAACCACTCATCATAAAAGCACACCACCATTTTTATAGAGAAAGAACGGAAGTTTGAAATCCACATACATGTACTGTGCTGCAGTCAAAATCAGCAGCAGCGCATGAGATTTCAGCCAAAGTGACCTGAGGTTTTCCTCAAGAATACTCTTTATGTTTTCGATTCCAACAAATATCCTCAGCTGTAAATATTCTCAGAATCCACATTCAGCATTAAATAGGCTTATTTTTGTCAATGGGAAAGAGAGAATTTTATTCTGGAGCGTGGATCACCTGTATTTACATCACTAACACACTGTAAGAGAATAGTAAAAAAGGAAAAAGAAAATATACCTTCCTTTTCCACTTAGGAGCAACTAGTAGATGAGCTGCACAACAACAACTACTAGATTAACTGCATGGTTAACTGGCAACTGATGTTGCTGAGAACTCAAAGCTAATGGAACAGTGACTTTAAACCAGCCTCCAAATGAGAAGGCATTCTCATCAAAGCTTAAGAGTAGCCTCCAAATAAACACACAATTTATAACTTTTAAAATTTATATATTTATAAATATATAAAAAACAACAACAACAACAACAAAAAAAACACTATAGAAGCCAGTGCTGCTCAATCACCCACTGCATAAAGAGATTACTACATGAAGTCAATAAAGAACTGTATGTAATGGACAACTTCTTCAGAAAGGAAAAGCAACAGCTGCAAGAAGAAAAACAATTACTTAGATTACCAACATTTTATTACTTAGTTTATGTTAAACCTTAAGGTTTCTGAGAGTTTAGAATTACTTCACACATTATACTGGTCTCACAAATCAGTTTTAGTAGTGCTTCAGTAATGGACCTAGATTTTTTCCATGTCCAAGTCATGGTCTTGTCTCATCCTTTATCCACGTACTAACTTTGAATATAAAGTTAAGAAAAAAAAAAAAATCAATGAAGGCCACATTTTTGAAGACTTCCATAATTATCCCCTAGAACATGGATGGGTATCTTTTCCCATACACAGCTGTGGCAGCTGAAAAGGCCATTCCCCTTTGCCACCTGTCACCATCTGCATGTCAGAAATCATCACCTCTCTTATTTGTGAGCCAGCCCTATACAGAATCACCCTTAAAATTTGATTTTAGGCAAAATCAGGCTGATTAGGTCATGTGTAGCGCATCAGTTGGGCTGCAGGGAGGAATCACTTCTCTGGGGTCAGAGGGTAACGAGCAGCTGTTGATTACACCTAGAGAGGACATTCGGCCTTATACTAGTGAGGCTAAACATGTAGGTCTGAGTTTAGCTGGGACCTCTCACAAAACTGCTATCCAGACAAACACAGCACATAGGATCTGTGCTTAAATGACTGCACGTCTTAGAGTGAATCTTCAGTCAAACACCAAATACCTTAAGAAACAGAACAAGAAAACTAACATAACCCATAATAGTGGGGGTGGAGGAAAGAGATCAGAGAGGATATATGATGAAACCTCATTTCTTTTTGCAAACACATTCATTTCTTCCGTATTTTTTTTAGTGTTTTACACTCATCCCTCCTTCTGAACCTGCTCCTGCAATTCTAGCTGCTTCAATTTTGAAGCTGAAATCTGATCCAAAAATGGGTAAAAACTGAAAACATGTCTCTCCCTAAAGCAAAAGCCACAAGGAACAGAGCTTGTCTTTTATGGTTAGTAAATCATATGTCTTAGGGCAGCGATTACCAATTGTGGTCCAAGAGAATGCAATACGAGTTCTGCATTTACTCAGAGGATACATTGCTGACTGTATCCCAGAGCACTTGAATTAGTTACTGGATACGTTCAGAGCACAGCTCATAAGAGATATTGAAGAATCACAGCAATTACGTGGTTCAAATACCTTGGGAATCGCTTATTTTTATTTTGTAAACTACTTTTCCACGTGAGAAACAAGCATATTGTATAAAAAATATTTTGGAAGATCTTCTGAAACGAAGAACATTGGCTTCCAATGTCCTCATTTCATGCCTTCGTTAATGAGATAGCTGAGCAGCACTGCAGCATTTCAGCACAAGAACTGCTACCTATCAAACTCATTAAAGGAATGTCTGCAGCGTTCAGTGCAGTGACACCAAACATTTTCCAGAAGTCGTCTAACGGGGTGAGCTGACGGAGGACAGATCTGGAACGGACTTGGCGAGGTATGCGAACACACTCATAACTTTTTGAAGTGTTCGCTTGTCTTCAGATTCTGGCACCCACTGAAAAGTTTTGAGTCTGGTTTCAGTCAGTTGTTACGAAAAACATTATGATCTATAGAAGAAAACTGGGATCAAATACTTCCCTTTGGGGGAGGAGGTGGGAGAGTATTGAGAGCTTTAGCTCTGTATTTACCGCATAGCTTCAAGCAGCTTCCTGTGATCCCTGACATCTGTAAATTATGAAAACAGCACAATGCAACAAAGCCCTTACACAAGGACTTAGAGTTCTAGACTCTGTGCTCTTGGATTTATCTCATGAAATACCTTATTTATTCTTATCATAAAACAAGCTTGTGAGTAATATGGTAAAGCATCATATAATTTAATGATTAAAACAATAAAAAAAATTAAGTCTAAAATAAATCATTTGCTGCCTAGAAGCCCAGTTGACTTCATGTGGGCAAAAGACAATTGCTGAGTAGCTTTAGCAGCGTTATGAACTGTGCTTGCTTGAGAGATGCAGCAAGCTCTGCCTCTGGGCAGCACCCCAACGTGCAGAACTTGGGCACGTCACACAGACAGCTGAAGGGATGGGACTGAGCCTTCAACTAAACAGCTGGTAATATTTCACATTACCACCAGCACTTTGATGATTTGAAGATATCCTCAAATAATTAGGAAATCTGCTAATAACTGCAAATAGACTTACTTTGCCATATTAATCTGGGGAAATATTTAAAATCTCTTAGAAAAGAAAAAACAAAAAAAGTATTGTAATAGTACAATAACAGTACCACAACACTGTTCATATCTATATTCTGTTTTATATTTTTCTTCCTTGCAAAGCTGATTTCTGCATACTTTCAGGAAAGTAATGAGAATGCTTGGCAGTTGTAATGATACAATGTTTTAGTGATCAATTTCTGCCAGTTAAATAATTCATCAGTCTGCTGAAAAACTGCTTAAAATTTTTAACAGACTGACTTTGCACTTATTCTTCCTCTGACAGATTTAAATCCCCTTCTGTATTTCACGTTTTATAATCACTATATTTTTCTACAGATTTCTGGTCATTAAAAGCGGTGTTTTGGGTTCAGGAATTTTACATTATTCACTACAAGAATAAAGAGGTAATACAAAAGATCTAGTCAACGACACTGGAAACCACTATACATGAAAGCATTCAATGACTAAAACTTACTGCTGCAATATAAATAAACATTTTATGCTGCATCTTGAAGCAGAATAATAGGAGTTGCAGATAAAGTCTACTGATGCTAAATTGATACAGTGTGTTTTGGATAAGAACAGCATGGAAAGAGAGCAGTGAAGTCTCTTTTGATAAGCAGAGCTAAATAGTTTACTGCCTGAGATAAAAATAGGCTTCTAAAGGTCAAACTCTTGAATGCAATAGCCAAAAGAAACAGTACCACACCATTTACCTTTTAACCTTACTTCATAAAAGATTACCACGTGCTCTCAAAGATACAGACTAGACAGGGGTTATTCGTACAAACATATCCTGAAAAATAAGGCATTCCTCACTTTGTGCAGCTTTCCAGAACTTTTTTTTTTTTTTTTTCTTTTTTCTTTTTTCTTTTTTCCTTAAACAAAAACAATTCATGTCAGTCAAGATCTGGCTGAACCACAGTGCCTGGAAACAGAATTAAACAAGGAAAAAATTTAATCAACTCAAACAGACCAAGTCAAATTCAGTAAGAAATGAAATCAAAATGAATGACGTTCTCTCATTTCATTTAGAAATTCCAGCAGGCTTTTTGTTTTTTAAAATCACATGAGGGTATAAACATTGCAAACTTTCTATTTTCAAGTCCAGACATTTTGTTATTTCAAGAATTAGTATCCACAAAGAATTGATTTATTGCTAAACAAAGGGTTATTTTATTTATTTACTTAAAGAGTACCATGAACTGTATAGGATGACAACAGCAACTGTTTCTTCAAAAAGAAAAAAAAAGTTCCTTTCTGTAGGGTAAGCCAGTAGCTTATGTTCTTAATAGAAAAAGTACAACCATCACTTCCCATTCACCGGCTTGCAATGCACCGAAACCAGTAACTGGGACTGTTGCTTAGTTTTAATATGAACCACTGTTTCACTCCATCTTACCTCAGTTTAGCATTACCCTTTCTCATCTGTTCACCTCTTCTTTTTGTCCTCAGCACTTTGCTGCTTAGCAAACATTACTACAGACAAGGCCATGTCATTACTACTCTAAAGACCTTGCAGATGGTCAATATGTATTTCATAAAGCAGCAACTCTTACTGCCCTTGCTTCTGCAACCACTTTTGCTACACAAGTCTTCTCCACTCCCTCTTCTGGCATGACTTCACTCCAGCTTTCACATAATGCCTTAAATTCAGAAACATCTTGAAAAATATTTTGCATCAAGCAAATTACGTGATTATCTTTATATTAATTGTGACATAAAAACAACTATTCCGGAGTTTATGTATCATGGATTTCTATCAAATACGAAAACATAAAAAGTACATTTCATAACTAAACAGAAAATTTATTTCAAAAGCAGAAACAAACGCTGCACCATGTATACCTACCTACACATGCATTCGTTCTTTCAGAGCTTTCATTTTAAAGGTATAACATAGCAGTTCTAAGTACAGTAAAAAGCTACTTAAAGGTATACCTACACTGAGCAACCTACACAGAATTGAACTGCAAATATACCAGTATAGTCATAAAATTTACCTGACAAGATACTAAGACACAATTATCAAGTTTTGACCCTGCCTCCTCTAATATCTCAGCTGGAAAACAACGTATCATCATCTCTAACAGACCTATATGTTACTGTTAGCTCTTCAGCAATATATTATCCTATTTTTCAAGAATACTTGGTCTTATAGTACAGCAAATTTGGTCAAACAGCAGATGGGAGATAAACTCAAGTCAGATATAAAACATGAGCCATATTACTACAGAGACAACAGACTTTCAAAAATATCCAATATTGCTTTAACAAAGGAGTTACAAGCGATCAAACCCTGCATTTCCCTAAAGCAGAAACAAACATTTTTATGATGAATGCCATGATTCACAAAAGTGAATTAAATGGTCTACAGAGAGAGTATGGAAAGAGGATAATGCTGCAAACTACGCAGTCCTCAATATATTGGAAGCATGTATCTTTGGAAGTCCTCAATATATAGCACAGGAGTTACCTTACATTTTCACTGGTACTGTCAAAAGTACCCACGTGCAAAAATTACGTTTCCCCCATCAATGAAAGTGTACTTAAATCAATATAAATATACAAAGAAAGAATAATATTCACAGTAGATGAAACACTTCTATTCAGCACCCTTCCTCTGAGCTGCTTACCATGACATGACTAACACCCAGATGGACCAAAATGCTTGAGAGCCCACTCACTATGACGAAACATGCTTTTCTTGGTAGCAAAAATCCCACCCTGACTAAAACAGAAACACTCCTCAAACAGAGTCCCTTTGGTGACCTATCTGGGTCATAGAAGACAATATAATTGCTTCAAATTGAAGATTTTGTTGACCACTACCCTATTCCCTGAGTACTGGCTGACAAATTATGCGGAAAATTCACACCAAGAACGCATAATATGCTTTTTTTTTTTTTTTTTTTTTTTAAATAAGTAATTTTAAAAGTCTTTTTTACCTAATCACATATAAATTTGCAATTTTTGATTAATCACATTTGGATTAAGTATGTTAATGACTCAATACCACAACCATTTTACTATACATTCACTAGCGTACAGATCGTGTCACATTTGGAATGCAGATGCAATTCTCAATCCAAGAGCAGACTGCAAGGATAGTAAGACCAATAGTTTTGTTTTATGTATTCTGAAACATTTCACTGTGTTATTAGAAGCATATATAACTCATAAATGGGCTCAAAACACCAACAGCCTAAACCAAATCAAGGGTGCGTCAGAGAGCCTCCCACAGCTTGGAGTTAAACATTTAGGTATCCTGTTACTAGAAACTCAAAGGAAAACACATTAACTGACTTCAGTGAAACAGGAAACAGAATCTTTGAGTTTATCTTTGCTTCTGATTTGAGAGAAAACATTCTTGCAAGAAAACATCTTCCAGCAGTGAACTAAGAAGAAAGGAAATTGTACAGCGAATTGTAGTTATGCCTAATTATAAACTTGAGGAAAAGCTAAGAAAATTATTTAAAAATGGATCAGGAGAGTATTAAGCTATAACTAGATATCCAGTTGGACAAAGAGACCAGTAACTTCATTCAAAACAATTTTACATTAAAACATTCATATTACGTTGCTTGTTAATTGAAAAGACATATAGTAAGCCAAACTATAGAGTAGAACAAACTATAGCATAACATGTTTTTCTAATTCTTCAGATGCAATTTCAGGTGTTCAGTGCTGGAACAGTGCATTTTTTGCCTCGTGACTCCATTATTCCTTCCAGCAGATGCCCCAAGGGTGTATAGAGGGGAAGACACCCAGCAGGTAGCACCTGACTGTTTCCCATTTGTTTCTGGCACTAGAAATAGCAACGAGTTTTCTTGTGTGATGTAGTATCTCCACCCTCCAGCCAAGGAGAAACTCCACTGCATTTGCCCATGGGCTTCAAAGCTGCTCCTGGAGAATTAATTACCATCTCCACCCAAGTTCCTCTTGTTCCTCATAATTTTCTTTTCCCCACCCTCTTGGCTGGGGTTCCTGATCTTGGCACAAACCTTTTTTTCAAATGCAAGTCCAGTCCCACCCTTGTTCATTGCTTTCCACACTCAATTGCCAGCCCTCTCTTGTCACCACAAATCCTTTCATCTCTTTCAGTTTGCCTCCACCCTCCAATTCAGAGGTCACATCACTGCCCAGTTACACATAGTTCCATTTCATCTCTTCCTCAGCATCCTTTTCCTCACACTCTTCTGTATTCTCTCTTGCATCCACTTCTCCTTCCATTACCCCTTTGGCACAATCCACCTCTCTCAATAAATACATAATTTTGACATGAAGATTCCTACGTTTACATTCACACATCATCCTACACTGGTTTCTCTCTTTTCAACTCTATGAAAAAGCTACATTTTGTTTGGGGTGGTGCACCACTCATTGCCAAAAGCTGGCCTCCATCCCTTTGCTGGGAAAGCTGAGGGTCAGCAGGTCCCATCAGTCAAAGTACTCTAGTCTCAGGTTCCAAGGAGATTGCATCCAGCTCTCAAGTCCTCCCAAAAACAAAGAGCCAGTATTTTAAACTCTAACAAAGTCTTTGTTTCAACCATCATATTCAGTGGTAGATAACAGAATAGGATGCATTCAGCTTCAATGAAGATGTGTTCAGCTTTACCTCACAGAGTGTTGTGCCTCTATGCAGAAGGACATTTCGCTGTGATTGCATACTTCCAGTTCATCATCACACTAGCTGACAGGCAGTAAGTAAAACATTCAGAAATATTTTGATCTTCTTTTTCCTAAAGGTGCAAATACTGTAATGAACTGCAAGATGTTAAGAGTCTGCACTCAAAAGGAGCACTCTGTACCCAAAACTGATTTATCTTCTTACCAAAATCACTGATTATTGTGTCTGCTCTTTCCTCTGAGATCTACTCCCAGCAAGCCACCTGGAAGATGCTGCTATGAGAGTGTTTAGTAATGCACTAGCCCTCGCAAATAAGTCAACTGGGACTCATTTCTATGAATCTTGCTCACATTCATAGAAATACACAGAAACAAGGTTATTCAAGATAAAAAATAAAAAAAAATTAAAAATGGTGATGTGTCCTAGAGAAAGAAGATATTTCTGGTAGCTTTAGACAGAAATCAATTATTTTTTATTTTTCAGAAGTTTTATCTTCCCTGTGACAAAACAAACAAACAAACAAACAAAAAAAACAAAAAAACCACCACACAAAAAATAGAAAAAAAACAGTTACTATGGAATTGACAAAGCCAAGTAAGAGTGGCTTCCTGGAGACTTGTGCTCAACCTCTTAGTAAATTTGAGTATCTCAGGCAGTGCTTTCAAAACACTAGATGTTCAGAGATGGTAGCAGGTAGTCAAACAACAGCTAGGCAGCATGGGAACTCACCTGTAACAGCAGGCACATTGCAGGAATCATAATGAATAAGACAACTAGTTTAAAAAAAAACAAAGCACTCTTGTTTTCTTGATCCAATTTCTTAAACTGTCAAAACTGCAATACAGTTGCTAGCAAATACTTTGTAACATGCAGCTGTGGTTTGCAACAGTAATTTTTATTTTTTTAAGAAAGAAGCTAACAAAGAAAAAAATACAGCAACTACAGCACATGCTTAAGAGGATGTTTTTATGCCTCATGAAATGTGATCATACTGATTGGTCTTTCTCCAGTGGAACTTAGACAGTCTTTTCTACTGTCTACTTGCATAACACTTGTAACAATTAATCTTGGCTTATGCCTAAATTGAAATTTAATTGAAATCTGAGAATAGATGCAAAAGATACAAAGCACAGATACTATGTGATTGCATAAGCTAGCTTTCCCATGAAGCTAACCAATAATAATTTTAAAAGTAATAAAACGGGTAAATTCCTAGTTGTAGATGATCACTGAAAAATTTGTGTCAGCACAGCCTATCTATTCCAATTCTATGTTTAACATGCTTACATGGAAATTTTCTATTCAAGGAGCATGTGACTCAAAAAGTTAATATACGAATTATCTTCTACACTAAGGTGGTGAACTGCTTCTGAGGTGTAATTACAGTCAAGTAAGTACACACAGCAATGAAAATGTTGTAATGAAACAAGTACTTAAGCTATTTAGGGGACAGGAAAGGGGGAAAGACTGCTAGCAGGTCAATTAGCCCATCTATTAAGGGTTATTAGTGTCATTCAGAGAAATGCACAAAGTTCAGCAGTTCAGAAAATTAATGTATGAATAGTCCTTCTCAAGAAGTATGAGAAGCTAAAGAATCATGAACAACCTGACCCACTTGATTTTGTCAGTGTTCAATTTCTGTAATTTTTATGAGTCAGGTTGACTCTGTGAGCCTTTAAAAGTCAAAGTGCCAAGGTAAAATGGGCATGCTACAACTGCAGAGCCTTTGCCCCATGGGGAATCCTGCCCCATTTATCTGCCACATCTTTGCAGTTTGCCATTAAACATGATGTGCCCAAATGTGTCTATGACCAGACAATTACTGAGCACAGTCACAGCAGTAGGGCAAATAAGAGTCAAACGAAACAGAGAAATGGTACTCATGGGTTGGTTATAAATGATGACATGCATTAGTCATTTACATCCCAAGATAAAAATCTAGTTTATATAATCTTGACTTGCAGAAGAACCACATGCATAAACTACTTGTGCAACAAAAGATTTTTTCTGCATCATTTAGGAAAGCTCTTGTTTCCAAAACCCTTTGGAAATAACTTAATAACCTTATGAAATAAATAAACAGATAAAAAAAAAAAAAAGAACTATAAGGTTGCCTTAAAGAACAGAGCACATAAATACTTTCTATGCCAAGCATTATATACACGCACACACATAAATAAATACGATGTGCACTCAAAATAATTTGAACAAAAAAAAAAAAAACAAGAATAGTTATCTGTAAATTGTAGCTTACTTTGTTTGCTTCCAAAATGCCATGCAATTAATAGCTTTCAAATTACCAATGCTCAGAAGGAAGAACAACCTACTAAAAATGTGCAGCCTACCCTTTAAAATGCAACAACTTTAATCTGCTCGGTGGAGTAAGTGCCAGAAGAAAGAAGACATGATACGGACTGTAATTCAGAATAACAAAAGAAATACAAGGTCTATAGAAACCAAGAGACAAAATCTATCACGAAGGTGGTTTTTGACATAGATGATCCTATGTTTATAGGGGAATGTCAGTGTTGTATACAAATCAGATTACAAATGGATTAGATTTAGAGGATTAAACTACACGCACCAGCAAAGCTGGCATCCACAAAATAACCTTCTGCTAAATTAAGATCAGCTCAGCAGTCTGCAAAAGAGACACAAAAACCAAAGCTGTAGATTCATTCACACTTAAGCAGATTTTCCATATGCATGGTTGTCTGCGTCACACTCTTCTGTTCCAAGCTCATGAAGCCTGAAAGCTCTCACCTGTACAGGAGAGATGGCAACCAGTTTCTATGCCAAACATCAAATCCTTTCTGCCACCAACTTCCTTTTGACTGCGTTTCATTTGCTACTTACCAATCACAGAACCACAGAATTGTAGGGGTTGGAAGGGACGTCCAGAGATCATCGAGTCCAACCCCCCTGCCAAAGCAGGTTCCCTACAGCAGGTCGCACAGGTAGGCATCCAGGCAGGCTTTTTTGTATTTTCAGTGAGTTACACATCGGATTTTATGGAACTATCTCCTTTCATTCATGACACTACATGTCATGACTACATGCCCAACATACATCCCATTTTATCTCCAAGTCTTTCAGAACAAAATACAGACTTCATCAGGAATAACAATACCATTATTATATGTATAAAAAACCATCTCTCAAATCCTTTAATGTTCTTTTGTAAAAGCAAGAATATGCTGGAGACAAATTTGGAAGACATGGAGCTTTCTCTTTTTCTTCTACATGAAATTCAAGTTCCCTTAAAAATAGGAAAGGAGGGGGAGAAAAAAGAGAGAAAAAAGCAACTCGTACACACAAAAATGACACCCTTCAACCCCAAAGGAACCACTGCATTTATTAAGGCTTTGCCTATTCACCATTTCTGTTTTTAATTCTTTTGCTTTCCCAGGAGGTTTTTCAGTGTCAGTTCTGCTCATCTTTCCAAGCACACTGACATCTGACATTTTCCTCATTAGGGAATTTCTCCTAATTAGCTCTTAATTATATATATATATATATATGGGTTATTATATATAATAATATCTATACATCTATATATAATTTATTATATATATTATATATAATATTTTAATATTATATTTATTATATATTATATATAATAATATATATTATATAATATATAATAATATATTATATTATATATATAAAGGGTTATATATTTTTAGATGGCTTCCTCTCTTTCAAATTTTCCAATTCTGTTTAAACTTCCCTCTTTATACTAAGCCTTCTTCTTTCCAGTTTATTCAGTGTTACAGTTAACAATCACTGGTAGCAGCTGACTGAAAAAATGCTATTTAATGGACAAGTTTTTAGATTTTCATTATGTCTGAACAAAAGTTGCCTCTTGTTTTACAAATTTCAACAGCTGGGCACTGAGTGAATCAGGTACAAGTCATATATTTTTGCTATTTTTATTTTTATTTTTTTACTACATTCAGCAATTTCATCTAAGTACTACTACCACTCACTCATTTAAGTGTACCAGAGATCTACCAGCAACATCTACAAGCAATAATGCTCTTGAGATTGTAAGCAAACATTCCTTTTGAGATCTTGGAATGTGCGCTATTGTTTGATCACATAAATGAAGCATCACTGTGTCAAAATTTACATCAACGACTGGATTTGCCAACAAGTAGAGTTCCCAGCATTAGCAACTTCAAAATAATGTGCTTAGCAAAGAACAAAAATTGTTACATTAAAAAGATAAGACAAACTGCCAAACTCAAATTCTTCCATGGACAGATGACAAAAAGCAAAAGGTGAATTCCATCTACTGTATTTGAGTAGTTAAGAACAAAAATACCCCACTGCTACATGTGTGCAACATTTCTGGTGCTAAGTTCTCTGAAAAGTATTGCCGTATGAGTGCTATACTTTAAGTAACATTCGCTTTTTATCAGCTTTGCAATGAAGAAAAAGCTGCTGGCAAAGAGCTGAAATGTGGTAATACATTTCCTTATTAAAGTTTACCTGCAGGTGCTGAAGTGAAATGAGTGAGTAGCTCTGATTTTGCAAATGCAGCAGTCTGTAGTTAAGAACACTGCAGTCCATACCCCAATAACACATTAATGCCCATGGAAATGGAAGAGAACATGGCTAAATCATTGTAAAGTGAGGGACTGTAACTTCTAAAGTACAGTATCTGTAGCACAAGGAAAGTTTCCAAACCCTTCTGATATTCCAGGTACTCTGCTTTAAACCAATGTTACTTTTTTTGCAATATTACAATGCCTTAAATCAATGATAATACCAAAATGCTGACTAAAACCTTTTTTCTTGCAGTCCTCATAAACATGAAAATACAGATTTCTAACAAACGGCTCAAATTTAAAAATTGAAAAATCCTGTTACAAGAAAAACAAACAATGATATGTGTGAACTGTAAGGATGAAAATAGAAAAAAATTAATTGACTTGATTTCACAAATGTAAAATTCAAGGATAAACATTAAAAAAGCTATGAGAAAATTAGCAAGTGAAAATTAACACGGAAGAAAAAGTGAGTGAGAATGTGAAAAAAAAAATTACTTGTCCTCTATTTAAGGAGAAGAGTACTCACATGAGGAAATGGTAAGTCACTGAAGGATGAAACAAGACCGTTGGCAAATGCTACCATAAAAAAAAAAAATAAACCTCTTCAACTTCTCTGGGATCCCTACAGCAAGCTACCCAAAACAGAGACAAAAGTTTCTCTGATTAGGAAAAATAAATTAGCACACTTAACTACATCTTACATTTAAATAAACTAATGTAAGCTTAGACGAGGCATGACACATGGTATGGTACCAAAGAAATTAAATTGATGAAGTGTTCAATAGAAAAACTAGGAGGGAACCAAAATCTCAACAGCTTCCTCATAATTTACTCTCATCTAGATTATTACTCTTGTCTGGTCTACTCCCATCAGAAGCAAAGCACGTCTGACCTCATCTATAATCTGAGCTAATCCTTTAATGTGTTCTCCAGCTACTCCAGTTCCTCTTAGCTTCACTTAACTAACCCACCTCTTAACTCACATTTTAATTAGGGGATTTTTTCTAAACTAGATCATTTTCCCTGAAACTAGCAGCAGCAGAAGCAGATCAACATGCTAATCTCTAGAAACTGCAGCCCACTTTCTTGTCTCAGCTGAAGACAAAAGGAAAAGTACAACCCAGGTCAGCTTCGAGCTCCTGTTCCTTCATTCCTTCTCGGAGCCCCATGCCCCCAATTTATTCATTTATTTCACTGCAACTGCTAAAATACAATATTGAACCTAACATATCTAGAACTGATCAATATGGTATACACACCATGGTATACACATGGTTTCTCATTACCTTATTCCTGGCCAGGATTTGGAAGCTACTTCAAATTTACACTGTTTCACCTTCACACCTTGGTAATGTCACCCACACATTCCTTCAACTCTCTGCCTCTCACACATCTGTCACCATTGAGGAGTCAGCCTCCTCCAGTTTCTGATGGTTTACAGAGCTTCAAAACCTAGTTCTGCCTTATTCATTCTCCTGCTCGATGTGATTTTTTTTGTCATTTTTTTTTTGCTTTGTTTTTACAGCTCCATTTCTTGCGAAGTAAGAAAAGTAACAAGCTCTTGTTCAGGTGCTATACGAACACAGGCTAACTTTAAGCATCCTGCTCCTAGAAGGACTAACCTGAAAACAGCGATTCCATGCACACATTTACTGGAGCATTTACTAGAGAACAGAGGAAGAGAGCACACTGTAGATGTCCAATCAGATACTGCAACCCTAATCCATTGTCTTTGTTCTCAGACTGGCAATGGGAACAGGATGGGCTGGAGGGTGGAGAGGAAGGCATGAAGAATACTTTCACACATTGCAGAAACAGCAAACATTTTATCATGACAGAAATGTCTATACATTTTTCTGAAACAACATACACTACAGCTGCTAGAACCTCTTTTACTTACTGACTTGCAATTTTTGGGCCAGAGATTTAAGTAATTTGCCCAAAAATTAAAAAGAACTAGACAGCAGATCTGAAAACACAATCTGGATAGCCTTTGGATCCAACCATACGCTGTTTCTTCCTACTTTACATGCACCCTATCTATGATGTTGCAAATGCACGCTTTAGGAAATCTGTGCTTTTCAACATCTTCTGGCAGGAGGCTGTCCAATAATGCTAATATTACTGAGGGCTGCTAATAAGTAATGCTAACTTAGAAGACAAGTAAGCAAGCAGTTAATCTACATTTGAACATAAAAGAATATCATTCTACTGAGCATTTTAAAATACTGCTTGAAAGCACCAAGTCAGCCAGGCCTAGTAGTAAGCAGCAATTCCATTGTGAGTCACGAAAGCATTAAGTCCCCTGCTTCCTTCTTAGATGCCAGAGTTCTGTGGTAACAGAAGTATTGAAATCTGAATGTCAAATCTCATTCAGAAACAGAGAGGTTTGACTGTTTGCCAAAAACAGGGAAGGTACTTGGCTCATTTGATAAAAATTTGTCTTCACAAAAAAGAAAAAAAGATTTTTCAGAGGTAACCCATGTCACTTTAACTTGCATTTGCAACATTTAAGAAACTGGACATATAGTAATAGGCTAGTTAATTTGTTGCTGCAGACTTGATGTCTAGACAAGATAAGACATTTCAAGAATCCCTGCTCCTCATGCTCATAAGGAACAACAAAGAGATAGCCTTTTGTGTAACACTGCCAGCAAATTGCTCCAATTGTGAATTTAACACCAGGGACATATTTGTCATCACTTCCGAAAAAACACACTTCAGCACATTGCATATTAAAAGCATAAGCTGATACTTAACTATATAAAAACAGAAACTAAACAAATTAAAAAATACATTAATGTATATTGCATATCAGATGCAAAAGTATAAGAAGTGTGCAAAATTGTTACATCAGCAACTTGTGAACACTCATTGATCTTGACTTGCCAATGCCAAATTCTCTGCTATGCTATTTTTGAGTAACCAGACCAGTCTCAACCATGCTGACAACATACACCAAATTTCAAAATTATCACTGTGGAAGAAAGAATGACATGTTCAAGAGCGTAAGGAAGTGCTTACCTCTCAAGCAAACAGAGCTAATTAGCTCACTACTTTTGTTTTCGAAAGCCCTCTTTCTGATTGCTTAAAAACAGAATATCAAAAACCACATCATTTATCAAGACTGTGGACATATTAAAACATGAGACACACCAACACTGCAGAATTCTCATGTTGTACAAAGAATCACAAAGAGGGAACAGAATACAGACCAGGATGGAAGAGATCAGTTTTCCCAGTGCTTGCTGTGCAGAAGTGCCAGGAAAGGTCCAGTTGCCAGCTGCCAAGTGGCAGAGGCAGCAGAGGCAGCAGGTCCCAGGGCAGCTAGCTGGGGGACCTCAACCCTCTCCTGAGGGCAGTTGAGCCCACTCCAAGGGGAGCAGGTCCTGATAAGCAAGTGAGACCACCCAAAAACAGGGAACCAGAGCAAGGAGATGGGACTCTGCAGCTCAAGGATGGGGAACTGCCAAGATGAGCTGGGAGCAGAAGCCTTTGGTGGGGAAAAGAAGCACTTTGTGCAGAACAGTATACAGGACTGCAATGGCAGATGAGCTGAGAGAGAGACAACACTGAAACAGTGGAAAAGGCTGTCAGAAGAAACAGCAGTCTCCCTCACTGGAAATATTCAGGACTTTACTGAGCTCTCAATGGCCCACTCCAAGGCCCTGCTTCCAAAAGGGTATCGGTCCAGGTGAGGTCCCCTGTGATTCTGTCACTAAACTGGTCATTTCAAAGAAGAGATAAGAGAGTTCCAGGATCTCTGGCCCCAGTTCAGCAATGTGCTCAAGGTGCCCATGCATCTTCAACCACACCTTTTCTTCTCAATTGATTAATCAGTACCACAAGCACAGCATAAACTGTATTGAGAAGTTCATCCAAATAACTTTTAGTAAGCAGTTCACCATAGGACTGAAAATTCAGTTTCCATTCAACTCTTTGCTGCCTCTCACCTTCCTTGTTAGTATTGGAGAGCTCAAGTCACTCAGAACGCACCTAAGTTTACTTTGAGATTCTGATAATTCAAAGCCAGTGCAGCACTGTACCAAGTAAGGGTGGAAGACTCACAGCACATCAAACCATGAAAACATCGTAACAAGTTTCCTGTATTCTTTTTTTCTACCTCCAACCTAATTCACAGTACTCCATTTTATAACAAACAAGAATTTTGTTCAGTTTAATAAAATGCACCAAAGATGCTTCCAGCATCATAAAATCTGATTTTAATTCTGTGGAAGCTGACACCTTCAATATTCAAATTGACAACGGGAGAAACCGGTTCTGTGAAATCAAAATATCTAAGTTATTCCTCAGGCTTTTCTGAATGAAGCTTCTAAAAGCATTGTTTTATAAAACGTAATCTAGATTCCTCTAGAGATAAGTATCAACACTATCAAACATAATAACATTAGATCACATTGAAAACAAGATTTGTTTTTATGCCCAAATTTTCATCAGCCTTGACTATAAGCCTATCTATAGAACCTAGGGGCACACACATCTTCATGGGAAATAAACCAATCGTGGTTTCAGTACCAGCAGCTAAACTTTCCCAATTGTTGTTTTCTGAAAAATCTGCTCCTACTCTACTTTTTTCCCCACATTTTTCATTTTCCCATAGTCATAAGTTTATGTATAAGGTGTGAACACACAAACTGGTCATTGACACAAAGACAAATTGCATGATGATCCTAGTAGTTATAGCATGCTCCATCCTAGCCAGACTCACAAAACATGAAGCCATGTTCATACAAAATAATATAAAAAAAAGAGAAGAAAAGTAAATGAAAGAAAAAATACACAGAGTAGAAATTTGCTTTTCATTTATCAAGAAAAAGGAACAAGTTTACAGGATAGGAAATGGACTCTCATGCAAAAGAGCAAAAGCTACTACAACTCAGACAGAAGAAACCTAGAAAAAGCTTTATAAGATTACCCCCAGACTACAAGACTTCTTGAAGAGTATTATGAAATAATCATGAATTAGTGATTTGTATTTCCTAGGTATCACAGGAACGCATGAAAAGATTGTAAATGCAAGTTTGAAGAAAGTCATCTCTCCTGCCTGAATTAAAAATTTTAAATGCTTCTTCCAGATTTGGGCAGAGTTGTTCTGAAAAGTTAGAAAATCTCCAAACTCTACATTAACAGCAACATAACTACGGAAAAAAATACTTCAGACGTTTACGACAAATGAAACTGAGCAGATTACCAGAGATATTTTCCCCACTGTAAAGTGATATGATAGCAAAGACTAGTAAATAAATAAATTTCTACTGAGCTTGCTCACAGACTGGGCATTACAAGAGAAGCAACACAAATCTTGTTTTGTATTCAATCTATCCCCAAGCACTCTACATAAAAGAGAAAGAATTTCTGAAAAGCATTCCCTTCTCTCATCTTGATATCAACACTGCAGTCTAAGAAAAATGTAAAGGCTCTTAATCCTTGAAAACAATTACGCAGGAACTGGTATTCAAAGCTGATTAAAACAACAACAGCCTGCTTCCAGTGTTCAGTCCCCAAACTGTACATATTCTAATTAAGAAAATTTACAGAAATCATTTTCGATAAATTCACAGAAGCACAGAATGGCCAGGGCTAAAGGGATCTCAAGGATCATGAAGCTCCAACCCCCCTGCCACATGCAGGGCCAACAACCTCCACGTTTAACACTAGACCAGGCTGCCCAGGGCCCCATCCAATCTGGCCTTGAACACCTCCAGGAATGGATGGGGCCTGCAAAACCTCTCTGGGCAGCCTGTTCCAGCACCTCACCACTCTCATGGTAAAGAACTTACTTGTTCTCATGTAAAGATATATTTTTAACTGCATTTAGAATTACCTGTTTATATTGGATTTTGGAACAGTTACTCCAAGCAGCAATCATTTTGTTGTAAAAGTACTTGATTTGGAAGGGACCATTAAAGGTCATCTACTCCAACTCCCCTGCAGTGAACAGGGACACCTACAGCTAGATCAGGGTGCTCAGGGTCTGGTCCAGCCTGATCTTGAATGTCTCCAGGGACAGGGTACCCACCAGACCCCTGGGCAATCTGTTCCAGCTCGTCCATATCATAAGAAACTTTTTTCCTATAACCAATCTCAATTTCCCCTATTTTTGGATGAAAACATTTCCCTTTGTCACCACAGACCCTAGCTAAACAGTCTGCCTCTTTAGACACTGAAAGGTCTCCATCAGGTCTCCCCAGAGCCTTCTCTTCTCCAAGCTGAACAGCCCCAGCTCTCTCAGCCTGTCCTCATAGGAGAGGTGCTCCACTACTTGAATCATTTTGTGGCCCTCCTCTGGACATGCACAAACGGGCCCATACCTCTCTTGCACTGAGGACTCCATATCTGGACACAGTACTCCAGGTGAGGTCTCACCAGTGCAGAGGAACAGAATCACCTCCCTCACCCTGCTGACAATGCTTCTTTTGATGCAGCCCAGGATATGGCTGGCTTTCTGGGCTGTGAGGGCACACTCATGGCTTGCGTTCAGCTTGCCATGCATAATAACAGTTGTTACATTTAAGATGAAGAAGACTACAGCTAATTCCCACGTGCAGATAAATGCCATACTTCTTCAGTAATATATCTGAATGCATCTCTGTAGACAGATGCCATCACTGTATTGCCTCAACAAATTAGATTACATTAATATTATGCTCCAAGGAGGAGAAGAGAAGAGAAAATAAAGATATTTATAGCAGATCAAGCCATTACACAAGCATTGTATCAGTGCCAAAAAGCCAACAGGACTCACCTGCTCTATCTCCTTGGTTTTAGTTGCAATTGCTTTTGAGCGGCAAAGATGCTGGTTATCTTCATATAATTCTGTACTGTCAGTTACATTTGCTTCTGTTTCCTCTGTTTGTTCGACATATAATGGAGCTGAAGAACCAGCCTTAAAAGAAAAGGAATTTTCAAGTTTTAAAATAAAAATAAAAATGTCAAAATGTGACAGCAAAAATAAAACCCAAATATATTCGATTAAAAATGACTTTGCTTATCAAGACCATTAATGAAGCATTATTGCTACAATCTAACAGTTACAGAAATACTGATTTTGTATATGCAGAAAACATGACATAAAAAAAAAAAGTGACTCAGTCTTAATTGTAAGGACAACAATGACAGATAACCCTTATCAGCCCTTCTTCTGAGAAGAAACTTCTACAGTTGTTATTTTTAACATCAACCAGCGAGGAATCCACAATGAAAGTGGGATTAGATTTCTGGGGAAAGATAAAGATAAAAAAATCAAAGGTAAACAGTCAATGACAAAATCAGAAAGAACTCTTGCAGCATTCAGTGCTATGGGTTAAATATTAAAGGAAAAGAGACACCTACTGTACAGCGAGAGAAAACATGCACTTAGAGGATTCCTGAAAATATCAGAAATCTTACAGAAGTACCAAAATTGTACAGGCTTCCTTCTAATATGGGAATTAAGACAGTATTCCCGCCCCAAAGAATATAGACTCCTACTTCAAGGACATCAAGCAGTCTAAATAGAAGATGGAGAAAGAAAAAAATTACTACAGTATATTTAATTGCATTATTACACAACAGATTTGTACAATATATAATAGTTTGGGAGTTGCTTTTTTGTTTTTTTGTAATAAGACTTGAGAATTTGAAGTAGATGCATAAAAATGTTTTTAACTGCTCAAAAATAAAGAACTGGAGAAACTTAAGACTTCATTAATGTGTAAGAGAAAAGCATTAGGAATAAAAAAAAAAGTTGAAGCAGTCCTATAAATATCTGCTTAAAACTCAGAATCAATATAAACCATTAACACCACACGTGGAATCTCTTTATTGCAGTAGATCAAGAAATGCCTGAGAAAGAGTAGAGGATGCTAAGAACTTCAGCATAACACAAAGTCCGACCATTACGTAAGATAAACAAACTGGAAAAAAAATATCAAACTATCAAAATATCAAAAATAGCAACTCAGACACGACAGCCTATCAGTCAAGGCCAGAACTATCTTTTCTTCTAGGATTCATAATGAAATATCTCACCGCCTTCATTAGCGAGCCCACAGAACACTTTTTCAGTCAGTAAATCATCTCAGACTCTGTCACAACAGCCACTGTTTCATTATGAACCTTTCTCCCACTGCAATGTCCTCTAAGGCAGAATCAATTTAACCACATGGTCCATTCTGTTCTTCCCTCCACTACATTGCCTTCCCCTCATCAAGAAAAGGAGTTACATTTCTCTTCAGTGTTGCTCTCCTGAATCTCTCTACAAATAGAACTGTCCATGCATGTATCTCCATATGGCATCCATGCTAGGATCCTTTTTCTTCACTCCACCATATATGCTTTTTTAGTATTATTATTTTAATTTTGATTTTTTTCTGTTTTTAGTCTCTTTTTCCTGGAAGGAAATGAACAGCTCTTTTATCCAATCCTCCCATCCAGTACCAAGAAGTTGTTAATACAGTCAGCCATTAGACCAATGGACATGATTTGAGAGCTCAGATCAATGTGGATCCAGCCCAAATCTAGCTCTTAGTTTCCCCAAGGGTGAAGTACAAAAAGGAAATTCAGTGCTTCCCAAGACATTTATTTTCCATCTTACCATTTACAAAAAGCCTGCGCATTAACTATAAAGTTGATGAGAAGGAATGCTGAAATGATTGCAGGATTAAACCAGGCTACTTTATGAAAGACATTACACGACTTTTATTTGTGTCAAATCAAAGGAGGTAGACGCTAGTTAAAACACATCATGCTTAATAGAGCCTTGCTGCCTTCTGTTAGTCAGAAATTACTGTCTATCAATCTCATTAGCCTTAGTTAGTTGACTATGAAAATCCTGGCCGTCACATAGTATCTGACTAAAAGACAAAAGACATAACAATGTATGTCAATTTGTTCGGGGCAGAAAGACAGGAAAGCCTCAGAAGTGATTAAGTTGTCTCAGGTGACAAGGGCTCTCTCAGAAGCCTCATTCCTTTCCCAATAGGCGCTGGGCTGAGTGCTCAGGTGGTCTCAGAATTGACATCAGCAATCCCTACTAACTTTCTACAGTCAATCAAGTAGATCCCGTATCTGCAATGACACAGGATCCACATCTGACTTACTCAAGAGCAAGAGGTTTGTAAGCTCCTTGCCAATCTTGCCACATGACCACTTGCCAAATTAACTGCAGTAACAAAATAAACAACTTAGCTTTCTCAAGAGGTTATTAACAAGCACTTGCCTGCTGTGCCAGTAGAGCAGTAAAAAATGACCACTGAAAAGAGCTATGATCACACTTCAATATAGCGAGAGGCAAAAGACAAGGAGGAGAAGAGCAGATAGCTATAAATTGACAGTTAATTAATGTTGAGTATTAATGAAACAAAAGATCTGGGAAAACAATTAAATCAGTCAGACAATCAACAACAATAGCAAGGATAAAAGCCTGATATTTAAGATGAAGAAGGACTGCTCCTAAAAGGGAATAAAAGACGTGGCAGAGTGCCATGGCATGGATCTAAATTCAGTTAAACAGAGTTTCTCTTCTGATCTGAGGTTTTACATAAACACTTACATTTTAATTCAGTAGAGTCTCTAGCTAATTTTAGGGACCTCAGTAGGCAAAGCAACTTACACCAGTGCAAGAAAGTTCCTTGGAGAAACTCGAGCAGAGATGGAGCCTTATTTTGTCAACTGTAGTTCAACATAAATTCAAGGCATACTAACAAAACCCACTATTTATATGTTTTGTTTATTTGTTTGTTTTTAACAACAAAAAAAACCCACAAACACATGGCTTTAGTCCCTCTCTCTCACTTTCAACAAACATTTGATAGCACAGGCAGACAAATCCAGAGGTGATTTATAAGATGCATCTTTCAGGAGTGCCAAAAACCAGGAGGTTACTGTTGTAACACTTCAAAATAAATCAGTTAATACTTCTGTCTTACCTCATACTCTGTTCTTTCCGATAAATTGTTTTCATCCTTTTCTAACCTCTCAGCTGCCCATTTGCTTGCAGCTTCTGCGAGTTCCTTTTCTGATAGTCTGTTGCCCTTCTCCATAGCCTGAAAAAAAAAAAAAACAACAAAAAACAAACATTACAGTGAAGGCTCCAACATGAAATATACTTCCACGTGTAAAGTCATCTTCTAAATTAAAATAAATAGTTATTCAGCTCCCCAAAGCATTTTGAAATGGCAAATAAGGAAGCTGAAGATGTTGTTTGTTGACTTGTTAAAAGAAAAACAGATAAATAAAAACCAGTGAATTTCAGGAAAATGTTAAAATGCACCATACTTTCAGAATCAACATTGTTGTTCTGTCATTTTTTTCAAATTCAGAGGACAAATAACCAAAAAATTATTTGACACCAGTTGAGTTCAAAGACAGATGGATCAAAAGGACACTACAGAAAAATCAGACAAGTATGGATTGATTTAGTAACACAATATAGTTTTTAGCCATGAAAGGTTGTAACAAATTAAAACTGAACTATTCAACTCTGTATATGGAACAAAACCTAGGCTAATTAGGAACAGAAAGTTCATGCATTTCAACTGTTGTAAGTTAGCTGAATTAAAATTAATAATTTCATACTTGGCTGAAATGTTGATCACTAGTAACAGAATCATTCACAGGGAAATGGTCTTATAAATAGTATTCACAATATGATTTCTTTGAACATTATTTGTATATATATGTATTAGAGCAGACAAGATAATGGCAAATGTCCATGTATTAAAAGCAGTTTAGAAATAACTAATTTTAAAGATCTTGTTACCTCTATGAGAGAATTTTGTGCCACTGCCTCTGTAGAATCTATGCATCTATCCAAGAATTTATACAACTCTAGCATTAAGAGCTGCCACAGATGGATATCAAAGAAAGATACAACTGCCCGAAAAACGTTGCCACAAGTTCCCAGTTGTTCCACTGGGAAGGAAAATCAACAACAAAACAATCCTCCCATACACACTTTATCATTTTTTCCAAATTACATAAATGGTCAGAGGAAGCACATACTCAGCAGTTCCTTAAAGGACTGTGTGTCATAAAGACACAACATTTAACTAAATCCAGAAAATAAGTGGGATACAATGTTTATCTGAGCAGGAATCCCTCCTTATTAGTCTGTAATTTAAAACAATAGAAATTAGCGAAGTCCAGAGGTTGCAGAGATTAAAAGAAGTCCAAAGTACAGATAAGGTACTAAGAGGGTTCCTAAGAGAAATGGGCAATATAATTCAAAGAATAATTAGCCCAGCTACCTTTCCAAACTACACAATTACTCATACACTTCCCCCACTACTAACTATCAGCAGCCAACTTTTTTCTCCTCTGCTCTTATTCCCCAAGGCACACACAACTTTTACCCACAACCTAGCTTTCCTAGCTGCCAGAAAATCTTGTATCACAAATTTCTCCTAGTCCCCAAAAATAGCTCTGGCCAATACAACCAAAAGGAAAGGACCAATATCTCTGTCACCAATTGTTATCTTTGCATGAAATGAAGACAAATAAAGTCTCATATGACTTACAATATTCCACGAGCCATAAGCATCAACTAATTACTCTAGTAATGGAGTAGAGGGAAAAAAAAAAAAAAAAAAACCACCTGTTCAATTTATTCTGACTAAATTATTCAGACTGCATGGCAATAAAATACATATTAAAAATTCTGAATGCATTTTATGTATTAAGTAATAGGTTTTCCACAGATAAGCTACACTACAATGTAAGAGAAAATTAAAAGAACAGGGTCACGTTTTTAGAGAAAAACATGAAGAGAAGCAAGAAGTTAACTGCTTAGTGGAAAACTTTTTTTGTACTCTAAGCAAAGGTGTCTTCACATTTTTTTTCTTGGGCATAACGTAAGAACAGCAAAAACCTGTCAGTTTTCTGCTATCTTTACTGGGAAATCTTCCTTGTCTCACACATCTGCTCTTTGCTTTAATTATATTGCACACAACCTCCAAGGCTTGTAGTCCAGACAGATATTAAACAAAAACACAAAAGATGTCATGCAGTAGTCAATTAAACAGGTGGTTAAGATCTGATAACACCAACCTGTATTAATTCACATGCATGAATATGCAAAAAAAAGAAATCATAAACGAGATTAAAAAAATACCTTTTCAGATTTGCATGTAGTTACTGAGCTGAAAAGAGATATTGCTGTGGAAGCAATACAAGTATTTCATAGTTAAATTATTACTTAGAGCACTGAAAATTATCTCCTTTGATCTATAAAACAAAGCATATGACTGTGATTTCACAAGCCTGAATAGATTGCAAGACCCAGACCCTAGTGATGTTTATCATGTTTTGCCACAACTTTTTTGGTTGTTATTTCCAAGTCAATGAAGAGCTATAACTTAACTGGTTAGTGGAATGCAGCCATCACCCCTAAGAGGCTCCACTGATAGAAAACAGTAAATTATTGATATATCTGGTGCTTGAAAGAGACAAGCAATATAACGTCACTGAAGCAATTCTGTTTCTGCAGCTGATGTACACCCAATAAACGTTTGTGTTCTCTGGAAAAATTCCTTCAATCAAATGGAAATTTTTACTTTGTGTAGTTAATATCAAGTAGGTATAAGCCAAGCCCTGGCAAAAATAAAATCAATGCAGAACACATCAGGACTGATAGGAGAGGAAAGCAATATGGTTAAATAACTATAGTTCAAGTTCACACTGCATCTATATACTGTAGCAAAAGATTTTGCAATATCTCATTGTTCTCTTTGTCCTATTAAGGACTTGATATTAAGCTGCAGCACGTTAAGTCTGCAAGCAAAATAAGCGAACTAATTACAAAGTTGCTTTTATAATCCAAATCAGTGCAACTTCTGCCTAGTAGCTTTTATCTTACTTTCCTTATTTACATCACCGAAAATACAGTACTTACCTCCCCCCCTTAAGGATAATGGTAATTAACTAGTGCCTAGCACAGCAATTCTAAAAGAGCTGTACATGGAATAAGTACTTAGAATGACATAACATAACACAACCAAAGCTTGAGTTTTTTTTTTTTACCCACTTAATTATTTCCTTCAGTCTCACTTTCTCACAAGAATACCTTTCTTTCTTTGTTGTTTTTTTTCCTTTTTTGTTTGTTGTTTGTTTGTTTCCCCCCAAGCATTCCACTGTTTTTATTACAAAGACTTCCAGAACTAGGCTACTACTGCTTAGGGAAATGCTACTTTTTAAGAGAACCTTACTCAGAATATATTGCAGTGTTTCTTTATTCTTCATTAAAGTAATTCTCAAAAAAAAGAAAAATTTTTAAAAAAGGGAAAATATTCCAGTACAAGTGTTGATTTTAACCTCAAGTATAATTTTCAAGCAAGCAGTCTGTGGTGTGAAAATGCTTTTATTGCCACAAGACAGCCAGCACAACACTGAATGCTGATTGTTCATTAGTGTTTATTAGTTTGTCTCTTTAATTAATTAGCAAGACTGTAGTTGGTGCTCAGACTACAAGTTTTTTTTGTATGGGAAATTAAACCACATTATTTAGAAGGTAAAAAGGAATTTACTAAGCTGCTTTGCAATGTGGCACTGCTCCCAGTGAAACACTATCATTCTTTTCACGTTCTCCAGCAGCCCTCTCCAAAGCCAAAGCTGCTCTTCACATGACCTTCCCCATTTGTCAGACACTTCAGCTCGCTTTTTCCAGATCCAGTCACAGATTAAGCATCACTCAAGGATGGAGTTCAGTTCAAGTACAGGTGTGTCTATTCATCTATTGTCCCTAAAAACTGCTTACTTAACTTTATCATGGAATCACCAAGGTTGGAAAAGACCTACAAGATCATCCAGTTCAACCATCCACCTATCATTACCAATATCTCCCCACTAAACCATGCATCTTAGCACAACATCTAAACATTTCTTGAACTAATATCCTTGCCATTCCTTTTCTAGCACACTCTGGACTTCAGATAATAACAATTTAAAGTCTGTGCAAAATGCCCTACCTCAAACAGGACAGTGACTACAGAATAAAGGACTATTTGTATCATCAGATACACAACATTAACAGCACCTTCCTGCTCAGTAAGGGAAAACCAGCTTCTGCTGGGTTGTAGAGCAATATAAGTTACTCTGTCCTTAACAGCTGCATACAGTGTCTCCTTCCAGGTGATGCAAAACATACATATATCCAACAATGTGCAATCTGAAGCCACGGTGAGAAGTGCTTGAAAAGCAAAATTCACCTTTGATGTGGGTAGTGCTGTGGAGCCCGATGGTGATGCATCTCTTGATGTTTTCGACGACTGAACTGAAGTCCTCTCTTTACCTATAATTTTAAAAATATTAAGACTTGCAAAATTACAGTAAGCACATATCTTGCAAATATATTTATCGGCTTTTAATATTTTGCACGAAAACTGTAATGAAATTTGCTCAGCTCATGAAATCTACAGCCTCCACTATCTGATAAATCTTGGTAACATTCCTTTCTCTCTATAAAGAGAGATAGTTATTATACATGGCATATTTAGGAAAACTCCACTGCTCAGTATTTAACTGAAGAGCATGTCAATATGACTTGGTGAGATGATGTGGTTTTACTCTCTAATGTTCCTGTTATAAACTTAACATTAACAGGTGAAATTAAAAATTTCTTTATTTCTATTAGCTATCAACCCAACACTCCAAAAAACCAGACAGTATAGGAACTAGTTCAGCAGGTCGCAGTATGTTGGAAAGTATTGCAGGGGGAAAGTCTTACATTCCACGAACCACAGGTTAGATTCTCTTTGTATTATCAGGGATTTTCTTGTAAGCATTCAAATCAGCCAAATAACAATTCAAATTCACTGGCTAATCACAGTCCATGCACAGCCTTGCCAAAGACTGGCTCCTGGAGCCTGCAGCAGCAGAACCAGTTGCAGTGCACACTGCTAGCTCTCAATCTGTGGTCCATGAATTACATCTAAGCTATCTGCAAAAAGTAATTATGAAAAACACACTGGTTCTCAGTAAGCCTACATTTACTAAACTATTCACATTTACTGGAAATTACTTGACTTTTCACAAAAGGAAAATAAAGCAGACTTATCTGGGCTTCAATTAAGCTTGTATCAGCTCACTTAAGAAAGGAATGAATTAAAAACAAGTCTACCAAGCACTTATAGAAATCTGGATACGAATTATTTCAGGATAATTTTTTGGAAAACCAACATGGTTTTAAATTAATGAGACCAAGCTTAATGCAAAATCTCAATCCTAACAGCCACGCTATTTTTACCCAATGTTATAAAATGAGACTACTTAAGTGCTGTGTATTTTCAAATGCAACTACCTATAAAAACAGAAGGAAAATTCTATGCCAAGTGCATACTTTTCACAATAGGAAATATTTAGGAAAGGTTTGAGAAGCTGGTCTTCTATTGTTTGCCACATTTTCATACCAAGTATGTAGTGTGGAGAGTTAACACAAAGCAAAGATCAAACAACTGTCTCTCAGAGACAAGTGAGTTACAAGTACAATGATGAAGACCTACTAATGCAAAAATCTTCACAGCTACTGATAGCTCTTTCTAAAACATTACTGAAAATAGCTGGAGAAATTACTTTGACAAAATAAACGTTTTAAACCTCACTTGATTCCTTGATTTTAAAACATTGCTAAATGGAAAACGCATAAAAACAAAACAAGCAGCTATACAAGCAGAAGATGAACTACAAATTACCTTTAATCATGAAACATTAAATTATGAAAAGAACAATGAAAGCAAAAGCCATGAAAAAAAGCTCCTATAAATGCAACACGTGTGACAAATCTAAAAAATGAAGATAAAATTAACATCTTCAATCTGCCACACTCCATAAAGCAGTATCTCTCTGACATCACCAAGTAACACAGAAGTTTTGCTCCTTTGATACCTGTCCTTCAGCCTCATGACAAGCCACCACCTTTTAAAAAAAAAATACACTAAGTATTTTAACTCTGCCTTCTACAAACCTCCTTAATCACAATGGAGTCCTTAAAGACTACCTGAGTTGAGTAGTGTGTGGGAACTGCTGAGTCACGGCCTCTGATTGATCACTTGAGGCGAGCCATGAGTCAGCCAGAGGAGCACAGCTGAAGGCAATTCACCTGTGCTGCTGGAAGGGGTTGAGCCAGGCTGCACCTCTCCTAGACCTATTGAAGAGCTGGCTACCAGCAGGGAAGGATCTCTTCTGGAGATCTGCTGTGATGGAGTTTTGTAAGCAAGCCCAGGATATGGATAAACTTTCTATCCTCTTTTTGTTATCATAATCTGATTTGCCTAACTCTCTTGTTTATTTTGAAATTATAACATCTTAATGTTCATTGATTGTACAAGTAGATTGTAAGTTTGTGGTTGAACAGATTGAATTATCTGAGGGTGGCAGTAAATTATTCAAAATTAAGAAGGGAGAAACTGAATTTGAAGATCTTGGTAAGAGGCCCATCATTGTGAATGTGTAACTATTCAGAACCCACAAATCCTAACTGTACAATTATCTAATGTAACTACAAAACTGAATACGCTACTTGCATTCTTGCGTTTCCTTGGCACACCACGCTACAGATCCCTGAGTGGACTGGCCTGGCCAAAGAATACCATCCTACTCCCTACATGCTCACACAGCTTCACTATATGCCTTGCCATGCGCCCTTTCTGTCCCTTTGTTCTAAGCTTCCCTCTTTCCCTAGTTTTGGTTGCTAGAATCTTGCATTTGGCCCGGTTTTTGAAGAGCTGGATGGCATGGGATATTCTTCCTGCAAGGAAGACCTCAGGCCAAAATGATTCAGACAGCGTGATTGTAAGCAGCATTACAAAATTTAAAAGGATACATAATGTGTTGGAAAAAAAAAACATTGAACTTCAGACTAAAACTCACTGCTGACACGAACAACAGGCCCCATTTTATGTTCCTTTTAAATATGTAACACATGATTTTACCTAAGACAAATAATATTCAAACAGTATTCTCAAAGTTTTATTTAAGCCATTTATGCTTCACAAATGGACCATTTTAATTCAGTCATCCATAGAACAGTTCAAAAGTACTATTCTGGGAGGAACAAGCAGTTTATTAATAAACAGTCCAGTGTAAAAGCATCTGGTCTCTTCAAGCTGATTTAAAAAAAAATGGGAGAAAGGTGTTTAACCATGGAATTGAAAATAAATCTCCAAAGCCACAGACCTAAATATAACCATGTCTCCTGACTGGTGTCTATTCTAGTTTCTGAAGATGTCTGCTTCAAATTCACCACTCTCACTACTGTTTGAGTAATTTTGCCAATATATTACAAATGTGATAGAAGTCAGCTCAAAATCCCATAGACATTCCAAAGCTTTATATTGTTTTCACAAACTTTTTTTTCCTGTTCCTACAGACTGTGATCTACACATCTACAACTCTCCTGCAAGTATAATTACCATATTCTTCCCTTCCTCTCCTCTACTCACAGGAATCTGCATTCACTGAGTATTGCTCCTCAATGTTTAAATACCTACATTTACCAGTTAGAAAGGCAATTTGTATTCTACTACTGACTAAAATAATTCCTCACTATTTAAACAATGTAAACTGAACTCCACAAGAACATTTTTGGCAAGTGGTGCTACATCAGTCTAGTGTGCCACATATTGATGAAATAAAAAATCCAATTAATTTTAAAAAATACTGCCAAAATGGACAGTAGGTTTGTACAGCCCCCTAGAAAACATCTGCAAAAAGGAAACTCAACTGTGATTGATTTACATAAGCTAAACAAATAGCGGTAGTTGAGGTTGTAGCACACTAAAAAAAAGCATTTGCTTCTTTTTACAAATTATTTTAAAATATTTCAGGTTTTCATGTTTAAACAGATAAATCATTACATTATTCATGAAGCTTTCAAAAGCTGAGCTTTTAAAAATCAGGACATATACTGTTTATTCTCAACTGAGATTTGAGAGAATCTGGCATTGAGATGAAATTGCTGACAAAAAAAAAAAGCCCAACAACCAGCATCAAAGCCCTAATAACACAGTTGAAAGAACGTTTTCAGAGAAATAAACAAGTAACAGCATGCACCTTAATTTCCCCAAATGTTTTAATCCCCCTTTTTCTCTGGTTGCAGGAATAAAAGCCTTCATCTGTTATAAGATGACTGCCAAATTTCTTCTAAAGGAATCCAGTGAAGGGCTAAGCAAGCAACAGAAGCATTTGATGCTAAAAGGAAAATAAATACTGGGAAAAATCTGCAACAGAGCACTGTCATCAGCCTAGAGCTGCCATCAAAAAAACACCTACTGTCTCCCATGTGAAATACACACGGGAGCGAAGTATACAGTGCAACAGCCAAAGAGCAGACAACACATAACCTGTCTAGTTTTCTCATAGTAAAAGAGAATATGTAGAGATAGAGGTCTTATAAGGAGTCGCAGTTTCATCTCTCTAACCAGTTCTCATTAATCCAGCATTACCTTGCTGAGAAGAAATATTTCTTTTATGTAAAGATGACATACTTCTGCTATGCTGGGACTGGTGGAAAGGATAGGCTTTGCTTCTTTCAGGAGAGTAGCTTCTGCTGCTCACACTAGAGCCAGATCTGCTGTGCGGAGAATCCCTTCGGCTCACTGGCGATTCCCTGAAGAAAGGAGAGTCTCTCTTATGAGGGGATCGCTCTCTCATATAATGAGAGGGATGGAAGCTTTTTCTCCTGAAGCCATCTCTGACCTTCCTTTGAAGACAACAAAAAAAGTAAAAATTACTTTTTTACCCTTCTATGGTTTACCTGGTAAACTGTATTACCCAGGTAATACAGGGGCAATATTTTATGTCTGATAAATACAGTAAGTTGCAATGAATACAGAGCAAGCAGAAACAGTTGGGGAAAGATTTCATTCAATTACTTCATAGCTAGAAGCTAACTTTCATTCTCTTACTTTCTAATTCATCTAAAATAGAAGAGAAAGAGACACTGGAGAAATTGAGACTCACATTTTATTTTCTTCAGATTCATTCCACTCTAGCTTACCTGGAAACAAAGTCCTATTAGCACAACAGGTGAAATGCATTCCCAAATATTGCTCACACTATTTCAATGTATTTTCATTTATTTTACCCTTATTTTTATGGGACTATCTTTCACAGACCTTACTCTGGGAAATATTATTGAGAGATTTCAGATCCATTTCAGATTTATATCCAGCAAGGACAAAGAAAACTGTAGAATATCTCACCTCATGCTTACGTACTCACTCAGAGCCAAACCCTGGATGAAAAATATTTATATTTATTCCTACTAAAATTCTGCCCATTCAATGCAAAATATTTATACCTAATGCTTCTATAAATACCACCAGCACATTCAGCATAATATGAAACTGATATGATTTGAATCTATAATGAAGTAAGCATCAAAAATTCTTACTGAGTGTATCTATTTTTGCCCCAGATCGTAACCAAAACGTACTGGTTACCTGATCATTATGTTTATGTGTTATTTATGTAAATAAATATATATTTATGTAAAAAAATACATATAATATACATGTAATAAAAAAATACCAAATTGAACTTCCTTTACTGAATCTTGAATTTAAACATGCAAGCAAACATTTACTGAATCTAGAGCTGTGACATTTGCTTCAGTCAGAAGGCATCTAGTGAAGAGAAACAAGTACCTCTCAGCTCCTCTGACAATCACAGCATTGCTAAATGACAATAAAGGCTTCATATAATACAGAGGAAGCCAAAATGCACCTTTCTCAATGCTTTTCTCTCCCATTTCTAATTGTAGTCCACTATTTTAAATAGGAGAATGTCTCACAAAGACAAGTAAAGACCTGGTGGTCTCATTTAGCACAGTGCAGTTACAGCTAATTTTATGCTGGTGAAGAAAAGGAAAAAAGCCCTCTAGTGTACAATTCCTACAGTGTGTAACAGACACATATTTGTGGTGGCTAACAAAGGACTTCAGTGTGCCAAAGCTGTTTTGGACTACTGAAACAACACAGGTAGCACTGAAGTAATAATGCAAGCCCTTAGGGCCACTTACACAAACATGTTTTATACAGTGCTGATTTACTTTTTGCATGGAAAGTACATCTATATGAGTGCCTCTGCATTGTAACACAAATCTCATGTGCAACACTGAAGTTATTCTACAACAGAAAAATGATTTGGGGGGTGGGGGCAGAAAAGGGGAAAGGATGCCTTCACCTAGCCTAGACAAATACAGACAGTTACTGAAGAATGAGCAGATCAATAGCTGTTAGCCACACTGTTTTTCAGTAAAACACCAGTGAAGCAAAGGGAGGTGTTACAGGCAAATAATTATTTCATCATTAATAGATTACAGACCTGTCACAGGTATCTTATCTTAGAATATTTAACAGGTCTATATGCCAAAACCATATACCAAAACAAGAAAATGTTACAAGGATTTCTATCTAACAGGTGTGCTAAAAAGCAATTTTCATTTCCTTTCTGAACTTTCTTTTCTTCTGTTTATTGGGATACTTTCTTCCTTCGAATTCGGCCATCAAAAGAACCAAAGAATTAGTAAATTGTGTTCTAATAGTCCTCTAACAATGCATACAGTAAACATATACAGTATGTATATGTACTATATAGTTTGTATATGTACTGTATACTGCTTAGCTATACCTATAGAGTAGCCACAGCATAAATATTTACACCAGCAAATAAAACACCTCAGAATATACAAAAGTGTAATCTCCCTGCTCTCCTCAAAGGCCTAAGAGCAATGTGCCCACCTCTGGACACCACTCTCTAGGAAATGCATAGAGTAACTGGAGAATTTCCAATAGGAAATAACTGAAATAACACAGTTAATGAAGAAACACAAAGCCATTTGTCTTAAATTTAGGAGAAAGAAATTAAATTCAGAAGAGTTCTCAGTTCTGTGAGATTCAGCTGAAAATAGGAAGCGCAGCTTCATCTGCATTGAATGTAAGAACAGTTCAAGCAGCAATAGATCTAAACTGGAGAAAGAGGAAAAAATACATTATTAGTTCAGACTTCAGGAATATTGAAAACATTAGCTCAGCACTGACAAGTCTATACCAGCAAGTCTCCATAAACATTTGATCAATATGTTCTCTAATGAATGAATAAATAAATAAATATATATATATATATATGCACTTATCAGGAACTGTTTATGTACAGCACACTTTCTAATGTCCTTCTAATGATCTATCTCAGAACTGGAAAAAAACTGGTACTTTATTGACTACATCATCATTTTCAATGACTTTAAATACACACAGACTGTAAGAAAACATTTCAGCTCTTAGAGGTGCAGTGCAAGACAAAGAGGAATTAATCTCAAACAGATGTAATTCAGTTAGGTGCACAACATTACAAAATGCTGCCTTCTGTCAACAGCTGGCCAAAACAACTAAAATGTGTTTCTCAATGTTTAAATGAACTATATGAGAAAAAGCCTATTAGGTAAATTCTGAGATTTTAGATGTCATTTTTTTTGCATTTGAACATTTCTGTAACATACAGAAAGTCTTTGATTTTGTTCATTTTTAAAAGCACGAGCTTTCTGGCAGACTGGTACGCCACTTTTATGCCCAAAGCACATTTTTTATGAGCAAGACATTAAGTTCTAGTATATATGCAAGTTTATTATGGAAACGTTTACAGACCCCTTGCTTTTGCTTACATAAACACTCTAACATCCACATCAGAATTTACAAAATATCATTGAAGCATACTTTTAAAAGGGAAAATGTTTTAAAACCTCGTTCTACAGTAATATCATACACAAAAAAACCCAGACAAACAGATTTTGTGTTTATTTATATTTTCATGTCATCATTCCTATGTTAATTCTTCACTGGACACAATCTCATACCTGAGCACGCAAGCTATTAAAGATATTAAACCTGTTTTGGACAGAATAGCAGCAGAACAGCATTTGTGATGTTTTCCATTAACGTAACAAACCACACTGATCAGAACAAAATAAGCATTGTTTTAGGTTTTTTTTTCTTAAATACTTAAACTAACATACACCTGCAATTTGGTAATGAAGGCCCCAATTCAGCAAAGCAGCTGTGAACATGCTTTGGATTCCAACACATACTCAAAAGGTTTATTGAGAAGGGACGATATTTAACAGAAATTAAAAATTTTTGCTCACTTCCAACTTCAAAACAGAACTGTTTTCTTTAATAAATACAGGACTCATCCCTATTATACAGGATTCCTCTTATCTCTATACCTCACACTGACATCTCACACCTGGCCCTGAAAGCACGGTAAGTTCTCTCAGCAGTACCGCAGTCAAAACTATTAACATTTTTAACACCTACAAACCGTGACTGTTTAATTCTCACTGAAGCTGATCCCCTTGGAAGAGCTGCTGAAGTGTTACAGACAAGCAGCCATACGCACCCATTCACCCGGAGCAGCTGAGGGAAGAGCGTGGCTCTGGCAGTTATTTCCGTTAATCGTCAGATCCAGCTTCCTGCCCTGGTACAGATGCGCCTGTCTGTGTACCAGGAGACCAAGGCAACACAATGCAGAGGAGCCTTTCTCTTCACCAACTTTGCTAGGCTACCACAAAGATTTCCTAGGCTCCTCTTTCCCAGCCAGCTCAAGTATTAATCAATGTGCAACGTAGCCCAGCCACAGAGGACATCTAACACTTGTGACACCGCACTAGAAAAGACTGGAATCTCAACAGTGCATTGCTGTGGGGCAGAAACTCAATCTTTCAGTCACACAGGGGCCAATGTGGTCTATCACTTAGAAGTTAGATGTCTTTTGTCAGAAAAGTCAACGTGGGCCATCTCATCTCATCAACAAAGATTATTGCTATTGTCAAAAGAGTTAGATGTTCCATTTATAGGCCTAAAAAAAAAAAACACAAAACCTCACATAATTTTAAAAATAAATGGAGGAAATGATACACATCTCTTAAGATATGGGATTTCTGTGCAAAGAGATGAAGCAGACAAGACTTAAAACATGATAAACTACACAGTTTTTCTGTTTCAAAATACATGGTGAGGAAAGAGACAGAGAAAGAAACAAGGAACATTCTGCCTTCCCTGTGAGGAGAACGCGGGGCTACGAGAGCCACCAACGCAATTCACCTGACATGGAAAACATTTAATGAATATACTACGCTACATCCCAAACCTCTAAATTTCTCAAAATTTGGCTCATGTCTACCATCTGAAAAGCAAACATGAGGAGTTAAGCACACCTCTACTTCTAACGTTCTCCAAGCAAATTTAGCTGGTAGAAGATTCCAGAGACCCTCCTCTCCCCCAGAACACATTCCTTTTCTTTCAAAGTATGCAGCACGCATTTGTGGAACAAACCCTTTACTTCAGCTCTGCTTCAGAGAGACTTATAATACCTTGGTTTTGTCCAAAGATCTTCATGATGATTTATCCCAGCATTAAACAATAAATTACACCATTGCAGATATACATAATTGCATCTTCAACAAACTTCATTTGAAAATCTGAAATGTTTCCTGACAACTGGTTTCAAATGTTTTAGGGCCAAGAAAATAACTGCAGTCTTTGCAAATTCTGTGTGTATTCACTTTAAATGAAATTTGCATAATTTGGTCTAGTCGTTGTAATCTTGCTTACAGCCTTTTGTACAAAAATGCAGAAGGAAACAGGGAGCCTCAATGAAAGGGACAGCTGGACATACAACACGCATACCAAAAATTTAAAAATACAGAAGTGCTTCACAATTTTTATGCAGCATATGGATGTAAACATTGAAACTCCACAATGGTGGCACTTGTGCAACTTAGTCAGTATAAAATTTAGTACACTCATTTTTCCCCCAGATATCATGACAGATGAAGGAAAAAGTAAGACAACTTGAATATTACAGCAACATTAGGGAGAAGTGTCTATGCCCATTATCTGAATAATCAAACTATGCACTTCAACTGAAGCTGAAAATCACATTACTCCCCTTTGTCCTTAGTAAAGAACATTTTCTATCACCATCAGTGATATAACTGATTAAACTTACTGGAAGATAAGCCCATACAAAAAGAAGTATGTTTAAACTCAGACTATTATCTGACAGAAATAAACTACTGTCAAGCATACAGATTAGGACAAAGGAATATGAAAGAAATAAGAAGAGTCAATACAAACACAGACTTAATTTCCAAAGAATTTAAAGCAAATGCATTTATATAACCTTACACAGAACAAAGGAAAAAAAATATTTTTTATTAGACAAATTAGAAGCAAATCAAATAAAATAACTGCATTTAAGTGTGTGCAACCTTGGCTTCTCGTTTTCAAAAATGATAGCTTAATAAGTTCCTGAAATTTCTCAATAACAGAAAATAAGTCACAAATCTCCATTTCCAGAATGCATATTTGACTGAAGCAAAGAACCAACTTTAAATGTCTATTAACAGTTACAGCAATTTCATCAGCACAAAATGTAACTGATAACATATTTACTAACAGACACTGGTGTTGGGCCAGATTTCACACTCTTGTCTTTACGAGCGGCGTATCATCCCCAAACAGCCATGCAGTTCAGATAATAATCTCAATGAATACATTTCTCAGTGTAGTAGCAAGTAGCAAGCAATTCTTAAACAGACTTAAATTCAAAATGGAAACCACTCAAATTTTGTATCCCAATACGTATGTTAAAAATTGGAAGGAAGACAGAAAGTAAGATACGGCATCTTCACATACCTTTCCAGATCACAGAAACTGGTTACCATTATCACTAGTGGAGAATGTGCTAACGGGACAGACCTTTCTAACCTGGCTCTCACAAATCCCACCATTTTGCCTCAAGCACCAAGAAGAAAAGAAAGAACTGTGAAAAGTTTCCCTGTGGTACTCTGGATGTGGGGCTGCTGGAGGGGGATACGAAAAAATTCCCAAGCACTACAGAAAGTTAACACAAGGGTATTGAGAAGGTATTTGAGGACAGTAACAGACAGTGAAACAAAGGAAGCAGCTCTGCGGAAATTTCAAAACAATTTTATTGTTTCGTTAAAGATCTTCTTAATTAGTGTGGGAAATGACGTGAGACTTCAGAGTAAAATAAAAGTTGTTTACAGTCACATTCCATATTTCCATATTTCTAAACAAGTTGTGGGTTCGTGGAGGTGGAAGTGCTGTTTGCTCTTGTTGTGGGGGAAGGTCTGTTATTCTGCTTGTTTGTTTTAAACAAACAGACAGACATTTGAGCATCATATTCTTCTAAAAAGAACAGCATATAATGCATACCAATATTCTTCAGTATTATTGCTTACAGTCTTGTAAGCAATGTAATATAGGCAAACATCTGTCTACCAGTGTACCCACGAAGCACCTCAAAGAAAAGAAGTGTTTCTACACTATATTTCAGAGGCAGAAGTGAATTACATTTAGTAAGCTGTCATTCTTTTCCTCAGATACCATCTCCAAAATTCTTAAATACAAGAACACAGAAATCACGAACTATCCACTAGAAAAGCTCTTAAAACTTTCCAACAGTGTGGCTGCAGGATGCCATGAGTTCACTGATACATAAGACAGAACGACAGCGTACTGTACTTGAATATATCGATATGATTAACTCTTATGGTTGACTCTCCAGCACTCCTGACAAAGCTTCAACAGGAAAGAGCATGCTATGGAACAGGTTCAGAAGTAGTAATTCCTGATGTCAGCAACACTGACACACAATACCCATATTCTACTTTGTTTGCTTTTTTTTTTTTTTTTTTCCTCTGCAAATTCCTAAATGAGATCTATAAATCAGGAAAAAAAAACAAAACAACACTTTCTCTACATCAGAAAAAAAGCTCTAAAAAATGGTCTCTCCTATGTTTTTATTCTTAAATTAAAGTGAGATCTAAAGCAGTAAGGTCAATTTCTTTTATTTCTTTATATTCAAGTCTTGCAGTAATGATATAGACTCCTGAGCAGCAGATTTAAATAGAAGTTCACAAACAAACAGTGCTTTTGGATTGCTCAAGATAGAACACATTATAAGCATGTAAAGAAAAAATTTATTGTGCCTAATGATTGTTGGTTTTTCTTCTGATCTCATTCCTTCCTGCCAACTATTTGTTCAAAATCAGAAAATCCCAAGTTAAGGCAGACATTTCCCTTTGCAGATTTATTCAGCCACATAGCTTCCTTCTTATCAAATTTGCTTTTTCCTTTCCCGCTGACTACATTATCACTATTAATAGTCATATGTTACTATACACAACTAATCTCTTTTTTTTAGGCCATTTCCTATATAGTACAAACAGCACTTTCCAAAACATATTTAATACAGAGATGAGCCATCTTACTTGGCTAAACTCCTCATTAAAAAATCCTTCTGCCACTACTGTATGCCTTCAGTCATTTCAGTGATTTATTAACAGTTAACTTCAGAAAGCAGCCCCATGACAAGTTGTACTGATTGAAATTGGTGCTCCTACAATCCCCATCATTCCATCCTTCCTTGAATCCAAACTCTCATTCTCTACTAACCTAGCATTCATATTTTCTGTCAGGCAATCAAACTGGCATAAAATTATTGTTTCTGCTGGATCAGCGTGAAGTGACAGCTCTCTGAACAATGCAAATGCATGAACTATTAGCAGAGAGGGAAAGACTGAAGCAGCACAAACTTAGATAGGTTTGCACTGCTTTGGAAATTGATTTTTGCAGTAAGAATTCCTTGGCAGGATTTAAGTTAGCAGCAGTAAAAGTCAGTGTTTATACATTCATTGTTGTTTTTTTTTTTTTTAAAAAAAAATAATACAGTATTCTGACAGATTCAATGATAAAATTTTAAATAGAAAACTGTTCTTAACAGTGATGCATTTTAACAAGGGATAAATTAGCAGCAGCTGCAGACAGTGTTTGAAGAAGGTAGTTCATTGATGATCAATCTCAACCTCAATCTCCTGCATTAACACAATTCCTGTACAAAATTATAACGAAAATCCATGTATTACAATAAAAACTGTAGAACATATACTGAGCTACTCCCTCATCAAACCTGAACTGGTTTGAAGGTTAAGTCAGTGCTTTATATCTTCCTTTTCCATTCTACTTGTAAAATTGCACAAATCTCTTCTGAAATTATTTCAAAGAATAGTTTAGCATACTGTTAGACAGAACTTCAGTTAACACCGTGCAACTGCTTCAGCTAAATCTCAGGAGAAAAAGACATTCAGACAGATGGCTGACACAACACTGCTGAGCATTATGACATTAATATTCACTTGCAGTTGTTATCCACTCAAACTAAAACTACGAAGCTTTGTACGCAAGAGAAAGAATCCTAGATGGTTATGCAAATGCATATCATGAACAGACATCAAGACTAACATTAAGACCAACATATTAGCATGAAAAACAACAACCTTTTTCAAAATAATACCTATAGTATGAGATCATGGAGTAGCTCTATTAACAAACTTTTCCTCCTGTGTAATCATAACATACCCACGGCAACAGGTGGAAACATATACCATCAACCTTCTCTCTGCAAGAGAATCCTTAACAAAAAGATTAACAACTAGGTTTTGACAACTTATGTTGTCAAAAACACCACATTTGTTTTCATTTTCTCTCCTGTACTGAAATTAACAACACACATCACTGCTTATTTTAAACAGGGAAAAAAAAAAAAAAAGGCAACTTGTGTTCATTTAAAAAACATCATTTAGGCAAAGCTCCTCAGGTGTTCCCACTCTTTCTCACTGCAAATTAAATTCCCTGAAATGTTTAGTATATTCAAAATATAACAAGTCCTTGGAACCTAACAGATGAAGGGTTTGTTTTCTTAAGGGAAATGATGCACAACTCCTCTGTGACAACACTTCTCTCATCCTGAGAAACCCGTGACTATATTCATTAAGTCAATCTGTTGGCTGGTCATTCAAATGATTTAGATAGAAGCTCAGCTTGACAGCAGTTGTCTGGACTCGAAGGGAGACTCCCATCTCTTTTCCCTCCTCTGTTTCTCAGTACTTGGCTGTTATTCAACGTATTTGTTAGGAAGCCATTCTGGAATAATCAAATCCCATCCATGGGAGTTTGCCTCATTATTTCCCAATAGGGTATTAACTTGCTAGCTTCATACCATCTACTACCTGATTATAATGATAGCTATAAAACCGGACCAGACAGGCTTGGTTTTCAGAAGGTTTCTTTGAAGTGATGTGTTAGCCAAGACCTTACAGTATACAAGTTCATAATCTCATCTCTAGGCATCTTGCCCTATCCACACACTGTAAACAGAGAATCTCCTGACAGTTCATTAGCATTATATAAACACCACTGATAAAAAGAAAAAAGAAAAAAAACATCCAGAAAAGTGACTTAGTTGTAAGGAACAGATCAATGTTATTAAAAAATTTAGTTCGATTTGCAGAACTACTGAATTCTTTCATGTTTATATACATATATATATACACATATATATATATATATATATATATACATAAAATGTAACATAACATAGTTACTATAAGGCATAGTAAACAGCAAAAACCACTACTAAGAAAATGTTAATAACAATAATAATTTCCTCTGCCAATGTGGGATCTTACAAAAGCCACAGTGGAAAACAGTTTTACACACAAAAAGACATAATTCCTTAAGATATAACATTGCATATAACATTGGTTTAGATCAAAAGCGAGCTGTATGAACACATGACAGCAGTTGAGAACCGCAATAAACTTCTAATTCCTTTGTTACTAAAATTGGTGTTTAATAACTGTTGATTAAATACTTAAGAGGCACTTTATTACCTACCTGTTCTTCATTCAATAATTCAGACTGGCTTTTTAAGCATAACTTTTTTTTTTTTTTTAAACAAGATTATGACAACTTGTCTTTATACCAGAAAATACTTGTTAAATCTTTTAAAACTTTTAGATATGGAGACCATATCTAAAAGTAACTGAAACATTTTGAGGGACCATCAAAGCATATGAAATACCACACACAGAACTGAACTGAAATCACTTATTTGTAATTATGTTCTTCAAAAACAAGCTCAGCCAGTTTTCTCTTACAACTCTCATCAGGACTTAAAAGCAAGACACAGAACTTTTGTAAGTTTCATACAAAGAGTAAGAGTTAACGCGTGAGGTTGTAAAATTTACAAGCTAGGCAGGAAGAAAAATAAATCAGTTAGTGGGAAGTTCTGCTAATTTGACAATTCCCATATACAAGAAACTTTAAAATGTTTTGATTAGTAAAAATGAAGCTTCCATGACATCTCTTCAAAATGAAGTAGAGCAGCCAGATCTCTCTATTACCTACACTTGCCAAAAGAGTCCCCCATCAGCTAGAAGGAAAACCACAGCTCAGACTCCTGTGGGAGGTTTCAGGGTTGTGGTTCAATAGTTGGAATACTATCAACCTCGGAAGCTCATCAGGAGAAATGATTAAAAGAAAAAACTGAACAATCAATATAGAATATATTAAGACAATATAGAATATATTAAGAATATATTAAAGTTTGAACACTCACTCCCTACCACCAACTCAGAGATAGAGATTGCACAGGCAACTATATCATAGTTCTTCAGGATCCCCGAAGAGCAGGAAAATTACCAGTACATAACTTTTTAAAGAGAATACCTCTTTCATAGCCAGAATGAAAAATTCCACAAGGATATAAATGAAATCAGGTCTTCAACAAAGACCACAATCAACAGTTGTACTAACAAAATATTTAAAAATAAGAAGCAATCACTCAGCAACTTTTAGTAGGTGAAATCAAAAGCTACATTCACCTTGAAGAATAATCCCATAATTAGTCAAAAGATGCAGAAACACCCAGTTACAACATGAGGATGTTTTTACCTCCTCTTCATATTTTTTAACACTAGGGTGGAAACGCAAAAATTCTACAATCAAAACCCTGTTCACCTAATGGGCTTGACAGAACTGAAATCCTCCTACTTTCAACTGCATTGCCCTGCAATACTGCACAGCCCTAAACAGTTCTCAAACACAGCCAGAAGAGGGAAGTTTTAAAATACTAAGCTCTTAAAATCCATTTAAAAGAAAAACCTGTGGTACAAAGGAACCAAAAGCATTCGTGATGAATTCAGAAACGTATAATTTTGGCCAAGTAACAAAAATCAAATTATAAAATCCATTTGTAAACAAATCAGTGAGAAGGTGGTGGAATAGAAAACATGTCTAAGAAAATACTGAATTGATATGACTACTGCACAAGTTACAATGTGTAGTATGACATTATGTAAACTGGAATCTACTTTTTATTTACCTATCCCCTATTATCTTCTTCTAAACAATTTGACTTCCTCACCACTTCCCCCCCCCCCCCCCCCAAAAAAAAGAAATCTTAAGCCAAGGTAAACTAATTGAGCAGCAGACTAATACAATCAACCTTCTGAATTAAAAGTTTTCAGCAAACAAGACCTTGCCTGGAATTTACAGGTATAACAAATCTACTACAATGACCTATTATAAGGAAACTGTAACTTTGTGTATGAATGGGCATAAGTTACTCTAGTAGTTTACCTGAATGTCTGAGAGGTTCAACGTTCTGGCAGAGATTTTTTTTAAAGGCATGTGCTAATGAATATGATTAGAACTCTACTTATCAACCTCCATCAAAAACAAGACCATTTTCTTTGGGTGACTGCCATATTTATTTCCCTCCACACATGCTTTTTAATAAAGAATGAGGTTCTTGTACCGTGTCCCTGAAGACCTGTCAAATATTGCAACAGAACAGTAAACTTATGTACATTTTTAGCACCATCTCATAAATCCCTTTGGCTAAACTTCTCTTCTATAAGCAAGACAAAGATCAGTTTGCTTCACGAGAAAATCTAAATGTGAAGCTCAAAGACCTCCCACAACACAACGTGTTGTTTTAAATGAGTACAAAATATTTAAATAGGCTTGCTGTTTCATTTCATTCACTGAATACTTACAGGGAAAAAAACCAACAAGCTACCCCCCATAACTGAAAGCTGACTGCATAGTGATAAAGATAAGTGCCTTAGGCTACAACACGTCTGGGGAAAAAAAAAAAACAAACTCTCTCACAGAATCCTCATTACTAAATCCTGTTTTTTATGAAGAGAAGAGTCAGTGGCCCTCAGCTTCCAGCTGGAGTTTCTCCAGTCAATGGTTTTGGCTTAAAAAGAACATTCCTGCCAACAAATAATGTTTGTTGTAAAGTACAATCTTTAGCAGGTCAAGCGGAGATCAGAAGGCCACAACTGGTGGACCTACCAAGCTTCCCCATGATCTTCAGTAAACACAAACTTATGCGAAGGTTTCTGTCTCTAAAAAGCTGGGGTATATAATGTTTTACTAGTCTAAAGAGAGAACATATGTATTTTTTTTAATTTAGCATTTCTATTTATTATAAAATGCCTCTTGGGCACTCCTCAGATCAGCAGAAACATTTTACATCCACATGTATTAGTATTAAGGACGGGAGTATGACTAATTCCTGATTTCATGAAGTATATGGAAAAAATAAAACTTTAAAATACCACCAAGGAATACATGGAGTTCAAGTTGCAAGTAGGCTTCCTCAGCAAAGGAAAACACATTCATATCAAAAACTACCAAGAAGATATTCAAAATCTCATGTGCAAGTCCGTTCTCAGGAGTGTATATAACATGAAACACCATTACTACTGATAAAGAATGGTTTGTCTACCAATATGGCAATGCTTATGGAAAAAAATATGTACTTCAGATAATTTAAAGTATTAAATTCCATGTCTGTATAGCTGGGATTTACAAGTGCGTTATTTTGAAATTTCTCTTTGAAGATGATTCTTACCCCTTTTAAGTTGCCAAGTTTCACGTATTTGAATCTAAGAAACTCAGTGCAGCTGAAAAAAAAGAGTGAAGTAATGCTCTGAACACTCAAAAGGATTAAAATTTGGTCTGATTGAAGTCAACAGCAGCTAACAATCTTCTAAGGCATTTCCGACAGAACAGTTTGTCTCACTTCATAATAACAAACTTGTACATAAGATCCAATCCTGTGAGGCCCATTCAGAAGTACTGGAACACTGGAATTCTTCAATACATGCTTCTCCAAAAATGTGACATGCATGAAAATAATCCCTTTGAGTACTCTGAATAAATGAGTTTGATATATCATTAAAGACAAGTAATAACACAGTCCCAGAAGAGTGATCAACATCAATAAAAGATAAACGTATGAAGAAGTCATATTATTTGATCTCTATTCCCCTCATAATTTTTAAGTTTCACAATTCTCATAGCAGCAGTGATCAAGACATCAAAACTGCCATCACGTATACAGATAATTTTCAGCTCAGCAACTAAGCCATTCTGCTTTGATGTAAAATTCATCATACATGCCAACTAGAATTGAACCAAGAGGTGCGTAACTTCAAACCAAATTGCGACTGTAAGGTTGCACAACTTACATCAGTCTCTGAGTTCAGAAAGAATCCCTTAGTGACCAGCCCTGGAGAAAGAGGGCTAAGAACTCATTCTGAAGTCTATGCCCAGCAAATCTTCTGAGTTATTTTATTTTTATACATAAAATAAGATGTCAAAAAGAAACCACGTCAGGATGTGAGCTATTCACTGAGCATGGCATAAAACAGGGCTAACAACTCTCAAGAACTGAAAAGGGCGAAACTATCAGCAGTGCTACGTTCAGTAGCAGACCACAGGCAACTCAGAGATGTTCTCACAGAGAATTGCTGCTGGTCAGCTGGCACGATGCTCAAGCCATTGCTGAGCAATTGCAATGCAAGCAAGCACATCCTATTTTTTTTTTTTTTCTTTTGTAAGGAAAAATCAAGAAGCTTGAGGAGAAAATAGTAATAATAAAGATCTAACACAGTTTCCTCAACACAGAAAACCCCCTAAAATTCTGCACCATCTAAGGATTTTTGATTTTCCAAATAAGCAGCTTCTTTTTACTTGGAAAAAAAATATTAAGTAATGTTTTTCATCATTCCAAAGAAAGAAGACAATGGGGGAAAATAAATGAAAAGAGCTACAGACCAAAAACTATTCTTTACCAGTTAAATTGCCAAAAAAATCAAAGTAGGAAAGTGTGAACGATTAACATTTAGGAGCAATCGCTAAACATAACATTGACAAGTTCTTAGAGCAGATTTTTAGCTGCTGAATGAGTTTTTTACAACACTCAAAAAAAACCCCTCTGGTTATTTATATCAATAAAAGAGCTATTCTTTCTAGGATTTACAGTAACTGTACTGACTGTGAAAACCCATTAATTTTACAAGTCTCCCAGTATCTTTACTTTTACAAATCTCACTTTGTACTACATTCTAGCTATGTTTCATGCTTTTATTTCCTTTTTTTTAGAGGTATTTCTGGCAAAAGTAATCTTACATCTCCTTTTACTACTTCTAAAAACAAACGCACACCACCACTTATCCGTACTCCACAAAAACTTCTGCAAAGTGTCTTTCATCAAATCCAGAGACATCATTTTCATGCACAATCATTTCTGAATATTAAGTTTCATAATGCAGATATCTTTGAAACCTAAAACAATTAGCACCATCAGTGCAGGAGACAAAACATACAAAGTTTGATTTTCTCTACTGAGATCTACTATGTAGCTCAATAGTGAGCAATATGCAAGAAGTTGTATTTATTACCATGTAATGCTATGTCATGCTAGAAACATGCAGCAGCTTGATCACAGACTTTGACATTCAAGATTACTTACTATTCCTGTGCTTTCTGTACAAAGAGACTTCTGACATAAAGCTTATTTATATAACAAATCAGTAGGGCTTCATTCAATTGCAAATACATTCCAATAATCTCCATTGAGCCAAATATATCTATCAAGTTCCTTCGCAGTGCAGTTGTGCAACAGTCAGACATTCTGAAATATATAATATAGAATGAGGGGGGATTTCCACTACCACATCACTGAAGCTGACATTTTGTCCTTACTTCTTAAATGGAAGAAATCTGGAAGAATTTAAGACAATCATTTTGACCACTGGGTGCCACTCTTGTTCTCTGTGAAAGCAAACTGCCTCGCCTTAACTCATTTTTTGTTTTGTTTTTTTTCCCTTTGCCTTGCATACATGTTTTTTGTTTGTGTTCTAAAGTGAAAGACATAAAAATTCTAGAGCAATTTACATAGAACACTTCTTTTTAAAACACTTTAAGTTGTTTCTAGCCCCAATAATGTAATTTTGTTCGAAGTCCAGAGCACATGGATCCTTACAGAGTATAAAAGGGTTGTTTTTATTTATTTTAGTTGCTCATGGGGTTTGTTTTGTTTGTTTGTTTGTTTTGGGGGGGCAGGAATCTTTATGAAAGGAGTAGTTGCTTAGTGCCTAGCCCTGTAACACTTACTGTCATTGCTATTAGCAGGCCACTATTCTGTGCAATTATATACTGTTTTTTAAAAAATCCCTTATCAAACTACACTGCAGACATACTACTACTTAATACCATTCCTGCATTTCATAGATATGATGAACCTGAGGTACAGACCCATCACGACAGCTAAGAAAACAACATCACAACAAGGAAACAATGAACTGAATACTACCCACTATCTGCCCAAGCGAGTTTTAAAATGGATCAGGTATTTTTGCACTCTATGGTGGCCTTAAAGTACTACAGTCACAGAAACAAACATCAGACAGACCAAAGAATTCTCTGAAGTTGGATAAATGTGTGACTGATTGCATAGATGCACTAAACTACTTACAGTCATGACCTACCTTCTTAAAGACATTATCATCACAGTTCCTATTCTTACTGAACAAATATTAAAATGCAGACTTTCATGTCATTTATTTATTTAATTTGAATTTATTTAATTTGGATTCAATCTGGAGAAGAGGAGGCTCAGGGGAGACCTTACTGCTCTCTATAACTACCTGAAGGGAGGTTATAGTGAGCTGGGGGTCGGCCTCTTCTCTCGTGTAACTGGTGATAGAACTAGAGGGAATGGCTTCAAGCAGTGCCAGAGGAGATTCAGGCCGGACGTTAGGAAATACTACTTTTCAGAAAGTGTGGTCAGGCACTGGAATGGGCTGCCAGGGAGGTGGTGGAGTCACAGACCCTGGAGCTGTTCAAGGATCGCTTGGACGTCGTGTTGAGGGACATGGTTTAGTGAGAACTATTGGTGATAGGTGGATGGTTGGACAGGATGATCTTGTAGGTCATTTCCAACCTTGGTGATTCTGTGGATTTCAATATATCTTGAGAACACTTCATCTGGTACTTGAACAGATGTCCTTTCCCACATTAGTATCAATTCACTGCTCTACAAACCATTTTGATAACATACAAAAATGCTCCCAATAGTCACAATAGATGTTATGACAGTTTTGATGTTACTATGTGAACAAAAAATGTAATACTAAGAAACAGTAAGATTAACTAAGGAAATTTCTAAAACATAAGCTGTGAAGTTGCAGACTGACAAATGTATACAAGAGGAACTGTTCTCTGTTTCTACATTTAAGCATACATATGAATCTTCTAGATTCAAAGGTAGACTGGGATCTGAGTAAATCTACAGCTTGGAACACATTTTTGTGAGATAATTTTCATATGAGAGATTATATATAAAATAGCAGTTCTTTAACTTTTTTTTTTTTATACTGCATGGAGGGATATTTATACATATGTATACAAAAAGACAAGAAATTTACTAGATTTGATTTGATCAAAAGAGCTTTGATTCAACAGTCTGGGGTAGCAAAGATGGGATTTTCATAGGGGAAATAAGAGGAAACCTGAAACAGATCATGGGTTTCTAACAGTTGCAACAACAGCATATTGATATTCAGAACAGGCATTTATCCAATACCATAAGCAGAATGACAGCATGTGCACAACAGTTAACTACTCTTTCAAGCAAATATGCCTAAACAATTTCAGGAAGAGGAACCTGAGCAATACCCTTGTAGTTAAGCAACATTCAATATCTTGAAAATAAAACTTCCCAGCAGTTTCATAGTTTCAAATTCCACCTGAATAAGTCTTAATCTTTCCACTAACAGAAGCTGCTTTGAGCAGGAGGTTGGAACAGACGGCCTTCAAATTTCCCTATCCATAGCAATTACTGTGAAGTTTTATATAATACCTGTATTGAGTCTGACGATTCATAGGATGATCTCTTGGCCATCTGTATCCTGACTCATCCTGCAAAACATACACAGACAAATGTTTGAAGTGCATCTCAGCATCAGCTGTGAAATATATTACCAAATGATACTCATTTACTGCATAAGCAAAGTACTTAATGAGTTAAAAAGACAGTATTCATCATTCACAGAAAGACTTCCTCTTAGTTTATCCATTCCTTTCACCTCCTCTTATTTTCTTCCTCCACCAAAAGGAGTAACTCTGCAATGCTACAGACAAAAAAAAAAAAGTATTTTGTGTGGTATAAAATTTCTAAATCATATAAGTGAGCCCTGGTTTTAAAAAATAAATTTTGTCACTGGAATGTAAATACTTAGCACTAGCTTGAAATTACATAAGTTCTAACAGCTGTCTCAGAGAAGTCAGAATTGATGATTTTTTAAGAGTAACTACTGGTAAAAAAAAAAAAAAAAGAAACAGAACACTCAGCATCACTACAGAATTTAAACAAGTGAACAACTTTGCAAATAAGGAGGCTGGGTAGGTAACATTCTGTAAGTCATATGTGCAAGGATATGTTATACACAACAAAGATCTTTGCAATCACTCCTCCAGATAACTTTGCACTGCACTGCAGAGGACTTCTGTCTACTTCTGTTGTCCCACGTCAGACTCTGAGCTCACCACAGACCAGAACAACGACTCTTTGCCAAGCCTGTACAGTAGTCAGGAACAATGAAAGGTAGCATATGTGTATCACCGTATCATCACGAGTCTCAGAGGCACAGTAACTGCACAAAAGCACCAAGTAGTATAACCTAGGTATTTTTTTCTTCTGTGTTTCAGTTTATGAGAAGAACAGTAGAAATAACACTCTGTCTGAAAAAAATATTTTCATCATTCAGCGTTCAAGCATTAATTCAGTGACAAACACCATAATCATGAGAAAAATCACCTTATGTACACCTCGATGTGATGGGCCACTTCTTCGCTCATGGGCAAAACCACGACCCTCCTCATAGTCTCTGTACTCAGCGTGGCTGTAATCATCATAGCGACTGTAACTCCCTTCTCCAGGTCTATCAAGAAGTGGCGGTTTCTTGGGCATGATGTTTACAATTCTATGGTACTCATCCTAAACCACAAAACAAATAAAAGCATACTTCTCTAAGCATCTGGAAATGTATAGTGAATATACAAGTAAAAACGTTATTTCTACATAGTGGATTGTAATAATTTCAAAGCTAAAATAAGCACAGAAGAACATCAAGGATCACTGAAAGATAGAAAACATAGAATCATAGAATGGCCTGGGTTGAAAAGGACCACAGTGCTCATCTATTTTCAACCCCCCTGCTATGTGCAGGTCGCCAACCACCAGACCAGGCTGCCCAGAGCCACATCCAGCCTGGCCTTGAATGCCTCCAGGGATGGGGCATCCACAGCCTCCTTGGGCAACCTGTTCCAGTGCGTCACCACCCTCTGTGTGAAAAACTTCCTCATAATATCTAACCTAAGTCTCTCCTGTCTTAGTTTAAAACCATTCCCCCTTGTCACTATCCACCCTTGTAAACAGCCATTCCCCCTCCTGTTTATATTCTCCCTTCAAGTACTGGAAGGCCGTAATGAGGTCTCCCCAGAATCTTCTCCAAGCTAAACAAGCCCAGATCCCTCAACCTTCTCTCATAGCAGAGGTGCTCCAGCCCTCTGATCATCTCAGTGCCCTCCTCTGGACCCGCTCTAACAGCTCCAGGCCTGGACGCAGCACTGCCGATGGAGCCTCACAAGAGCTGAGTAGAGAGGGACAATCACCTCCCTGTCCCTGCTGGCCACCCGTTCTTTAATGCAGCCCAGAACACAGATCATCAGATCATGCCAAATGGACAGTGGAATAAGTTGTCATTTGGACACCATTCAGATGCAATCCTTAAGTACTGCAAGCTTAACCACAAAGGGAAAGTTCTCAACACAGTTTACAACTGAAATTTTAAAGTAGTCAACTAAATTTTCTAAGCATTTACTGTACATATTTCTGCAACTTCTAAATTAAAGTCACATCTGTCATGCCTTTAAAACAGAGCCTATCTGAAAACAATTAATTTCCTTAACATCAATAACATTTTCTATACCACAGAAATGATAGTGAAGACTGCCCTTGTTTCATGATTTCATTAGATAAGCATCCTCTCACCATAACACAGTGTGAGACCCAATGATTCAAGTGACAGACAGTTTTTATCACTCAGATTTATTCTCAAACAGGTTTTGGATGGCTTTTTGCTAGAAATCAATGCATTACATTTTCAAGTACAGTATCATACACCATTTACCAATTAAATAGATTTTTTGCTTATTAAGGTGAAATTGCACAATTACAAAAGATTCAAATTCAGTTCTCTAGAACTGAGTATTATGTAAAGCCACTGCAGATAAAAAGCAAATGGAAACATGAATCGAAGACTTTGTCTTTCGAATCTTTTTCCTTTAGCAAGTCATCTTTTCCATGGGCTTAGAAACAAGTTATAAATGCAGACTTAATGTATGGGTGCAACTGAGAGGGAGGGGAAAGAGACCCAAACTGCTTTTTTTTCCTAACAGTGTTAAGTCACAACATAATGAATGCACCAATAGTTTTGGCAGAAAAATACATTCAGTTCACAAATTACAAAACATGATCTTGAAAAAAAAAAAACCAAAAAAAAAAAAAAAAAAAAACAACAATATTGTTCTGATTTCAGAGAGATTCAGAGAGAAGCAACAGATTCACTAGAGGGCAACCCAAAACCAGCTTACTACCATACTGATGCAAATTATTACACACTATACACACATTACCATGCAGCCACAATGCTTGATCTACCATTACCTCATTGGCAAACTTCTCGTACATTTTTTCAGAGGAGATATGTTCTGAAGCTAAGATAGAACTGTTCTGTGCTTTCATCTCCTACAGTAGTCCCCATCACAGCAGGACAGTTACCTAAGAGCTCAAGACATACCCACTGTTTCTAGATTTTGTGATGTGCTCCTTTTCGCTGTTAACCAGCCTCTGAAAGCATGTGTTCCTACAGCAATCCAAACTTGTATAAGTAACATCCACGTTTGGATTAGGACAGTCTCTTCCTCTCTCAAACAAGTGAGACTTCTTTCCTTATCAGTGGCATGTCCCAGATCCAATACCTAACCCATGAGCAAATGCTAAGTTTTCATATGGTTGAGAAATAATAATTTAATTCCGCTTTACTTGCCTAGCAAGAGTTAGGTCAGACCTCTGCATGTGAACACAGATCATAGAATCATAGAATCACCAAGGTTGGAAAAGACCTAAAAGATCACCCAGTCCAACCGTTCACCTATTCCCAATAGCTCGCACTAAACCATGTCCCTCAACACAACATCCAGCCTTTCCTTGAACACCCCCAGGGTCGGTGATTCCACCACCTCCCTGGGCAGTCCATTCCAGTGCCTGACCACCCTTTCTGAAAAGTAATACTTCCTCATGTCCAGCCTGAATCTCCCCTGCCGTAGCTTGAAGCCATTCCCTCTGGTCCTATCACTAATGACACGAGAGAAGAGGCCGACCCCCAGCTCACTACAGCCTCCCTTCAGGAAGTTATAGAGAGCAATGAGGTCTCCCCTGAGCCTCCTCTTCTCCAGGCTGAACATTCCCAGCTCCTTCAGCCTCTCCTCATATGGCCTGTGTTCCAGACCCCTCACCAGCTTTGTTGCCCTCCTTTGAACACGTTCCAGGGCCTCAATATCTTTCTTGCAGTGAGGGGCCCAAAACTGGACACGGTACTCGTGTGTAGATAAAATGGCATAGCCTTGCATGGACAGAAACTGCCTGCAAGTTCTCTTGAACCAGCAGATCTGTACAAGAAGGAGTTTTTTACCTATCTTCCACTAAGAAAATGATTCAGATCTTGCTTTGCCTAACATGCTATGGGGCAGCTTCTCATAAAGGCCAACTCCTCAAGCGCCCCGCTACAAAAACCTCGCCACATAAGCCATGTAAGCAAAAGAATGCATCTTATTTTTTTAAGCTTTTAAAGTAAAATTCCATAATATATCCGTCATAATTTGGTCCCTCAAATAGAGAGCTCAAAAGACTAGAAAAATTCAGGAATGTCGCTGTCGCTGCCACAACAGTTAGCAATTAGCTATTCATTACAAAAGCCAAATATCAATTAATTAAAAAAAAAAAAAAAAGCAAGTATACAGACAAAACAAAGTGTGAAGACACATTCTGGCTTTTCTTGTATTTCACTGCTGATACATATACTTGAGAAGAAACTGATTAACCAACATAAGCAAACACAACCTGATTTTCAGCTTGCTGAAAAAGTACATATGTTGTTGTGTTGTCTGTAAAAAGCATTAAAACCATCACAGAGTAGCCAACCCCTAGTGCATTATTTGACCAAAAAGACTACATACGTAGTTATGCTACAGTAGTATGCTTCTAGAAAAGAAGCTGAAAACATGAGAGAGAACCCAGAAGTATGTTAGTATGTAAGTATCATAATAGAAAACTACATTGGTGACAAGAACAATAGTAGCCATTTTACCACCTCTGACGTGGTTTGAGATGTATGAACATGAGAGAAAATTCCTAGGGAAAAGACAATATAGTGGGACCTCTCATTCTCCACAAATTATTTTAAAAAGAACATGTTTAATTACTGAAAAATCCCTTTAGCCAGTCAGCTGTCCTCATTCTGTTCCTCCCAGCTCCTCGGGCCCTTCACACAGAATCACAGAATGGCCTGGGTTGGAAGGCACCTCAAGGATCATGAATCTCCAACCCCTCCCCACCACAGGCAGTGCCACAATCTCCACATTTAATACTAGAACAGGTTTCACTGTGGCCTTGACGGGCACCTGTATAGATTGGAGCATTATCAACTTTGTTTTTCTTCTAGAACTAAAGCATAGCATCATACCTGACACTCTGAAGAAAACAATACTGCCCCACTGAAACTAAGACCAAGAAGAAGATGTAAAAGCAGGAGTGTCCAACCCGTGCATGCCACCCTGGACAGACAGTAATGCAGCCCTACAGGATCATTAACTTTTCATATTGCTAAAAATCACACAGTACTGTGTTTCATTAGTCAGTTGCAAAACACACAGGCAACAGCAGAATACCAGGGAGGGCACAGTGCATTGCTTGCACCCATCACACACACACACACTCAAACTGAAACCCATTATAAAGAAACAATGACATGTTATAATGTCATCAAAGCAGTGAATTTCATAAAGCCCAAGGCATTGACTCATCTCCAGTTCCAGGACTTCCTTAAAAGTATGGATGTCAATTATGGGGCATTGTTGTTTTTTTCCTTACTTTCTGAAATAAGGTGGTTAAGTTGGGCTAAAACGCTAGAAGTTTTTACAATTTGTAAAATAAGATTAAGTCATTTGTGAAGTTAGAAGGAAAATTGGCGTCAGAATATGAAGATGCAAAATGGCTACAGAATAACTTTCTGGGTGGAATTGACTGCTCGTTTAAATCAATTAAACACACATCTTTTGAGATCAAAATCAGCTATCTGCACTGCATTTCAAATCATAACAGCATTCAAAATGAAACAAATTATAGCAAGCTCAAGTTATGGCAAATAATTTTACGCATTTTGATACAATGGCTAAACACAGTCCTGTGAACAGTGGAAAATATGCAGCTGTGCTCTGCATTTTGATCAAGGAAATTGAGAATGGATTTCAAGATTTTTGAAACGTATTTTTTTAATATTTGGGATTTCATTTCCATCATAAGTACACCTCCTGTAAATTTTCTAATGGAAAGTATAAAGCTGTAATCAGATGCACAACTCAAAGAAACACTTGATCACTCCTCTTTACCAGACTTTCTTAAGATATATCAGAGAAAAGCGCCCCTCACTTCACAATCACACCTTATTCGTGTCATCACTTTTTGGCAGCACGTACATTTGTGAGCAACTATTTTCAAGGATGAACAACTGGAAGAGTAAAATTAAAACAATCATCTCTTATGAACACCTTGAGAGTTCATTAAGAATTGCAACCACTGCCATCAAACCAAAAACTGATGCATCAGTTTCACAAAAACAAAGTCCAACGTCGCACCAGTTTTATGTTTTTGTTGCCTTCCTTTGAATTATCTGTTTTGTATATAAATATAAAATATAAAATAAAAATTATTTTAATTATAAAAACCTTAAACATTAACTACCACATTATTTATTTTATATACAGCCCAAGGGAATTTCTTTTTCACTAAGCGTGGACCAGGTGAGCCAAAAGGTTGGACAACCATGATGTAAAGGCTTAACAGGAACTTCAGAACTGACAAAAATCCTGCTCTTCTGGAACAGGTCACAGTATGAAGGTGCAGTAGAGTGGTATAACGCTAAAGAAACGAAGTACAGACATACATCAGGATGAAACCTTGGAGGAAGGCGTTCTCTTGGAAGTCTTTCATAGTCATATCGTCCTTCAGACCACATTTCATCTCTCCGATATGCCACTGATGACAATAAAAAACCAATGAGTCAAAACCAGACTTGTTATGAATAGATGAGAGGATACTAAGCATAGAAACAAAGGTTCTTGGGCTTCTCCCAAGGCAATATATTACGCATAAGCTCTGTACGCTATTTGTTTTTAAATGAGGTCCTTATAAATCTGTCTAGTTATATAAACTAATTAATGAGTAAGTAATCAATTTAAGGCAAAAGCACTAGAAATAAAATTTCTGATAACAGTGTTGTTCAAAACTTCTTCAGTACCAACAATCACCAATGTACACTTCCTCTAAGTGATGACAGATGTAGTTTAAAATAGTCAGAATTTGTAGTCATGAAAACATCTGCATTCTCCATCACAAAATATAAGATGGGGCACTGATAGTTTACACAGCCTGAAAATGGGTTTAAATAAAGCTGAGATCTGTGGCAAACTCATACTTCAGTTTATAAAGAGTTCTGTTACTCACTTTAAAAAAAAATAACTGACACTATGTTTAAGAACTGGATATTAGTGCAGTACAATCAGAATAAATCCAAGATTTACAGATACTGTAAACAGTCCTAGTGACATTTGTACACACTCTACTATCAATTGTAGAAATACACAAAATCCTTACAGCAATTTTGTTATCGCTGTTTTTTAAAGAAACTTTTTTTTTTTTTTTAATGAATTTAACTCATCTTTATTAGATTGAAGAATTCATGCTTTCTTATGTAAAACTTTTATTTTATCATCTTAGCCTTTTGGAAACAGGATAAGGCACAACACAATCAGTTATCAGTTAGTAATCAGTTAACACAAAACTCTGTTCTGAAAACATGAATTAAATGCATTCTTCACATGAAGATTTTGTGTTTTAAACTATGAGTCAGCAGATCATGGAGATTCCTCTTTCAAAAAAATAGTGACTTCCGAAATCAAAATTAATAAGTTAATAACAGGTGAAAATAAACCAATACTTTAAATGATTCTAGTCATGCTGTATTAGACAGCACAAATTCAAGGAGCTGAAACCTTTCTGATGATCATATAGGCAAAAAAGTGTAAAACACACATGGCTGAAAATCGTTACGAAACTGCTAGAATTACATTTCTCAGTGTTTCCTTTCACAATGGGTTCTAGCAATTAAGAATAATCTACAGGAAGAAGAAATAGCAGGATATTTTCAGGAGAGATTAACATTAGCTATTTTTCTTTTCTGAAAGTAGATACCTGGAGATAGATTTATGAGGCTATATAAAAATGACAATTATCCGAGTTGTCAAGAATCAACAAGATAAGGGATTTATCAACTCTAATCAGAGGTAGCACCACGTCAGCTATATATCCTTATGAATAACAGCAATCACCAGCATACTCACTTTTCTGTTAGTCTTAGAGACTTTGCCTCTGAAGACCCATTACCTGGGGAAAAAAAAAAAAAAAGCAACTGAAATTAGTGAAAAAATGCATATAATCTCATAAATTAATTTTCTGTAAGTAAACCAAACATTTAACATCTAAATCCCTTTGCTGCCCACCCCTCTTACTCTGTTTGGGTGAGTACAGGGTAATTCACTACACTCGGTTTAGAAAGAATATGAATGTCAGCTAAATTCAGAATACCAAAAACCTACATATGAAAAAATATTGTAGGTATATTTTCTGAAACAAAAAATAGTAATACTCAGAGCTCTGTTTTCCTCTTATGACCTTTTTCCAGGTAGCAGTCACCCACACTCATGTACAGGTCCGTTACAGATTATAAGATAGCACAGCCCACACTTCCATTTCTATCACTGTTTTAGAAAAATACTGAAACTTGCAAGAATTATTAGTATTTGGACACCCCCAAATATAGAGAAAAGGTAGAACATAGTATGACAAACACCAATGGACTGAAGGAAAAAAATATTCACAATTTTATAGAGAAGAAGAAAGAATGGAAAGGCAAAGAGGGATGAAAAAAAAATCTCGTGAGAAGATTTTCAATTAGGAAGAAAATGGTGACAATTGATAAGACAACCAATTGTCAAGTATGTTGTCCAAAACACTGGCAATAAAAAAGGGGGAAAAAAAACGTTTATATAGAGGACTAAATGGACAGTTTTTAGATGGAACCTATGAAAGTGAGGATGTTACCCAAAATACAAGAATTATATATATATATATATATATATATATATATACACACGCACACACACACATATACTTAAAGGGAGAAAAGCACATTTCTCAGCATTCTGAACACACCTCATCTGTTTCTATAGTAAAAATTTCTTAAACAATGTGACCTAATCAGAATGCAGCTTTAATAATATTGATGACATGCCAAAACATTTCCAATGAATTTGAGAAGATTCCATTAACAAGGTTTCATGGTAGCAAACCTCAAGCTTTCTGTACTACATTACCTGTTCTCTCAGGACAATCTTGTTTCAAAACAAAGATTAGAAATAAATACTTATTTTTGTTTCATACCTTAATTTCCCTGTGACTAACATCATCTTCTATTAGCACATACATCAAAGATAATTGATTTTTCTTCACTATCATGAAATGTAATGACCTGCAATATGAATTTAAACCACTTTCTCCTTGTTCTTGCTCAAAGGTGACTGTTTTTGCTACAGCAAGTTCTTTATTTTCTCAAAAGCTGCTACACCATTGTACACAGAAGCCATTGCATGGATGCAGCACAGGCTGCTCTGTGACGGCCTGCTGCCAAGGTTGGCTTGGCTGCACTTGTCACAGAGCTGCATCTTGCTATGCACTGCTGTAGCAGAGCTAACACTAAAAGGTTTTCTTCATCATGAAGATTACACAGGTTACTTAAACGTCAAATTTCTACACAAGTGAGTTTTCTTCATCGATCAACAGTTAATTATTCTTTCCTTCCTAAGGAACATTAACAAGCTAAAAAAAAGCTGACGTTTGTGAAAACATCCCATTACTCTGCAATGTTTTGCACATCATTCTTGTCTGTTTACACTTTCTTGAGACATCGATTTTAATCACTGCTATAAATATTAACTTCACCAGGGTTTAGAATATTTCAGTGTATGCTATCAACCTTCTTCAGAATCCATATTGCTCCAAAAACATGCAGCTTTCTACCCCAGATGGCTACATCTTGCCATACCAAGACCATGCTCCAAATCCAGAGGCAAGGCGGCTGTACTGTTCTTGCTGCTACTGGAACACATCTGGCTTTGTGCTGCTACTGTGACAATTGTAACAACTGCTAATGTGACAAAAACTCCGACAACTGACAAACATGGACTAATCTTGTCCCTCCTATGTTTTGGAAAGTTCCCAAAAAATAAAAAAAAATTAAAAAATACATGATCCTGTATAAGTAAGACATAAGAAAGATGCTGAAGACTCTGGTCTTCCCATGGCGAATTTCACAACAGCCACCTATTGTTTATTTGAGGATAGACACACTGAAAATGCAACTTTTTCTTGCAGCAGTGAGAATAAGAGAATGGTTTGGGTTGGAAGGGACACTTAAAACCACCTAGTTCTGACCCCCCTGCTATCGGCAGGGACACCTCCCACTAGACCAGGTTGCTCAAAGCTCCATCTAGCCTGGCCTTGAGTGCTTCCAGAGAGGGGGCATGCACAGCCTCACTGGACAGACAACCTGTTCTAGTGTCTCACCACCCTCACAGTAAAGAGCTTTTCTCTAATATCTAGTCTAAATCTACCCTCTTCCAGTTTAAAGCCACTTCCCCTCCTCCTGACGCTACCTGCCCTTATAAAAAGTCCATCCCCAGCTCTCTTGTAGCTCCCCTTCAGGTACTGGAAAGCTGCTATAAGGTCTCCCTGGAGCCTTCTCTTCTCCACTCTGAAGAGCCCCAACTCCTTAGCCTTTCCTCGTAGGAGAGGTGCTTCAACCCTCTGATCATCTTTGTGGCCCTCCTCTGGACCTGCTCCAACAACTCCATGAATGCAGATTTGATAATTCTTCAAATATACTCTGGCATTCCTAGTTAGACAAGAAGCAAAATGGATAAACTGGAGTTTGGGACAGGCTGAGAACACTGAGCAGACACAGTTCTCCATTATAACTCAAAGCATCAGAACTATGAGAGAAAAGTATTGATTAAAAAAAAAAAAAAACTAGAACAGAAATGCAGAGAGAATCCACCTCTTCCTAATAGGAATGGAGAGAATGCTTTGGGAGCTAATATTAACATTAATCTTTACATCTTTCTGTGAACACCCACAGTTACCAATACCCCATCCTTCCTCACTATCAACGCCATGAAAAGAGTATCCTGCCAAGCTGCAATAGGACTGCTCCGCCATTGCTGCTAATACAACATCTGCACAGAACACCACCTCTGCAATGCCTTTCCTCCTTGCAGCATGAACAGATGGACAACAAAATACGTCAGCTCACCGTGTCATTGTCATAACAGGTCAAAACTGTAATGCTTTCAGTATTTATGCTTGAAAGTATCAAGAAATGCTGAGTATTTCTGCAAGAGGAATTAATACCTCCGGCTCTACTCAGCACTTCCAGATCTCTTTGTATCCCTCCCACAGATTCTTTGCTCCCTTGAAGTTCCAAATACCTAGATTGAAGAACTAATCACAACACTTTACATCACAACTCCACCTAGGGCAAAGAGCCTACCCAGATGCTATCAGAGAGCAGACTTCAAGTGCTGAAACAAGTAGGTTGCTACTAAAGTAATGCCCCCTATTTATTTCCATGGAAACTACAACAAATACGAAGAGCACAATAACACTATTTGTTAGAGGAAATTCGCAGCTACAAAACACTATTTTTGAGTGTAGTCACCACAATTAGCTGTTCATTTTTGCCAGCAATGAACAAGAGCCTACATGCTGCATTCATAAAAACAGGTACCAGTGGAAGTGACCCACTGCTGCTGTCATGACTGCTGAAATGCAGCACCTCATTGTGCTAATGTGCACTGGTTGGTCTTCAGAAATATTCAGCAAGCACTGATGAGTGGCAATGGGCACAATTCTTTTCTACATGGAGGAATTCAACGACGCACCTTTGCTTTGTATGATATTCCATGTCCGATGCCATTGTGTCAGACTGCCCCTCTGCTGCCATCATTTGCACAGCAACAAAAAGTAACAGAATATTGGTGGGAAGGCTCAGCCTCTACTGCTGTACCACCACCATCTGCCTCTGATGTTGTGGACCAACATAATAAAAACGGAGGCACTACTTTTGGAGCAGCCCTCGTGCAAAGACTCCGAGTTACAGGACACCTCTGTTAAACCGAGCATGAAGATGTATTTTAGGACATCCAAGAAAATCGGACAGGTGACGTGGTTCTCAGGCTGCCCCGCAAAAGCAGCCAGGTACTGCCCCAGCACCACGAGGAGCCGCGCTGAAGGCACCTCAATGGCTTCGCACGCCTCCGAGAGCTAACTCGTGTAACTACACAGAACTAAGACTCTTCCTGCCAGAACAAAACTGAGAACGAAACTATCTTGTCACCCGCGGGCTTAAAGAATGAAAATAAAGTTTAAGAAATGAGGTTCGTACCTCCAGCTTCCCAGACTCACGCAGGCTGCCAACACCGCCCGTGTCAAGCAGCAGCAGCAGCCGTCCTCCCCTTCCCCTCCCCGCCTCTCCATCCCCGCGCTCCCCACGCCCAGAGCCGGACATACTCGGGACCCCGGCGCCGCTCCGCGCAGCCTCCGCCCCCCAACACGGCGTGCGGGAGGTGCCGCCCGCCCGCGTTGCGCCGCGACCCCACCGACCAGGGGAGCGCCGCGCGTAAGGCCCAGCTCCACCTCCGCCCTCGGAACCCCGCGCTCGGAAACGCGCTCACCTCCGCCGCGTCCCACTCCGCAGCCCCGCTCCCGCTGCTTCCGGCGCCGCTCGGGCGTTAACGGAAGCGCCCGGCTCGCTCGCAACGCTCGGCGCGAGTCGTTGCGCGTCAGCGGAAGAGCGGGCCGGGCCGGGCCGGGCGTTGCGGGCCGCTGTGTCGCAGCATGGGCGCCAGCGCGCGTTGAGCGCCGCTGTGCCGGGTAGGGCCGCAGTGGGGCCGGGGGGTGGCGGCTGGGCACCGCGCTGGGTACCGTGCTGGGCACACTGAGTGCGGCTTGTGGGGCGGCGATGGCGGCGCGCTGAGCAGGGTTCGGTGGGCGGCCGGGGCGTGAGGGTGAAGGCTGCGCTGTGCGCTGTGGAAGTTTCTTGACGGGCTGCTGCTCTCGACCTCGGTGTCGGTTTGGCCATCGTATCCAGGGCGGCACCAAAGTGGGTGGCCAGCAGGGCGAGGGAGCTGTTTGTTTCCCTTTGCTCTAATGCCTGGTCTAGTATTAAATGTGGAGGTTGGTGGCCCTGCGTGTGGAAGGGAGGGGGTGGAGATTCATGATCCTTGAGGTCCCTTCCAACCCTGGCCATTCTGTGTGATTTTGTGCTCTGCCCACATGAAGCCCCAGCTGGAGTACCACATCCAGGCCTGCACCTCCAGCACAAGAAAAATGTGGGTCCAGAGGAAGGCAGTCAGGGGGCTGGAGCAGCTCTCCTGTGAAGGGAAGGTTGAGGGAGCTGGGCTTGTTCAGCCTGGAGAAGGATAGAAGGCTCCGGGGAGACCTAATTGCAGCCCTCCAATACTTAAAGATAGCATGTAAGCAGGAGGGAAATTGGCTTTTTACATGGGCAGACATTGATAGGACTAGGGGAAGAGTTTTAAACTAAACGAGAGGAGATTTAGATTAGGTGTCAGGGGAAATTTGTCCCTGAAAAGTGGTGAGGCACTGGTATGTGCTGCCCAGATAGGCTGTGGGTATCCCCGCTCTTGAGCTCTGGGCAGCCTGAGCTGCTGGGTGGTAACTGCCCATGGCACAGGAATGAGGCAGTCTTGATGGTCCCTTCCAACCCAAGCCATTCTAGAGTTCTGGGATTTGGGTATAAGTTGGAGGAATTTACTGCTGTAACTGATGGCTGGTTGATTTGGCACTAAGCTCTGTTAATGCAATTGGATTAGAAATAAAACGTGGCATTTTAAGTGTCGAGATAGAAGTTTGTCCTGAGTGAGCATGTCTGGACTGAGTGGTTTATCCTCAAATATTTATATATCTTTAGTTCATTAAGTCACAGTTCTGACCTTACTGTTGTGTATTTAAAACAAGTAAAAAATTTATGCATAAGTTGCAGTTTTGTTGGTAAGGTATGAAAATATTGGTAATTTCAGATCTCGATGCTTCAGAGCCATCTGAACTATTTTGGTGATGTCCTTCTACTCTGTCCTGGGACAGTGTAGGAAAACCAATTACTGAAATGAATCATTATCTTTTCTTCTGATGTTCTCACTGTGAGTGACAGACGTGGCGTTGAGTATCTTGGATTCAAGCGAAGCATGCTTCTGAAATCAGTGTATTTTGCAGGAGACTGCATCACTACTGACAGATGGTTCTCATCAAGGCTTTGTGTTGTTGGAAAAGACCGGAAAGGTTGAATTCAAGAAGTCATGCTAGTGACAGATATCTCCATCCCAAAAGTTAGTGTGTGACAATAATAAATGAAGAAAGCATTAATATTGCAGAGAGGCTGTTACGTTAATGGGAGTTCTACTCAACCCCATGGAGATAATGTACTGGCCTCCAGCAGATGCTTTAATGTTACGTATCCAAGTAGCACCTTGCAGACTGGGGAAGTCACATAAAAGCATTCATTATAAAAACAGAAATGTTTCCATTTCTGCAGCAGGGTATAGAAGCCAGATTATATGTGACTCCCAGGTGAGTCCTATGGCAACTAGAAAGCTCAGATGCTTGTTTTTGGTTTTGTTTTTTTTTTTAATGTTAGCCTGTGAAGTGAAATCCTGTAGAGTAGACAGACTGATGATGAAGGAGAAAGAAAATACGTTGAACTTATATTGGAGTGTGTGTGGTGTTAGAGAGTTCCTGAAGTAAAAGGACTCTGAGCCTTGTAATGGAAGAGTTTATAATCCGGGGAATTTAGCTTCAAACAAAAAATGGCTATTTTTTACATTTACCTTTTCCTCGTACTGGAAAACATCGTGTATGTAAATTTGAAGCTGTTATAACATGATTGATTGTTAGTAGAAAAACAAAACAAAAATCCACTCTTCATGTCCCAACAGTGGCTTTGAGGTAATTTTTGTTTGATTGTTTTAAAAAAGGTAGATCTTTTTGTTAAGGTTTATAGGGGCGGGAAGAACTGTGGTAGTAGTTGGATCTAAAATTGCATTTATACCATTGTATTCACAATAGATAACAAGAAATCTGCATTTTTAATATACTTAAGTTTTTGAAAAGATTGATTTTTGTAAACTCATTATTATAAACCATCCCGTGGTCCTTAGTATTTAGAACAGGATGCTGTCCTGCAGATCCTGAAGTTGTAGATTTGAAACTTTGCCAATTGGAAAATGGGAATGGCACTGTAGCCTTACAGTTGCTTCTTGTGTGTTGAAGGTAAAACGACTGAAATACCAGCACCATAGCCCTGAACAATACTGTTATGCAGGCAGTCAGAACTACAACACTGATTCACTTAAATTTTTCTGGGAAACTGGAAATAAAGCTAAGCCTTAGCTGGCTAGCAGGCTGCAACTTTTTCAGTTTGCACCTGGAATAAGTACTGTACAGCTAAAAACTGCAACTTTCAAGCTTGTGTTGATAGTAATTTTGTACTGGCTGAACAATTAGGCTTGTAGTAATCTTCATCATGAGGGAGTGCTTACCATGTCCTTTGCATTGAGCTGCCTGTCTGGATAACTGCACTCAGGCCATCTATTTGCGTGGTGTGGTGGCAGTCTGGTTAGGCTTGTCAAGGATACTAATGCCAAGCAGCAAGGAATTTGGGATAATAAATCAAGGCTGCATAACACCAGATGCAATGCGTGGCCTTTCTTGCAAATTTATTCTGTTTTTGTTTGCTTAACCTTTATGTTGCCATTTCCACTGGTGCCAAAAAAAACAGTCTCTGAATGTGGAAAAACTCAAAATTCAATCACTTAGAAACCTATGCTTAAATGAGTTGTGATACATGGAGCTTGTCAGAAAAGAGAAACAAAACAGTTAGATAACAGGTTTCTGCTAGGAGTGTTGTATCTTCCATTGCTGAAGGTTGAAATGCTAGAAAATAACCAAAGATGGATTAGAGTCTGACGTTAGTTACTTTGTTGGCAACTGACACTTTCATTTAATCAAACTCCCTATGCAGAAAGTCCTTTAACATGCTGTATGTGTTCCGTGATGGATATTGATTTATTCGTTTTCTTTCATTCTTTCATCAGCTTTCATCTGCATTTTAAAATGAATTGGTCTCACAGAAATGGCTTGATCTCAGTATGGCAGGCAGTTAGGAATCAGAGCTACCAAGAAGAGGGAGTAAGGCTGCAGGAAACAGGATAAGTGGTATTAATAGGGCTGTGTAGGGAATTTTTTTTGCTATGTTCTTTGGTGTCTTTTATTCTGATCTTGCATTTTACTCATTTGGACCAAATCCTATCTACTGATTGGATCTGAAGCAAGAAGAGCTTTCCACAGACTTTGGTGCCACTTAAAATTTTGGGGAAAGTCCTAACATGAGGAAAACCCCAGTCTGCCGTTTTTTAAAGTTAATTCAGTCATTTATTACTTTTTGTGTAAGGTAACCTGTATGTAGTTACAAGATAGGATGAGGTGATAGAGTCATAGAATGGCTTGGATTGGAATGGAATAGCTTGAAAGAAACCATCCAGTTCCAACCCTGTGCCTTGGGTGGAGCTGCCACCCACAACTATATCAGATTGCCAGGGCCTCATCCAGCCTGGTGTTGAACACCTCCAGGGATGGGGCATCATCAGCTTCTCTGGGCAGATGTGCCAGTGCCTCACTGCCCTCCGAGTAAAGAATTGCTTCCTTGTCCTATCACTGTCTGCCTGTGTAACAAGTCAATCTCCCTCCTGTTTATAAGCACCTCTCAAATAGTGTAAGGTCTCAGTGGAATCCCTCTGGAGCCTCCTCTTCTTCAAGCAGAACATGCCCAGCTCCTTCAGCCTTTCTTCAAAGGAGAGCTGCTCCAGCCCTCTGATCATCTTCCTGACCCTCCTCTGGACCCGCTGCAATAGCTCTGCATCCTTGTGCTGGGAACCCCAGCCTGGGCACAGTACTCCAGATGGGGCCTCACAAGGGCAGAGCAGAGAAAGACAATCGCATCCTCACCTCACTGGCCATGCAGCATGTTGAAAATCTTCTCATTAAACTAATATAAAATCGCCTCATTATTTCTAGGCATAGTACTGGTACTCAGCATCCATAACTTAAAAGAGGTTAGGATAGAAAATGTCTGTGGGATTTTCATGGTTCCTGCTGGTATAAAACTGCTTAATCAAGAGGAGGAGCGTCTCAGGAAGATGCTGTTCATAACCTGCTCTGGAAATCTACAGTTCCAGAGCACTATAGTGTAGAAGCACAGGTAATGAATTCAGGAGGGAATGTGTGCCGTCGTGACAGCTGAGATACGCTTTTTAAAGTCAGTGCAGTTTATTTTCTTTCTTCCCAATAGTTAGGACTCTGCTTTAGGAAAGCTTTTCCTTTTTTCCTTAACCAAATGTAGTTTAGTCTACGTTGAATCCAGCTGAGCTGGAACTAGTGAAAAGAGATCATGATGGTACTTGAATGAAGGTTATTAATTTCACGTATTGGCCAGAATGTTTAATAAATGGAGATAGAGCTTTAGTACACTAACTTGCCAGTTACTGGTTGACTGGGACAGGAAAAAATATGCTTTAGAGCAGAGGGATGGGAAAGAATACAAGGGCAAAAATGGATTTCATGTAAAAATGATGAAAGGGAAATGAAAGCTGTGCTTTCTTGCATTTTTATCACAGCCAGTTGTGTTTGAAGAACAGTTTGGGAAAAAAAGTGAAAAGTCTTACAACTGTTTTGTTGAGCTTTTTCAATTGCTTGCATTTTGAATACAGTTAATTCATTTCTCTTTCTTCTCTCATCAGGAAAATGAGTGGAGGGTTGGCACCAAGCAAAAGCACAGTCTATGTGTCCAATCTACCCTTTGCTTTGACAAACAATGATCTATATAGGGTAAGTTTTCAAAAGCCATATTGCTTAGACTGAGCTTAGTGACAACAATTTTGAGTATAAATACAATATTGATATGGATCTTTTCTAAAAGTTTATCTCAGTACCTTTATTGATAATTAAATGTAATTGTCTGTAGTTAAATCTTTTTATTTTGTTCTGTATTTCAGATTTTTTCCAAGTATGGAAAAGTTGTCAAGTAAGTGATCTGATTATAACCTGTTACTTTTGGAGTTCTCGTCAAATATTTTAAAATATTTGATGTCTTTGCTTGACTTGAACATATTGTGCTCTTTATGATTTAAGTATTAAATGTCTAACTGTATTGAAGTCCTGTTCATGTTTAATAAAGTGTAAATTTAATAACTGGAAGTTCTTGCACATATACTGTAAGAGTAGATGCATTGGAGACAAGTACTGTTGGTAACCACTTCTCAAGAGCAAGTAGAATGTTGATATATAGAAGCAATGGTTTCTCTGAAGTAGCTGAAGCAATATTCTTCTGGTAAGTGCTGCCAGGTTGAGAACTGTAGGAGTGGAAGCTTCTACATGTGTGAGCTCGATGTCACAGTTATTATAACCAGTTCCCACAACTGCAGTGTACAGTTCCTTTGTGGTTATAGGTTGATTTGTTATTGTCACTGTTTAAGAGTAGACATAAGGCTGCATGATAACAGCTCTTTATATGTGCCACATTCACGAATAAGATTTGGGAATATCTGTCTCCATGTTGAAATAATAGAAATAAATGCTGAGATAAGAAACTTGCTGGGTTTGTATGCTCTGTTTTTAACTGATCAGAATAACAAAACTAGATTTGAGTTTTCAGCTCTGTATGAGCAAATATCTGGTCTAACATTCACACATAGAATCACACAGAATCACAGAATGGCCAGGGTTGGAAGGGACCTCAAGGATCATGAAGCTCCAACCCCCATGCCACATGCAGGGCCACCAACCTCCCCATTCAATACTAGACCAGGCTGCCCAGGGCCCCATCCAACCTGGCCTTGAACACCTCCAGGGACGGGGCATCCACAGCCTCTCTGGGCAGCCTGTTCCAGCACCTTACCACTCTCTCTGTAAAGAACTTGCCCCTGACATCCAACCTAAATCTTCCCTCCTTGAACTTAAAATCATTTCCCCTTGTCCTGCAGTTATCAACCCTTTCAAAGAGTTGATTTCCCTCCTCTTTGTAGGCTCCCTTTAGGTATTGAAATGCTGCAGTGAGTCACCCTACAGCCGCCTGTTCTCCAGGCTGAACAAGCCCAGCTCCCTCAGTCTGCCTTCATAACATTCATTGGCTGCTGTAATCATTTCTCACATATAGAGCTATTCAAAGTTTCTGAAGTCTCAGCAGTGCGTTTCAGTGGACAAAATAGCAGGAAATGCTTATCAGGCTGTTAGACAAACATACAGGAGAGGAAAGCCCTTATGTAGGGTTCTGACAGACGTGCGGTGACCAGTGTAACTGGGCAGCTTCAGTCTTTCTTTCCAGGTTCATGGTACTTGACCTGTTTTAGTTGATTGCTGAACAACTGACTTAGAAAAAACCTGTTGTAGTAACATTGGTGCTTAATAACGATTGATGAACCTATTCTTCATAAATTTGTCACTTCTGACCTCCCTGCTATCCTTTGGTAAGGAGTTTCACGATGTAAAGTATGTATGTGGGTTGTATGTGCTGGGAGAGGGGTCTTCTATTACTTTGGCTTTTGAACTTGTTTGGGTACTTAACTGCGTGAAGTAATGACTGTATGATACAATGCTTATTTTAAAGGTGCAATAGCAGCCTGCTTTCCCTTTTCTGTTAATAGTTTCTCGTGGTTTTGCCTAACATATGCCACAGAAATGGTGTTTTCAGATGCCTGAACTGAAGAAATCCTGTTCTGCGTTATTTGGGAAATCGAGTAACTTAGAACTCACAGCTCTATTTGTATGGTTTCTGTTTGCCTCACCTGTGTATTACTTCACAAAAAAAGAATCACTTCCTAATATCTAATTTTTCCTGATGTTTTGCCTGTTTACTGTCAGAAATGAAACTAACTGCAGACTCACGGAATAGCGTGTGTGAAATACTATCGTGGAACAACTTTTCGTTTAGCAAAACTTGCTACCTAACTCTTTGCCCTTTTGCAAGCTGACCTGACTCTCAACAGTGCAGATAGAATGGGATTTTACTGGCTTTTCAGCTTCACAATGAAAAGTGATCCTTGTTAGTGTTAGTTTCTTGTTTGCAACTCATTATTAGTTCCCAAGAAAAGTCTTTGCAAAAGTTAGTTTGTTTTCGGGAAAGTCTTTGTTCAGGGACGTTGAACACTTCATTTCACAGAAAGTTTTATAGTTCTAATTGAATCAGTTCTAACTTAATTAAAGAAGCTTTAGTTGGCTTTTTTTGAGGTGTGACTTGACTCAGCAAAATCACACTGACTTCTCTTTCTTACTGCACTTTTCACCTCACTGTATGCTGATGATTATGAGTTCAGCTCAGTTTTTTCAGAAATCGGACCTCCTAGGGTTCCAAGAAGCTGCTGACTTGGTAAAGGTTTGTCATGCATTGTATTATTAATTGGTGCATTAACATCCCAATCAGAAGTCTGACAGTCATTTTGGGGTTCCACTGGAACTCTTGGGAGAATATCTTGTCAAAAGAACAAACAGAATTGGTCTAAACTCAGTTTTATTGACTCTTCAACACATTGTTGGACGCATCCTTGTCAAAGAGGCTTTGATAGAAAACCTGTTCTATGCTCTATCTGTCTGTACCTGCATTTGGGGGAAAACTGAGTGTTTTTTCTGAGCTTTTGTCTTACAGTTTTTACTATGTAGATAATCTGTTACACTTTTTTCTAGTAGGCTTTCTGTTTTTGAACTGTTGAGAGTTCATTGGTTGGTTAGTTTGGTTGGATTTAGATTATTCGTTGGTGTTACCACCTCTTCTGATTTTATATTGCCTTATGGCTGAACCTTGTTCTACCTGCTAAGTGAGACACAGGCAGGAGTTTATTCTTTTAGCTTTGAACATGTGTTTTTACATACATGCAGACTGCTATCCTGTTTCCCATTCATATTTGTCTGAAAACAATTGACATAAGAGCAAAACAATCGAGGTTGGGTGGTTTTCATTCTTTGTGTTTGCTGGGTAAAAGTCTTAAATTTGCTACCATCTCTGTTGTTTCCAAGATTGTTGACCCAAGATTTGGCTTTGTGTCTTGTAAATTAACACATGTATCCATAACCTGCCTGGATTCCAGTTGCAGAAACTTGTAGAAAAATATTGCAAAACACTTATTATTTTCCATTGTGCACCTCTTTGGCTGGTTAAAATATATATATATAATCTATATATCATATATAGATTGAGATATAAAATATATATAGATATTATATATTTATTATTTTTGGCAGCAAAAATATATACTCTGTTTGGATGCAATTCAATACACTGCATTTTCAGCAATGATAGCAATGGGCAAGATTACTCCTGAATTTTAATTTCACCTCCAGTATGTATAATTCCCTCCAGTTGCACAGTCTGCAAGTCTAAAGTGTACGTTCTTCATTCATAAGCCTTCTGTTCTTATTCAGGAGAATAAGGCATGGTAGTGGACTAGAATGATGTGGAGAGACTCCTCAGACTATTTTCGAATCATCTCCAATGTACCTGCAAGCACAAAGTGTGGTTGGCTGTCCCTCTGAATTTAATCTTTCTATCATTAAGTATGCTTTTTTTCCTTTTTGCTGCCTGGCTAAGCTAAGATCCTGTTGAGATCTTTCTGGAAGAATTGTCTCTAAAACAATTCTAGCATATCAATGATGTGACTGTATGTTTTCAGAGTTACTATTATGAAAGACAAAGACACCAGGAAGAGCAAAGGAGTTGCCTTTATTTTGTTTTTGGATAAAGAATCTGCACAAAACTGTTCTCGGGCACTCAATAACAAACAGGTAAGTTATGGGAAGTTGCTATGGTGGAAGGGTAGGGTTTGCACTTTCAAAAATTTACTTTTTTCTCCTATTTGCTGTAGCTGTTTGGCAGAGTAATAAAAGCAAGTATTGCCATTGACAATGGAAGAGCAGCAGAATTCATTCGCAGGCGGAACTACTTTGATAAGTCAAAATGTTATGAATGCGGGGTGAGTAAAACCAAAAGTAAAGCAACATATTCCATATTTTGACTTTCAGCTTATTTCTTCAGTTTCACCATTAATAATACTGTGGTATTATTAAACATAATATTAACATATATTAAAACATGTATTAAAATATGTTTGCTGTTGTTGTTGTTGTCAGTTTGCATAGCAGTTCTACCATTGTCCAGAATGACAAAACCTTTTGGGGGATTTTTGAGGGATGGGAGAAAAATGTTCTTATAACAACTGCTTAACGTGCTGATGAGCAAGACAAAGCATCCTTATTATAATGTTACATGAGAAGGAACAGCTCCTAATCTTTGCTTCAAAATATTCCCATTTTTGAGACCAAAAATGTCGACTCAGTCATATTTCTTAAACTGTTAACACTGAAGTTTGTATCTCATCATGAGTATAAACCATGCTGTCCTGTATTCTGATGTTGCAGCAGCAGCCAAAGTTAATCTGGCTCGCACATAGTTGTTCTGAATTTGCAATTAAACATGCATATCACCGCCAATCTCTTTGTTTCCATGGCAAGCTTATAAAGAGTTTGTCTTCTGTGTGCTAATTCAGCATTCCATTTATCTTATTAATTGCTTCAATTTTTTTTCCCCTGTGAACTGTCTTCCATTAACTTCCCTCATTATGTGTTTCAACATGTAGTGGTTGGTAATGATTTTTGTTAATTAATATTTCTTTTCCTACAAGGAAGCAGGACACTTAAGTTATGCTTGTCCTAAAAATATGCTGGGAGAGCGGGAGCCACCAAAGAAAAAAGAAAAGAAGAAGAGAAAGAAAGTTGTTGAACCAGAAGAAATGTATGTACATTTATTTACGTGTTACTACTTTGTTTAAGCAGCTTTTGCATATGGAACCCTTAAAGATCTCTGCATTTTTCTCTCTCTGCACAATGAAGTGAGGAAGAAGAAGAAAGTGAAGAGGAAGGAGAAGATCCTGCTCTTGACAGCCTCAGCCAGGCTATAGCTGTTCAGGTACAAAATTGAAGTGTCGCATATTTATTTCTAAATGGAACTCTGCCTCCTTCTTTTAGCTATATTAGATACATGCATTGTTTTATCTAATAGAGCTTTCCTCTCAAAACGTATTTATAGCGTTTTTTGTTACATAGGTAGTAATACAGCTGTCAGACTATCTGTCTTTAATATTTCCTTACAGGCTCTTACTTCACTACACAGTGCAAGCCTGAACTGCTGTTCAGGTGTCATGACTTTCCAGTCCCCTGCTGTCTCCTGTGCACCCCCACTGCCCAAAAAAAGTCCTCAGACTTTTTTTTTTTAAGATAACTTTGTCCCAGAGATGACTTTACTGATGTGCAACAGATTTACAGGACATAGTCTGAAAAAAGTTGTGCAGATATGCACAATTATACCCCCACTTGCATCCCAAAAAATCCTCCGTGTTTAGAAATAAAACCAGTAAGCGTAAAGAAACCAGACAATATTCATTTCTCTCAGTCCAAAGAATTTAGCCAGGGTAGCATGTTTTCTAATAAAAATAGGAAACATCTATTTTAACCTTTAGCTGAATTACTTTCGTATCCCTGAAGAATTGAATTCCCTGAATGAATGACTAGAAAAGGCAACAGATAGACTTGTTAGTGGAACAAATCTGACTCAACAGCAGGCTCAAATGCAGTGTGCATGCCTGGCTTCAAATCTCAGTTGCTCTGTAGCTCTGGAAGTTCACTGTACTCATCTAGGTCCTCTCTTGGAAAACAGAGAGTACTCCATCTGCATTGGTGCAGAGCACTCCTACTGTTTGAATGTGATAACTACTTTTAGAAGTGTTTTCTGGAATGCATGCATAACACAATTTATCTGGAAATTGAGATCAATCCTCTAAATTCTTTACCTTGCTAAATAACGCATTGCCTTTTGATAATTAACATTATTATTTGTAATGCATCTTAATTTTTTCTTAGTACTAGCTAACACTGCTTCTTCCATTATAGCAAGCCAAAATTGAGGAAGAGCAACAAAGGTGGACACAGACTGCAGGGGAATCTTCAATTTCAGATGACTCAAAACGTCCACGGATTAAGAAAAGTGCTTATTTCAGTGATGAAGAAGAACTTAGTGATTGAAGTAATAGTGTTTTATATGTGTATATATAATATATACGGTGTACATTTTGTAAAGTGGTACAAGTTGTCTGTAATACAGGTTTTCCTTGGTGTTGAAGACACAGAAAATCATGTTTCAGTTCTACCCTTCCCCTTGAAGGTCTTAGTTTTTGATCTGTCTGTCTCTCTTCTCCCTCCATGTCTCCTCCACAACCCCCTCTTTTGCCTTAAAGGCAGCTTTTTACAAAAGTAGAGTGTTTCTATACTTGAATCCAGATAAATACCTGTGAGAATACTTCTTGCAGGTAGTATCTCAACCTGAACCATGGGAGTAAAATCGTTCATTAAAGGAGTTTTCCTAAGAGGACTTCCTCTTAGGATCGCTGTTAACACCTCAGATTCTTTATTAGCCTGTTTATTGTCTGTCTGGAAGCAGTGCTTTAGTAGTACTTCAGTGTTACATGATTGTTGCACAGCTTCTCTGCACGGGGCTGTATTTCAGCTTTAACCATTGTACCTTGTCTTCTAACACTTCATACAGTAGTACAATAAATTACTCTTATATAAACTCGGTCTGTGAAATCATTTTAGAGTATAACTCTGTTCTCCAAAAGGACACTGAGATGCTGTTCTCCTGTTTTGTGTACTATCTGAGTCATTTGTTGTACATCTTTAAGCATTATATAGTCATACGCAATATAGGCATTGTATGAGATGCAAGTTAAGTGATGTGGTGATCTGGTCGCTCTTAAAATCAAGACTCCATATATTTAAAAAAGAGCTATTCGCCATTATACTTTAAAAGTGAGAGGGTTCATATGTTTTAATGTACTCTAATCTGATATTTGAAGTCTTCTGCTATGGTAAAAGCTTATACTGCACTTGTTTTCCTGGCTGCAGTTTGGATGCCTAACACGTTAATTATGGTAACGCATTGATTTATAAATGTAGTTGTATTTAGAGTGGTTAACAAGAGCATAGCTCAGTCCTGTCTATGTTCTTAGGTATCTGAATCTGCTGTTAAAAGCCAAAGGTCACAAAGATCCCTGTGTGCCTGAAAATCAACTTTAATTTATCCCTGGAACTGTCACGGTCTAAGCAAAGTGCGGGCACCTATTTTGTACTGAAAGCTGTTCAAATCTTCTAAAAAGGGTATCCTGCTTAAATCTGTGTAGGGTTCTGGTCTTCTTCTTGTGACTAAGGCTAAAGAGCATCATGGAAGCATCAGGATCAGTACAAAGCCCTGCACCAATGATCACTCCCCAAGCCACAGATACGTGATGATGGTAATAACCTTTCTATGTCAGCCACTTTCTGTAGTCAGACGTTTCGTTTTTAGGACTCACAATATATAAAACACATTTACACTTTCACACTTGAAAGAAGAAACCATCTGGCCTCTGTTTCTATTTTCAGCTCTTCCTGTTGCTCATCAGGACTTGGTTTTCTTCCAAATATAGAAAATATAAATCTAAGTATACCATTACATATTTTTGGTTAATGCCAATTTACATTCAGATATATAACTGACTGTTTTAGCATGTGCAAACAAACCAACCACAACTACGTACACCCTTTAAGCAAATACACAGCAGCATCCAGATAGTCGTTGTAGGGTCTTCTGTTAATAATTCCAAAGAAGTTCAGAAATGAAAATAAGATAATGAGCTGGAAGATTTTTCTGCATGAAAAAGCCACAAAAAAACAGGGTTTGTCTACTTCTCTAGTATTCTTCAGTGCTGTTTTCCAAAAAAATTAGAAAACCAAAACACAGTAGACATGGTTGACATAATCTATGGCTTAGATTTGGGAATAAAGGTTAGAATAGGATCATTCAGTTGGAAAGGGCCTTCAAAGATCATTTAGTTCAACTGCAACGTTTGGCAGCTTGGAAGAACTCAGTAGTCAAGGAAGTGATCAGGCAGCCAATTTCAATGAATTCAGTACACTGTGTAGTCTAGTAATGGAGTTCATTGCTGTGGGACTTTTTTCAGGGTCAGAGGGTCAAAAAGACTTGTATGTAGAAGGTGATAGTTATCAAATGTTAGCTTAAATGTGATCTCCGCTCAGAAATACCCTACATTACTGACTACCTATGGCTGTAAAATATATAGAGAGATTAACAGCCTAGGAGTGCTTCATTCTTACACACTTTTCTGTTTTCTTTTTCCTAGTGGAGTCTTGTCAGAAAAAATAAAACAAAACTGACCTTGTTCTGACTCGATGCAGTGCATTTTCAGGATTTGCAGTAGCTGGAGCACGTTGTTGTATCTTTCTACTCTGCTTCTTCTGCCTCACTACTTTCCCCATAGGATCTGCTTTTGTCAGCACGAAGCAGTAGCTCAGTCCAGGCTATTAGAACTGACCTGGTGTCACTCTTCTGTGCTCTTTTGTACCAAGCATGAAGTCACTTAAGAGGCAGCTGCCATTGCAAAAGAAACAGATAGAAATGATCCTGCTTCTTTGCAGAGCTGGCATCTAGAATTCCTTACCTTAAATCATATTTAACCAGATTTTTTAATTCTGTTTGGACTTTTATTGTTTAATGGTACTTGCAGGTTTTGTCTTAGAGTCAGGGTAAGAAAAAGGGCACCTAGTGCCTAAAATGGGACTTAGAGGGACTTTGGAGAAGTGAGATTTTGCACTTTGGTCTTGTGAATTATTTGAAGTTTCTGTTCTTTGTTGGCAAAAGGATGAAGCATCTCTCTGTGAGGAATTAGGGATAGCAGCCTTAGGTAATTACTGTTTATTAACACCAAGGGATTTGCCCAAGGTCACCTACCTCATGCAGCATGGCTTCAGTTTTCCATCAGAATCTGATCAGTGTGGAAAAGCTCAGCGGAGTGTGAGCCAACCTCCTAATTTAGATCAGGCCAATAGGATACCACTTTATAAAACAGGAGTGGTGGAGTGGTTCTTTTGTCGTAGTTTGGAATCTTAGAGCAGCAGTTCAGGAAGCAGAAAACAGCTGCGGTGGCTGCATGGCTCTGGGCCAGATGGGTGACGCTGTGGAGGCACATTATGGAAAGAGAGAGGAATAAAAACTGCCTTGTAAAACACCTTCCAGCCTTCCTGTTGCTGTCAGAAAAGCCACAGCATTTTGTGAGTGGTTTTTGTTGTTTTATTTTTCCTTTTTATAAAATACTTTGAGGTCATAGCTTACGCAAGCAAGCTGAGTGCTGGTGTTAGAGTCTATACAGTATGGCTATGATTAGAGAGAATATGATACAAGTGGCAGACTTCTAATAACATTACAAACTGAGATCTTTGTACAAATACCAATTTACTACATTTTGTCCTTCGCATTTTCAGAACAGTTTGAAAATTGTTGAAATAATTCATTCCAGGTGTTGGAACCTCTTTTTGTCTATTGAACTGGCTCAAAGAGTAATGTCCCCAAAGCCACTGGAAGATGACTTTTATCTGTCCTTGGGGAAGAAAGGACCGTGTAAAGGGGGATAAGGATGATTAGCTAACTGATTATAAATTATATTGCTCAAATTGTGCCCATGCAGCACTTGTACTAGCAGCCATTGCAGCTATGAGGCATTGGAGTAATTCAGTCCATGTTTAGCAGGCTCACACTATGTTCTTGGCATATTCAGGTTACTACTCTCAGCAGAGCAATAGATGGGGCTGTAAATATAAAGAACTATGTCTAGCTAAATAGGTGATGTCTGGAACAAATTGTAAACACTTTATCTTTGGTTTCTGGGTCACCACGTTCTCTGGAATAGCCCTTTGTTAGTCTGCAGGGATGGCTTACCATTGCACAAGAGGATGAGCACTGCATGGTCTTTTAGCTGTAGTATTCTGTTGCAGAAAATATTGAACTGCTTAGAAAAGCTGGATGTAAAGCTTATTTGATATTTAGAAATGGGATTTATTAGGTGCTACTGTGAACATTTGAAGATATTGGTATAGAGACTTCATAGTTTCCAGTTTCTATTCTGTTTGGCCTCTGCAGCATCAGTAAGATAATATATATGTCACAATGCCACCATTGCTCTTCTACAGAAGTATTTCAGATACACTCTTCCATACGTGTTACATTAAATTAACTGGCGTTGGACAGCTGATTGCTTGTTTTTAGTATAGATTGCAAAACTGATGTTTGGTGTTCTTAACTGTGAAACAGTTTTGATTGTCTTGCGGATCATAACAGGGTAAGGTTTTTTCTGTTGAAGGCAATATTAAAAATTCCTGCACTGCACCTCCTTTAGAGAAGAAGGTGTAAACTGAAGAGCTGAGTTACTCTCAGAGTGGTTGACCTTGTTTCTTCTATCTTGGTGTAAGATAGGCAAAAAGCCTAGAAAGGATAAGTCTGTATGTGAAAGCAAGGGGTATTTCTGAAGTTGAGGAATAGCACAGGTTTGTGTAATAATGGTTTTTTTTTTTTTAGTGCCAGAGCAGCTCTGAATGCTGTGCATTCAAACAGATGAGATGTGTGCTTATACATGTATTTAATGGATATAGATAATCCAGCAACTGGAGTTACAGAAATTGTAAAATGTTATAAAAACAAAAAGCCTGGTGAGGCAATGTAGGGTACAGTGACTTGAAGAAATACCACTGCTAATAGTATGAGGACTGCCCTGTCTGATTAGTAAGATACTGCTGAGAAGCAAACGCAGCTCTGAGATGATGTCCGTCAAAGCTAAGAGCCACAAGCCTGCGTCAAGATGAGCTGATCCATGAAAATTCAATTGTATCAATAGGCAGCTGAAGAAAATTAGAAGGCATCTAAATTTAGATACTGCATCAAGCTTGGTACAGTACAGCAAAAACTGTCACTTGGCTGCAGACGTAAAGATGCATTACTGTTACTGTGATGGCAGAGGGCATGTACGTGAACAGATGCAGCTATAGCAGAAGGAGGGACCCAAAATTAACCAAAATGAATGTGAAGGAAAGTGTGTGTATGCTGTGAATTTCCAAAGCACTGAAATATATTTTTAGAGTGAATGGACTGGAACTGCATATATTGCTTCATGTTTAAATTAAAAAATAAGTGTGTTACATCTGAAAATGATGAACCTTTCTAATGGTACAAGCTTGTGGTGATGTGCAAATGTTCAAGGAAAGGAGAGAAAGGAAAGGAGGATGCAGTTCTGCAAAGGACCTCACTTGGGATGCCCTTGATGTGTGAATTTGATTAGATGGCAAGGAGCCATCTGCCCATGAAGCCTGGAGCCAGGAGGGTGCATAAAAAATGAAATGACTTAGTAGCATATGGCAGTTAGAAAAGATGAGAACATACAGTACGTGGACGTGATGGCTTTGAGTTCATGAACCGTGTATTTGGAATGAGTGATTATAGTCCTTGAAATTATGTTCTTTCAAAGAAAGTTTTCAAAAATACAACCGCTAGATTTATTTTCATCTGTTGCAGCACTGCGTTTTGGACAAGTGTTTTTACTGTGGGAGGCTTTCACAGGAAAAGCTTAAATATGGAAACTCAGTTAATTAAAATCTGGAACACAGTTCTGCAGCAAGGGTGGATCGTCTGAGTCCTGTGCCTGTGGCATCTCAGAGAATGCAGGGCCCCAGGGCACTATTTGTGTTCGTATTTAATGTAGCTGAAGCTGCTGGGAAACATCCAGCACCCTGTCCATTTGCTGCACAATGTAGGTCAAGCCCATGATGGAGTGTGTGAGCTCAGGACAAAGTCGCCCTTTGCAAAACTTTTTGCCTTTTTTTTTCTACCCTTGTCTTTGGTTAGTGAATTTTTTACTCCACTGCACCCACGTTGTATGCTCACTAAACTGTGCACATATTGCAAGCTACGAGATGTTATTATTACTCTCACCATCTTTCTGCTGGCACATTTGGTGTCATGCTTTTGCTCAGGATTTCATACGCACGCAAGCACTATGTAAACCTTTGAAATGGGAAGGTTGGTTGGTCTACATGTGCTGGGAGCTCTGCACACCAATGACTCCACACCTCTGAGCAAGGGGTAATCAGTGCTTGTGGGGCTGGGAAGCAGGCAGAGCAATGAGTGGGCCAAATGTCCATCCAGAATGAGCTTATGACAATTTTACTAAATATTTTCAGCTCTCTTTCAGCAGATTCCACTCTTGACAGTACCTTAGATCAGGTTTTCTGATGGTTAAATTTAAGTAGCAATCTGGGGTATCTAGGTGTCAGTTCAAAGTGCCAAGGTTTGATTTCAGTCTTGTGATGGTTAAAAAAGTTCAACAAAAGCACTGTGAGGGTTATAAGAATGCAAATTGGACTCGCTATGTCTGCACTGTTATCTTCATGCCTTACCTGGTCTTTTGTTGGGTCCCATTTCTCTTAGTAGAACTATTTTTCACCTAAGAGTTACTTTTAAAAGGATTCTGACTTCAGAGACATAAATGAAGATAGGCAGTGACTTTTTGGAAATAAAGAAAGTGAATTACACTTGGGAGGAGAACTGGGAGAACTTTTCTTTCAGAGGGTGGTCAGGCACTGGAATGGCTGCCCAGGGAGGTGGTGGAGTCGCCGTCCCTGGCTGTGTTCAAGAGGCGTCTGGATGAGGAGCTATGAGATACAGTTTAAGGCTTGTGGTAGCAGTGGTAACGGGAGGACGGTTGGACTAGATGATTTTGTAGGTCCTTTCCAACCTTGTGATTCTATGATTCTATGATTCAGAAAATAAAAAATACAGAGAACTGGCAGGTGAAACTGGGAATGTTGTCAGAACAGGGATCAGCATCAGACTAAGGGCAAAAGGGAACAAAAGAAGGTCAACCAAAACCCAGCAAACAGTTGTCTGTAACATCAATTTCCCTCATATAGTCTTGCATAGGCAGTAAGCAATGTTATGGATTGCAGTGAAGGTTTGCTTTCAGTATTCGACTCAGAACTCAGCTAAAGTTCACAGCATTATGGCAAAGGTGAATGCGTGGGTCAGGGAGTTTTGAAAACAGACTTGGAATGACTTCCCAGTCTTCAGTCATTGTTCTAAGAGCTCTTTAGCCATTACACTACTTTAATGACCTGATGGTGCATCTGCAAACCTCTGTCTCTTAAACTCACTTCCCTGCTCTGTTGCCCCTTCTACCCCTATGGGATTGCTATTTCTAAGAGTTTCCTCCAGTTTTTCCAATCACCTGGATGGCAAAGTCCTACCTCTATTCACCACTGACATGACTTACTGAGGGTTTCTCCTTCACTCATAACTTGTTTTTCTGTCTGTGATGGAGGTTTCCTCTCTGGATCTCTGACTCTCAAATGGACAGGTTTCTGTTCCCAGGTTTTTTTGTTGTTACCTTTCTCTTTTAAATATATTGATGTCCAATCCGCAGACTGGCTTCAGGGAGTCTCCTTGTAACTATACTTTATCAGAGAGACACTTTTTTTAAGAAAAAATTACATTTCAGTTATATCATTCACGTTATCATTTTGTCCGGTTGATTTTCCACTTTTCCTATCACTGACTTAAGTTATAATCTAAATAAGGGTCTAGGGTTACAACTAAAAGAGATTTTATTCATTCAGGTTCTCTCCCCTTCAGTAAGCTGCTAAAAATGAGAGTTTAAGTTATCTTCTGTCACATTTAGCCCATCCATTTTTTAATTTTTAATTTAGCAGAAAAAAAAAAGGAAAATGTTCAAAAAATGGGCAGAGTCCTGGCAGCTGAGGTGAGCAACTAATAATGCAAGTTCATCCTATGTTTTGTTCTAAAATTACTTGTATTAATAATGAATAAGGAACAAGAAATCCACTCCAAAATTTGCTGCCTGAAAATTTGCCGTCTCTGTTTCTCTCTCTCTTCTTGCAATATAATTGTTGCAGTTCCTTTACATGATATGTATGAATTAAATTGAATTCACTAAGATGATTAAAATATATATGGCTGTCATTAACTCAATTAATAGCAGAAAACAAGCAATGAATCACACAGGCTAATGTTTTCTGTCACATTTGATGACATACTTAGGCCTCTACTGTTGAGAGAGGCCAACAAACTCTATTTCAAATGTTTGGATGTTTTTCTTGAGAGAACAGAACCATAGAATCATACAATGGCTTGGGTTGGAAGGAGCCCCAAGGATCATCAAGTTCCAGCCCCCATGCCTCAGGCAGGGCAATACTCCAGTATCAATTTCATACTTGCCTCCAGTCTAAGCAATGTGATATTGTTCACTGATAGCTGTTTTTAAAAGACATATTTATGCCATAGAGTTATGATAGGTAGTACTTTTTGATGTTGCTCTCTTGAAAGATTGAATAGCTGTTCCACTGTTTTCTTTGGTCTGTCTTCCTTTCCCTCTCCTTTTTATTGGTACAAAAGTTCACCGTTTAAATCTACTGATGTTTGGCAGAAAATGCTCATTCTAGAATCAAAGCTTTATTGATTCTAGAAAGAAACACAAATACCCCGGCATATTGTTTCCTACATCATTTATTATATTTTACTTCATTTAGAAATAAACCTAAGCTGAATGTCTCTTTTAATTAAAATAAGCCAACGGGCAGATGGTCATTCCATGTTTTGATTCATATCTGTGGAGTTCCTTACTTGGGTTGTTCCCAAGTGTTCCTGTTTCTTACTAGTGCTGCTATATCTGAATACCGATTTAGGGAAGCTGCTTTTTGACTCAGAGCAAAAAATCTCAGAAGGGAATGGGGAGACTCAGAGGAGCCTCGGTAGACTGCTATCATTTACATGACAGGAATGATTTGTCAGGAAACAGGCCACCTTGCTGAGGAGAAATCCCACATGACCGATCATTCACTCCTGCTGGTTTCCCAACCCGTTTTTCTCATCCCGAAACTGTGGGTCAGCTTTCGCTTAGTAAAAGTACTATTGATTTTCAAATAGTGTCACAACAGAGCAGTAGGAGATGAGAACTCACAGCTCATGGGAAGTAGTGAAGAAAAAAGGGTAATTCCTTCAAGAAGTCGTGATGAAAGCATTGTCACAAACTACCCCAAAGTGGGAAGAAATAAGAGCCCAAATTAACCGAACTCTGAGCTTTTCAACAGTGTTAAAAGAGAAAAACAAAAATGGAACCTGGGTAAGCTTGCTGAGTGTTTGAACAGAGAGAGAGAGAATCATAGAATCACAGAATGGCCTGGGTTGAAAGGGACCACAATGATCATCTATTTTCAACCCCCCCTGCTATGTGCAGGTCGCCAACCACCAGACCAGGCTGCCCAGAGCCACATCCAGCCTGGCCTTGAATGCCTCCAGGGATGGGGCATCCACAGCCTCCTTGGGCAACCTGTTCCCACCTGCGTCACCACCCTCTGTGTGAAAAACTTCCTCCTAATGTCTAACCTAAACCTGCCCTGTCTCAGTTTAAAACCATTCCCCCTTGTCCTATCATTATCCACCCTTGTAAACAGCCGTTCCCCCTCCTGTTTATACTCTCCCTTTAAATACTGGAAAAAGATCTGAAGATCAGACAATCAGATGAGAAACAGTAATGAGTGCTGTATTAACAAGGAAAAGGGAGTATGTTCACAGGAGATTTAAAACTAGGCTGAGAGTTGAAGCACACAGCAGAGATGTTCTGCTCCTGATGGAACCCTTCTTCACTATGCAAGCTGCAACTAGGAAAGAAAGTGTTAGGGAACACGGAGGTTAGATTTCTGATGTTTTTACTGATGGTTATGAAATAGCTGGGCCTCCCAGCATACAAAGATCCTAGGCAGTTTAGGTGCTGTCTTCGAGAATTTTCACTTGCAAATGTCCATTTGAGTTCTGCTTTAAAAAATAATGGGGCTGAAGAATTTTAGAGCTGTGGTTAGAAAAAATCCTTAAATAAAATTATTGAGCAAAGGATTGAAAAGTAAAACAACAATATACACCATAATCATAGGGTCACAGAATGGCTTGGGTTGGAAGGGACCTCAAAAATCATCTAGTTCCAATCTACTGCTGTTGAGAGGATTGCCAACCACTAGATCATAGAATCATAGAGCGATTTGGGTTGGAAGGAACCCAGTTCTAACCCCCCTGCTAATGCTAGAGACAGTTCCCTCTACACTGTGTTGCTTAAAGTCCCATCCAGTCTGGTCTTGAAGGTCTCCAGGCATGGGAACCACAGCCTCGCTGGGCACCTGTTCCAGAGAGATAATGAGTCTGATGTCTTTCTATACAATAGTATGGATTTTAGCAGTGCGAGAGGGGCGGCAGATATTGCTTATCCATACTTCATTAAGATATGTGATATTGTGACACCCTAACAGCATGGTCAAAATGCTATTAATGTAACCTGAGTAAAATTTATGTTGGAAAACCATTCACAATAGATCAGAGGGAAAATGATGAGATGTATGTAGCAGGGTTCTGTGGAGAACTGTCATGAATGCAGTAACTCACATTCAATACTCTCTTTATATCCAAGGTGGTGGAATGGAGAATTGCTTGTTAAACTTCTGAATAGCGATCATCATGTACGGCACCAGCTGTCTTGTCTTTTCATCTGATACTGCTGAATATTGAATGGGCATAAGAATATCTCTTCCTTTCCTGGCTGTGCCTGCGCTAATCAGTTACCTCTGATGACCTCTGCAAGTGCCTTCTGCTCAGCTCTCGCTTCTCCCCATGGCTCTTCCAACCTGGCATGGGCTCTGCCCTCTGCTTGTCACTGTGACTGCGGGAGCCACACTGACCTGTGCTCAAGGCTCACATGTCTTTGTCCTGCAGAGACACTGGCTGCATGATCAGTAACTAAGCAGCATCTGCAAAGCAAAATGCTTTAATAAAAGCTTTACAGAGGAAAAAAAAAAAAAAAAAGAAAGAAAGAGGCTAACCCCCCTAAACCTGCCTTCACATACCTGAGCATTTTTTCCTGGTTGATCTACATTTTTAGTAGGTTTTATATCTTTCCCAGAGATTGGTAGATATGCTAATGTTTGGCCCAGTGTGTTACTTAGATGTATTAGGAAGAGATCCTTTAAAGCTGGGTGAGTTTTTTTGGTTGCTGTTCAGTTTTCTGTTTGTTTGTTTGAGGGTGTTGTTTTTCTTGTTGCTTGTTTGGGTTTTTCTGGATCTCTAGAGTCCCTGTCTGCCAAAACAAGACTCATTTCCTTGGAGGCGAGTTACAAGATCTTCAAAGCAAATAATTGTCCTCTGTCTTTCAAGGTTATGTTGCAGCCTGGGGCCATAGACTTTTTCCTGCTGGTATTTCCCACAGCTCTCAGCAAGCTCCATTACACCTCTAACTGTTGTGCTCCTCTCAGTACCAATAAACTCCCATCACTACCAAGGTCAAATACTACATTTATGAAATACTTCAGTGTTCTCAGGTTGAGGGCAATCCTGTCTTTATCTGGGTTTATAGTCCTTTCCAAGAGCAGCCCAATGCTCTGGCCAAGTGGTGGGGGAATCATCCATTGCCCACGTAGTAAATGCCAAAGCTGAAATACAAGTTCTCAGTGCTTGGCCAAGTCCAGCCCCTCCAGCCTGGCAGTATGGAGTTTATCAGTATGCAGAGAGAGGAATGAGAAACAGGCTCCTAAGCACCAATAAGTAACAAAATGGTAAGAAAGGGCTCTTTATATGTCTTCTTACACTTTAAGATTTCTTGTTAATTGGAAAGAGAGCTTTATACAGGTCCATCATTTCAAGAGGAGGATATGGCAAGCAATTTCCATTAGACACCAAGAAACAGTAAACCTGGGTGAGGTGTTGAGTCATGTTCATTACATTCATTGTCTAATTTTGTGATGCTGTCAAGCCCTAGTCACTGGAAAACCAGCCACTCTCATTATGTTTAAAATTGTGGTGCTAAATAATAATGTGGTTAGATTAGAAAACTCAACATTTTAACAGTTTTGCAGCCTTCCCCTTATATTTGAAGGGCAGTAAGATGAAAATTTCCAGGTCCTGCTTTGATAGATCACAGCTTATAATTATAGTCACGTTGCATGAAAACGTGGACACACTGCTGGCTGGATTAGAGAATGAGACAGACAAGATCGAAGCCTCCCTGTAATTTTTTTTCCACTCTTGAGTGAGCTAACATGCCTATTTTAGGAATTTTGATGAGAATGTTGTCATACCTTTTCTTCCTTCCTCACTTTTACAGCTCTGAAGGTTTCAGTTGTTCTGCTTTGTTTCACTTCTAATAAATTTCTCTTTTGTTTGACCCTTATCTATTTTCCCTACATTCATTTGACTATACAGTGCTCCTTGCCTCACCTACCAGAGCTCTGCACCCACCTCTATGCCATCCCCACTTCCCTCTCCGGAGGCAGCCCCTGTCATTATCACATCTCCCTCACTCTTCCCAACATAGGCGAGAAGCTTGATGACACACAGTTTCCTGCTGATGAGGAGGTGGTTCAATGCCAGCATTTATTTGTTTAATACCCCCTTTCACAGAGAAGTTTTACAGTTTATCCTGGAAAATATAGGAATGAGAATCAATCTGTGGTTCCCGGAGGGATGAGGAAGAGTGATGTGTCCACCTGCCGCTCTGAGTCCCACTCTGAACTACCAGAGGTGTGGGCTAAAGGGCTGTGGCCATAGTCCAACAAAGCACTGTAGCAGACTTTTGAACCCCTTGCACCAGGTCAAAATATCGCAGCCACGTAATTCAAAGTCCTGATCCAGCATAAAGGCACCCCAAAAGGTGAAGTGTTCCAAACAGGAGTTAGGTTTTTGCCAACAGGACTTAGAAAAGATCACTTATTTTCTCTCCACATGGGTTTAATTGGACATCTTACAGCTGTCCATAAGTCTTTCTTTGGCCAGTTTTTTTGTCCTCTTAGAACTGTTTTGCCTAAGAGCAAAGTGATTCCTTGGTAGGTAGACTTTATCCCTTCCCTCTTTTCCTTCCTTTCACTGCTATTGCTGCAGTTGGGTCTCTGCTGCCTTCCCCTTGGACCTCATCTTACACCAGAAGTCTCCATTGCTATGACAGCCAGCACCACCACCACCACGCACACAAAGCTCTTCCAGGCCCATAGAAATGTCACTTGTATTCAGTACTGTCAGCTGAGATCCAAAGCAGATCCAGAAGAGATCTTCAATGGCTGCTGGGCAGAAGTCCCTCACTGCCAAAATGCCCCAAGATAGGGAATACAGTGCCATTGTCTTGGGCATTTTTAAGGAGAGGGATCAAAAGGGCTTAGGCTAGTGGAGATTCTAAACAAGTCTTTGAAGAGAGCCAATACAAAATCCAAGAATGTTCATGTACTGTGCAGTGCTGGAGGACATTTTGCTTACTGTTGGTGTGGAAAACAGAATGTTGCTCCCACGTTCAGAAGGACTTTGATGGTACAGTGCCAAGCCTCCCTTCTGCAGGAGCTGCTTTCCCCCCTCTGAGGAAAGGCATCCAACTACTGTGATAGGAATATTGTGAGAGTGGTGACAAGGGAGACAGTGGGGAGCTTAAGGATAAACAAAACTTGAAAAGGTCCCAGGCCAACAAGGACTAGATGAGGGACAGGCCTCTTGGTGGGTGCTTTGCTTCCTTTTCATGGCATGTGTTATTCTCTGGGTGGTTGGCTGGCAGGGCTGCGCAGTCTGTGCAGTTACCCTGCACCCTGACCTTCCTGCACAGAGATTCTCCCTCCTTTGGCCCACTACACCTCAGAACCATTGATCAAGACCATGTCACATCCCCTTCCCTTGGTAGTTGAGATACCTCTTCTAAGCCCTTCATTTTGGCATACTTCTCTCAAAGCCTTTCCTGCCGAACAGACAGAGATGCAATTTTTGAAGTGATGGCAGACGCATTCACACAAATTCACACTCACACAAACCCAGAGCTGCTTATTATCTTCAGAAAATGCTTTAATAGAAGCTGGACGTGGTGCCAACCTATCTACCCTTCCTTTGCCTGTTTTCACATATTTTTGACATCAGTGATACTGGAAATTAGGTGGCTGTTTTCTGATGCAAACCGTGCCCACTGAGGCACCTTTTGTGACCAGGGTGCTTTCTTGTGATTCACTTCTTCTACTTACATGTTTAATTCCACCTGAAACATAGTCTAGGTACCTGAAGTCTGATTCTTTACTCAAAATTAAGAACTGCACAGCTGACTTTTCAAAAAGCTGCCCCAGCATCCCTAGTTCCTTGTAACATCTCAGTAGAACACATTTTCTTTTCCTAATACTGACCTCAGCTTAGAATCAGCCAGGCCTTTTCAAGATACTATGCAAATGTATTTAGACAGCATAGACAGAGTAACTGCCCACGGGAAGACAAACTGAAATGCCATCTCCCAAATCATGTTGTCCTCATCCCCAACCTCATAGGAGAGAGAGAGGTGAAGAGGACACTACAGTTTCATCCATGTATCCTGCTCCACACCTGGCATTACACACGACAACAGAAACCGCAAGGGAAAAAACGCTGAAGATGCACTTCTAAGAGATGGATGCCCTGCAGCTAGAGAAACACAAAGCAGCTCCCACAAGAGAAGAGCAGAATTAACAACCTTGATTGTTTTATAATGACCTCTGGTATGTTTCTCCTGTTATGAGGCAAAAAAAAAGCTATCTGCTACACATAAAATACGTAGAGCCTACCTGCTGCTAACAGGCAAAATGGAGTATAAAGAAGTTAGAATTGAGGAGCCCTGCATAGATTTACCCAGGCATGTGTCAGCAGTAGACTAAGAAAAAAAACAAAGCATCAACAAAAACATGAGTTCAAAGGAATTTTTAAATGTATATCATTTCTGAAGCACATAAGTTTCTTTAAATATTAAAGAGATCAGAGATTCCAGCTCCCAAGAGGGGCAAGCCAATGAAATCTAACTAAAAAACTTAAATGAAAAAGGCCAAAAAGAGTTGGAAATGTATACTGTGTAATATGGCACTTTCCCCTGTATATAGATTGTGGTCAACATATTCTTCTCAAGGAGCTGCTCATGCTGCACCTAATCTGGAAGTGTTATGGGCTGCCACTGAAGATGACAGCCTTACTGTCTGCCCTTCCCCCGTCTCTTCTTCTCCTTATTTCCTTGCATCTCTTGCAACTCCGGGGAGAATCAGCTCCACTGATCCTACAGAAAATGAGCATGGTTTTTGGTGGGGCAGTTTTCTTTGGGCTGACTCAAGAGAAGTGAGCTGGAGGTAGATGGGGAGGAAGGGGAAGAAGCTGATGAGCATGTGGGGCAGTGACCTCTTTACTTCTATGAGTGATAGCCAGAGCAACACTTCTGTCCATAGCCTCAGTTTCAAAACTGAAAAAGCACACAAGGAGAGCCATTCTCCATCAATATTCTGCCAGACCAATAGCAAAGATCTGGGGGAGGAGGAGGAGGAGGTGACAACAAAATGTAACAGGAGAGGCAGAATTCTGAGGGATTTGAATGCTAAAGGATATGGAATATTTGGGGAATGGTAAACCACCGTCTGGGCTCTTTGTGAAAGCACGAGGACAGAGACTCATGCATCTTCTCTAACCTAATGACTGAGGAGAGTTTTACCAAGGAAATTAAAATCTCACTTAGCCAAGAAATATTAATTGTTTTCTCCTCTGCTGCTGTTCATATATTTGCTGCTGATCACAATCTGGCAGATGATGTGCTATGAAAGGTGGAGGCAGTATGAAACGCCTTGCTGAATAATTGATCGCCAGCGCTCCAGGCTATGTCCATGGATGAATGCATATGCCAGATAGGATGGCTGTGTCCCTGGTTAATGCTCTTAATTGACAAACACTTGATCTGAATTACAATTGTATGTTTAAAGACATCTTATTTATGTCAGAAGGGTTTTCATATTTTACAGTTTTTCTTTTTTGTGTGTCTTTCTGATTAAATGAAGGCAACCCTAGGCACTTTTGTTCTATGGACACTGAAAATTGATGTATTTTTCATAAACAGTGGTGTAAATCTTGATCACACTAAATCAATGAGAAAGCTCCTGCTCACCTTCCTGCTACACTTTATCATCCAGTGTGTGTTGCCACCAACATGTCAGAATTCCTCCATTTTCTTAATAGGAATTAGGGGACCAAAAAAAAGCCAGTGTATCAGTGCCCTGCATCTTATCCACAAAGGCAACACAAAGCAGCAAAGGGTGAGAGGGATCCTGAACTCTGCAGGGAGAAAATAGCAGAGATTTTCCCACCTTTGAGCCCAGTCTGTAGATTTCCTGCCCCTTCATAAGGATCACATGAGTGTTTGAGGTTTTACCCGGAAATAGTTCCAAATCCTAAGCACCCTGAAATTTTAATGTGTGATGCTATGCACGTATTATATTCTGGAATTTACTTCAGACCCTGAAAGGAAAAAAGAAAAGAAAAGCTGGAGCAAATAAGATTGAAAAAAGTCAGCATTTGTTTATCAAATGATGTCATTCTGTGTGAGTTCTGCTCTCCATTCTGCCTCACCCCAGATCCCTCAGTGCTGCTCCTCCTGAAACGTGCTGGCTCCAGCTCTCAGAGGCCCGAGGCCATTCTCTTGGCTGCTGCCTTGGGAAGGATTAATAGTTATTTGGAGCCAGCTGCCTGGATTTTCTCCCCATGTGACTGTTCACACAGACATCCAAACTCAGTCGTATTTGTTTCACAATTGCTATGATAAGCTGATTTATTATTTCCTATAAGTATTGCTAAACGTGACCTCTCATGTCCAAAATTAACATGAACTGCAGAAGGAGATAAAATCAAAGCTCATCCTTGATAACTTCATTTTTCAGTCCTTTAAGAGGCATTTTAACTTTTCTTTCAGGTCAAAACCTGGTGCAGTGTGTATACAGGTGTGGTCTACACACATCGAACCCTCTACATTGCTGGAATGTTAATTGGGATATAGGATCCAAGGTGAAGCTTTTAACGTTAGAAAGTGGCAAGTTTAAGATCCCCTTATTGCTCCCCTTTCATCTGTATTCTGTGCTGAGCAGGAGAGAGATCCTGTGGAGGAGCAACGCGTGCTGGTACTGCATAATGCACCTGCATAGGGGACCAAGTCAAGGTCATGTAGGCAGCTGTAACTCAGGCACTGCCTAACTTTTGGGTAGCTGACTTTGCTGACTGTGTAATACTCTTCTAATGAAGCTTCCTTACTGCCTTGTTTCCTTTTTAAAAAAAGATCAAGTTTATTTTAAGGAAGGAAACAACCGTTCATGGTATATCTCATATATCAGTATATCTGGCTTCAAAGCTGCTCCTACTTTGAGCAGGCAGTTGGACGACAGACCTCCTCAGGTCCCTTCCAAACTCAGTAATCCTATGATCCTCTGATTTTTTAAAGTCAAAAATGACCAGGTAGAGGTTTGCTGTCCCTAGAGCTATAAGACCAGTGCAACCCATTAGCAGCTTGGGGAGCTGTTGGGACGGTTCTGGTTACGGTGGAGACACCCAGGGGTCTGGCTGCAGTGAGGGACACTTTCTGCTCTGCCTTTCTGCTCTACACCACTGCTCACACATCAGCACAGCCTGTTAGATCCATCAGGACGTTGAGCTGGATCAGCAGGCCCACCGGGCTCAGCAGTGGGCGCAATGCTGGAGGCAGTGACATGGGACGCTTGGCCATGTAGTTAACCTTGGGAAAGCAGCCCCTCAGCTCCTCGGGTCAGCCAGCGGTGGGAGCAGCACAGCTTTATTCTTGTCAGTTAATGCATACGTGTTGTTTCACTGTGCCAGATCTCCCTCCCACTATTATAGGCAATTATTTAATATAGGGCGTGACAGGGATCTCTTGGAAAGAGTCCAGCGGAGGGCCACAAAGATGGTGAAGGGCCTGGAGCATCTCTCCTATGACAAAAGGCTGAGTGAACTGGGTCTGTTCAGCCTTGTGAAAAGAAGACTGAGAGGGGACCTGATCCAGGTCTATAAGTATCTAAGGTATGGGGGGCAGAATGGCGAGGCCAGACTGTTTTCAGTGGTGAAGGGAGACAGGACAAGGGGAAACGGCTGGAAACTGCAGCATAGGAAATTCTGCACAAATGTGTGCAAGAACTTCTTTACAGTGAGGTGACGGAGCACTGGAACAGGCTGCCCAGGGAGGTGGTGGAGTCTCCTTCTCTGGAGATGTTCAAGACCTGCCTGGATGCCTACCTGTGTGACCTGCTGTAGGGAACCTGCTTTGGCAGGGGGGTTGGACTCGATGATCTCTGGAGGTCCCTTCCAACCCCTACAATTCTGTGGTTCTGTGATCCTTCTATATGGCAATCCCATGACACAGACTGGTCTCTGTGCCTCCATCTTGCTGCACACAGGGCAAGGGCTCAGCCTGTTTGTGACAGGGATGGAGTCCTGCAGTTGGAGGTACCTCTTACACCATTAAACACACAACAAATCTACAAAGAGCTCCTCTGCTGCCCAGTATGGTGACTATCTGCAGGCTTCTCTATCTTCTGTTGCGGCTCAGATTCATGTCCTCTGTGATGATGTTAGGACAACTTTCTTCAGTGATTTTCAGTGCCTTCTTGCTTGGCCTGCCCTATTCTATTCCCTTTCCTCAAATAAATGTAACAGAAAAGAGTGATTATTTAAAATGCTTTATTTCTCCTGGCAAAGAACAAGAGCAAGCTGGAGAATGTTTTATACCTCACCATCTAGATATTTACAATAGTGAAGCGAAGCGGTGGTTTTCCTTTTAGCTTCCAGCAGCACATGCAGGACTGTGTGGTGATTAGCTGTACATGAAATCAGTGTGAAAGAACTACAGTATTTTACGGAGCTGTCAGTGGCTTATCTCACAGCTGGCACCTATTAATACAGTGAGTAATTTCTGCAAACGCAGATAGGCTCCAAAATTAACACTATCCATTAAGGAAGACCATGGAGTGCTATAATTGTGTCAGAATACTTTGGCTGGCAATAAACAAATCATTTTAATGTTGTATTCGCATCCATTAACGGAGGTTTCTAACCAGAAAAAACTGTAAACTTTTTTATTTATAGTGCAACTTAATCCATAAATGCTTTAGCATCATCAAGAAAAATAACATTGTTTTCTATTATTTGCAAATTGACTTTTTTTTTTTTTTTTTTTGTGGGAGGAACTCACCCATTTGACATTACACTTTTATTTCTAGCAATACCCCCATGTCAGTATGTGCTTTCACCCATCCTTCTCAGGCTGTTCAACAGTGACACAATTACTTCAGACTCAGCAGTGCAGCAATAAATGACAAATTGTCCTCTATCTTGTTACTGCACACCCACAGAAAACTTCTTCCCTGCAGTTGATCTCAGAAGACTTGAGATTCCATCTGCTTATTTTATTTCCCAGGCAGAAAAGAAAGCAAAAAAAAAAAACAAAAAACCAACAAACAAGATAAAACCGAAAATTCTGCATCCATTTAAACCTCTACAAAACCCAGAGGGAATGCTTTGATTCAAACAGAGTCACTGAAGATTTACAGTGACAGACAGTCAAGAGCTCAAACTCGTAGTCAAAGGCTGAGTTGGGATCACATATAAACAGCCTGGAAGCAGGGCTCAGCAAGAAGGAGCTTGAGCCAACGCTTGTTTCAGTGCAAACATACAATACTATCTTGAAATTAATTCTGTCAGTCAATTCTGGCAGTAAATCTGACCCCGTTAGCTACCGAGTTGGTTCTTCTACTGAAACACTGGAGGAGTATTGACTCCTAAGCCCCAGTGGGTTAAGCCCCTCAGATAGGTAGGAATGCAGGCTGGAGAAAAAGGGAACTTTGCCACAGCTCTGGGGATTTGAGTGTTGTAAGGGAGGCCTCCAAAAAATGCCTCAAGACTGGCTGACAGCACCAAGAGGAGATAACTGCAAGTTGCTGGAAATGTAACAGCTAGCAGTGATGACTTCTTCTGAAAACATACCTATTTAATCTTTCTACAGAGACTTTAATGAAAGTGGTGTTCTGGAGTGACATACCTGGACATCTCAGCTGAAGAACATGTTTTTTCCTCAGCACAGCAATGAACAGTTACCATAATGCTGTCGAAAAGCAGAATGTGTAACTGGCTTTTCTGAATGCTTTGGCTCTGATTTCAAACACAGAAAATGAATGAGTGAATGAGCACTCACATGTGCCTGTGCAACAGAAAAAACAGCCGACAGCTATTATGTTGTTGGCTACCCTACCTGTAATGTTTAGTTGCTTTAAAAAAGATAAAAGAGAGAGAAAAAAGGGAAAAAAGGAAAAAAAAAAAAAGCGTATCTACTAAAGCAAATAAAGAAACTTACTATTGTATAGTTGTTCAGATGTGTATGTTGTGGTGTGGCATTTCTTGACTTCTGGAATGCTCCTAGAATCAGAACATGACCCCTCTTCCTCACCAATTAAAAGTGAATTGAACCAGCAGACCACAAAAGGGAGATTTCACACAGACCATCTACTGAAACTGACTGTCTCTTTCTTTTAACTCCCTGGCTTCCCTTCCGCCCGGTGCAGCTCCAGCACACTCACATTGTTGCTGATGTTCCTGCTGTTCATCTTTATGTGGTAACATAGGCTCTGCAACACTTCCCATCTTTGATAGCCCAGGAACCAGGCATTTCATGGTTGCTTCTGAACTCAGAGGTTTTATGTAGCAGCACCATCCATCACCGCATGTAGGACAGCCACTGGACTCACCAGAAATAATTCCTCCGGGCTCCTTGCTAAGGACTTCAAAGCACAGTGGTAACACACTGTGAGGGATCGTCCTGCCTATGCCAACCCTTCCTATACCTTCTGAACATCAGAAAAAGCTTATATAATCTGTATTAACATCACCTTGGGTGACTTCTTTGTCACGTTTGCAGACCTTAGCTGTGCTGTGAGAAACACAGAGCAGTGGTGTGTTTGTGGTGTGTGCCTTCTTACGGAGGTTCTATACTCAAAATTTCTTTGCTTCGGACACATCAAAGGCTCAGGATCCATTCTTATGGGTTGTATTGCATCACCTGTGCTTAAGGTACAGCAATCTTTGTAACTTGCAGATACAAGGATTAAAATGCATTTTTATAAGAAATTTAAAACAATTTAAAAAACAGTTACTTCTGAAATCTGCCTTTTGCCATTCTTATATTCCACATCTCCATGCAATAATGCAGAAACAGAGGAATGTTCAAATTTTCCATAGAGTCAAAGCTCCCAAAATATCACATTTAGTCACTGACAGTATGTTATTAACAACTGGTACAGACTTTTCCAAAGTCGAAAGCGGGTGCAGATCTATACCTGGATGTACAACATCAGAAATAGCAAAGCCAAGTGCCATCCTTCTTCACACCCTGATTTCCATGATTCAGCTTAACTGGTAAAAGCCAGCTGGGCACACAGGCGTTGTTTGGTAATAGCTCCTTCTGGCAGCACACACAATTACCAGCTGGTCCCCACTGTCACCTTTCTGAAGGACCTCTGTGCCTGGCTGCTGGTCAGTTCACAATCAGGCTTACTCTTTGCCAGTGCTAGCTCTTCCAGTAATGCTGTAAGCCTGGCCTAGCTCATGACTATGTCATGTTTGCTTTGCATTGCCATGTAGCAGCATAAAGCAACCAGTGTATGTTGACAAATCTGTCTTAAATGTCAAATTTTACTTCAGTTGAGTCAAGATTCCTCATGTGTATCTTTAGCTTATGGTAGATATTTGTGACAGATACAGTGCCTTTGGTTTATCTTTATTGGGTTTCATCTCTGGTTTTATTGTTAGATGTTAGTATGTAAAAGCATTTTTATGAAGTTCTCAGACAAAGATAAATGTTAAGTAGGATTTGATATTGAGAATGTGCACCACTGATTGCACTGAAAGTACCCCCAGAGCAGATATTAACAGCACCTAAGTAATGGCTACCAGCACCACATCTAGGTTCCCCTTGTCAGAGGTTTTGGTCTTATCTGCCACCGGTTAATTGAATATCAGGTCTTGAGTGGACACCACCAAAGAGACTGGATGTAAATTTGTATTCTCACAGTGAAGTCTGCTAGCTGCTCTATTATTGTGAGCTGATAACTCAAAGTCAGGTTGCTTTGCATTATAAATGCGATAGCTCGTTTCATTTCTATCATCCACTCTGATCTGTGGATTACAGCACTTCTTAAGAAATACAGATCTGCTGCATACATAGGCACAGAGAGAAAAACTCTTAGAAGGCATTAGTCTTTTATTACTGTTGATGAAAGTGGGCAGTTTGCTGCCAATTACAAAATGTTTAGTTCACAAAACCTCATATTCAGACTATCAATTAGTCACACATACCAAGATAATCTGATAATTGAAGACTTGTGTATGTCCATCCCTTGTCTCAGGCCACTAAAAACTCCCAGTGGTTGGTCCATTACCAGCAATGCTGAATTTCAAACTATGCTCTGTTGCTCTTTGAAGCCGTATCTTCCTTTGACTGCTATAGTCTAAAATGAAAACTGGGAGAATGATACCCAACCAATCTATAGCCTCAAAGATTAAGTAGATTTTCTTTGGAAAATTAGCCTATGAATGACGCCTATGTTATTGAAAATTCTCACTTTCTTCCAGGACTGATCTTTTCCCTCCTATCTCAGAAAAAGTTTCCAAACATCAAGAATTCTACATTACAAGTTCCACTGAAATAATTTACGGAACTGGTTTGAATGCTTGTTTTTTGAACGTTCCCCATCTTCCCTGCCTCGTAAGAATGTTACCATGTCCTTTAGTCTTTCAGGGTAATCCAAAGAGCTCCATCTCCTTCAGCATTGTGTTCTGTCAGAATGATACGCTATACTGGCAAATGTCCATCTGATATTTCATTTAAATTTAAACGATAGAGACTTTCATGATTTTGAAACTCCCTTCTCTCAGTTCTCATCACACAAACCCAGGTTTGTAACCCAGCTCAAACCTGACCTTCCCACAACACTGTTTGAAATCAAGGGATAGTTAGCTTTCGGACATGGCATCAAATTATAAACTGCAATCTATCTTAAAGCTACAACTTGAATAAACCTCAGTTTGGCAGACTGGGGAGATTATGATTCATGCTTTAATTTTATCTGTCAGGTGCTATTGCAAAGCTATTCTGGCTAGCATCCCAGGCAAGTTCTTAAGAAGACAGAAGACGGCTCTTCGAACATGTACACTTCTTAGACTTCTAAGCTCTACGACCTCTCTTGTATTTGACCTCCTGAGGTTACTAACTGAACCCAAAGTCAATCAATAATTTCCTGTCACTGTCTCATTGAGGTGCTTTTTTCCTGTGTCTACCAAACCATTTGTTATCTTCTTCTTTTAGTTACACAGGGACAGATTCTCATCTGGAATTAATTGTAAATTCAAACAGCTTGCATAAAGCTACACTCTCTAACCCAAGCACAGCATCTAGTTCGTTTTGGTGTGCTTAATGACACACATGGCTAAGGAGTTTCTGCCACATTTCTCCCTTCCGTCCCTGTGAAATAGCTTTTTTTCAACAAATAAATCCAGTGACAAGATTTGTTTCTTCTTTCAAATAATTGAACTACAGATAGAACTTCTGAATTTATTTGAAATCTCCTTACATGTGCAGCTTACAAATATTCTGTTGTTACTATATAAACTAGGAACTCACATTATTAATTATTTTATCTGCTTAAGTGCTTCCCCAAGGATAAGGGAAATTGTCAGAAGCCTTTACTCTATGTTCTACTAGAATCATAAAAAAGACGTCTAACACTTCATTCTTTGCAATATTTATCAATGTTTATATGAAAATTGTAGTAGTTAAACAGACTTACTTATGACAAATTTGGTCATTAAAATTGCCTAGAATACTACAGACATTGCAATTCATTAAAAACAGAAGCTTCTAGATAGTCTTTTCATAAATCCAGTCTTAAACGTAATTCTTCTCCAAACCATGTAATACAATGGAGAAAGTATAAGGACTTTGTACTTACGGGAGAGGTACATTAAGGCATTACGTGCCCTTATATAGTTTGCAAGCAGTAGCTAACAAACTGTGGCAGAGATTTGTCATTTTTAAAACTTCTTTTTATGTAACCCCATTTCCTCTTCCTTTTTAGCAGCCAGAGAGCAGAAATGTAGCTGGAGAGCTCTTGCAACAGTGGTGTGCCTCTGCGGTGCCAGCCGGGCAGCTCCACAAGTGGGAGACTGGGCAGTGCTGCTGCTTTCTAAGGAAGCTTGACCTCAATGTTCCACTTCCAGCACTGGTGATCTGTGATAATTTATAATTATCTTTACAATTGCAATTTTATTTTCCAGTTTTTTGGTGGTTTGGGTTTTTTTTAAGGTTCAAATCAGCTTAAAAAAATAGCAGCACTGCAGGGCTATATAATCCTTTATTGAAAAATTATTCTTGAATTTCAAAGCATTTGAAGTCTTCTGCTTGTCCATTTACCTAACAGGAGGAATTGGCACCACTTCATGCTGACTGACAGGTTCCTCTGGGACACATTTCCTCTGCCAGCCCCAGACCACCTGTCAATGCAATGGGCTCACTGCAGTGCTCCTCACCTACAGGCAAAGCCTGAGGGTATGCTCCACGTTAGTTAAAAAACTTCATTACTCCTCCTGCTCAGTTATATATTTATTCATTTTGAAAAAGAACCACCATAAAGAGCTTTCACCAAATACTGAGTTCCTACACAACACAGCCCCACACTTGGCAGCAGCACAGGTCCAGCAAAAATATGGAGAGATGAAGGGAGGGACAGTAAGAGGCAGAAGCAGTGTGTGGTCATTTAGGGATGCTGGCATTGCAATAAATTTAGCAAAGCAACAAGGAATCTTGTCTTCTCCTCAGGGGAGAGATATCCTCACCTGACCTTGGTTCTGAACCTACCCTGTGATGTGTTCTAGTAATTGCATCCAATCCCTTTGTTCTTTTTTGTTCCTTTTTCTTGTTTAAATGCTACATTTTATACTAATTTTATACTCATTTAATTAAAAGGATGAAAAGAAAAAAAAGAAAAGTGTAACACTGGGGCTGGAGGTAGAGGATACTGACATGGATTATGTCAAGGATAAAATCTTCTGCCAAAACGAGACCAAGTCAGTGATTCCAAGCAAAAAAAAACAACAAAACACAACCAAAACCAACCAACTGGATCTCCTGCCATCACTCCTGTGCAGCACAACTTCATCAAACCCATTTTCTCATTTTTCTCTTCCTTATCTAGAATAGTGTGGAATTTGGGAAATGGGGGGAGATGATGGAGATCTCTCTCTACACAGTATGCTGTAATGAAAAAGTAACGGCCTGGCTTTTAATACGTTTTAAGACAAATTTTCAGTTGGTTTGAATATTTGTTATGCACCCATGTATCTGTCTGTGCGTACATACAGCTGTAAGAAATGAGATGCACTTTTCATTACACACAGAGAAGGCATTCATTTTAAGAAGTCATCACCTTTCTGGTGTTTTTTTTTTTCTGACAGAAGGTTGATTTGCTCATTCACCACATTCGACTACACACAGAAAAAGCAGCACATTTGCAACATCCCTTTCTTTTCCCTCCTGGTGCCCCAGTGCTACGCATTCACCCTTTTCCTTTTGTTTGTCAGACAAATGCCTGTAAGTCAAATTTTGATCTCACAATAAATTGGGAGGAATTTATAAGGGAGATTTACAGGGAGGAGAATTGAAGGGCACTTTTGATCCAAAGGTGTCGCAGTGGCACATCTGAGGGCAGCCAGGAAGGTGTCTGTGTGCTGAGTGATACTACGTTGAGTACTGAACTGAAGAAGGAACTTGCTTAGGGGCTTCAGGTCCAGCATTTCCTTTTTGCAATGACAGCTTTTGAAAAATGCTGTGTAGGATCAGGAAGCTGTGTGACTTTCATCCAGATCCCCTAATCAGATTCAGAATGCTTTAAACATTGCTGTAAAGTGTGAAATCTCCTTTGGGCTGCTGTTCTTCCTTTGGCACTATTTCCACTGGAAGGCTGCCACCTGTGCGACACACAAATAGGAACCTCAACCTCTGGGCAGATTTTAACACTTTAAAGTATCTTATAGAAGATATCAGTGAAGGTGAAAAGCAAGGAAAAGAAGAGTGGAGCAGATGACAGAAAGGGGAATTGGAGGATGGAGCAGGCAGAATGAGCAGCACAAGAGCTGCGAGAGATAAAGAAGAAAGGAGAAAAGGAAAACAGGAAGAAAAATGAAGGAACACATAAAGAATGGGAGGAAAAAGGAGAAAAATAGGAAGACAGCAAGCAACATAGAAGGGCAGAGGGAGTGAAGTAGGAGGGATTAAGGGAAATGGTGAGATCAGGGAGCAGATCTGAGCTGACAGCACTGAGAGTGGACCATTTTCCTCTCTCTCATAGCCCCAGGGCAGGTTGGCTCCCTGACTGAGGTATGCCTTCGCCTTATCACCAGCTAGATCTTATTCTGATGTCAGCAAGAACTGGCAGCTAAATATGGAGATTGTTGTAGCTTAAAGGAGTCTATGCAGTGCATGCCCATTCTTCATCTGTGGGCTCTGGCTTTGCCTGGATGAATCCCCCTTAGTGGAGGACATGCTGGACACCACCTCATTTCATCCAGGTGGGAGCCACCAGGGAAGGATTTAGCCCCAAATTTCAGTCACGGGTAATGGTAGCTTCACTCCAGTCCATTTAGCCCCAGGGTCCAAATTCACAATTTCTCACAGGGTACAGGGAGACTTGTCTCCCTCTGCTTACAGGTGGCTTAGAGCAAGACTCCACTAGAAGCCATTTGCCCCAGAGAAGACAATCGCTCACCCTTTGTTATATGGAAAGTTTCACTGGGCTCTCAAATCCAAATGTAGCCTGTGTGAAAATGTTTCCAATGCCTGCAACACCTTAAATCTAGCATTAACACCTCTCCTTTGAGAGGCATGACAGAAGAATTAAATACTATTATTATTTATTAACAATCTTTAGCGATCTATCTGAAATGAATTATCATCTTCTGTGGAAGAGACTGTCCCTTGCACCAACATGCCTGGAAACCTCAGTAAAAGGACCAGAAATATTTAATGAGCATTAAGAATATTCTTTAATTCCTAGAGGTGATCCCTTACACCATGGATTACCTCTAAGAAAGGATGAATGGAAAAAATAGGATTATATCTAATGTAGCTGTTGTCTGTGATGAAGTAGAGAGGCTAGCAGAGACTATAGAGCTGAAAATCTGTCACCTTTTATATTCACTACAAAATCTGCAAAGATAAAAGCCGAGCCCAAACCAATAGCATAAATGAGGCAGCAATTTAAATAATTATTTAATAATTATCATGTATCTAAAATTAAGTGGTTTGATAGTTTCATTCCAGTCATACAAGACAGATACAAAAATCACTGCTACAGTTGAACTTCAATTGATCTTCAAATGATCACCTACACAGACAACTACATGCTGCCATAGTATAGCCTGCAAGTGTTCTGTGTCCAACACCCTTTAGTGTATACATTTGGAGCCAAGTTCTCACAACCATATTATACAGCCCAGTTCTGGCAAGTCTTCATGCAGATTTATAGAGCAATGGCCCATTGTTAAATAACCTCACATGTGAACACTTTTCTCAGGAACAACCGTAATTCTCTCTGCAGCAAGGCTTTTCACACAGAAAGATATTTAGAAGTAGCTGCTCTCCCCTTTCATGCCGTCTATATATGAATTTTCAACTGAGATGTCACACACACCAGAACATTTATACCATAAGACACTGAAAAATGTTATTAGATCTTTAACTTCCACAAAGCTATCACTGTAATATCATATTCAATATCACAATCATACCATAAGCATTCCGCTAATGCAATGCTATAAATAAGTCAGTTTTAACAGATCTAACTCTAGCTGGAGAGAGAAAGAGACTGATGCATGAAGGAAACAAATATACTGCCCAAACATTCTGCCTTACAGATGAATTTACTTCAGGTCAGCTGAACTAAAATAGAGTGCAAATGACTATTCTGGAGTAAGGTTATTTTTTTACAATGTAAAACCTAAAATTAGGGGAATTTAATGTGAAGATTCACTCTTATTCCTTCATTCCCTGGAACATTTCTGAAGACTGCTTGTACTGACTGTCATCCAAACGACTTATGCAGTGATATTCTGCACAAATATTTAGCAGAAGACAGATAAGTCTCCTGGTTCATGTGGGTATAATTAGATGACATAATGTCTGCTTAAGGAATTCTCAGCTCTGTCAGTTTGTAGCGAAGTCCTCTCAGCATTACAGCCTCTATGAATTATTGTCTTGGTTAAGCATCTGCATATTATACACACCTTTGCCATGTGTTTTCCTGCATTATAGCTAGAAAATGAAATCATTCAAATTGTCTCTTAGAAATGAAATGTGATTGCACAAATGGACAAAAGTCACTACAGAGAAGAAGCACAGTTCTCCAAGGAACCCAGGTACTCCCACCCACACTTGTCGGGTGCACTTTTGTCCATCCTAGGGTAACACTACAGAACTAAGTTCAGGATTTGCTTGGTGTTGTTTAGCCCAGCTTTCCTGTGAACTGAACAATGCGTGGAGCAGCTACCACCTCTCCCCAGTTGGTCCTATAGGAACCACCACTGCTCTGGTTGTAGGTATGACTTGGGGCAGTCTGGTACATTCACCAGGGTTTTCTCATGCTCCTATTCGTAGACAGAAGACAGTATGAGGAAAGTGTCTTCATTTTCTCTCCAGTACTTTCCAAGACAAGGACTAACCCTCCCACAGAGAGGGCACCATAACTCATCCAGTGAACTCTTGAATGCCCCAACCTGAATTGCTGTGAAGCTCCTGAAATGGAGATTAGTTGGGAGCTCGGTGGGAAACAGGCCCAATGCTGCTGGGAAAACATCACAATTTTTAAGCACAGTGGCTTGGGTGATTTCCATGCAGCAGAAGGTCTGGAACGTGACAACTGGAAAGATTATTCGGCTGTTAGGAATAACATTTGTGGCTGCAGTTGTTGTGACTCTCCCTGCTGAGATTGGGAATGCTTCTCTCCAAGAATAGCTCCTGTGGGATTACAACATATCCCAGTCTTTTATAACCATCAATAGCAGTGTTGTTTTGTTTCTTGTAATTGGTATGGAAATAGAGGACAGAGAAAAGGTCGAGAGCTTATTTCAAAATCATTGCCTTCTGAAAGTGGGGAAATAACGTTTACTTGTACAGTAAGAAGAATGCACTGTGTAAGAGGGCATAAGCAGACAGGTTTCTCCACTTCTTCCTGTCTAGAAAATTCTATTTTGAAGGAGATTCAAGCAAGAACAACATCAGTTATCTACTTCTGTAATTATCCAGGGTAGATGCCCAATTCTGAACTAATAATGCAAAGCTCTCTTCATAGCCAACAGAAGGAAATGGTCCCCATACGCAAGAAAATTCTGTCGTAGCATCAAATGCTTCACCTGGAAAAGCTCACGTCTTCCCATGGTGTTTAGGTCTGGGTTCACACAGAAATCTAACTACATACAAACGAATCCAGGCCAGCTGCTTGTGCAGAGCCTGGCCTATCCCAGATGTGCAATCCATACATTTTATTCATAATTTATGATAGCCTCTGTGAGTAACATACAAATAGAAGAAAGAAACTGCAATAGAGGAAGAATGGAACAGGCAAGGCAGATTAAGAGAAAAAAACACCAAATGAGTGGAAAATGACAACACTTTAAACAGGATGCAAATGCAGGAGGAAATGAAGATTAACAACCAAACACAAGTAGGAAATACTACACAGACTTCAAATTGCTTGCATCCAGGATTACAGGAATGATGCAGAAAACTGTGCATCCTGTACAAGCATTAGTACTTTTACATATATGCAAATGTTACACACAGCGGATCGTTCATTGCTTCCATAGGAAGATATCAAGCCCTTTACCCATGTTTCCAATTTCTTCATCGTTTCTCACTATTTCTAGCTGAAATTCTTTAAAAACTTTGCTTTCAGAAATGAGAAGTTTCTCTATTATCCACTGGCTAAATTTTCAAAGATGCCAACAACTCCAGCTGTGTTTGCTCACACACTTGGGTGAAGCTCCCCTCGAGCACGTTTTGTTCTCAAAACCCAGCTGTTCCTTGACAAAGGCGATGCAGCAAAACCAGCTTTGGCCACTGAGATGCTGACCGCCTCGTCGTCCGTTTGCACTCTGCCATCTACCTGCACCTAACCGCCGTCTTTGTTACACACTTCGGACATGTGCTCTTTGTTCTGTTTGCGCAGCATCCCGCAAAATGGCACCCTGCCCTGTGCCCGGGGCCGCTGCGTGCAGGGATGGCGCAGGTACACAACGGCCGTGCGCCTCGCCGCTCGCGAGCAGTGCCAGAGCTGCGCGCTTTAAGCGCAGCATCGCACACGAATGCCGGCAGCACCAACGCCTCTTGGCTCTGCCCGGGCCGGACAGGCCGGCTCAGACGGGAGGTCTCTAAGCAGAACCCCACGAAGCGCTCGCTCGCTCCGCGCGGCTCGGCCTGCACGGCATCTCTGGGCGCAGAGCGAGCCAGAGTTACCGCCAAACAGCGCTTTCCAAGGGGAGAGCTGCGCAGGCGGCTACAAACAGCCCAGCTCTCTCTCGGTGGCCGTACCCCGGGCTCAGCCCTTCCGCCGGCGGCCGAGGCGCCGGGCCCGGGCTACGCTCCGCACCTACTGACGGTGGCCCGGCCCCGCGGCCCGCACAGCCGCGCTCCGCCCGGCAGAGGCCTCCGCCCCGCGGCCCGCGCCGGGCCTCCCTGAGCGGAGCGCCGCCGCCCCCGCTCCCGTCAGCCCGGACAACGGCCGCGGGACGCCCCGCTGCCCGCCGGAGCCGCCCTCGGGCACGGCCGCACCCCGCTCCTCCCGCCGCGCTGCCTCGCCTCTCGTCTCCCCTCCCC
>NW_024884697.1:27699937-27801056 GCF_019232065.1 Centrocercus urophasianus | reverse complement strand
CGGCGGCGGCGGCAGGAGTTTCCCCGACAGCTGGAGGTTGCGGCGGTGGCTCCTCCTCCGCGGGTCCCCGTTAGAGGCGAGAGACCCCCGCGCTCCTCCTTATTGACAAATACACAAAGGGCCGCGCCGGGGCCGGGCCGGGGACGCGTCTGGAGGCGGCATGGGAGACAAGAAGAGCCCGACCAGGTAGGGCAGCGCCGCCGCCTTCCCGGGGCCCGCTCGGGTGCGCGGGGCCGGCGGCGATGGCGCCCGGGGGGGCCGGTGTCGGGCGGCGCGCCCCGCGCTGCCCCGCGTGCTGTGTCTCTGCAGGCCGAAGCGGCAGCCGAAACCCTCCTCGGACGAGGGCTACTGGGACTGCAGCGTCTGCACCTTCCGCAACAGCGCCGAGGCCTTCAAGTGCATGATGTGCGACGTGAGGAAGGGCACCTCCACACGGTGAGTCCCCGCCGCCGGCCCCCGGTTCGCGAGGCGGCGGCGGCCCTGACGGCAGCGGTGCCGCGTTCGGCGGGGGGTTCCCCCCTCCCCACTGCCAGCTAACCGTGCCCCAGGCGGAACTGCGGCGTCCTGTTCTCTTCGAACCGTCAGAAGGCACACGGTGACCTACCTGGTTCCTGTCCCTCCTGACGTGCCGCGCAGTGTGACACCGGGGGAGTGGGGGCTTTATGCAGCCAGCGGGACTGCTGGCCGGGGAGAGCGTTATTGAAGGATCCTTTGTTAGGGTATCGAGCTTATTGCTTTGTACTGTCAGCCGGAGAAGTTTGAGTGGCAATAAAAGTTGCGATCCTATGGTGAGTGGCAATTGCGTTTCAAATAGCATTCAAAACAGCGCTGAATATGACTTGCAACAAATGTTACACATTTGAATTTGTAAGTGCAGATGCGTGGTGAGAACGATGCATCTCTATTTCTGAAGTTGATTTCCTGGAGTTCTGCAAACCGGAGCGCGTGTTGGAAGTACTCTCGTAACTTCAGCTTCGAATATGTATATATATGTCATAAATAAGGCAATCAGTGAGGTAAATGTGCTGAGAGGAATTTCATCTGTCACATACAGCGTGCTTTCCAGTAATGAGTGTGGCGTTCTGTTGTATCGCAGGTAGATGTGCTCCAACTGGTAACATTCAGCAAAATAAGGGGATGAATGTAAGCTCAGGAAAGCAGCACGGCTGAAGGCTGCAGCCATCCTTAGGCTCCAGCCAGTCTTATAGACAAAGTGACTTCAAAATTATGTTCTGCTGACCCGGAAACTCAGTTGGATGAGAGCACTAAGACAAAACAAACAAAACAAGCAGTTCTCAGATACCTATGTCACCGTAGCCTTTTTTCCCCTCCTTCTTGAATATTTTATAGGTTTTGAACTATGACACATTTTGAATGTATTTTAGGAACAGTGATTTTTTTCTTTCCGTTTTCTCCTTCACAGTGTTCTGATATGCAGAGTTTTATCTGATACCTTCATTTTTATTCCTGTGTTTAAACTCCGAAACGATGCGTGGCTGACGGGGTTTGTGGATGTAATTTTCCCATTCGGTTTAAATTGGGTCGTGTGTTTATGTGGGTTTGAGGTCTGGGATGCAGGGAGAGGTTTTAGACCAGGCAGTTTTAGGTGCAGCTCTGAGCTGAGATGTGAACTGGTAAGTAAAGCTTTGTATCTATGGAGAGAGGAATCTTTAGGGTGCCAAGGAGACACAAAAGGCTGTTTGGGTGGATTTATTTATTTATTTATTTAAAGGAAGTGAAGTCCAAGACACCAAATTGGGGCCCTATTAAACCATTCACTCTTACCACCCTTAGAATTAGACATTTTTGTCATTTTTGTCAGTGTTGTTCAGAATAACGATACCGTGGAGTTCTTATGGCACTGGGAATGTTGGTCTTTTTTGTCTTCCATTTTGAATCTTAATTTTTGTATGGATGGAGGCGATGCTTCAGCGCAGTTCTTAAGTGTGCACTGTTTCTTACTTCCAAATTTCAGAGGTTTTTTTTTAAATTAGTGAAATCCATGTCTACTAGACATAGTAATGCCTCTGTGATGTAAGCAGTGAAGTAAATCACCTTTTTTTAGTTCAGAGAAATCTGTTTTTTTGTGATGAACTGTTTGATGTCTGCTTCTGAGTGTTAAAATTCGCTAAATGTGAACAGATTTGCAGATGGGAAACCAGGCAATCACAGTCAAGTGTAATGCTTTTAAAGGCCACTGGAAATTAGGTTAAGTTGATTAAAACTCGCATGTTTTTATACTAATTGTGTACAGTTAATTTCACAGAATCATACTCAGGTGCAGAGTCAGATTTATGTGTGATTTCACTGTTGAACCATTTTCCTCTCTCCAGAAGAGTTACCTTTTATGCTAAGGGCTAGGTATGGATTATGATCTTTAAAACTGATGGCACTTTTAAGATTAGAGGGAATAATTCTTAAAATCCCTCAATCATATTTTGTTATACTTCTGAAGGGAGCTCTCAGGTATGGACTTGAATTAACTTTTTCCATGGTAGTGTCACTGTGGATGATTAAACTGTGTTGTTCTTGGATGGGAGACATCCAAGAGAAGTCCTGGGTGCTGCAAGAAAGGACTTAACAGACTCCCAAGGTGGCACTCTTTTCTTTGGGTTTGTAATGAACCAGTGCCCAGCATGGAGCCAGTTAGATGTGCTGTGAGTCAGATGGAAAGCTGAATCCTATCTGCTGGTTGGAAATCCCTGTATGTTTTACTGGAGAACTGCTGGTCGACTGAGGATCTAAATTTTCATGTAGACATGGCTTTCTTATTTACTTTCTAGCCTAAATTGTTCTGTATCTTTGCTTGGGTACTGATAAATTACTGTGTTCCTCTTGATAGGAGGCTGTGCTGAGTATAGTAATTTTCTATATGTGACCTTTAAAACATTTTGAAGTCTTTCTAGGTGAAAGATGTTGTACAAATGAAAGGAACCTAGAGCTGTAATAATCCTTCATTTCTTGGACAGATCTCCTGCTGAAGTTCATTAGAGGTATGAGTAAAGAAAGCTGAATAGAACTCTAACATGCTGTGTTGAAGAGGGCACTGGTAACCGTCTCTGTATTTAGGTTGCCTAATAGTTTCCATTAAAAAGAATTTGTATGATCTCTTTGTGAAACCCTATTGTTTGCAAAAGCCATTGAAGTTTGGCAAGAGGAAGAGTCCTCAGGCTAAATAAGTGGTTTGATTTCTCTGCCCCATGAAATTAAGTTTTCCTGAGACATAAACACTTGAAAATCATCATTTCCCCTATGTCACTTGTGTTGTACAGGAAAGTAAAGTAATTGCTGGAACACTGAGAAGGCCTGGGCTTCTGCAAAAGCGCCAGTGGCAATGATATTTTCAGTGCTGAAAAGTCAGAAATGAATTATTTGGCTCCCAAGGAGGTTATAGCAGGGTTGCTGAATGTGGTCCAGCCCTTACAACTGCTTGCTTTCCCAAAAGAAAGCTGTTTTAGTGGGCTTGCTACCATTCCATTTCCGTCTGTGCTTCATGGCACTGTCTGAAACAGGAGCACTCCGGTACTGGTTGAGCTTCAAGAGCTGGGCTGGGTCCTTGGACAAACCATATTGCAGCAAGTGTTAGCTCCCAGTTTGTCTGTTCTTCAGTAATACGGTTTTTGTTTTTCTTGCCAGTTCTTAGTTCTTGTCATTCAGGCATGTTGCAAGCTACCAAAGGTTCAGAATTCCAGTCTTGCTGGGAAGAAGCAGTTAAGAGGATTGGCATTCTCAGTAAGGGGATGTACATCTCGTGCCTTCTAAGAGGCTGAAATACCTCTCCATCACATCTCTGCTCCTTCTTTCTCATATCCTATTAACGCACCTGTTACTCAGTGGCAGCATCCAGATCTAAACTTACCTGTCATATTGCTTTCCTTAGTTTGATTCCTAGGCATGTGTATTGTGATCTGGTCTCTACTTACATGATCCCATTCTTTCTGCTATGCTATGACAAACTGCTTGTCCATTCAGTGTAAAAGACGAGCATGCAGGGGAAGGTGAGGAGCGTCACAGGAAGAACTGCAGATCTGGCTTTTTAACCTTTGAAATGCTCAATGTGATACTCTGCTGTGCGCATGAAAGAAAACGGGAGTGGGGTACATGAACAGTTTTTGCTTTCTAAACTAAAATAAAACTGAGATAAAATTGTGTGATTTTTTAAAAAATTATTTTTAATTAAGAAAAAGAGCAGACTACCGGGATATTTTTACTAATTGCATTCCCTGTGCTACTAAAAGGAGAAGGATTGCTGTACAAAAGTGTAGCTACTTAATGCTTGTTATGCTTTTATTTCATTTCATTGTTAAAGCTTTTCCTTGCTTGCTTTGGGTTCAGTAAGACTTCATAGCCTTAACTATGAATCTGTGAGTCTAGCGCACACGGTTCTGAAGTATTTTTCTTTTGATGAGGAGGAAGAGAGAGAGAATAAGGAGATAAAACATGTACAAGTGACTTCTGTGGAGTGATTTTTTTTCCTAGATATTCTTCTGTGATATGTTGGTCCAGCTGCTATATACATCATTTACGTAAAATAACCTCTGAAATTTGCAGCCAGAATGAAGTCATCTCAGGTCAAGGTGAATTTCTGTGGAATCAGGATGCCTGCATTTAACGCCTTGTGCTTCTGAAGCAGGGACATATATAACAGCTGAATAGGGCATGGCTTCCACATCCTGAGCTCTATTGATCTCCCTTACTGAATCGTTTTCTCAGCCTAACATACAAAAAGCCAGCTTTAAATCATGACAGACAAAAGAGTTAATCTGAGATAGAAAGAACTCGAATGCCATCTTTGTATGCTTTCTTGATATTTGTGCGTGCTCCTTCATTGTGCCTTAGAGTGTGACCATTCAGTACGTGCATTTTCCGTGTCTGACAATCTCCTAACTATGAGATACAGGTCTTTACTTGAAGCTGTCATTAGTTTGTTTTACGCCTTGAGAAGCATAAATAAAGTGCTTAATTTTTTAACTTGGATATCAAGGTCATTTTTCTCCGGGAAATATGTGCAATTTGTTTAGTCATGTACCATCTGGATGTTTATAAGTACAAATCAGTTACATTTAACAAATCTGGTATTTGTATTTCTGTTGAAATGCCGTGCTGCTCAGGAGGAGGAATTGCTTCTTATCTGGTATATCTGGTTTAACATGTCTGTTTTACAGCAGCTTGTTAAGGACTCTCCTCTGCCTTCCAGCGTGCAGCCTCTGTGCGGGCACGCATGCGCATGTCATGGGGAAGGTTGTGAAGGAGAAAAAGAGGAAGAACCGCCTGTCGTGCTGATTTCACAAATACACGGCTGAATCGAGCTTAAACTGGAGAGCGTTTCATTACTCGTGGTAGTTAGAGAAGAAAACATTTGCAGCTGTGAAGTGAGTGGAAAAGTCCTATGTAATCCATGCTTTACTGAGCTCTGTATTACAAGTCTTATATTTTAACTTGAGTATGAGGAAAAGTGTGAATAAATATTTCTCTTCTATTTGTAGATAGCAATCAGATTATCTGGTCGTTCTGGGTTTCAATTCTTATTTTTAAGAAGAGTCTTTGAAAGGAACTTTTGGAATTCTTTGGGAATTTATTTAGAAATGATTTTCCCTGAAAAATATGTTTTGTTTCTTCATATAAAACAATGAAGTAATTTTTATTGATTGGAGCAGCTTTTTAAAATGCACTTCATGGGCATAGCTTGTATGAGGAATAGACAATATAATGGACAGCCAAAAAATAATATGTTTTTTAAAGAGTACATAAGCTATCACTTCTGTTATACTTTGGGCTTTTTTATTTCTTCCTTCCCGTTTTTAAAGCAGTCTTCTCAGAACGAAACAAACAGTATTTCATGTGGTGTGCAATCATGGTGATCAGAGGGCTGGAGCATCTCTCCTATGAAGACAGCCTGAGGGGGATGGGCTTGTTCTGCCTGGAGAAGAGTAGGCTCTGTGGAGACTTGATAGTTGCCTTCCAGTAGGTGGAAGGAGCTTATAAGCAGGAGGGAAGTGAGCTTTTTTACGTGGGTAGATACTGACAGGACAAGGGTAAACAATTTTAAACTGGAAGAAGGGAGAACTAGATTAGATGTCAGGGGGAAATTTTTCACTGAGAGGTGGTGAGACACTGGCACAGACTGTCCCTGAGAAGCTGTGGGTGCCCCATGCCTGGAGATGTTCAAGGCCAGGTTGGATGGAACCCTGGACAACCTGATCTGGTGGGTGGAAACCTCCAGTCCCCAGGAACTGGATGATCTTTGAGGGCTCTTCCAACCCAAGCCTTTCTGTGATTCTGTATTAGGCTAAGACCAAGTAGAGCTTGTTTCGTATAACTTTGACAGTTAATTTAAACCTAGTTTAGTTGTTCCTTCTTGCATTATATTGAAAACGGTGGTTAGATGAGAGGTCATCTTCAGTCAGAAATTTAGGTGACTGTTATTGTGTGCTTTCTATGTTTATATACTTTATGTAATTAAATATTTAACAGAAGAAAAAATATATGCCTTTATGTAAATTATCTCTCTTTCTCTCCTATGACAGTTAATTTTAATGCTCTTGGACAGGAGGAGAAACTTATTAAATATTTTCAATCCTAGCTTTCAGAATGGAGTTAGCAGACGTGACTTCCAGAAGGCCATCTTGGTTCATGGGCACTGCAGGATCACAGTTAAGAATCGCTTGTTCAGCTCAATTGCACCAAAGCCAAGAAAAGTAGATTAGTGTTTGTCTTCCACAGTTCCTAAAGTAGTAATAGCTCTGAAAAAATTTGGATTCATTTTAAGGATAGTTCTAAGAAGGCTAACGTGTCTCCTAGTGGTCATTTGGCTTATCCATATTGCTCTAACAGTACAGGATGGAAATGATCTGTGAGCTAAACCCTTCCACTGAACTGAAAGAGGATCAGTAAACCCAACAGCTTGTTTCTAGTGCTTTTTTACCTCTCAGGCTTTTCTGGATTCCTGACCTTCCTGTTCATTAAGATAAGTTGATTTGTACTCCCCCTATTCTCAATGAATTTCCCAATGTATTTCTAGTTCTTTGTTTGTTATGGTTTCCCTGTTCACTCATTTACTTTTGCCAAACCTTTCTCAGACAAACAAGTTTGTGGCAAACCTTTCAGGTGAGTAACAGTTTTCTTCTGTTTGCATTATGATTTTCTTTCTTCATTCTTCAGTTTGCACATCCATTTCTTTCTGTGGCAGCCCAGATCAATAACATACCTTCAAGTTTAATGCTTAGTTGGATTATTTCTTTCCAAATATCCACTAAGTTATGAAGCTTGGTGTTGGTTCTTCCTTTTTTTCTTTCGTTCAGTATCATGATGTTAGCTTATCTGTGCTTTGTGATCTGTTTGATGTGCTACATTTTCCTGTCCTTTCCTATTGCATTCTTTCTAGAGTAGTTTTGTTCTTATGCAACTGTGGGTCTTGTGGTGCTTTATGCTGTCTGGCTTGTGATTTCATCTTTTTGATTTGTCTGAACTCAGAATGGGTTTGGCAGATGGTTCCCAGCACCTCTCAGTGTGGTGCTGTTTGCTTCTTCTGTTCCTTATTCTTTTGCCCAAATCGTGGTTAAGTATATTAAATAGTTTACCTGGAGAACCTTAGTATAAATGCTGTCCTACATCTGTAATTGGTGGTTGAGAACTATGAAAAACAAACCTAATTTTGGACTTCCTTCTGGACAGCTTCATCCCATTCTTAGTCTGGCTGGAGTGACAGAGTGTATTTTTGATGGCATTGCAGATCAAGACTCAAGGTTTTTTTGTTGCTTCTCTTCTAGTCACTCAGACAGTTATTCTGTTAGAGAAACTAGAGTGTTTCCAGCCATTCGGCTTTTATCCTTTATATGCTCCTAGCTGTTAAATAATTTCTTCTAGTACCGTTTTGAAATTTGAGTTAGGCTGAGTCATTTGTTATTTCCTGCATTTTTATTTACCGATCTTGTGACTTCTCCTTCCCTTTTTTGGCTCAATTTGATTTCATGAGTGCATTTCATTGGTTGTTGTTGACTGCCACATATAGTATTTAGTAGCCTGATCTGTTTCTTATTCTAATTAGCATTCTTATCCCCTTATTTAATTTGGTTATATGAAATTAATCTTCCCTGTGGAGACTGAAGCAAAGAAGCCTTTTGCTTTCTGGTGTTTTCTTTCTTTCCATGTTTGATAATGGATAGACTAAATACATGAAACGAGAGGTTTTGCTGGTGAAAAGGAAGCTCGTGAATTACTTGCTAAGTGGTCAGAAGTTGCATTTTCTGACCCACAGCTTTTTGTAACCATTTATACTTCACTGCTGTAACTGTCTCTATGCTTATTCCTGTTTAATAAAACTCGATTCACGTATCTGTACCTCTCGTCTTGAAAGTCACGTTAGGATGGAATGCTTCACAGAAAAATTTCTCGTAGTATCAGATGTCTTCTCTACTTGGTTGGAACAGCCAAGCAAAAAAAGAAAATAAATGTAGGCTGGTGGGATAAAATATTAAGTGTTCATTGTACATGCTTTCATACAGTCGCTTATTGTGATTTAAGTAGGACAGGGAGATCCTGAACATTATCTGTTCTCTCTGATGTGCATTCCACTGATATGTGGTGTGTTGATGTAGAGCAGGCTTGAACTTGGAGAGTTCAGCTGCAGAATGTTGTTGGAAGGCTTTTGTCTGGCAAACCTTCCATCAGAGGTCAGACTGAAGACTACACGATATAACCTTGAAGCCTGCTACAAGTTTTTTTCTTGGTTTCTTTTTTATTTCTTTGGAAGTTGGGGAAAAAATAAAAATGAGCAGTGGAAACTTTTCCCATCCTAACTTGCTGAAATTGGACTGGGACTTATCTTCAAACTTTTCCATAATGCTTGAATGTGCAATATCTGAATGGCATAATTCAAATGACAGTGCTCAGTAGAAAAAAAAAAAAGCATGAATGAGTAAAGGTTTTAAAATTAACTTTATAAATAAAATTCTTGACTCCAAAAGCAGGAAAAAGTTGGTTTAATGCATTCACTGATAGTTGTTTTTGTGCAAATATTTTTGAATTCTGTGATTAGTATCATGAGCTAGAATTGCTGTGATTAGATGAGAAAGGAAAAAGCCAAGGACTGATGATTATGGCCTTATTTTCTGTTAATATACATCTTTCCTGAAGAACATCACAGAGGGTTGGTTTTAGGGAAAGTGCGTAGTTTCTTCCCCTCCATAAGATGGACATCTTTGTGGGGCTGGCTTTGAGTGGAAGCAGTATGTAGAATGCTACAGCCTTCTGGAAAGATCAGACACGACAGTGGTATAGAACAAATAAGATGGGTCAGAAACAAGCTCCTCCCTGCTTGGTCACAAAGTTTGTTGTGCGAAGTACTGACCCTGTTCTGTGCAACATCAGCATGTCTCATGTTTTGAGTGTGTTGTTTGGTATTTTTTTTTGCATGGGTATGAGAGGCATCACAGTTTCTACTGAAACGGAATGGAGGAGCAGCCTGACAGATCCAATCCTTTGTGGGATTGGGAAATGTGATTGAGAGGTCCCTTCCCCATGAGTCCCATGGATCTTGGGGTCTTAAAGACCTTATCTGCCACTTTCTGTGCAGATTCACAGATACTGCCTCCCCAGGGGATGTTGTTAAGGAAATTGAGCTTCTGCATAGCACATTGTCATCTAGGAAACACAAATGGGTTGATACCCATATGTTTCTCAAATGGGATATTTTCAGTGTAGCTATCACTTGCACTGAACGTCAGTAAACCACGCTTTGTAGCATATGGGAAAGAATTTCTAATGCATGTGAGAGGTTGAAGCCTAAAAACTGTTTTTTGGAAAAATAACATTTGATGGCTGTTGCCATGAAGACAAATTTGGGCTTTCTAAATGTCTTGATAGGAATATTTCTTCCGAGGGCAGACGGTTGTGCAGTGCACCGATTGTCTTCAGGAGACTTGCTGGCCTCATCTGTTAAATGTCATCTGGAAAATAGGGCATTCCCTTTAAGGGAATGATTAAACAGGGACACTGCCTCAGGGGGTGGTTTTCTGCACATTTATATAGTGACTGATAAAACCATACGGGTCTTGTAAGTCTATTCTAATTGAATCAGCTTTTATTGAAAGATGGAATTGCTAGAAATGCACTGAATGGATGAATTCCAAGTAAATTATTCGCATGGTACAACAGCTAGGAATTTGAAAGTGCTGGAAATCTGAGCTGTCTGAAAGTTAGAACTCAAATATATCTAGTACGTGTAGAAATTGCATTGTACTCTGCAGTACACAGATGGATCTGCATTATGTTTTCCGGTGCAGACCACTAGTTCCATTGTTTACATGGTCATAATTATGCATTTGTCTTATTTGTAGGGACAGTGTTCTGTACTGTTAACACTAGGATATGTCAGAAGCAATGGTAATGAGAAAAAATAATTTGGGGCAACAAATTACCACGTTGAAGATGCATTTAATCATGGACTGCTTCAGTGTTGAAATAAACACTGGTTTCTCACAAGATGACTTGGTGTGGTGATTAGCACAAGCATATTCCTGTGGCACAGCAAGCTAAACATCTTTTAATCTGATGGTCTGTATTCTGCAAATAGCTTAATAGAGTACTGATGACTTGAGGGTGAGCTGATCTGTGTCAGTCCAAGGGCCTCTTCTGCTAGTAGTGTAGTTTAATTGCTAGCAACTATTGTATCTGCAGTACAGGAAACAGCTATAGGAAATACTTTTTGCTTTTCATAATGTGATTTTTAACTGCTGAAAATGTAAAGTGGCATCATTACATGCACTGCTAGCTTCTGCATAGACCACAGGTAGTGTTATCTAATTGGCCGTAATGTTTGCAGTGCTGCTCAGCATACACAATATTTCTGGTGCTTTGCCTTTTGTTTTGAATGATACTTCCAATTCATTTATCCAGCAATGAATCCTCTCCCATCCCCTTCTTGGCAGTAGGTGGTAAGTTGTCATCTGCACATGCTTGATTATGGAAAACTCCAGTGGCAGTGAGACACAGATTTGTTCTGGGTTTCTAGTGAAGTTGAAAAGGTAGTTTCCTTACTTCTGGAATATTGTGTAGTCACGTATTTTGGGAGGACTTGGAAGCTCTTGTGGCCCAAAGTTCTGCTCAAAGAGCTTGCGGATGGTCAAGTAAAAGACAAATGTGACTCATAAGGTAAATTTTTCCTGTGTATTCAACCTAGAAAAATTCAAATGTTAGTTGGAAAATTGCCTAGTGGAAGAAAATAAAGCCTCAACACTTTGTAGCTACTAATTTGTGAGGATGTGGAAGAATGTATTAAAAGCTGGCCTGTGTTTTGTATATGGAAATGTGCAGCAGTTCTGTTTAGTTATTTGGGAATGAGTTTTTTGTGTTTGACAGGAACAAGTCAGTACTCCCCTTCTGAAAAATATATCAGGATATACTGCTTTAAATGTTCAGTGTCAAAGCAGTACTTGAAAAATTAATTGTCTTATTGAGGCACAAGAGATCAATAAAGAACATAAAGTTAGTGACCATTTTTCATCTCATCTGCACTGCCAGACTGTGTGTCCTTACACCTTGCTGATACGGCTTGTGCATAAGCTGGAGTAAATGGCTTAAAATACAAGGCTGAAAGCTTCCACTTTCCCACTGAAAGGTTTTGAAGATTCTACCATTCTGTATGTGTTAAATGCAGTTCAACTGTTATTGATTTTCTGTGTTATTACATAAGGACGATTACTGCAATGACGTAATGCATGTTTGTATGTTTTGGTTCTATTGATTTCTGTATGTATTACAGGGAACCTAAGTAAGAGCAAGTTATGACACTAAATTTAATTTAGATCCATTTATTCCATGGAAAAATGACAAAGCCATTGGAAACTCAAAGGGTGTAGATGCAAGAATCTCTAGCCACACTGTAACATGTTTTGCAGAAACTCTTCTGAAAAGTGAAAACATGCTGTGCTGGAAGTGCTGAAGTTCATTACCTGATATTTGCAGTGTAGCTGGTTATTGCTGTACGAGGGTGGATGGAGGAGTACAACTGAATTACAGAGAATTCAGCAGCTGGTGGGAAGAAAGGTAGTTTATTTCTTAGTACCTCCTGCTTCAGAAAGGTGCTGTATTACTTGCTACAGAAAACCGGATTCTGAAATATATGTGTATCTCCTTTTGGAGACATTTAGACTTTCTGGCACCTGAAACTGCATCATTGGTCTGTGATAGAAAGGTCACGTTCCAAAGTTGCTGGTTGTAACCTGTCTTGTGATCTTCAGAGTTAAGAAAAGCTTTCTGAGCTCTATTATAAAGTTACAGTTAGAATGTTGCATAATTAATACCACTTGGAAAAGGGGCAGGAAGTTTGTCTGTTACTGTAATATTGCTACAGTATTTAACTATGGATGTGCTCTCTAGAAATTGCTTAAACTGATGCTATAAGAATCGCTCAAGACATTCAATACCTATGTGAAAATATTCCCCTGATAATGTGCATTACATGAGCACTTTTTCACCTAGCAAATTTACCTGAAACCACTTTCTCATATCCTCCCTTTTGTCTACTTGTTTGAAAAGTTGTTTACTGTAAAATAACAGTAGAGGCATCTTCCAGCTGACTCCGGCTATGCATCTGCTTGCCCCAGAGGTTAGGAATAACTTTTAATTTTTAAAGTAATTACTCTAATTACCATGTTAAGATATATCTGAGAATTTGAACCTGAGTATAGAAACGAGGACATGCAGGGAAGAAGATTTGACTAGGGACTAGCAAGAATATGGTAAGTAAGTAGGAAGTATGCAAAGATAAGCTTTTCTTGAGATTTCAGTAATGACTGTGAACTAGAAAAAGGGAGGTTAGAGTATTACAGTGGATATCAGATTTCTATTAGCTTCTTGAGACATTAATATTCAGGATAGATGTGAGTGGAAAATGATCTTCAAATAAATTAGAAGATATTTAAAGCCTGTACATTTGTATTGAGGAATGATTCAGTCTAGTAATGAAAGAATGGGGTAGGATTTGAATTGTTTGACTTTGTTCTCAACAAGATTTTAATACACTTGAATGTATTCTGCTTAGACTTTTGAAAGACATGTATGATACAATCAGTATGATTATCAGCAGAACAAGATTCTTGCTAGGCTCTGGCCTACCCAACCATGTTGCCAACAGTAGCTTTCTGTGGTTTACAACAGCATGTTGTGAACCGAGTTTCTTAACATTGAATAGCTGCCATAATGTTTTTTTTGTTCTTGTTCAAGAAGATAAGTTATTAAGGAAAAAAAAACAACAAACAAGCTCTCTAATATTAGCTCTTCTGGAGCTTGTGTTTTGTGTTTGATGACAGTTCTGGGAAGTGCTGAGAGGGCAAGCTGTAGCCTTCTGAAGCGTGTGGCTCTGTGGAATGAAAATACGTGCGGTTCTTGGTGAGCTGAGCCAACAGATCTGGTAGTGTCTTGCAAATGCATTCTAGAAACTCTTGTGGAAATGCTCTAAATTATCTGTTTTGTTGTTGTTGTTTTAAGGTATTTTTTGCAGAATCGTAGTTTTGAACTAGCTGGGATGTGAGTCTTGCAACGTTTTTGTGAAATCATTTGTACAAGTGACATTTAGCAAGCGATATTTGTGCAGTGTTTGGTTAGGTGTCTAATGGCAAGATTTGATATACCCCAAATTGAAAAGAGACAGAAGAGATTGAAATAATCATCACTTGGCTGGCTTTCTTTGTGTTGCCCAGAGATGAGGAAAATATGATAGAGGTTATAAAACTAAAGATGCTGAGTGATAAAGAATATTGACTACAACAAGTATGTGCAGTTCTCTGTACAAATATCTGAAATGTATTCAGGATGCTGTACCAGAAGCACTATGTCATGCGCTTTTAGTATATGAAATTGTACCTTTTCCAAGAGTGTACTGACTTATGTGATGTAAAAATGTTTGCTCTTAGCAAATGGGTTACACACTGAAAAAATGGTTGTTGGAAATGGCCTCACATACCGTGTGTACAAAGCATACAGCCTGGCTGTTTCTTTACCCCGTCAGTGTCTTCATAAAGGCTGAAGCGATGAGAAGGAGAAGGCTGAACAGTCTATTCTAAGACCTGTTCTTCTTTATCAGGGATTACTCTTTTTTTCCAGTGGCAGTGTGCTACAAAATGCAGACAAGTAAAGATTTTCAGTCTACATGCTGCCAGAAGAATTAAACTCGTTATTAAATTCTAAGAGATTTGAAGACTAGAAAACCCCAGACATCTTAACAAGGCACTTTTGAAATCCTCTCTAGATGAGGGAATAGCAAAGCCTAGTGGAGGAGGAGTGCTGATAGAATGATTGAAATTAGAATTCTGTTTGAAAAAAATGTTGAGTAACATAACTCAGCTTAGTCAGAATCACAGAGAAGTCCCACAGTAGCAGATGGAAAGGAGATTATCAGGTCTGCAAGGCACTGGAGAGAGAGAGAGAGGGAGAGAGGAATGGAGTTGTTTTCATAGTGATGTCAATCTAGAGTAGCTTCTAGGTGAACAAATACACAAAAGTCTTGTACTTTTGATAAGAAGTGAAGAATTTTAAATTTGTTGGAGGGTAAACCTAGAAGAGTTCGACAGCGGCCTCGAAAAGCTTGTGTTTCCAAAAGGGAGACAGACCCCTGGAAGGGGGTAAGTGGAAGGGAGGACAGTGAGATACAATTAAAGTAGGAGTAGTAGTTTCTCTGTGCTTCTGCTGATAAATAGTTGCAGAGTTAGCAGTACTGTTCTCCCATGATGGAATATTGTGAGGGCTAATATATTAAAGATTGAGACTCTCTGATTGCAGTGAATGTCAACGGAGATGGATGGCTGTGACGGTAGGAAGTTCATTCTAAAGGATGATCCATGGGACATGTTTTATATGGAATTCACAGGACAGCAGATCTGTCAAAGGAAGAAACAAGCGGTGTGATTATAGGCAAATGAAAGAAAAGCTTCTGTGACTAAAGCAAATATGAGTGCTGGAACAAACATTTTTGGCTATCCATGTCATCTGAATTAAAGTACGACAAAGATGAATTTGAATAAGCTTGTAAATCCAGCATAAGATGGAAGGAAAAATAAAAGGATTATTAATCAGATAGAAAGTGGAGGTATTGTCATGATGATGCTATTATAGCCATATTTCTTTGTAATTGGCAGAAATGAGTAGCTTGGGGAAGGCTGTTTTTCAAAATGGTCTTCCTTCACAAGTAGTAAGAAAGAACTGTTGGACTTCTGTTTATAGCTGATGAATTTTAGGTATTTTTTTCTAGAAGCTGGCAGAGCTTTTTCCATTGTGCTTTACCTGAAGATATTTCATTGAGAACTCCTGACTGTACTTTCAGAGTTCCTGTTTGTCAGAACTATGACAAGCTTTCTGGGCTTTAATCTGGGCTTAATGCATCAGCATACCTATGCTGCATCTTTTAGAACAAACTCCAAGACTTTTCCAAGAAGACATCATAAAGAGAATGTGTGTGTAGTGTGTGTAATGGCCAAAGCATTTATTTCCTGTGCTGGTCCCATTCTGTTACCATTCAGCATTGCAGGAGTTTGACTAAAGATGACTTGTCTAAGTGGGTTAGTTACTGCTTGTAAGGCCTTTTGGCAATAATTTATTCTTGAAAATCTCTGGGGGATGAAATTCAGGGCATTAATTGACTAAGGATACTGGTTTCCAAGCCAGTTCTGTTGTGCCTTGCTGGTGAGGCAGAGCAGATTGCAGAACTGTGCATGAAGCTGATGTCCAGAAACATGTTGGATTCCTGGCTTGAGTCTCTGTGGTAAGAGCTGTCAGGCAGGCTGTGACCAAGAGGCAAGTGACCTGGAAATTCTCTTCAACTTGAAAGCCCACGTCCAGTCCTCCCGAATTACCTGAAAGTGAAGAATATTTTGTTCTTGAAGAATAATGTGGATTTTTCATTTTTTGAGGACAGGATTCTGTGACCAGGAGCTAGGAAAAATCAGTAAGGATTCTTGCTCCAGATACTTCTAAGCTTTCTTTCTTGAGGGATGAATCTGCTGTCTCGAACAAAAGGTCAGAGCCTCCCTGAAGGGAAGGGAAGTTCAGATAAATGGTACTGCTTAGGAATTAGGGGTATCTTGAAATAAAACCTCTTCAAGTCTCTGAAACATGCCTTTTAAAAAATTTGTTTATTTATTTTAAGAAGTAAAGATATTTTCTAGCAGGGGAACGAAGAGTGAAAATTATAGGAAGTGTAGAATGCCATGTAGAAATTCTACATGAAAACAGATGAGAGCTTAGAAGAAAAACCACAGGCTTTGTTTTGCTCAGGAGTGAAACATATCCTGGGAATAAAAATGTGGTAGTAGATATTCCTGGTAAATCTGAAAACTCAAATTCTTCTGTTGAATAAATGATTCTTGGTGTATAGCAGTTATCTGTTCTGTGTGGTGGCATGAACATCTCATCTGTCCATGAACCAAACACTGAGCTCTACTATAGTGGGCAGCTACAACACAACATCCTGCTGTAGGAATAGCACTTCAGAGGCAACTTTTTCTGATATCTAGGATGGGTTAAGATGTGAAGAGCTTTATAGGAAAGCAGGGAGTTAGATGAATTTGAAAGCTGAATTCTATTATCAGGCAAATAAAACTGAGCTAGAATATTGCTGTAGTTGTTAGAGGAAAAATGTGGAGAGTAAACTGACCAAGGCTCAGCAGCAGACAAATGCCTGGTTTAATGTGTGATATTCTAAAAACCTATAGGTATGTTGTGCACATGGCACTTTTGCTTTACAAAATAGATAATTTGCAACTTGGGACCAAAAAAGCTTCCAGCAAGGGCTTTTTGTCTGATTTGGAACCAGGAGATGGATGGATCTGAGAAGAGGAGAGAGAATGAAAAGACCATATTAGTATGGATCCAGGTCATCTGTTGAAGGCCATCTTTCAGCTTGACTGAAAGCTGAGGTTGGCAGCATTTCCAAAATTCCATTCTGTTAATATTGAGAATTAAAACTTCTAATAGATTTGTAGTTGTAAAATATGCAAAGCATAGGAGATACAGCTTTGAGAAAGAGTGTGCATTTGAATGTGTTCTGTATGATATATTCTTCAGAATACCTGAACTCTCTAAAGGTATATTATAGATGTTAGAGCACTTCTTCCACAATGGGTTGGCAAAGTATACGAGTTCAACAGTGAGATTACATCATCTAACTTTCCACATGAAAATTTCTAAGTTCTGAAATCTGTGGGTACTGGGAGAATAGTTCTATGTGAACTAGTTCAAGTCCATCATGACTCACACTGAATCAAAGCTGTTCTGTTGGACTTTTGATGTCTGCACTGTGCTGCTTGGCAGTTTAATTTGGTGGGCTCTGTTTGTTCAGGTTGTGCAGCACCAAATGGAAGAATCTTCACCTAGCCCTGCAACCAGGGCTGCATGGGAGCTGCTGGAGACCCAGGTAGATACGGGGTTGGTTAATGGAAAAACTGTCACAATTTGTCCCCTCTAGAGCTACTTTGAGAAGCATCTCAGGTCTGTCGGAATTGGAGTTGTGCTGTGAGTAGTGCCAGAGACTGCTTTATGGACTCACGGTGGCTATAGAAGCAGCGCTGTGCAAGTGTGCTTGTGCTCTGACTGAAATAAATCTGTAGAATCATAGAATAACCTGAGTTGGAAGGGACCTACAAGGATCATCAAGTCCAACAGCTGTCTCCACCCAGGACCACCCAAAAATCAAATCCTGTATCTGAGAGCGTTGCCCAAATGTTCCTTAAATTCCAGCAGCTAAGTTCCATCCCCACTGCCCTGGGGACCCTGCTCCAGGGTCAGACAACCTTCTGGTGTAGAACCTTTCCCTAACCCCCAGCTGCCCTCCCCTGGCACAGCTCCACGCCGTTCCCTCTGGCCCTGTCGCTGTCACAGAGAGCAGAGCTCAGCGCTGCCCCTCTGCTCCCTGTGAGGAGCTGCAGTCGCCATCAGGCCTCCCCTCAGCTCCTCTGCTCTGGGCTGAGCAAAGCCAGGGACCTCAGCCACATACATCTTGCCCTTTGGAACCTTCACCACCTCTATAGCTCTCCTTTAGATCCTCACTAATGGCTTTATGTTATTCTTATACTGTGGTACCCCAGACAGCACAAAGTGCTTGAGATTGCAGAGACCCTGAGATACTTAAGCATTAAACCAGCATTGTCCTGTTGCATGTTTGATGTACAACCTAGATGACTTAGAGTTAACTGTACTCTGCTGCAGAAGTTATGATATTATATAGAGCTATTGTTCAATTAGTTTTCAAAGCTGGCCTGCTTTGCTGCACTTGGACCAAGTTGCTCACCATTTACAGAGGGTCAGCATTCTTTTTACACAGGTTATTGATGGCTATCAGGTGAGAGAGATTAAAGAAGATGTCCCAAAGGATTTACAAGCGGTGAGGCATTGTGTTGCACCCTGGGAAAGGAAATGACTTGAGGCAAGAGTTTTAGATATGATGTGGGTCTGATGTGCTGTGTGTGTTTTTGGATGAACACTTTTCATCTCTAGGCATGTGAACTCTATGGTATAAAGTACTGTGGGTTTTTTTCTCCTTTGTTTTTCTTTTGAGTATGCCAACAGCAGAAATTAGCCCATCCTTCATATTGTTAAATATTTCCTGCCTTTGGGAGAATTCGTGTTGAATGCATTTCTGTACAGAAATCCTAAAGAGGCAATTCTCTGCAGTTTCTGTGAATGCATCACCTAAAACAGCAGCAAAATCAAATCCTGTAAAATGAAATGAAGTCACCATGAAGTTCACCTCGGTTGGAAAGGACTGTTAGTTCTCAGCGTTTTGTAACAGTGTATGCCTGTGTTGATGAGTGTTCCACATATAACAACCAAAGTGAATTATTAAATAAAAATGCACCATTTTGAGAGGCTGACTGTGTATCTAAACAAACAAGATGTATTTATGAACGCCTTTGCCTGCGGTTTTGGATTGTTCACTTGTGAAGTTGTTCCATTGGGAGAGGCAAAAATGTGATAATCTTAATATATAAGTTTATAGAGCTTCTTTATGAAAGCTGGTTAGCTCAGTTGCTCTTGAACATGCTCAAAAAGCAAATTACCATAAATGTATTGATAGTTTAAAAGGCAGACTTAGCACTTAGCCGTAGCAGCTTATTACAAGGAGTCTTAACTGTTTTTGAAATCCAGTAATTGAAATTGTTGTATTTTGGCAAATTATCAAAATCAATTTCCTTTCACAGGAATAGATTTTCATATATTTGACTTCTCTGCAAGAAACCTTTCCTCGGTGCAAGTTCTTTCATGTTTGAATGACATGGTTCAGCTGCAGCTCAATCACAAACAGTTCTAGTGGTTTGAAATTCATTGAGTGGTGATGTTACTTTCTGAAGCCTGAGTGCCTTGCAGTGCTCAGCTACAGTTCAGTGGCCCCTCTTTGAGTACCTAGGGAAGGGGAGGGGAGGGAATGAGCCTTAAAAGACTAAATCACTGTTGAGAGATGTGAATTTGTTCTTTTTCTTAGGTTTTTTTCTTTTTTAATTGTGATTTTTTTGTCTTAGTTGACCTCTGTTCCTTGTGGCAAAGATCTTTTTAATTCTTTTTTCTCCCTGTATCGTTTTATGGTACTAGGCACTAGATAAACAAACTTCTATACTGAATTCCCCAACTGTACTCTAACAGAAATATTTTATGTAGGTTGCTCTCAAAGTAATGCCTTCTATTTATTTCCATGGAAAGTGCAATGGATACAAAGTGCACAGTAACACTACTTGGTAAAGCAAATCCTCAGCTATAAAACGTTGTTTTTCAATATAGTCGTTACCATTTTTTTTAGCTATGTGTTTTTGCCATGATGAACAAGACTGCATACTGCGCTCATAAAAATCTGCATGGCTATCTGGAACGTGGCTTGTCTTTCACATCACTGTTGCCCCTGCTGAAATGCACCACCTACCACCTCACTGTGCTCACATCCACTGGTTGGTCTCCATAAACATTCAGGAAGCCAGTGAATTTCATTGTGCTGTTTTTTCCACATTGAGGAATTCAGTGACACACTTCTGCTTCATCCACACTTCCATGTCAGACTCCATTCTGTCAGACTGCCCCTCAGCTGCCATCTGTCACACGGCAACAACATGCAATGAAATACTGGTAGGAAGATTCTACCTCTACAGCCATACCACCAACATCTGCCTCTGACTTTGTAAGCCAACATAATAAAAAAGGAGGGATTACTTTCAGAGCAGCCCTCGTAATTTGCCCTCTGGAATTCAAATTATTCCAAATTGAGAACTTGTGGAATAGATTTTTTTTTTCTCATCCCTGCTCTTTATGAAGTTTCTCTGGTCGTGGTGTTGTCCACAACACTGGGCAACAAATCTGCATCAAGAAATTCACTGCTGTCTTACTTTGGTAACTTGTCAGATTATTTCTTCAGGTAACTACAGTATTGGTGTGATTGTCACCCAGCCATCACGAGTAGTGATTCACTCATCCATCTCCTGGAGTATTCTTTCAATCAAGAGAGATGATAATTTTGTTTCTATTTCACAAGTGTTTTCCACCTGAAATGATAAGTTTGTGCATCAACTTCACCTCTGTTCTTCCTATTTTCTTACGAATTGCTATGACAAAGTTAAAACAGTTCTGAGGCAAATTTTCATGAAAATATCCTATGTGCTCACTTGTTACAGCCCGTTGAGTCACTTCACTGATTTTGGTCTCAATACAGTGGGTGTTTTTCAAGGTACCACTTACAGTACTCAGCTTTAGTCACCTGAAAAGCATACACTCTTATGTTTGCCAGCTGATACAAACTGGGTTTTTGTTAGTAAGTAATCCATTGCTCATCTTTTTCTCTGTGAGTTAGTGTGGACTTAGCTCATGAGTAGGTATTTAGTTGAATTCTAAGAACTAGAAGGTTTCATTTCAGGTTAGAATTTTCATGTTCAAGAAGCCTGTGTTGTGTGTCCTGATAGAATGTGGTCAGATGCTTCTGATGCCAGCTTTTATAGTATATGTGCTCTGACAGCTGTATTCTATTAGTACGGCTGTACATGTTTCTTTTTTTTTTTTTTTCTTTTTTGTTTTCTGTGAAGAATACACAACAGGATTTGTCATTACCTTCAGGGAATTTGTTAAAACACTGTAAGGCCAAGAGTGAGTTTAGCTGTGATACCTGAAAGGTCATCTTTTTCCTTTTTGAGACATGGATTGTGTGCTTCAGTACTGCAGTACACTTAAAATGTACTCCCTCTTCATTTAAGGGGACTGGCAGCAGGTGATGAAGTATTCTTCCAGAAGGCTTCATGGTTTGGAGCTCGTTCCATGCAAGTCTGGATATAGCACTTAGGAGAACACATTGTAAATTCTTGTCTCCAAAAGCTTAAAAAAATCTCAACTGTTGTATTTATTGATAATGCAAGTGAATCAAAAGGCCACAACAGGTTTAATTTTGATATACTATTTTAATGAAATACTTTCAGAGAAAGGTATATAGATATATATGTATATGTATATATCATTTTGGTGGTGGTGGTGTTTTAATTTTTTGTATTGAGTGTTAATGCTACTAACTGCTGTATAGAAAGTTTTAGCCTCTTGTTGTAAAGCCTAAGCTTTATGTGTATATACATATGTTCTATGTATATGTGCACACAGGAAACCTCGACCCGTCTCTCAGCTGGTTGCACAGCAGGTTCCTCAGCAATTCGTGCCCCCTACACAGTCAAAGAAAGAGAAAAAAGACAAAGTAGAAAAGGACAAAAGTGAAAAGGAAACAACTAGCAAAAAGAACAGTCATAAGAAAACCAGGTAAAAACTTTAGCAACTCTTGCTGTATTGGTAAAACATAATTAGAAAAGCAAATATGAAAAAAATGTTCTGTGATTTTACTGCTTTGTGAGTCCTGTGGCATACTCTTTCAACAGTAATGCTAAATGTTTGAAGTTCTGTTGTTGTAGGATGCCTATTATGCACAATGAAAAGTTGCAGTTTGTTGTTTTAACCAGAAGATGGAGACTGGCTGAATTTAGAAAGAGTTGGATATTTTTGTTAAGGGATTCAACTGCTTTTTTTTCACACCACATAAAATGGTAGATATGCAAAACATGATTGCTAGGCTCAGGAGAAGAGAGGGAACTGGAGGGACTAATTATCATGCAGAATATTGCTGGGAGAGGCAGGAGGAGTGGAGAAGAAATGGGGGTAAAAAGAGACAGGGAAGAGAGATGGAGGGAGAGAATGTATCTCATTACAGGAGAGTGGGAAGGTGACATAGTTACAAAGAGATTTTGAACTAGGGTAGAAATTAATGTGACAGGGTAAGATATGTATGTTACCTAGTGATAAAAATCCCAGTGCTATTTGGGATGCTGAATGAAAGTTTTGGACTCTTGGAATGGAAGTCATGACACATTACAGTACAAGCAAGCCATTGTAAAAGCCTCCTTCTTGACCAGAAGAAAGCTCTGAAACAAAGGCAGCAAATCCAGCCTCCAAACCATCACTGCCTAAGCATAACATTATTGCAGCAGAAATGTGGTGCCAGAAAGCTCAGCAGTATACAAGACGTGTAGTCTAATCAAAAGTGGGAGGAACTATTGATTTCTTTTGGAAGCATTCCAGAATAGTCCAGCCAAGGAAGATCCTTTGGGATTAGTTATGCAGAGAAGTAGCAGATGCTTCTCTTGTGCCTGAAATAGGATCATCAGGATCAGAAGCTGGGAGAGATTTTGAGTCAGGAGAGTACAGGCTTTAAAATAGTTACAGTTAGGATTAAGGAGACTGAGATGTTCCAGCAGGAAGAATGCATTTACATTTTTCTCTAATACTCAGATGTACTGTCTGTCTTACCACATGCAGTTGAAGCACTTCAGTTAAAAAGTACCTGAAGTTAAAATAGTAAATATTTATGAAGCTAATTAAATATTATAAATGGAAATAATCATTATTGGATTGCAGTAGTACATTAAAAATGCAAAAGAGAGGCAGGGAAGAAGAGCAAACACTTAAAAAAAAAAAAAAAAAATCTTGGATGAAATACTGGTATTGAGATTTGCATTAAGGATGGCTATTGGAAAAAACACTTAAGCACTTCAAACAGTTTTTCACAGATTTGATTCACTGGATACAAATGCTTAGTTAGTTTAAGCAGATTCCTTCAATATCCTCTTGGGAACGAGGATATTCTTTTCTCATTGCATGAAAACTTGTATATTATTGCTGGAAACAATCATAAAATCTGAATGCACACTGAATATGATTAACAAGCTTCAGGCACACCACTTATGCAGGTTGATAATGCTGAACTTTTCTCTGTTCGCATGCTATAGAGCAGCAGCTTTTCAGTTCTTTTAGATTCTTCAGCTGCACTACTTCAGCCCCAAGGGAACAAGATGTCAAATCCTTGTTCTATTCTAGCAGAGGAAAAGCAGAAGGTGTTTCAGCTAAAGTGGCTGGGAACCAATTCTACTTCAAACAAAGTCAGATGATAGGGTAAAGGTTAGGACTTCGCTGTTAGCACACCTGCTAACATATGATGTCATATGAATTTATTTCATTGCAGCTTGAGCTGGTGAAAGCTGTGGAGTCAGTTAAGTGCACAAAGATATGCCATTCAAAATTGCTTGTATAAATTCACCTGTCTCATGACAGTTTGCCATGGTAGTCAAAGGCAAATTCTGAATTTAAAGTCCTTTATGCTCATCACTAGCAAAAATGTGATGGCAGAATATCATTCAGTGTTCTTTTATGATTCTTCATGTTGTGAAAATCAAACAAATGAAAGAATAGATGAAGAGACTTAATTTATCTGTGCTATATGATTACTGAGCTCTTTGCATATCTTAAATCACAGCATGTGTTAGGGATGCCAGAATTATTCTGTGAAGGGCAATATAAATACTGCACTAGCAGTCTTATTGAGATTTTTAAATGAAATACAACTGCTGCACTTCTGTGTGGAATTTGTAGCTAAAACTGCATTGTTGAAATTCAGAAGGCACAGGTGAGCTTTTTGGACACCAACATCCTCATTAGTGAACACCATTTGCTACCTAGAATTGTTGCTTAAGGCTGCTGCAGGGATGCATCCTTTCCTAGGTCAGATTTATAACTTCTAGCCACAGTAATGAAAATCACAATAAAATAATAATTTAAATAAAAATAAGTTGCACATGTGAAGGTTTGTTTTGTCACACAGTTAAAATATTCACGCTCTAAGTTTTCACATAATCTTAGTCGAAGGTGGAAAAGGTGTTATTGTCACCTATTTTTAAACTTATGGGCAATCCTCTATCATAAAGACTTGTGCTACACTGTCATCTTATGTACTACATGTTCCACAAAGCAGTATTATGCAGATGTTACCTGTATGTTCCCAGAGCTCCTAGTAAGAAGGAGAAAGACAAGAGAATGAGATGGTGTGTGTGTTTCTAACGTGATTCATTATGCTTTCTTTAGGCCACGATTGAAAAATGTGGATCGAAGTAGTGCTCAGCATTTGGAAGTTACCGTTGGAGATCTGACGGTCATAATTACAGACTTTAAGGAGAAAACTAAGTCACCACCTGCTTCCAGTGCTGCTTCTGCAGATCAACACAGTCAGAGCGGCTCTAGCTCTGATAACACAGAGAGGGGAATGTCCAGGTCATCTTCACCCAGAGGAGAAGCGTCGTCACTGAACGGGGAATCTCATTAAAGTTTATTTCCTCCAGTTTCTTTAGTCTCTTCTCTTTACAACATGCAAATACGTAACTTCTGCCACCTGTTGCCACATTTTCATGACAGATTATCCATGCACAATTGGTATGTTTACTGAAACATAATTTATGCAGTTTAGAAAGAAGAAAAAAAATGCAGTGGTAGAAATAATTTAAATGCAATCTAAAAATGCTTACGAAGCATTTTCAGACCAACTGTTTAATCTTTGTGTGTAAAGGTGCCATGAAAATGTGGTTTGAATGTTCATACACAGTGTTACTGGTAAGTCCATCTTCACTTTTAGTTTAGTGAATTCTAACAACTCTTGGAGTCTCTACTATTGGCATGTACTGAATTTAAATTTTTATAACATAGTTCAAGCTGCCTAAATATGTATTATCTGAAAATTGTGAAACATAGTTATATGTATGCAAGTCAAAGATCAACTTAATCAACTATTGCTGCAACAGAATTTTCGTAATAATTATCTTAAAAACACCTGCTGGTACTTGGTGTGGTTAAATAGGAAAATGTTATTAAATAAAACATTTGTATGAATTTTTGCCAATGTTTGACACATTTTACTAGATTACTGTTAATGAATTATGTTAATGGTTTTACCAATATTTTTTCACACTTAAAACACTTATTGAAATGTTTACAAGCAAATACAAAAAAAAAAAAAAAAGTAAATCCATTCTAGACATCAATTGGTTAACTCTACAATTCAGGAAAACTCACTGTCACTATACACTGGTATTCTACGTTTAACCTCACATGACAGCATTTGGCAAAACTAACATTGGGAAACACAGAAGTTTGGTAAAGCTTTAAAAATTACTGAAGTACAGTTTTTGTTTCTGCTTAGTGCTGTTCCCTTGCCCCAGATTTACTTAGTGTCATATAATTGGTTACCATTTCATTACAGAAATACCAGATGTTGCACAAGAATGAGGAAATAACAATACTATTACTATTTTTTTTTTAATTTTGGATCAACCTCTTTTTATTTTGATTTGGCCTATTAGAAAATATTATGTCATAAATGATGTGTAAAAACCCCACAGTATCCTACTTTATGGCATAAACTGTCAATATTTTATGCACTTAGCAATATACTGATACAGAGCAGAACTATTTACAGTCCCATCTGGTATTATGTAAAATTACCAATAAAATATTTTTGTGAATACAGATTTTTGCATTTTTGTTTACAGCCAATAAGTGTTTTGATATACACACATCCAATCCATGTATAGATTGAAATTATATATTTGGTTGAGTACAAAAGTCCATTTAGCTCCTTTCAGTGAGATGGTCCACTTACACTCCTGTGATTCTTTTACTTTCTTTTCTTTTCTTTTCTTTCCTTTTTTTTTTTTTTTTTTTTTTTGCATTCAAAATGCATAAGTTTAAGCCAATGTAAAAGTTGAATGGACCTTTTTGGTAGTGAATCCTAAATTATTCCCAACATGTGGTACATCTTCATAACAGCTAAAAGAATGGATTTTTGTAGCCCCTGACAATTGTGATGTTTGGTGGTTTCTTGTAGTAATGTATTTTTCTGTTTTTAATGCAGTACTTCTACAGGCACAATAGTACTGTTCTATTTTGTAAGATGCTAGTTGTGAAATACAGTTAGTTGCATAAAATGAAAGTCTGATGTGATATCTGAGAACATACATACCTCATTCCTTGGTGTTGCTATTTAAACTTTTTAGACATCAAATGTTAATTATAGGCTATTTCAGGTAGATGACTACTGACCTGTTTATTATGTATTCTGCTTTATCTTACTAAATAGGATGTCTGTTCATTGCAGTTACTTGGCCAAATCTTAGTATCTGTAAAAAAAAAAAAAAAAAAAAAAAAAAAAAAAAAAAAAAAAAAAAAAAAAAAAAATGAAGGAAAAAAAAAAAGCATTTCAAGATTCTTAAATGTTTTTGGGGCTGGGCTGTTGTTCTGAATAACATATACTAGTTTTTAGGAAAAAAAAATACATGCTTCTCAAATTTATTTTTTTATGTTTTATTTTTAGGTGGGAGTATACTGGTGTAATGGATTACAAGAGAGCTGAAACTGTTTAAGCAGTGTAATGGTAGAATCACATAGCAAGATGTGTCATGAAATGTGTTTCTAGTTTAAATTGTAATGAATGCTAACACATTTCAGTATTCCTTGCAAACTAATAATAATCTATTACCAGTAGTTCACTAAGTGGGATATTTATTTTCATTTAACATTATGTGAATAGACCACCCAGCACTACCAACAAGGGGTCTCTTTGTATCTTCAGAAATAAGTAGCCATTTGGTTTGGAAGTAAGGGAGGATGGAGGGGACTTCAGTACGTTTCAACTGTCTCTAGAGAATAATCTCATGAATGTGGTACAAGTATAGTTATAGTCAAAAAGAATGCAGAAAAGTCTTATGGAAATTGCTGTTCTTTATGGAATAAGAACAGAAAAGCAATTTCTGACTACAGATATAACAGATAAAAGGCAGGACAGCTAGGATCTAAAATTTGAGCTGTGGTGGTTCTAACTGAAATACTGTATAGCCAGTGTTTACGTTGGCAAAGATACCTGCTTTGGCATTAAACAAAGTTAAGATAATTTTTGTCTGTTTGTGATTAAAGGGATGTGACAATACTGACAGCACAGTAGACAAAATTCTAAGTAGAATATGGCAATTTGTTCATAATGTTCTAATTTAAATGAACTTCATAATTTCTAAGTAATTTTGACTTGCAGTAATCCTAAGATTTTTTTTAAGTGTAAATATATTTAAAAGCATCTTTACTCCATTTATGAAAAGTGAAAATTTAATGTTGTAATGTATTTTGATTAGCTATTTTACTCTGTGACTGTTCTCTCCATAAGAATTGTTGTTTGTAAAACTCTGTATATGCACCAGTCTTCAACAGCCATACATTCTGGGTTGCTTATGAGGTGATGATGCAACAAAGGCGAGGGTGATAATATTCCATGTAAATGAGTTCCTTTATGTGCTGATTGTCTGGCTTCAGTAAGGAAAAGGGGAAGGAAATGGGGGAAAATGGCCTATAATTAATTCACTGCTAAAGTGTATAACAATTTGGTCCTTTATCTTCCTAACTTTACCGCTAACTGTAGGTGGTGTAAGGAAAAGATCCACTGTTAGTAGACAGATCATTTCTTCTCAAGTTATGTTTGCATCTCGGAAAGGAACAAAACTTGTTCTGCTTAGTTAGCAGGTTCAAGTATGCTGTATGAAGTCTTGATTCTAACAGCAGTTAAAACAAAACTAAACAAAGAGAACCCTTCACCTCTCAAAGATTCTCAGTATTAAGTCTCTAAATTAAGCCTGAAGTTTTAAATTGAAGTTTAAAACTGTTTAAAGCTTCTCCATATATTTCCTGTTTTGTAGCAGATTGCAAAATCTCAAAAAATGTTTGGGGGTTATAATCCGTTCACTTCTTAAAATACGATGGATAGGATATTTTTCAGTAGCCATGTAAGACAATACTTTTTATGATTTGTTTCCACAAGTTCTTTACAGTGGTCAGGCAAGTCTTCTCGACTAGATATGCATATGGCTCTGCATCTTACGTTCTCTGGTTTTTCTCTCTCCTGTCTCAAAGGCACGATGGTTTTGAGTTGCTGATTGACTACTGCTTTGTTACACAGGAGGAATTTGGCACTGAATTGTCTATTGTGTTCTTCCATGTACATCCAGCATACTTTAACCATATCTGCATCTTTCTCTCTGTCACATGCCTTTAGTTGACTCTGCTGTCATTAGGGAGTCTTCCCTTCAGATATCAGAAACCATGTGGAAAGGGAAGTGCAGAGAGTTTCTTCTCCAGCAGCAGCAAGCACTATACTCATAAGCTTGTCCTGTGCTAACTCAGGAATAAGATAGATAAGGTAGAAAGTGAATGCTGTTGTTGGTGGTGGACCACTCGAGCATATTTTGCAAAAACATTCTTCTGTTTTAATGTTAAGATTTGGTTGTGCTGGAAATAGCATTTGAGCTTTCAAAGGTTTTTCTTGACTGAATTATGCCCCCAACTTATGACAGTGTTAGCTTCAAGGAGTATAACCTCATAAATGGGCAAAACCTGTACCATAAAATCAGTCGAATTGAGGAGAGCTTTGATGATTTTCTTTAGTACTGCCAAAATTCTAACCAGGAGATGGAGATTTGAGAGATTTTTCTGACACAGATACTGAATTTAGTTTGGTGTTTAAAAAAAAATTAAATAAATAAAAATTAAAAAATCATGCTTTCATACGAATTTACAGGATTTAACTATTAAAATAAAAATGTACAAGTTAATCACATATCAGTACTTCACAGAAATTATTGTAACTTCCTGTCTAGATGGAAATGAATGGAGTAAATGGTGCAGCAGCAAAGAATGGCTAGCAAATGGTACTATCCAACAGAAAGTGACTTGCCTTAGACTTTGTGCAGGAAGATTGTGTTGTGTCTGTGGACAAAGCCTAGGAGCCCATGTATGCCCCTCGTTGCCGTTGGTTTCGAACAGTGAAAGAAAATGCATCCAACAAAATAAATTAGCTGCACATCCTAGAGTCTTATTTATGCAGGAACTGTGTACAGTTGCTGTTTGATCATATAGGTGAAAAATACCTCCCTTGTATAATACTTGGAATTGAATTCCTTGGAAGTTGATTTCCATCCTAATCTTGCCCCTTTTATTATGGGAAATAAATGAGTGTCATCCAAAATAACTTGTTCTGTCCACTAACACAGGGAATTGTTAAGAGTAGACAGTTTAATGTGCACAAGAAGTTTTAGCTTTACTTTTAAGGAATTCAGTGTGAAAGATGAACATCAAAAGCTCCATAGCTCAAATTAGTATTCATAAGTGTAGTGTAGTCACAACTGATTGCTGTGACATTTTGTGTTTGTAAAAGGCAAAATGATAATCTAACCTAATCACTCCTTTTTCCCCTATGTTTGAAAAGAAAATGACCATCAGAGATGATACTTTTCTGATAACACAAATTTAAAGAATTTTTCCAAGATCCTGTTTGTTTTTTTTTTTTCTTTCCTTTTTTTTGGAGGGGAGTATGGTATATCTTGATGGAGATAGGAATTTCCAAGCAAGAAATCCTTCAGTAATGTGTTTTCAGGATCTGGCCCAGGTGGAAAAGATACATCTTTGCTTACACCATTCTCTGTTTATAAATACTGATAGTCAAAGTAGCCAAAGTGCTTGCAAAGTGAACAAGTTCCCTTAACGTTAAAATCTTCATTGTTGCTTGAGGCCAACTGATCTCTAATTTGCAGAGGACATATGAGAAGATAACTAAGGAAAAGAGCACGCTGATCTGTTTTTGCATAACCTGCTAACTGTGTGTCGTAATGTACCTTGTGTGAAGAAGCAAAAGTGTACTTGAACAGAAAGTATGTAAGCAGCACTGATGGGATCTGGCTCTCTATGCCCTTCTCAAATGCACCAGTCTACTAGCTGCAAATTCTGCTGGTTCAGAGGTAGGCATGGGTGCTTGATTGGTCACTAAAGCATCAGTTAGTTAAGCCAAATCAGTGATCAGGCCAAGATTCTACTTTCTGAACATCCACTTTGGGACTGCAGATATCTAAATTGTAATTGATCCGCAATCGATACACAACTGCCATCCCTGAGCATGAAATAGTCTGTGCCTAGCTGATGCTTCTTTGCAGAGAATAAATCAGAATGCTTCAATGTGAAGCCCAGTTCTCTTACTGTAACAGCCTTCAGCTGTGAATTAATCTAACCAAGGAAAATCTCTTGAGATTACATGTGTTTGTCTTACCTCTGAAGGGAATGCAGAATTCTGATTCTTTCTGTCTTTATTTTTATTGAGGTACATCTACAGGGTAACTGGATGCAGTGATTTTGAAATAATTTAATACATGACATTTCTAAATAGGAAATGTACTGCTGTTCACAGTTTTTCAGCTGTATCTTGGTTTCTGTAAGACTGTCAGTGCTATGTGGAGCTTGGAGACCATCTATCAGTACTGTCAGTCATCCATGTCTCTACATTATTGACTTAGTGAAGATATTCTTTCCGAACAAACTTAGTCTAATCCTGTAGCATTCAAGCATTCCGGTGGAGGTAGCTGGCTTTCTGGGATGCCAATACTGGTCTTCATACCTATATTTCTGCAAAGGGTCTGATTCTGTTGTGGGGCTCCCAAATGCAGAGGAATAAGCTAAATGCTTTCCCACTGATGGAGGTGTAACGCTGCTAGGTAACTAGATCTGAAGGTTTTTTTGCAAGGTTTGAGAAAATACTCTTGATGCTGGCTGGAGATAAGGATTCCTGGAGGAGCACATGCAGACACTGAGGACTACATTTCCTACAGAAATTGAGTAGGCAGCGTCAGTTTCTAAAATGTAAACAACTTCTAACAAAAAGCTAGAACAATACATAGAGAAGCTACTACACAATGACTTCTTTAGTACAGTGTTTTCTTCTGTGTACAGTATTGAAGGTAGGGAGTATCTCACACTTTGTGTGTTTTCTGTATAGCTCTTTATACCATTGACTTTCAGCCAAAAGACAGATACAGGTTTTTATGAATTTCATGATCATATCTCTCTTGGGTATAGATCATGTATTGAAAGGGCACTTGTTCTGGTTAAAGAGAACAAAATAGCTTCCTCGTCTACATTTAGATACTGCAGAGTTTTAGAGGGTTTGATTCCTGGGCTACTAGAAAAGGGATAACTTTGTGTTGGAAAGGTAGTAAGGATCCAGACTAGAATGGATGTGGCTCCTGAAAAGAATTTTGTGGCTGGCAGTTCATATGGCTGTTTTCAGTGATTAACCTACACTTTAGCCAGTTAATCTTGACGTGTTAATAGGGCACCATCACAGACAGATCAAAACTACCAACAACACTGTCGGATGCTCTTAAAATTTATTAAGTGCCTTATACAGAGCATCAAAGAGGCTATGATTCAATTGGAACGAAGTTTGTTAAGAGATCTACTCTCGGATGGAGTTACAAGTTGTTGGTTGTAACGAAGGTGATGTTCCTGGTTATGAAGCTAGAATCTTATATTTTATTGCTCATACAAATACCTAATAAGAAACAGTCCAGAAATTTCAGAGGCTTTCAATTCATAAAACATATGTTCTTTGGAGGAGATTTTTTTTTTTTCGTTGTAGCCAGCTGTGATAGCTTGCTTGGAATATCACAGAAGTGAATAAAACTTGAGTACTTCTGGATGCTTCACACTTCTCAATTTCCCAATCAATAGTAAAACTACCTTTCTTGAGAAGGGGTACATAAGTTGGTTTTATTCATAGGATTTATGTTTATCTTATATAGTTTTTAAGGGTTTTATTGTCAGAAAAAGGGCTTGTTATTTTGAAAATAAAAATCTTACCTGCCAGGTGTCTTCCCCAAGATGAGTAAGTGCCTTTTCTGTTCTGACTCTTAGAAGTATTTACGTTGTCAGATTGAATCTGAATGTCCTGGATAAACCAAGAACTAAGTACCAAGTGTTACCAATAGTTTGAAATCCTTTCACTGAAGGAACAAGAGACAGAATGTAAGCCACTTGAATTATTTTGAGACCTGATGTTATCAGAAGTTTTATAACTGCATATGAATAGTATACTTCTAAGAACAATATAACATTTCAGGAACTTGATATTGATTAGGAAATAAATATTTATTGAAGTAAGTATATTAAATAAATATTTATTTACCAATTTAAGTAAGAGAAAATTTTACACCGTGGGGGCAACAGTCTTGCTGTGAGCAGTCCTAACTACTTAACTGAAAGTAAACTGAGGCCCTGAACTCCGACTGTGAAAGAATGCATTTGGTGAGAGATTGGGACTGCGAACCTTAGGTCTACATTCTAACAGAGTAATTCTTCCCACCTAAGTTGTAACCAATTCTCAAGCAGGAAAGAAGGCGTGAGCAGATGTCAGTAAGAGGCCCTCTGGTATTATTGGTGCTGCTTCCTATCTCTAGAGGATTTTTTTTTTTTTAATCTTTGCTCAGGACTGGTACAGCTGAAAGTATATTTTCCCTTCATTCTTAAGCCTAGATTTTGAATGGAGTTTCTCTGAGACACTTTTGTAGTGAAATCGTATTCCCTACGAACATGGAAGACAAAAATAAACATCTCTGTAAACAAAAAGATTGTGTGTGGTTGTAATTTTTTAAAATACATATTTTTTGCGATAAAAATTTTAAAGGTGCTCTAAGCCAAATGCAACCATTATAATGGTCTGCACTTAGAAGGCAGCAGTCAGAAAATATTGCTTATATCCTCAGATGCCACAGAATTTCTGTCTGGTAAACTAAGTTCAGTCCCAGAAATGCTCCTTTAAATAAACAAGGCAATGCAGTGCGTTTAGCCAAAGTCTGTGTGTAGTAACACAGTAAGATACTGCCTTATACTGGCCTCGTCCTGACTTCAGTTCAAAGACATTTTATTGAATGAGTTAAAATTCTGCAAGCAGAGGGGAAGGGGCTAGAAAGAAAGAACGGGTAGGAATCAGTGCAAAGATTGTTTTCCAGAATAAGTGCACACAGTCAGTGATAATAGAGTTGTTTAGAAGCAAATCATTCTGTCATTATTTCACAGCTTTGAAAAAAAATACAATTAGTTTGCAATGAGTATAAATAGATGTGTTTGAAGCCCAGTGTAACGATACGCATTTAATTGACTTCCGCAGGGATAAATGCTTCTTGGCTATGAAGAAACTAACAAGAAGGTACTTTCAGTGAAAATTTTTCTGCATGCACTATATTCAGTCTTGACTGGCAGTAGTCAATGCTTATGGTACGTCATGGTAAATAAGAAATTGTACAGAACCCTTCTCTGAAAGTGTTGCTTGAACTGGCTCAGAAGTAGTGCAAGAAATCTAAGTGGGCAACTTGGGAATAAGTAGCAGCTTGTCTGATAGGGAGTCTACTTCCAAAAGTCCAGGTGGGTTCTGCTAACAGACTGGCATGGGTGATTAATTAGCTCTTGGAGCTGTGATGGAAATTGAGATACTCCACTGAGTTCTCTTCCCAAGGCAAGGAACTATGAAAGCATTAATTATATATACAGTCATTTTTAAGGGAATTCTAAGAAACAATTCAGTGTTGAATTGTCTGAACTGTTTGTCATTTCTGTTGCTTTGCAACGTGAGGCTGAGATCCTACAAGCCACTGTTGAAAGAAGCTGGTTCCCTCATAAATGGTGTAGCAATTGATGCAGTTGTTGGCCCTGAATATATATATATGCTCATCCTCACTCCGTGTGGGCAATATGTGGAGCTGATGCATCCTCAGGTGCACAACACTTCTAATGTTACCTTGTGAGTTCTGGGTATAATCCCAAAGTGCAGGCAGCATGTGGTAGCACAAATAAATACCAAGATTTGTATTAGTAAAAATATCAACTTACATAAAGAGCAGCAATCTTCAATGCATTTGAGATGAAGTTGGTATTGGAAATCAGAATAGGGCTATTGTCGCTAATTAAAGGACTCTAATTTAGACCATTTACTTGTCTATTTTAGAAGAACGGCAGGCATTCAAAAGAGGAGACTAGTTTTTTAAAGCCTTTCTATTCAGTTTTGTTCCCTCTGTTCACTGTTTAGTAAGGCCATTACACCATCATGGGTCTGAAGATCAAATTTCATGAATTCCACACACATTTTGGCAGCTGTGGGAGATCACAGCATTCTGTTTGTGCCTGGAGATAGCTTAGTATGGTCTCCAGTTTTATTTTACCCTTTCTTGACTTGAAGGAATGTAAAAGCAGAAGAAATAAATCTTTCTAAAGTTGCAGATGAAAGATGGGCAAAGGCTGAGCGATTTGTTAGTGCCATTATTAGTCAGCAGTGCTTGAAGGGCCCTTGGCTGGTTGGGACTGGGCCATGCAGTCCTGCTGCTGCTCGCAGGTTTGGCTGCCCCACGTGCAGTGGGACAGTCTGTAATTCCAGTTCCAGTGACACTGGAGATACAGCAGTTAATGTCCATGAACTTCGGTGGAGTGGCATATGGCTGTAACAGGCAAGCTGCTCACAACAACTACTTCTTTGGGCTTCACACACAACAATCTACTGACAAGGGATGAGGATATTTGGTACCTAAGCCTGCTATGTAGCTTAGGCATTGATCTGCCGTGTAGTTGTACTATGCAGTTTTAGAAGGGGTGGCCAGTATAAAAGGAAGTATTTTAACTTCTTCCTAGTAGTTCAAGCACTAAGTATTTTAAACAGATAGTACTTCTGGCTGATCTAATCTGGCTTTGAATTACTAATTTTAGCAATAAAGCAACCCCTGGTGAACAGAATGTGAAGAGAGAGGACCATTATGAATTTATTGCCATGTCCCTCCATTAGTTTCAGTGTTAAACTCTACTTGGAACACGATACAGAGCAAAAAAACACAACAACAACAACAAAAAAGAACAAGTTGGCTTGGCCAGAAATTGACTTGATTTTTGAACAGGGGCAAATGGCCACCCTACCTGCCTCTCTGCTTCACACTTACCTGGCTTGCAGTGCTGGCTGACTTTCAGAGCCCCTGGCAACAATCCTAAGCTTCTTTTCTCTTCCTAGAGCAGCTGGTGGTTGCAATCCAACTTTTTTTTCATGTTAGCTGTTTGCTAGATGCAGTTTTATTCTCCTGGTCACAGCCATGCAGGCTTTTTGTACTTGGGAGTTAGTATGTCATTAAAATGCATAAAATATATCAAATATGAAAAATAAGCTAAATAAAAAAGCAGTGGTTTCCTGTCAGTAGTCCAAGGATCTCACGAGTTCATATGTTCCTTCTATGAAGGAGCCTTACAAAAAAAAGTAGGATGAGCATGCTTATTATAAGTAGCATTAAATTCACTGTGTAGAGTCTGCACTGTTACTGTCAAGTGGAAAATGTGGAAAATACCTTTCAGGATTAATTTCAAATTAGTTGATGTACTTCATCTTCAAAATGGAGCCATAAAGCCATAATACAAAGTTGTTACTGCGTGTGATTAGTTAGCAAATATTTATTCCATTGCAAGAAAAAAAAAGATGGTGGATTTTAGAAGACACTGATGGAGGGAAGAGACTCAGAGCACTTGATGTGTCATCAAACCACAGCAAAACAAGTAAAGGACTTTTAAACTGGAATATTTTTACATAAACAAACAAACAAACACAGCCATAAAGCCAGGCCAACCTGCCTTATTACTGTATTTTCATACATGGTACTTAAGTAGGTAGGACTTCTCCCAGGAGAATTTTAAACACAAACAGCTGTGCCAGATGCTTCTTGGAGAATTTTAGATTTGACAAAAGCCCAACAGTGAGAATCCTCTTTGGACGGATCTCTTGGAGTTCCCAATTTGGAAAACGTTACAGGAAAAAAAAAATCTTCAACACTGAAAAATACATAAAAAGAAAATTCTATCTACACTTTTAGAAAGTATTCTTTCTGCTTCTGTAATGTAGGAGAGCACTAACAATTGTACTAGGTTACATATACACCTGCATGCTTATTTATTTCAAAAAAGGAAATTGAGATTTTTTTAGGACAAATAATACAAGTACTTTATAACTTGCAACTCCTCCCAGAAGACTTCACATACATTGAAGATTGATAAAGTAATAATTCTTTATTGAAATTGGAAGAAACCAGGAAATTTTATAAAGTATCACAGCACTTCACAATTTGCTTACAGTGCAGTTTACTTAATTTTGTGTACTGCTGTCCTCAGGTATGTATAATCCTGATATCAAAAATATTGTAAGTTTCTTCTTATCAGATAAGTTGGTTAAATGGACTGCAATACAAAATAAGGAGAACTAAAAAGAGACAGAATGGATGAACACAGTGATATTCTAGCAATCAATGAAAATTAATTTTGAGAAATTTTATTAACTTTTTTCTTTTTTTTTTTTTTTTTAATTAGGGCTGCTGTAGGGAAATTTGAACAGCAGAAACCATAAGAGTGGAAGGCAGCTGTACCAAACTAAATTCTTGCCTTAAAAATGAATTTGAAAGAAAGAAAAACGATGTCTGGCAGCAACAGACAAGGAACCAAGAAGTCTGCTGATGCCATATGCACAACACGTGGCAGAAAGCAGTTCCTCCTTGCTCACCAGCCTTACAATCCATCACAGCAAAGTGTTGACACTGCAGGTTGTACAAAAGGGCATGTGAACATCAAAGAAAATGTCTTTGCCTTTGAAAAACCCTCAACTGGTCTGCACGCTTGGCAGCATTGACATGAATCTGTCAGCACAAAATCTTATTACTTTGCCAACTTAACTGATGTTTTAACTTCCTGAAAGTACAAAACCAGAAGAAATGCTACAAGTGCATCTGATTAGGACTGGGCTTTCTAATTAGCAGAAAGTTTGTGTGGAAATTGATGTCTCTCTTTGTTCTCTCAGTTGCATCAGATAATCCCCTTCCATAATTCTGAATTATATCTGTATTTTACTTGATCTAATTTATCTCTTGATCTGATGCATAGCTAGGATTTTGGTTTAATTTTATGGCTGCTACTGACTGATTGCCATTTTGGCCTCTGAACACACTAAAGAGAAACAGCAGGTATTTATTCTTTTTAAAAATGAATTATTCTAAATACTTAACATCTGTAGTTTGCTAAGCTCTCTGTTTTCTGGATTTCAGTTATTTTCTGGTCATAATAAATAGAAAACTGAAGAAAAAAAGTTACCATGCTTAAGTATTTCAATTCCATTCAAGAAAAGTATTTAAAGATTTAGAATTGGTAATAAATGAAGAGAACCTTGTATTTAATTGTGTTTTTTCTTGTTTTAACTGTTAAAGACTAGTAAATGTTGTAGCAAAGTGTTTTATATTGTTCATCAATTACGATGAGTAATAAAGGTATATAAATATTTATGCTTAAAAAATTTTGGAGGCTACATTAGCTAACTGCATAACTATCAGCACTGTTTTTTCTTAGTGATAGAGCCTAGGTATGACATGTCAGTCTCTTTGGTTTATCTTTGGTATTCACAAGACTGAGTTTGTAGCAAGAAGCATTTTGCCTTTTACCAGACCAACTGATAGTTAGATTAAGTGGAGAGATTTATCAGTGTGAAAAGGACTTTTGTGGAAGTTTATCTGTCTTCTAGCTTTTTTTCTACCCACTTGCATCAGATACCTTAACAAAAGATACCAACTTTCTCCCTGACTTTTCCTCAGCTATATTTTTCGACCACAGAGACACATTCTCATTCATTATTCAGGTGTTCCTGGACAGCATGAAATGAGGAGAGTCCTATAAATTCTTATTTGTGAAATGGTATGATTGATAACCCAAAAGCACTGTCTCATCTCTCTCCTCAGCACTCCTTATTTTCTCTTTTCTTGTCTAAAATATACTCTCTTCGTCTGACACATGAAAGCAGTGCTGCTGGCCAGCTGCTGTGTTCATTCTCAGTCCCTTTGTAACACCCCATAGACCTCATTTTTCCTGAGTGGAACACTCCTCAATTCAGAAGGCGAGTGTCACACTGCAGCAGAGACTGACCCGTCTTCTCTTTTGTGCTCATGCCAGCAAAGGCTCCTTTGTATCTCCCACTCTGACTCACACACTGCTATGAATTTGCCTTTAAAATTGCCCACAGCCAACCATGTATCTCAGATTTCAGATTTTCTTCAACTATCTGTGAAATATAGCATCATCCTCCTTTTTTTTTTTTTTTCTTTCTTATGCATACTTTGATCTTTTGTTTTAAACAGCAAAGCTCTCCTCAGCATTAAGGGCAAGAAGTCAGGGCTTTGTTTATCCATGAAAAATGTTATTTATGACCTGCCACAGGGACTTGTTCGTATGTGCAGAGGGTTGTGAAATGGGACAGTGGTTGAATTCATGACACCAGTCAGCATGCAGATATGCAATGAGAGCAGTGAGTCAGGTTTAGATCACAAGCACACACAGAGAGAACTGGTAGAATGTCCGAGTTCATCACCCACCATAGTAAGCCTGAAGGAACAGAAAATGGGAAAGCTCAGCTGCAACTTCAAGTGGCACATTCAGAACTCAATTTCTTCCTGTTGTGCATGAAAGCACATGAACATCAGCAGCATAAATTTCCCTTAGTTTGTTAAGCAAATTCTTTTTAGAGAGTCCTTTTTAACAAGTTCTTGCTCATTTTGTCAATGACTTTCCCAATGAGTCCATCCTTCTTAAGGTCCCCACCACCATTCTGCCATTTTGGCCCTGGATTTTGCCATTGTGCCCTTGCTGCACAGAAGGCCAATGGCATCCTGGCACGCTATTGCCAGCAGGCTGAGGGACTGATCCTTCCCCTCTGCTCTGCACTGGTGAGGCCACATCTGGGGAGCTAGATCCAGTTCTGGCCCCTCACACCAATACAAAGGAGACCTAGGCTTACTGGAGAGAACCCAGTGAAGGGCCATGAGGATGAGGAAGGGCCTGGAGTACCTCTCCTGTGAGGCTGAGAAAGCTTGTTGTTTAGCCTAGAGGAGGCTCAGGGGAGTCTCAACAATGTCCATAACACCTGAAGGGAGTGTGCAAAGATGAAACCAGGCTCTTGTCAGCAGCGCTCAGTGCAGGACAGGAGGCAGCAGGCACAGGGGTTCCTTCTGAACACCAGGCAGCACTGCTGTGCTGTGCAGTGATGGAGCACTGGCACAGGCTGCCCAGAGGCTGTGGGGTGCCCTTCAGGAGCCACCTGGACGTGTGCACCATGCTCTGGGTGTCCCTGCTGAGCAAGGGCTGAGGCAGATGGACCCAGCAGTGCCTTCAGCCTCACCCGCTCCATGTCCTCATAAGCACCCATCATTGATTCCCCCTCCCTGGATCTTTACTTATCTTAGGTTCTACTTCTTTTTCTCAGCCCCCATTTCCCTCCTCGCATTTCCTAGTAATCCTCCTGACATCTGTACTCAAAGCACAGCAGAGTATCCACTATTTCACCAGGGCCCCCATTTTTCCTCACACCTTGCTTTGTGGGGCTGAAGACAGGCAGGACAGTTTTGGCACGAGAGTTGCCATCCGACTTTCGTCTTTCAAAAGGAGCCAGCCGCCACTCCCAGCCGCAGCCGAGGTAGCGCAGCTGCCGGCCAGGAGGCACGCCAGGACCGCAGCACTTCCTCCTCCCGCCTCTTGGCTCTCCCCGCCCCTCAAACCCCGCCCCCCGCACGCCGGGCTCGTACCACCGCCGCGTCGATCGTGGCTCGCGCTGCCGGTTGGGCCCCGGCTGCCGCCCGGCGCCGCCGCCGGGGCCGAGGCGTCGGAGGATGCGGCGGTTCGCGCGAGTGGCGCTGCTGTTCTTGGGCTGCGGCGTCTGCTCGCTGCTCTACGGCGTCAGCCAGCTCGCGCTCTCCCTGGAGCAGGAGGCCGGCGGCGCCCAGCTGCGGCAGGCCCGAGACTCGGCCGCAGCCGGCGGCGGGCGGCAGGCGGGGAACGCGGGTCGAGGCGAGGAGGGGGCCGGCAGGTACGGGCCGGGGCCGCGTTCCTTTCAAGCGGGCGCGGGGCGCGCTGCACACCGGCCGCGGGCTGCCCTGACTGGTGGAAGCCCGGGCCGGGAGCGGCCTGCCGAGGGTTGCGAGGAGGGGCGGGCCGTTCCGCGATCCGAGCTCGGCTGCTGTGAGGGGTTATTGGGCTCTGGGGCGGCGGCGAGTGACTCTGAACAGTTGTGGCCGGCTTCAAGCTTCAGCACCAGCTCTTCTGTCTCACCTCTGTGCTCGGTGTTAGCGTGAACGGGATCGTGAAAGTGTACGAAAACTCCTGTTTTCCCTTTCCGTGCTCTGCCACCCCGCCTGGCCGCGCGGAGGTTCCTGCGGAACCCTGCGGAGTGCGAGCAGCCCCGGTGCACAGCGTGAGTACTGAGCACGATTCTCTGTGACAAGAGTGAGTTTAGTAAGGCCATCGTAAAGTCTCTGCTAGGCTGAAGCTGTAGGAGAAATCAGGACTGAGATTTTCTGGGCCAGCTTGCCTTAAGTCCCAGGCAGCTCAAGGCAGTGCGGTTCGGTGTGCCGAGGCTGCCCACACACCTGGCTGCCTGGGGACTGTGCTAGTGCTAAAGATTGTGGTAACTGCAAAGAAAAGTTAGCTGTAGTGGTTCTATGGAACATTTAAGGACTGTAATAAAACAGTTCTAAATAGAAATAGGAGGGAAGAAGCATTTGATGTAACTTGGATTAGTAAACTTCGTGTTACTTTCAGGTATATCGTGGTCCTGCTGAGCAGAAGAACCAAATCTATTTTAAAGCAGTACTTATTTCTTTGTTAGTATTTGTACTAATTCAAAGATACTGATAGAAGAAAACTCCAATGAGGTGGAACTTCTTACTTGCTGCATTAGGGTGGAATGAGATAGAAATCTGCTTTGTGTTGCAATGCAGAAAAGCCTCACAGCCTGAGTAGTTACCTTCAAAGGCTTAGGTGCCATAGGTAATTCACAGGCATATGCTTTCATGGAGACATACCTCATACCTTTCTGTAAAATCGGGTGACATCTGTGGGAATTCTTTGCCTATAAACTGATGTCAAAGTAAAGGCTCCTGGTGAGCATCTTCCTATTGTGAACTGTTAGAAGTTTGTGCGTTGTGTCTGCAGAACTCGGGGTGGGTCAGTGCCTTAGCGCTTAAACTATCTTATTACAGGCCTTTAGTGGACTAAGTGACGCTTCAAGGAAAAATTCCATCCTGTGGCAGTAAAGGAATGCCCCACTGGATCTTCCTTTAGATGCTTGTTTCGGTTATTCCCACATATTGAATCGTGTCATGTTCTCTTTTGTAATCGATGAACATATCCTCAGGTTAGTGGTGGTCAGATTTCATACTTCCACTGTTTCTGTAGTGGAGGTGGAGCTTGATAGCCACAAAGCTGCTTGATGCCCGTTACTGCTGTCTTGCAATCATGCCCCTATACTAAGGGTTCTAATAGCCTTATGGAACAAATTATGTTCACAGAACCTTTTAATCCTTCCTGAAGTTTAATGCTTCTTATGCATTCATTGAAACTCTCAACAGTGAGGTGCTTCAGCTGTTTTTACTGTTAGCTGTAAAATGCAATTTAGTGAAGGAGATATATCTGTCACCTGACGGCATTCATGGACTCAGCAGTGCTTTTTCCTTCTCTAAGCTGAGTAGAGTCTTCTTTTCCCAAATAATCTGATTCAGTATATGACATAAAAGCAGAAGGAGTTCGGTCATATTTTGTGGTGGAAGGTAGAATTTAAAGATTTCTGGTGGTTTTCAGAAACATGTGAACATGAGAAGTGCAAGCTTTGAATAAAGCTTCAGAGTACCACACCTGCCAGAATTTCACAATAGCGCTGGTGCTTCTCAGTAGAGGATCTTTAATTAGAAAGGAAGTGCTATGTTGAAACTTGAATGACAAGCAGAGGCAAGGTCCTTCAATAAACATAATAATTCAAGGGAGATTGCTGGGTAATCACTATGGTAATGAGGTGTTTGTTTCAAAGGCTACATTAGCCCGAGGAACAGGATGACTACAGACTAAAAGCAGTGTCTTTTATGAAAAAAAAAAACCAAAACAAACAAAAAAACCCAGTGAGGTTGTGGATGCCCCCTCCCTGAAAGCTCTCAAGGCCAGGCTGCATGGGGCTTTGAGTAACCTGGTCTAATGGGAGGTATCCCTGTCTATAGGAGATGGGTTGGAACCAGATGATCTTAAAGGTCCCTTCGAACCCAAACCATTCTGTGATTCTAAAGTGTTTTGAGAGTTTTAGATAAAAGGTTTAGGTGTGAAGAATGATCAACATTGATGGTAAATTGTCCTCCTGATTCTCCATTGCATTGTACATCCTGTCATATGTAACAGCTAAGCGAGCAACAGATCTGAATCTGAAGAAAGGGAATATTAGAGTGACCACATTCAGAAGAGACAAAGTTGGGCAAAAGCCAGTATATGAAGCCATCCTTTTTTAATTTGCTGTTATGATTTATGGGTGAGGATGAGGGCTGTGGAAAAAAATGGGAGAAAAAAAAAAAAACAAAAAAACAAAAAAACAACAACAACAGTGGATGAGTGCACATTTGCAGCATATGTCATTATTATTATTTGCTGTCTGTGGAATGTCCTTTCAAGTCAGCTCTTGTGGATGTGCTTTTGGATCATCTAATTAGTAGACTATAACTGTACTTATGAAAAGCGAATCTTTGGTTAATTTTCTCAATATTGCTACTTCAGTTAAGCAGATAATCTTCATCTTTCCATTCAGGTCCAAAAGGAGTGCTGTTCTGAAGGCAAGTTTGTGAAAAACAGCAGGAAAGCATCAGTACTTAGCTCCATGAATTCTGCTAGGTCAGTGAACTTGACCCTATTGGGAAAAAAAAAAAAAGAAGAATTAAACATTTTTCCATTGTATTTTAGTTTAGCATTTTCATGCAGGTGGCAGTGTTATATCTGTCACTGTTCTGTGAGATGTAACTGTTACTGGACTGTATCTATTTCTTGCTGTATGACTAGACTGGCAAAGGGAAAGTTGAGTGGATTTTAGTGCATGGAGGAGTATTAGAGGTGTACCCACAAGCTTTGGCAGCAGAGTAGCACGGTGGCAGTACATGGGCCGATAACTTTGGTCTATGTGAGAACTTAGCCAGTGGTTTTACCAGAATGCTTCTCAGCTACTCATGTGCCTTAAGGAATTATTTGGTCTACAAAATGTAAGGGAAACTTTTAAAAGGTGAAGCATGGAGTAATTTGAAGCTGAAACTTCATTTCAGAAATAAAAGTTCAGCTGAGCTTGTCATATGATGAAGCTGACCAACGAATGTTATGTTATGCAGACATGTTATAAATCAATGGGATATTGCCAGGGTTGTCCTGGGTTGCACGTTTAACATTAAGTTTAGGATCTACTGTCTCCTGTTTAATAAAGCTATAAGAAAACTGCTTTTCAGTTAAAATACCTCAAAACAAAGAATCAGTTCAGGAAAAGTTATTCAGAAGAATCAGGTCTTCTCAGTGTGTTTCAGTGTTGAATTGGGAAATTCATTGTTTCCTAACTTTTTGCTCCTGTATGTATGGGCAGGAAGGAAATAAAAACATGGCCTTCCTGTTTTGCTGCAGCAGTCTCTCTGGGTTAGTCGATGCTTGCTGTTGATTAGATTTAGCTTGTTAGTGCAGTGCTGACAGCAGTACAGCAGTCATGACCCATGTTAGGTGATTGCAACCCTGAGTGTATGTGCTGCTAAGCTCTGTGAAGTTACAGTAGTATAAAAGACAGCATCTGGACTGGAAAGCATGGATGAAAGCCATCATCTCCCTTAACAGTAAGCTCACTGGTGTACTTAACAAAAGAATTTTTTTTTAATCACTTATTGCTAGGAGACTCCTTATGGTTGGAACTTAGCTTGCTTAAGCACAGGGCCTCAGTCTTGGTGTGAGTAATGCATTGCTATAGATTTTCACATAAATTTAGAATTGTCCCAAATCCTCCTCAGTCATAATATAGACACTTTCACTGTGTCTGTAAGACTGAAGTTTTTATTATCCATTTTTTGTTGAAGCTGAATTATCCTCTAGAAGTCTTAAATGGCTTTCTGTCTAAACGAGAGATACCTTTAAATACCTTGAATTGACATGGATCCAGTGTTTTTTAAAGCTGTCTTTTTCTTTGTTTTGGTATTTTTGGCAGCAGTTGATGTTCGAACTTGTCCAGCATGGCTGTCTGATGGAGGGGCAGCTGCTGCACCTCCCATCCCTTTGGGCAGCCAGTGGCAGAGCTCAGCACTTATTTCCTAGTAGGGGCACAAGCCCACACTATGTGTGTATGCACATGGCTGGCCACAAGCATCAACATAGAAAAAGAGCGCTTGTGGAAGCACAGACAGCACAGGTGGCCTGATCCTATTCCCTTTTCTGGCTGATGAGTGTGAAAGCCTCTTAGTAAAAACCATGTAAATGCACTCAGTGTAGGCCTTAGATGCTCGGTCTGTGCAGGAGCTGGCCCTGACCCTCTGGTCTTCTCCCTGCTGCTGGCCTGAGTGTGCACACCCATAAAGCTTGCAGCTCTGCTTTGGTTGCTGGTACTCAGAGCTCCACAATATACATATGCATGCACACATGTGGGGCTGAGGATCCCTCCAGTCTCTGGCCTTAGACTGTCTGTCTGTCAGCTGGGCTGCCTGGTCTCCCAGTTGCTTCATGCAGATGGGTGTTTTGCTTGGGTAGTTCCAGGCATATGGCTGTGTCATCTGTCAACCTCCAGATATGAAGACTTTTGGAGCTGGCTGGGACCTCCTGGTTCTTACAGCAGCTCACGCTTTGAGATTGCAGCGTGACTCAGCCTTACAGCCTCTCTGTTACCTGGCTGACAAGCCTATGACCCTCTTTGTTGGTGAATCCAGCTTGGAACTTGCTAGTAACGGTGCCCCAGTGTGCACACCCACATGCTGTGTGCATTCAGGTCAGGGCTCTCCAGTTCGTGGCACTGCAGACAAGTGGGCCCCTGTGATTCGAGGTTGCCTCTTGCACTTCCATGCATGCATGTGCACACAAAATAGAGCACCCCTTTGCCCAGGAATACAGAAGTAGTGTTTATGAAGGAGACTGATGATCAGGTTTGCAACACAGCCAGTTCTACGGACAGCCTGTTGGTGTGTCACTGAACCCTCTTCCTTCTGTGTTTTCATTCTCACTTCTCTACAGCTTGCCTTGATGCTTTGCTTTCCTTATCTTTGGTCATTTCCCTGAAGTTTCCCAGCTCCTTACTGCAGTCTGTTTGGCACTACCCCAGAATACTCTTCCTCGGGGAACCTGGAGCGCTGCCTTTGTGCTGTGTAAGCAGCAGGGTTCCTTGTGCTGTCTGTCTTTTCTCCTTTAATTAGCCTTTAACCACATAACCTGTAATAGATGAGAGCAAACTATCCCCTTGTGCTGAAGGTAAGTATTCCTGCCCAACCAGTACTTTCTTGGGTAACTTGTTTGATTAACAGGCAGAATGCACCTCTTTAGCTTTGTAAATCACTTGGGACACCTTATTTGTCATCCAAGCTTTTCTCATGTATTATTCTAGCTCTTAATTTAAAAAAATCAAAAACAAAACTTGATGAATGTAATTTCTGAGTGATCTTGTGAATAACAAAAAATGTGTCAGTGTCAATCTGTTAATCCTGTGTGTGTGGAAGCTGTAGGAACACGGCAGTATGTGATCAGCTGAGAGGCTTCTGTTTGCAGGAAACAAGTCTGATTTACACGTTTTGGTAAATCATGCGTGCATCTCAGTAACGCTTCTGTTTCAAACAAACACAATTTGTGAATGAAATCAAAGCCTGACAACCTTGTCATAATATGAATTGGGGTATTGGAAAGGGCTAATGTGGCAGAGAAAGCATTTTGGCATTAATTCTAGTTTTTGGTATGGGAATCTGGATAAGAGAGTAGCTCAGGGCAGCTAAGAAAAACACAGTGCTTGTGACAGCTGGAAGAAGAATCCTTGTAATAATACAATGATCTTCCAAAGCAGAATGCTGTTTTTGGGAGTCTGTTAAGTTGTCCTCAGAATAATGAGAAGCAGATACTACAAAAAGGTGTGCACTGGAGATCATAAAGATTGTTCTTCAGATATGTGCCATGAAATTGTTACTGTTTTGTTTTGTTTTTTTTTTAAACTTCAAAAGCCCTGAGGTTGAATCTAGTCAGGGAGAATTTATAGCTCTGTAACACTGACTTTCCCCAGTAATATTCAAAAATAAGGAAGTCGCAGTCTACGTTACCCTGTTTTGTACAGAGATATTTCTTTGTGGAGATCATTCTATTGTCATGAGATAGAATGATTCCAATGATGTTGCCAACACGTGTATCCACAGGATGTGAAGATTTCCTGTGATCTCTACCAAAGAACTCAGCCCCACCAACGCTTAACAAGGCTTTATGTAACACTTCTGTGTGTTTATCAGGTCATTTTTTTGTTGCATCAAGAAAAAAAGATTGTACATTTTGCCAATTCTTGTTATCGCAGTAATCTTTTAAGTCTGACTTTCACAAAGCATATATGGCTTATGTAAGTATCAGGTAACCCAGCCAAGGTAGTGCTGATTCATTTCAAACTCATAAAACAAACTTCAGTACAGCTTTGAGCTGTAGTCTTTCAGCTTTTCATTGTCAGCTTTTTCTATAGTTTTCCTTCTTGCACATCTTTCCTTCATGAATGCTGGCTGTTAACAAGGATAAGCGCCATTTGCATTATGTTAACAGGGCATAACGATGAAGCATAGCATCATAGAATGGCCTGGGTTGAAAGGGACCACAATGATCATCTATTTTCAACCCCCCCTGCTATGTGCAGGTCACCAACCACCAGACCAGGCTGCCCAGAGCCACATCCAGCCTGGCCTTGAATGCCTCCAGGGATGGGGCATCCACAGCCTCCTTGGGCAACCTGTTCCAGTGCGTCACCACCCTCTGTGTGAAAAACTCCTTCCTGATATCTAACCTAAATCTCTCCTGTCTTAGTTTAAAACCATTCCCCCTTGTTTTGTCACTATCCACCCTTGTAAACAGCCATTCCCACTCCTGTTTATACTCTCAATTCAAGTACTGGAAGGCCACAATGAGGTCTTCCTGGACCCTTCTCTTCTCAAGCTAAACAAGCCCAGTTCCCTCAACCTTTCCTCATAGCAGAGGTGCCCCAGCCCTCTGATCATCTCAGTGCCCTCCTCTGGACCCGCTCCAACAGCTCCACGTCCTTCATGTACTGGGACCCCAGCACTGCAGATGGGGCCTCACAAGAGCTGAGTAGAGGGGGACGATCACCTCCCTGTCCCTGCTGGCCACCGCTTTAATGCAGCCCAGAACACAGTTGGCCTTCCGGGCTGCAAGTGCACACTGCTGGCTCGTGTCCAGCTTCTTATCCACCAGGACCCCCAAGTCCTTCTCTGCAGGGCTGCTCTCAAGGAGATCATCCCCCAGTTTGTATAAATACCTGGGATTGCCCCGACCCAAGTGCAGCACCCTGCACTTGGCCTTGTTGAACCTCATTAGGTTTTCATGGGCCCACTTCTCCAGCCAGTCCAGGTCCCTCTGGATGGCTTCCCTTCCTTCCAATGTATTGAGCGGACTGCTCAGCTTGGTGTCGTCTATGAGCTTACTGAGGGTGCGCTGTATTCCGCTGTCTGTGTCATTGATGAAGATGTTGAAGAGCACTAATAGGAAGTCACTCAAGAGCAGGCACCCCTTGCTTTGCAGTGTTCCACGTGCTTGTTTAAGATTTTAAATTTCATTGTTGATTCACTCACCAGAATCATAGCGTGCACTTCTATTGCTCTTTTAAAATATTTCCTATGATATTCTTGCATAAAATTTCATCTCAGATTAGCACACCTTTTTAGCTGTTAGTGTAATACAAGTGAACAAATGACTGCTCTTAATATAGAGAAGGAAAACTTGTCAGATGGGGTGATTATTTCTGTATTGCAGTAACCTTTTTGTAACGAAGTGGCTGAATTAGTTGGTGCTAAAAGTTCTATTATTTTTTTTCTTTTAAATAAGTTTTGTAGGTTGCACTGAGTAGTCACGGGTTAATAGGGACTGTGTTTAAATGAATAATGTGCACTTGAAAATGGAATGTTCCAACTTCTCTGCTTGTAGATAAAGACGCTGCAATGGTGAAGGATCTTTCCAGCTTTAAGTGTAGCCTTTCACTCTGTCACCTGTAGATTTGCACTAAGCAGGGAACATAGAATGGCCTTCAGAAATCCCACTCCCTTTGTTTCTCTCACTCTGAAAGTAAGTAGAGAGGAAATGCACATGGGAATGGGGCCATACATCCTTAAAGGAATCCTTCCTGATTGGCACCTCCTCTTTTGTATTATCCAGGGTCCATTATGTAGTGAGTCTTCTGTCAGGTCATTAACTGATCAAATTATGTTTGAGCTATGAAATAATCCTATTAACTTTGCCGTATAACCAGTAACATTTATATAGGTTATTTTTGTCTTATCCTGTTAGGTGTCAGAATTTGTCTGTATCTTTCTGGAATTCCTATTGGATGCTGCCCTCTGATGTTTGTGGAGTGAACTGCTTTTGGGAAGCTGCTTTTAGGTAGGATCTATTATTAAATAGTTCTTTATTTTTTGATTGCAGACAAGTGCAGCTAATATAATAGCATTTGTGACCATTTAGCAAGGTGACAAAGCAAAATATTGTGGTTGCTTCACGTTTCACATGTTTATCTTACAGTTGTCTTTGGTCTTTGTCCTTCTGTTCTATTTTTAAACTAGGCATTGAGGAAATGTAATTACAAAGAATTTTCAGTTTTTTCCAATTACGTTGCTTTCTTAAATAAAGACTTGTTAACATTGGTAAAAAGTCTATCTGAAAATAATCTTAGAAATGATTGGTGAGTACTGGTGATATAACTGGTAATAAAAACTGGCAGGTTTAATGAAGTCCTGAGTTTTTAATTAAAATTCCATGCTATCAAGAATATGAAGGTATTTCATCCAAAACTACTGAAACAGCTACTTTAGAATGTAATTTAAAATACATTACATTGAAGCATATACTATGTCCTGAAAGTTTAATCTTTACCAAGACTTTCAAATATTTTGATGTGGTTGTTCACATGCCTTAAAGCTGTCTGATTACAATAGTAGCTTGTAAAGAAACTGAAGAAGCCTTAAGCTACTTGACAGGTATCTTCTCTAACCCACATAGTTCTCCTCACTACGTAAATATGATTTTAAGTTAATTTTTCTTACATTTAGACTTGAAATGAACAGCCATTGAGATGGTTCTGTCTCTTTTTGTCTAAAAGCCTGTCAGCATTTTGGGGGCTGGTTCGGCCCGGGTCCGTGAGTAGCGGGGCGGAGGGATTTTGCAAAATCTGCACCTCTGGAAAAGGGAAACAGGGAGCCCCAAAATAATTAAATACAGCGGCAACGACCTGAGGGGAAACGAACTAATTTACTAAATATGGTATTGGAATCCAAGATAACACACTGTAATACAATATAGTTAGAATCGAAGCTAATAAATCAAATGTAATGAAAGTGTCTGAAAGGTGGATAGTTCTCACTGTAACCGTGAGGTGAGATGTGCAGTCTGGTTGAGAGCAGGGAAGAGACCTGACAAAGAAGAGCTCATCAGGTGACCTTGCCAGGGGTTGTATCTCCTCTCTGACCGCAGAGCCCCCTGGGGTCTGTAGTTCTTCTTCTCTTCCAGACAGGTGCCCAGAACTGGAGCTTTAACACTTTAACTCCCAGTGCACTACGTGATGTTATGATGTGGAATACCAATAACCAAAAATCATACAGCCATGAGAAAGCCCTATTTTTTTTTTTTTCCTTTTGCTTCTCTAGAAAAAAAAGTGTTTAGCTTCACAAGGCTTAAATGCTGTTGAACATTATGGTAGCGGGAAAGATTTTATGTCTCTCCAGAAGTAATGCCTCTTGTTTATTTGTTTATATTTTTATTTCCATGGAAACTACAGTGGATACCAAGAGCACAATAACTACAGACAGAGCAAATTCTCAGCTATTTTTTCAACATAGTCACCACCATTAGCTGTGTATTTTCAGCAGCAGTGAAAAGAGCCTGCGTGCCGCACTCATAAACGTCAGAGGTGACCCACTGTTGTCATTGCTGAAAGACACCACCCACCACCTCACTGTGCTCACATTCACTGGTTGGTCTCCATAAACATTCAGCAAGAGTTGATGAATGTCAATGGGTGCATTTTTTTCCTGCATGGAGGAATTCAGTGACACACCTTTGCTTTGTGTGAACTTACTTGTCAGACCCTGTTGTGTCAGGCTGCCCTCTGCTGCCATCTGTTGCATGGCAACAAAATTAAATGTGCATTGGCAGGGAGGTTCCATGTCTACTGCTGTACCACCACTGTCTGCCTCTGACATCGTGGGTCAAGAAAATAAATTAGGAGGCATTACTTTCAGAGCAGCCTTCCTTGATCTATTCCCATTCCCTTTTGCTTGTGTCCTTTCAGTGCTTTTTAAGCTGATCAGTTGACAAGAATTTAATTGAAGATATGGCCTAGATTGAATTTTTGGGCTACTAGTGAGGTGCCCACCTAAACTGGGACTGCTGAATCTTTCCCTCTGTGCTAAACTGTCAGTATATCATCTTCCTTTGGCACATCTGAGTTTCCTTTAACTGTCTGGATGAACTCAGTTCATATATTTTCACCTTCAGGTTAGCTTTTTGGGAGTTTAGCATCACGAAGTTTAGCACTAGGTGATGTCAGTGCTGTTGTGATGGGCTGTGGGAGTTTAGCTTTTGCTTTTTGAAAAGATACAATTGTAAACTTCATTGATTCAGTCTGTCTGTTGTGCAGTGCTGAAATAGGAGAGTGCACCACTGCCTTCTGACCCCTTTGTCCATTGTGATACCCACAAACTCTCTGCAAAACATACTGACACATCAGAAGAGCAAAAAACTTCCAGATCTTCTACAAGGCTCAAGTTAAGTAGTGGGAACTTGGAGCCAGAAATAGGGAAACAGTATGCAGTTCCTTTGTGTGTACATTAAGCTATAATGTATATTAGTCAATTAATAATGCTGTATGTGGCTGGGAAGGCACTTCTGATGAGGTATGCATTGATTATGGCCTCATGAGGATAGTGCAGTTTCTTTCACAGAGAATCCTAATACGTGCAAAGTCTCACGTTGATTGATTTTTTGAAGCTGAAAGAAAATGTATTGCTTAAATGTGGAAAGATCGTGATGATGTTCAAATTAATCATTTCATATTAATCAATTATTTAATCAATACTTTAAGTGAATCCCCGTATGTTGTGCTGATGCTGGTGCTTGTTGAATTCCTCAGTGAACCTGTCCCAACTTCAAAGGACTCCCTCACTTCCACAAACTGTTACTACTTCTGTGTTTTAGTGAGTTCAGTTTCTTTCAGGGAGCTGCAGTGAGTGCCAGGGTTTTGGCTTATCCGCAGCAGAGGTGGGGAAGATGGCAGAGAGGAGAGGAAAATGCTCCCTCTTTGGATGACAGCAAGCTATTACAGTGGCTGAGCACAGCCTGCTGCATAAGCCTCATTGCCTTGTATGTGTTGGGGCATCACAAAAAGTAGCTGCAGTTTTCAATTTCAGCTTTGGATATGAGTTGTAGTTTTGTTTATTTCTCAGACAAAATCGGTGCATTATCTGAAGTGCCAGAGCACTGATAAGTTGGAGAGCTCAGACCTTTGATAGCAGGCTTTTTTTTACATCAAATCTGCAGGTGGCAGATATTTCTGTGAAAGAACTTGGTATAGGCATTTTTGAAACGTAGCTTGCTAGCTACATCATTTTCTTTTGAGTTACTGCATGTGTTCAAAGGAAGGAGTGATAACAAATGTGTGGATTTATAAGACTCATGTTTGTACAACAGAAGCATTGAAGACTCATATGGGCTTGGGAATTCTGAGGAGTGGTATTCACACAGAGCTCAGTCTGACTCCTGCTATGGCTCATTCAGCTTGCTTGCCAGCAGTGAGCTCTGAGCAGTTCATAGCATCACCAAGGTTGGAAAGGACTTCCAAGATTATTCAGTCCAACTGTTCACCTACCACCAATAATTCCCACTAAACCTTGTCCCTTAGTACAACATCTAAATGTTCCTTGAACACCTCCAGGGATGCTGACTCCACCACCTCCCTGGGCAGCCCATTCCAGCTCCTGACCATTCATGATCAGTTGATGATTCTAGTAATGTTTTATATGGATGTTGTCTCAGTTAATCTGTTTAAGATTTCTTACCTCTGCTGCATGTGAGAAGGATTGTGGAGCTCTTCTGTACCCACGTTTTATATCAATGTTCTGATTATTAACACTGTTAGAGACAGAACAAAACAGTGTTTTGTGCAGTGCTTTTGATGGAGAATATTTATTGTTAGCTTTGGTAGAGGAAGCATGAGTTCAGTTTTTTTTAACATACAGTACAGGCTTTATCCAAAATTTTAACAGTGCTGCTAAAGACATAAGGCTCAGGTTTTGCATGATCTTGATGGCACATGACTTTTGTGGTGCAGTTTTCATGGTGCTCAGTATCATCTAGCAGGTGTGATTGCTCATCTCTGCCTGAGACCAAATAAGAAGAAGATCTTAGAGATTGTTCCTGCTGTTAACTGTCTGATAACAGTCTGTCTGATTTCACTTGTTGGATGTTGCTCCTAAGTGTGCTTTAGCTTACATTGCCTATTTAACTTACATTGCCATCTTTTGGGTGCACTGAGGTCCTGGTGGTGTGGACAAATTAAGCTGAATTGTAACAATCCTGAAAAACAGGATTATTTTTTTTTTAGCTCACTGCAGGATGAGACTTCCAACTCCTGTAATAGATTTTGGAATGACTAATATGTTGTAACTTCAAACTTAATCTACCAATTGAGTTTGTAATTGAACAGATGACATTTAGACATTATATGCAGTGGTATCATTAGCATACTTAGGCTGTAATCAGAGCTTATTTTGTGTTTTTAATTCAGAGCTGTAGTGGAAAATTAAGTTGAGTAAAAACTAGAATTTTCATCACTTCCAAATGCAGATAATTTTAGTAGTTACCTTGATCCTACTTTCTGTAATTGTGGGAATGATTTCCCAACTGCATTTTAATCAGTGCAGGCTTTACTGCCTTCTCACTCTGCTTTCTTTTTTTTTTTCTTTTTTTTCCCTAGTGAGTAAAGGCTGCTGGGTCTGCTTCCTTAATGTTCCATTGAGTTAGATCAAGGACAAAGCTTTCAAAGAAGAAAAAGCATGATAAGTAAATCATCTGTATTCTGTTTACATGTCTACCATTTGATCTTCTGAGACATGCTAAGGTGGCAGATTTGAAATGGTACTGGTCACTTATGTGAAAATATTTGTCCTGCAGATCCTAAAAAGCACAACTTGCGTTTTCATAGAATCATAGAATCCTTAGAGTTGGAAGGGACCTCTGAAGGCCATCTACTCCAACTCACCTGCAGTGAACAGGGACAGCTAGATCAGGTTGCCCAGGGCCTGATCCAGCCTTGCCTTGAAAGTATCCAGGGATGGGACATCAGCCACATCACTGGGCAATTCCAGTGCCTCAGCACCCTCACTGTGAAAGATCTTTTTTTTATATCTAACCTAAATCAATCTCCTTGAACTTTTCATAGAATCATAGAATCACCAAGGTTGGAAAAGACCTAAAAGATCATCCAGTCCAACCGTTCACCTATTCCCAATAGCTCCCACTAAACCATGTCCCTCAACACAACATCCAGCCTTTCCTTGAACACCCCCAGGCTCGGTGACTCCACCACCTCCCTGGGCAGTCCATTCCAGTGCCTGACCACCCTTTCTGAAAAGTAATACTTCCTCATGTCCAGCCTGAATCTCCCCTGCCGTAGCTTGAAGCCATTCCCCCTGGTCCTATCACTAATGACACGAGAGAAGAGGCCGACCCCCAGCTCACTACAACCTCCCTTCAGGAAGTTATAGAGAGCAATGAGGTCTCCCCTGAGCCTCCTCTTCTCCAGGCTGAACATTCCCAGCTCCTTCAGCCTCTCCTCATATGGCCTGTGTTCCAGACCCCTCACCAGCTTTGTTGCCCTCCTTTGAACACATTCCAGGGCCTCAATATCTTTCTTGCAGTGAGGGGCCCAAAACTGGACACAGTACTCGAGGTGTGGCCTCACTAGTGCTGAATATAGGGGAAACTTTTCCATGTTAATTATCAGAAAACTTACATAGGGAATATTTTTGCACCAATACTGTTGTTTGCTGACTTTTTATACTGAAAATGAAAACACATTTTCACTAGGCTCGTTTGTTCTTTTTCTAAGTGTAAGTAGCTTTCACTTTTTCACACAATTTCTTTCAGAGTTGAAAAAATCATTTTTAAACAGAGATTTGCGAAAATTGAACTAATGAGCTCATAAGCTCATGAAACAGATTAGATGTGGGCAAAGTGACTGCGAAAACATTACAGCAAACATTTTTTTTGTTGTGTGGTTTGAAATGTTCTTTTATTTGCAGTGTGACTAGGTGTAGAAAAAGTCTTTGAATCTCAGTGCTGTGTTTAAGGGCTGCTTTGGTGTAATATTCATCATACTTTATTCATGGAAAGCTGTGTTCCGTGTGGTTCAGGAACTTGGCTTTCAGCTATGCAGTTTGTATAGGTAGTGCCATTATTTATCACATGACCTTGCAGTATCAGTGTAGGCTCTCATGACTTCAGGGCTTAATTATTGTAATTCCCTTTACAGTGGATTAGTGATGAGGCTAATCTGCTGCTTGCAGCTTGTTCAGACTGCAGTGGTGTATTTATTTGTGGATTTCAGCAACCCTCATCACATTCAGCTTGCTTTGCATCAGCTGCTTACTACATGGTGTAATGTTTAGATTAGCTTTAGGTATAAAGGTCTGAATGTTCATGCCTCGGTTATATTTAAAGGTTATGCTTTTTTTTTTCTCTCTCTCTTTTAAACTGAAGTAATATTTCAGGTTTTGCTGCAGGACACCTGAAAGGATTTAGTCTGTGGATTGAATCTTCCGAATGTCTGTGTTTATGTGTTTGTGTCAAGTGGCTTTAAACTGTCATTAAAATTGAAAGAAAATAGTGTGACACAGGTGATCAGCCAGTAAGTTGCTAAGAGATAAATGGCTGATGTTAATAGAGAAGCACTAGGATATCTTTGACATCTACATAGGGCTAACAGATATAACACAGTCTTTGAGATACCTTGTCCTTAAGGACTGGCACCTGGAAGTCAGGGTGAGCTATTCTGGAACATATGAAGTGACACTGTCTTAAACAATTGAATCAAGCCCTAGATATTTACTTTGAGGTAAGATGAATTATTGTCCTGGCTCCATTGCCTTCCCATCAGGTCTCTATTAGTTTGAATGGGAGACACAATCTCATACGCCAGCGTCTTCATTTAGATGTCCATTTTTGGATCTAAATACTGTCTGTCTTTCATCCATGTGATTTTGAATACACTTCCAAACCTTGACTTAATATTGACTATATGTTCTAATCGAAGTTTTATCCCTCTTATATCCCTGGGTTGCTGGATTTTAGTAGTTTCAGAGCTTTTGAACCATTTCAAAGCTTGGAATGTTTTGTTTTGTTTTATTGCAAACGTTATTTATGGTACCAAACTTAGTTCTACAGCAATGTTGTTGCTTGTATTTTGCTTCATGGATCTCAAAATAACGTGTGTTGATCTTCCATAACTTAAAGAAAAAAGGCATATTTACATGGCATATTTTGCTGATTTATAGGAAAAGATTTATACACTTAAATATGTTTTAGTTGTGTAAATTAGGTAGAGATTATGCTAAGAATGAGATCTGCTCATTTGTATTTTGGGGTATGTCTGTCTTTGGCAGGTGTTTGAGGATGGGTGAGCATTTCTCTGCTGTCAGTAGTTTAGCAAAGTCTTTTCTGACTTGAGAATTCTTTGTTTTCACGACTTGGAAGTCTCTGAGAGCTTCAAATGCTCTTAGTTTTATCAGCCCTTCTCTGCTCTTAGTATGATGTGAATAGCTCAGGTGTGGAATATTGTTACAAAAGTTGGCTTTGAGCTGACATACACTTAAAACCTTTGAAAGCTTGTCTTATTGGTTAAGTGTATGAAATCCAAACCAAAGAAAACAGCTATAGACCTAGTATGCCTGCAGTGTTTGCTACCAACCTACTGGTATTTACTTGATGGTAATTCTAGCCTGTTGTGTCAAAGTAATGAAATAATATACCCTGCCTAATACATAGCGGGCACTTCACACTATAACTGTTGAACAAGGGAGAAATGGCTTCCAAGCCCTGCACCTTGCAGTGCTTTAGCCCTAGAGATGTGAGCACTGCATGCGACTGGGATGCCCGAGGGATTTGTTGGCACCGTGGGGAACACCAGGACATCCCACACAGTCTCTTGAGCTCTTAGCTTCTCCTCTTTCCAAACCATGTTGCACACCTGCAGGAGGGAGAAATCCTTCTGCATTTTGCCAGTGCCTGGGAGAAGGTCTGAAGCATATTTTTGACATAAGTATCTACTGGAGCAGAGAATGGACAAAACGCAAGTGGTTTGCTCAAAAACATTTGTTAATGAAACTTTTTAAAACTAGTGGTAGTTCACTTTTGGTATTAACTCTGCTGTGTGTATCATATTTACCTGTCTGCACTAAGAGTGCAGGGAAAAGGGAAAAAATTACTAACACGTGTATAGACCTGAAGTGATGACAGCCTGTTGCGTTTTGACGCAACTTAATGCAGTCTTTCTTTTAATCTGGCTATTTTGGTGGAAAGCTTCTTGTTTTGTTGTGGTCTAGTTTTTGTGTAGCTCTTCCATCCTCATGGGCTGGCGTGGTAGGAATGGGTCGGAGAATAATTCACATTTAACTTAAGTATGAAGTGTAATGCAGTTGTTTTGTATGTTCTGTTTTATCTGTCCATTATTGGTTATTTTGTTAAATTACATTCTGCAAAAGATAGAGCTTTTGTTTAAGCCTGTGAAAGGAATAATGTTAATGAAAAATCCTTTTTGTGTTAGATACAATTATATGAAAACATATGAGCCTTCCGAGACAGTGCATCTCGCAGTGGTTGCCTGTGGTGAAAGACTGGAGGAGACAGTTACTATGTTGAGATCAGCCATTATTTTCAGCATCAAACCTCTCCAGTTTCATATTTTTGCTGAGGATCAATTACATGAGAGCTTCAGAGACATAGTAAGTACCCAAAACATTTATTTAATAAATGTGCAATTGGAGTAATACTTAAACATTTATCAGCTACTTGGGTGGTAGTTGAATGTAGTGGCAGAAATAAAGAAGTCTGAGGTAATGTGCAAGTGTTTCCTAGTGCTGGATGGGGATTTTTAAGTTTTTTTTTTCCTTTTAAAAAAATGCCAGTTGCTGATACTGAGGCTTCTCACAGAGACAGACCCAAACTTCATGATTTGTCACCTTGTATTTGCTAAATAGAAACCTGATGTTCTGACCACAAACCAGTTTTATTGTGTGAGCTTGAACGCAGTTGATTTTACAAGAAGAAATCTGTCCTTTTTCATCCCTGTATTTACTTTCTGAGTCAGCTTTATTTTGTCTAAGCAAAAGGAAACCTCATTCTGTGAAAACGTTGGATGTGGTTACATCTAATTTTAGCAGCTTCCAGTTTATGGGTATAACATTGGCGGGAGTGACAGTATTAGAAGCTGACTGGTATATACCTTTGGAGGGTTTTACTATTTTTTGTGCTCAAAATGTCATACTTTAGGGAATTGTGGTAAAATTAGATAAGCTTGTTTTAAACTGGGAAAGACTTCATTGATGGTTTTCCTGTGGAAATTAGTTAAGGGGAGAAAATGTCTGGATTTACTTCCTGTAAATACTGATGGATTTTACTTGCTCTTATGTATGTGATCTGATATGATGTTTTCTTCATTGTGTCCTGCAGGTGCCACTTTTTGCTTAAGTATTTTGAGTAGCTGACAGATTTTTGCAGTTCAGGAAACATTTCTGCTTTGGAAAAGAGGTGTTGCAGTTGTGTTCAATTATTAGTAAGATATGATTCCCCATAACATTGAACTCATGTAATTTTTTGTGATCTTTTCATCTAGCTTGATGACTTCCCATATGAAGGAAAAGTTAATTACACATTGTATCCAATAACATTTCCATCAGAAGGTGCGAAGGAATGGAAGAAGTTGTTCAAACCATGTGCTTCACAAAGGCTATTCTTGCCAGTAAGTTTATTGTGTTACAAATACAGAAGCATCAAGCATTTTGCTAATCTTATTTCTGCTTAGTTTTAAATCAAGAACCGCTGCTCCTAAAAGTCAGTTATGACATTCTAAAGAACCTCTAAGTTTTCTGGTAATACACCCTGGAATACAATTCCCTTTCTCAGTTGCTGCATAATGTAATTGTATTCCTGGTGCTTATTGTAGGTTGCTTATGTCACCCTCTCAGAGATAAGGATTTATCACGCATCTCATTTATTTGTTAAGTTTCCTGCTTGCATGGGTCTAAGAGGAACAAAACAAGAAACAGCCTGTTGTTACCAGTGTTTTCGGCAGCCTTTTATTTGCTCGTCTAAGACTTCAGTAATCATCCTTCATGCCAGATGAGCTGTAGCAGTGGCAGCCATCTCCCAAACATTGTCACTTGTGGGGTTTCCTTACACTTGCCTCATTGTTTGATTAGTTGCATATCAAAGCAAGGGAAAGGGCAGAAGTTAGGAGGTTCTGTTATTGCAGTGTTTTACTTGGCCTACAGCCTTCTCCCAAGGAGACCCAGGATATAAAATACAAATGTTGGCATTGCTCTGTTGTATTATTGTTGTACATCAAACCTCTGTTTCAGTCTGCAGAAATTCTCAAAAAGAGAAGAGGAAATAAATTTTTTTTGCTTACAAACTGACAGTCTAAGGTGAATTTATTTGTATGTGTCAAAAATATATTAAAAGTACAAATTGCCATAGTTTGTTTTATTAAGAGAAGCTGAATTAGTTAAGTTGGGTTTTAAACTTCTTTTCCACTTCTTTTCAGTTAATCCTGAAAGACGTGGATTCGTTGTTGTACGTTGATACTGACATACTGTTTTTGAGACCCGTTGATGATATTTGGTCTTTTCTGAGAAAGTTCAACTCCACACAAATTGCTGCAATGGCACCAGAGCATGAAGAGCCTCGTATTGGGTGGTATAATCGCTTTGCACGGCATCCCTATTATGGAGCGACTGGAATAAACTCTGGAGTCATGTTGATGAATATGACACGGATCAGAAGAAAGTATTTCAAGGTATGTATATTGGGTTTATTGCAGTTTGTTTTCATACATCTTTTAATTGCAAATTCCTGTTTCTAATTCATCTGGGACAGTATTTTCATCCCAAATTCATCTGGGACAAATATGTTCTTGTAACTGGAACGGTGATCTAAAAAAGCTGTATTTAAAGCGGTATCTAAAGATAAATTCTTGATTTGTAAGTCTGCTTGATTCTTTTAATTTTTTTTCTTGAATATCATGTGACAGGATATAATCAGTAGCTTTAAATTATGTTTGTCAGTAGATATTTTCCTGCTTTTCTTCACTTCAGAGCTTTCAGAAAACAGTTTATGTGTATTATTAACTAACTTTAAGAATGTGTGTATGTAGTAATACAACCAGGAGGTGGTGCTAAAACATTTAGTAAGTTATTTTAACTGTGCCATTTCTAAATTTTGATCTTTGAAAGCTTAACCAGCTGATAATCAACTTAAGTACCTTTGATTTACTTTGCGTTCTTAGTTTCTGTAGAGAAATAACTATGTCATGTAAATATTTGGTAAAGCAACATGTCCAGTACAAGAAGTAGTAGTTGCTTCACAGATTTTTTTTCCCTGTATACTTGACAAGTACAAAAGCAGTGTTGCATAATTATGCTACTATCTTACTTTATACTTTAAAAAAAAAAAGACAAAAACAAAACACAACAAACCACACAAGAAGCTGAGAACAACCACAGAAACAAAACTGCATGAAGATGGGAAGAAGTCTGATTAGGGAAAACAGTCACGCAGTCAAAAACTAGGGGAAGGTACACCTTAAGAGTGACAACATACATTTAGAATCATTTTAGAATCAATTGTTGAAGTTGGAAAAGACCTCTAAGATCACCTAGTCAGTGGATGCCCAACCATTTGGCTAGCCTGTGCCACACTGAGTAAAGAGGAATTGTTTAGGCTGCATATACATGTCACTCCGAAAGTAATGCCTTTTATTAATTTCCATGGGAACTGCAACAGATACAGTGAGTACAATAACTCTGCTTGATAGAGCAAATGCTCAGCAACAGAGCAGTATTTTATAACACCCTTAGCTATGCATTTTCACCAGCGATGAGCAAGAAGCTGCATACCATGCTCATCAAAGCCTGCACCAGTGGAAGAGACCCACTGGCACTGTCACCACTGCTAAAATGCACCACTGTGCTCACATTCGCTGTTTGGTCTCCAAAAATGTTCAGCAAGTGTTAATGAATGTCAACAGACACTTTTTTTTTTTTTTTTCATGGAGGAATTAAATGACACACCTTTGTTTCATATGTACATCCATGTCAGACACCATTTGATCAGACTGCTCCTCTGCTGCTGTCTGTCTCATGGCAACAAAATGTAATGGGATATTGGCAGGAAGGTTCAACCTTTACTGCTGCACCACCAACATCTGCCTGTGATGTTGTGGGCCAACAGAATAGAATATGAGGCATTACTTTTAGAGCAACTGTTGTAAAATATATAGAGCTACAAAAACATAAAACTGCTGCAATATTTGACCGTGTTTTTGTTAAACTAATGCATTACCTTCTGATTTGATGGCAGTGGTTGCAATTTTTACTGAGTTCTCAAAGTGCTCATTGGAGATATTTTATGAGGTTTTACTTTTCCTGTCTTCATCCTTGAAAACATTTGTTCACAAACGTACCTACTGCCAAAAGTGATGACATGAGTAAGATGTGTCTTGAACAGAAGGATATTTTTTTGTTAAGAGAGGTCTTATAAAAGTCTAGTAAAGAGACATGATCAAATTTTGGAGTTGAATATTTATACATTCAGTTTGAAAATTTGCAGATTTATGTCGACTGAAAATGGTGTTGCAAGCATAAATTGATGATTTTTTTTTTTTGTGACCTTGAAACCTATTCTCAAATTCCTTTATAAAAACTGAAAGCACAGCTACTTGGTATTTTTTGCTGTTCACAGGACTGTGTTTAGCCAATGTATCAAAATATAGACAGTTTGCCATAACTTGAGTTAGCACTGCACTGCTCCTTCCCTGTGCCCTGCTTTCAGCCTAGACAGTGCTGATATCACACAGTGTTTGGGTGTTGTGAGTGATGGGTGTGCACCTAGCCACTCAGGAGGGAAGAGCCACCACTGGGGGCGGGCCGCATTATGAGCTGTGCCAGGCTGAGTGTGGTCCACAGGCTGCTTTAGTCCAACCATTCACCTATCATCAATGTTGCCCACTAAATCATTTTCCTTGGTACCACATCTACAAGTTTCTTGAACACTCGAGGTATAATGACTCAACCCTGGGCAGCCCATTCCAGTCCTGACTACTCTGTAGGAGCTTTTCCTAATATTCAGCCTGAACATCCCATGGCACAACTTGAGGCTGTTCCCTCTCGTCCTATTGCTAGCTAAAAGTGATGTCAGAAGTGGGATTCGAACCCATGCCTCCATTAGGAGACCAGAATATGCAACTGACACAGGAAGGTGTGGAACACCTTCAGCCTGGCACCTTTGGCCATTCAGACATTCTGATGCTGCACATTTGCTACGGTTATTACTTTTTTCCCCATCTCCAATTTAAGAAATATTTAGCTTCCATCGTAAAGTGCTTTTAATGCCTTTTGGTTTTGAAAATACTGAGAATATAAGAAAAATAAAGAACAGTTTAGTTCAAGTATGAAGTTAACAGTAGGTGTAATATGTAGCTGTAACATAGCTGTAACTTTCCTGTGGTGTAACTCTAGCTACTGTACCTCTTGCTCAATACAGAAGTAAGAGGAAAATAGAGGTGTTTTCTGTAACTTTTCAGTATGCAGGTTTTAACATGGTTGCTGAGAACTTGTTTCTTGCATTAATTCTTTTATCTTCCATTTCTATGTCTTTCTTTCCCCTACTTTTCTCACTCTTTTTTTTTTGAGTCTGATTGTCTTGAGCAAGAAACAGATCTAATTCTTGAATGCATGATGTAACATACACAGATTTTATTGCTCAGTAGGAGTATTTTGATATGCCTTCTTTGGTTTAGAATGTTGTCTGTATCATTCAGATTCTTGTATAAAAAAAATGAATATCTGTTGATATTCATTCCAGGTGTTTTACCTCTGTTATACATGCCTGAAAGTGTATTTGCTATTTGTTCAAGCTGTGAATTTGTAAGGATAGCTACTCTCTCCAAAGTGGCTGACTTGCTAAGACTTCACTTCAGACTTCACTGCTAATGGCCAACTTATATATCAGTGGATATTTGTTGGTACTGGCAGGCTTTTTTCATAATTGTTTCAGGAGGAACACTGCCTCATGATTTCTAACCTATGCTGCTGACTTAGTGCTACCTCCTGTTGAGCACACTGGAGAAGTGTCTTGTGGTATCAGACTTGGTGTAGGCATGCTTAGCCCAGTAGGAATGGTTTGAAGTTATCTAGAGAGAAAGCTGCATCTGAAACCTAGTATTACAGTGCTCAGTCATTTTCTTTTCTTGTCAATGGCAGTGAAGCCTGGGAAACATCTGAGCAGAAAATGAGTTTCTCTTACAGAGAAATTGATGATTGAGATCTTGGCATAGAGAGCGTTCAGATCTGAGATTATTAAGATTATGTTCCCCTACTATGTACAGTGTGGTGCCACAAGCTTGTGGTGTATCACAGAGCCTTGAGATGCAGAGGCTTTCTTACAGACGCTGCTGTTCTTAATAGATCTGTTTTCATCTTCAGGTACCTTGAATGTCTTGTAAGGAGAATTGCTTGATCTGAAAAATAGTAGGCTGTGCAGCAAAACTTTGAAAAGAATTTAGTGGAGTTGAGACTATACACAGTAGGCCTGAGTGTATGGCTTCACTTGATACTGATAGTAAAGGAGCTTCTAGTCTTGAACCTTTAGAAGAGAGGGAAACTAAATTCAGGGGTAAGGTCTGTACTAATATCCCTGGCCAGCAGCAACAGCATATGCAAGTGTAAGGTGTTGCATTTGGATTGAGGCAATCCTAGATATGAGCACAGACTGGGAGAACTCTGTGAGAGCAGCCCTGCAGAGAAGGACTTATGGGGTCTGGTGGATGAAAAACTGGACATGAGCCAACGGTGTGTGCAGCAGCTCAGAGAGCAATCTGTACCCAGGGCAGCATCAAAAGAGGGGTGGCCAGCATGGAGAGGGAGGTGATTGTCCCACTCCGCTCTGCCCTTGTGAGGTTCTATCTGGAGTACAGCATGCAGGCCAGCGGCCCCCAGCACAAGGAAAATGTGGCACTGTTGGAGTGGGTCCAGAGGTGGGCCATGAAGGTGATCAGAGAGCTGGAGCACCTCTCCTGTGAAAGAAAGGTTGGGGGAGCTGGGCTCGTTCAGCCTGGAGAAGGCTCTAAGGTAAAGCTCATTGTGGCCTTCCAGTACTTAAAAGGAGTTTGTGAATGGAAGGCAGGCCAGCTTTTTTGCGTGGTCAGATAGCAGTAGAACAAGGGGAACGATTCTAAAGAGGAGAGATTTAGGTTAGATGCTAGGGGGGATTTTTTTTCCACAGAGTGGTGAGGCACCAGAACAGATTTCCAGGAGAAGCTGTGGATGCCCCATCCCTGGAGGCACTCAAGGCCGGGTTGGATGGGGCCCCGGGAAACCTGCACTGGTGGTTGATAACCTTGCCTAGGACAGGAGGTGAGAAGCAGTGATTGTGAAGGTCCCTTCCAATCCACGCCATTCTAGAATTTCTTGCTTCTGAACCTTGCAAGTACCGACCCATGTTGTGTCTCATTTCTTACCTACTCTAGTTAAGTAACGTCAGAAATAGAAAATGCTTCATTTTCTTATAGGGTGGTCAACATTTGTTTATATTCATTCAGGAGAATCAACAAAGACCTTAAGTAGACATAATATTTTGGAAGCTTTATGTCTTCAAAAATCTGCGTTAGACTTCTTTCACATCTGAAGAGTGGAAGTTCTGGGTCAGGATATCCCTCCAATATGATAGATTTGAGTATGTGGCTTTCTTTATTGTAGTTTCTTTGGAATAAAATTGAAGACTTTGTTGCTTGAGACCTTTAAGATTCTTGCTTGATTTGTGAAAGTTATAAAAAACCAGAAAATGAATAATAAAAAAAGAACTGGACATTAGCCAGCGGTACTAGAACATTTTCTGCTATTTTCTGCTCACCCAGGTAGAAGAAAAGATGTAGCTTAATGTCTCAGTCCAGAATTAAGTTATCTTTTATTCACTTAGTTATCTTAGTTATTCTAAACTCAGCCTTCTTAGAGCTCTCTATTCATTTTAGAAAAGCATCCTAGCTATTTGCCTATGGTGTCTAATAGTTCCTAGTTCTACTTTCTTATTTCTTTTTTGTGCGTTTTATGAGACTGTGTGCATGCATACAGTAAAAACAAATGCACTGCTTATATGCACGTGCATACACATGAATGTAGTGTGATTATTTTACATTGCATAGCCAAAGATAAGGCTCAAACTGGTAAAGAAACTCTATATGGACAGTGCCTGTCTGTCATTTTCTTTGCAAAGCAGAAGTTGAAAATGGGAATGTAAAATGTGCAAGAATATTTAGGAGGTACATTTGTATATGCTTGGTGAATGTAATCTTTCTGGAATTCAGTAAGGCTTTGATACTGTCCCCACAGCATCTTTTGGGCAAAGCATCTTCTGTTCAACTGTGAGATGAAGAGTTAGTGCTGCACTGGGTGATAAAATGTCAGAATGGCAGAGCTCAAAAGGCTGTGGTAAATGGGTTTTCATCTGGCTGTCGGGTGTTCACTAGTGATGTTCTCGAGGATCAGTTTTGTGCAACATTTTTATCAGTGATCTGGATGCAGAAGTGGAATACATTTGTAGCAGGTTTGCTAATGATACTGAACAGGGAGGTGCTGTTGATTTACTAGAGGGATGGAATGATCATTGAAATTCCCTTCCAAATGAACCATTCTATAGACACAGACACTTATAAACTGGAAGGGACGTAGCCAATAACATAGCAATGTGGTGCTTTAACAGAAAGTCCTAGACAAGTGAGGCTACATGAAAAGAGAGTAGTGATCTTTTTCAAATACATAAGGAGACTTAGGCATTGCTATACTTAATGTTATATATAATGCTTGAGACATAATCACCCACAGAAACGAACAAACGTACAAAATCAAACAAGCCTCAAGCAAAGTAACTCTAGATAGTGTATAGAAGGGCAAGGTTCATGGGTATGCTTTAAACAAACAGCAGAGAATTTATAAAACCTGAACACAATTTCTGTGACCACTCTGTATGGCTTGAGGCTGTAGTTCTGAGAAACATAGTAAGCTCTTTTCAGTAGGTTTTTGCTTCTTTTCTTGATTGCTTTGTCCTAACCTCTGTTGTTTGTTGGATCCTTCCATGAACCAATTAAATTTGATAGAGAAAAGAATATGTTCTGCTGATTCGGTGAAGTAAATCAGGTCGCTACTACTACTACTACTACTAATAATAATAATGAAGAAACCTCAAGGGTTAAGCACTACAGTTTTGAGGCAAGAACAGGATGGAGTTATGTAACCACCAGAAGAAATTCCTCTCATATGACATTAATGAAATTATAAATTGGTCAGTGATTGTGGATCTGCAGCTTCAGATTCTGTAGGTAATACTGTATGATTTGAGTATGTTTCCTCAACTTTATGTTCTCCTAGCAGTATTAAGAGGAAGTTTAATACTAGGTTGCTGCCGACTGAGTATGACAGCTTTACTGACATCAGCTTTAGTTAGACAGAAGTACTCTGGGAGCCTTTCTGAACCAGCCATGACCAAGCTGATGAAAGCAAAGCATCTAACTCCAAAATACTCAAAAAAATTTCTTAGTGCTCTTTGGTATATTTTGTTTGTAAGTACCATGAAATCAGAGAATGTTCTGAGTTGGAAGTGACCCACAAGGATCGTGGAGTCCCAGTTTGTGGCTTCACACAGGACCACTCAAAGTTTGTAATTGTTTTGTTCCATTCAAAAAAGCTGAGATCTGGAAGGTTTGTAGAACTTGTCTGTAACAGCTTGATGGCATTTTAAAATACCACAGAATGTTTTCTATGCTGCTTCTTACATCTTTTCAACCTCCTTGGTAATTTTTTGGATATTGGAAATGTAGTTTATATTTTAGAATCTTTTAATGATAACGATGGTTACTTCTTTCATATTCACCTGGGTAACTTTTGAAAAATAATTCTTGTGTTGGTTTGGATTGAGCTCGAGGATTCTGTTTCTCACTCTGACCTCACTACAAGTGGAGTTGTGCAGAACGATGTTATAAAATTCAATTCAAGAAATGCAAGCAATTTTTCTTACACAGTGATTCTTACGCTGGCTTCACTGTACATCCATGCTAATAAATTAATATGTAACTTCTTTATTTATGCAAAGGTTATTGAAATATTAGAATTTCCAATTCTTAAATCTAATAGCAGTATTTGTCAAGTGCTGTTGCTTCTGGACATCTGGCAATGTGATGTATGCTGTTACCTGCTTTTTATCTCCTTGGGATATACTCTGTATTTCAGTATTATTAAATAACTATGCAAGCTAAATGAAAATTCTATGAATTAATTGTTTTGACAATTTAAAGTAATATATTTATGGGTTGCTCTAAATCTTTTAAAAATTATTTTTATTTTTTAGTTCTTTATACTCTCTTGCTATGATTAACATATTAAATTAGAATTAAGAATTAATAGATTTAAGAATAAATTAAGAATTAAATTAGCTCACCGTTCTTAGCATCGAGTGCAAGTTTAAACCTTTGATCAATATTTTGTGGATGGCAAAATCCAAGTGAGGCAGTAATCTTTATACATGGTGCTTCAGTCTAATAGATTTGCTTTTTGGAAGGCTTAGGCTGTATCTTCTTCTGTTTAATCACATTGCACAGAGCCTAATTATTATTCTTGCTAGAGAAGAATTCTCTTGTGCATTTCTTATGCCTGATCCTGTCAAATACTTGGAAGCAGCCATAGTCATAAATTTTTAAGGCCAGAAGGGACCATGGTATCATTCAGTTTGGCTTCTTACATAATATAAACTATAGATCTTTTTTTTTTTTTATTAATTTCTGTCTGAAAATTGATTGTATTTCATCTTTTTTTTTTTAATCTTGCGTTCCAAAAGCTTTCCATATTTGATGGCTGACTTGATTTGAAGAAAAACTAAAACAGAAACTGTTGCTGTAGGTGCTTTCTAGTTTCTTAGAAGAAAGCTTGTAGGGGAAAGCCTTTGATGCTGTGGTTCTAAAACTGAACATTGTACCCCAGGTAATCTCTTCTGCTTTGTAACATGGTGTTTTTGGATACAAATCCCAAACAATGCTGAAGTTCAATTTTTAAAAAAATTCTCAGCTTGGTTAATAAGAATCAAGGGCTAATTCTATATTTGCTCTGGAATTTTCTCTCTTTAGGATGTCTTGTTATTGCATCCTCTCTCTCTGAACTAAAATAGAAGGCACAGAGTGAGCAACCTTGTTCCTGTTCTGTTCTGTTTGAGCTTAAATGTGGTATAAAGATAAGAAAATAGCTTTAGAATATATATGACTTTTATGCTGCATGTAGTAACCTCTTTTTGGTAATGTGAAGTTCAGCACAGGCCAGCTTACTTTAAACATCATCTCCTAACCCAAGCTTTAGAAGTTTATCTTCTGAACTGTAATTAACCAACAGTTTGGGAAATAAGTAACAGCTATTGGTTTAGTCATGCTGCATTTTGCTAGGGAAAAGTTGTGCCTTTGCTGTGGAAATAAAAAAAATTAAAAAATAATATAAAATAAAAAAAAAAAGAAGATTCAACTCTAGGAAAATTCTTTGGAAAACTTTTGAAGAATGTCTATGTTTTTTATGCATTACTTTTTATGCATATCCTTCTGCCTGTGTGTGTTTGGGAATATTAAATAAATAATTTTATATTGATCCATTTTGAAATTTTTAAAGTTAACTATAAAATGTATGTATGCTCGCAGTTTTTTGGTAAAGAACAAGAAATTGCTTGAAGTGTGGAAGTTTCAGCAGTGCCAGTGTACTTGGCACACATCAATTGAAATCTGGTTTTGTATTGAATTTACTGCTGTACAGAAACCTATAAGACAAAAAATAATTTGATATTTCTTAGAAGACGTTTTAAAAGGAAATCTTGAGAACTCATCAAGGCAGGAGTAGGAGATGCATATAATTTTGCTTATCATAAGATAATAAGAAATAAAGTATATTGGAAGTGGTTTAGCTGTGTTTTCCCTCTGTGCAGTCATTTCTTCAATAGGAATAAATACATAAACACGTGCAAACCATTTGAGATTTGTGGCTTTGAGAAGCAAATGCTGCAATTCTATAGGGCATTTCCTTCTTTGTTAGCATAGCTAACCTGAATGGATGACTCTTTAGCCTTGTTCTGTCTCATAGAATGATATGACAGCAGTCCGGTTACGCTGGGGAGAAATTCTTATGCCTCTGCTGAAGAAGTACAAGTTGAACATAACGTGGGGTGATCAGGATCTGTTGAACATAATGTTTTTTCACAATCCAGGTAAATCCACATTGATTTTAAGTCTAATGTGACAAAGCTGATGTTTTGTATGATCAGAAATCCAGAAAAATGATTTAGAAAACCTTTCAGTGGAAGAATTCACACAGAATCACAGAATCACCCGGGTTGGAAGGGACCTCAAGGATCATGTAGTTCCAACCCCCCTGCCTAGCAGGGCCACCAAACACACACATTCAGATCAGGTTGCCCAGGACCCCGTCCAATCTGGCCTTAAACACATCCAAGGACGGGGCATCCACTACCTCCCTGGGCAGCCCGTTCCAGGGCCTAACCACTCTCCTTGTATAGAACTTCCCCCTAACATCCAACCTAAATCTTCCCTCCTTCAACTTCGATCCATTTCCCCTAGTCCTGCTGTTGTCAGCCCTTTTGAAGAGTTTACTCCCCTCGTGGGTGTAGGTTCCCTTCAGGTACTGATAGGCTGCAATGAGGTCACCCCGCAGCCTTCTCTTCTCCAGGCTGAACAAGCCCAACTCCCTCAGCCTGTCCTCATAGGGGAGGTGCTCCAGCCCCCTGATCATCTTAGTCGCCCTCCTCTGGACCCTTTCCAAAATCTCAATGTCTTTCTTGTACTGAGGGCTCCACACCTGGACACAGTACTCCAGATGGGGCCTCACAAGAGCCGAGTAGAGAGGGACAATCACCTCCCTGTCTCTGCTGAAAGAATTCAGTAGACTTTTTAATGGTTGTTTGCTTTTCCTTATCTAAGAAATAGTCTTTTCATTGATAAGCAAAATTGAAATGTCCTATAGTTTGATTTGTTGTTAGGTTTTAGAACAACTGTAGAGAAATTCATGAAGCACTATTAATGTAAAATGAGAAATATGAATGTGTCCCCAGCAACAATTTTGATACTTAATCGAATTATTATTATTTTTTTTCTGCACAGAAAGTCTGTATATCTTTCCTTGCCAATGGAATTATCGGCCTGACCACTGCATTTATGGAAGCAATTGTAAGGAAGCTGAAGAAGAAGGTATATTTATTCTTCATGGAAACAGGGGTGTTTACCATGATGATAAACAACCAACTTTTAGGGCTGTGTATGAAGCAATAAAAAATGTAAGTGTGTTCAGCATTTAGTTGTGCAAAATTTGCCTTTATTGCAACAGTGTAATTTCTTTCCCTTTGAAGTAAATTTTAGACATTTCACTGATTTTGGGTTTACTGTTTGTATGGATTTCCAATGTATTCATTTTGTGACTAACATCGATTTTAACATTGTACAGACTGAATTTAGGTTATGATTCTAAAACACTGCCTGTACCTGCATCGTGTTTATTTGAAAGACTGTTCCCATCCCCTTAGTGAGTACATCTTGTAAACTTTATGGACATATGGAGACCACTGAAGTTTAACTTTCCTGGAGGTTTTAAAATGAAGAAGAAAAAATGTTTTTCCTCCCAAAGTTTGCACATACTTACTGCAATGTTTTAACATTTGATGGTAGCTAGATTTGGAGGATAGACAATACTTTTTATGCAGCGTTTTGAACTTTGTTAGAGATTCAAGGTATAAATATGTTACTGTTCACTTAAATGCTTAGTACAGTGACTTCTTTTCATTCTGCAAATAAGTCATCTCATAAACTATTTATCACTGCATTGGTGCGCTCACTGAAGTGCTGTAAAATGTAGCACTGATGCACATTTTAATGTAGCAGGCTATTGTATGCATATAACCTTCAAAAATCAATAGTATATTTTAATGGTGCTTTATTACGTGTTGTCATATGGATATAAAAATGAGAAAAAGTACTTTTGGGGGTCTGAGAATACGTTGCAGGGAAAGTGAATGTGTTTCCATAAAGGTACAATTTCTTTGTTTCCTTTGAGTGTTGTCAAAAACAGAAGAAAAAATTACTTGTTTTTATTTACGTTCCCATTTGCTTTATGTATATGTCAGAGAAAGTGTATGAAACACTGCTGATCCAGTGGTAATAAGGTGAACAAAATTAGGTTAGTTTGAAATACTGTTTAGTTTTTCATTTGTTTATAACAATATTGCAATGTAGAGTTAATGACTTCTTTATTTCATGTCCATGTTAAGCACAGTATGTGCTTGACCATCATTCAGTTTAATGAAGCTTTCTGCTTTCAGTAGTCCTACGTACTCCTCATGCTGTTATTTTATTGTACAGATGGAAAAGAGTTGAGTTCCTTAAAGTTGTGTTTCATTCAGGAAAGTTACTGGTCAAGAAATAAGCAGAAACCATTTAAAATTGGTAATTTTTTCATTAAAAAATGTAACTTTAAATTTCCCATATGCTTCTTTGGGGTATATTCATCTGCTTATTTAAAAACAAGCAAAAATTCACCTGTTTGGCATACTGTTGAAAGTGTTTGAGCATACTGTGTAGTTCAGTGATTATTTTCTCGAAACCATTCACTAGTGTATAAAACCAAATATGATGCTCAAAGCCATTTCTATAAAATTCTTTAGTAACTCTGAGTAGTAATGTATGTCAATCTTGTATTACTGACATTAAATCTTTGTTATGCTCTTTACAGTATTCATTTGGAGATGATCTGGTTCGTTCACTGTTGCAGCCCCTAGAACTGGAACTACAGAAAACAGTGCATACATACTGTGGGAGAGTGTACGAAGTGTTCATAAAGCAGCTGAAAAAAAGCATAAAAGACTTGTCTATCAGAAGATCAAAGGGAAGTTGATTAAAACTGCAAGCTCTTAAATCAAGAGACTGAGTTAATGTACTGGTCAGAAAGTGCAACAGTATGGCTTGAATTGGCTCTTAATGTGCCCAGATAAAAGTTTACTAGCGTACATAAAAATGAAGAAAATATTCACATAATGAAGAACAGGAACTCCTTTTTCCTGCAAGGGTGACCTTTTTCTCTTTTGAAGGTTAATCACTGCTACTGTTGGATCTGATGATTTAGATGCTATTGATTTCTATGGTCAGTGGGTTTAGTCTACATAATTCAATTATCTCTGATGATGAAACAAACAAGGGAGAAATGAAAATGGCTCTATTTGGAAGTGTACCTCATTGTCTAAAATTCATTTAAACTGTGAATGTAGCAATAACTGAGTCAGCAGCACTAACCTCACTTTAAAGGTGTGATCACAAAGTTGTTTACAAGTGCAGAAAATACTCTGTTTTCAAAGAAATACAATACAATCATTGACAATCTGTATGTGCCTTTATATATTCATCTCTTATACGTGTTGGGTTACTGTTTTGACAATCTTGCTGTGTTTATCTTTGATGTAAACTGCACACTATGAATACAGTTTTCTTAAAAATGAATAGCTAGTATGAGATACTAGTTTTCTGTCTGTAGATACTGAGAATTTGTTTCAATATTGTTGAGCCCTCTTGTCTAGATGATATAGTTGAATTGAGAGGTTCTGTATTTTTGCAACAATATGAAGATATTTTTCATAGAATACTTTTTAAAAAAAAATGTTTTGCAGCTTTATAGGATGTTTTGGAAGTAGGAAAAAAAAAGGTGGATGGTGGATAGCTGGCTCTGTGTTTTCTTACTAAGAATCGTTACATGATGATCATTATGGAGTATTTAGTACCTAAAATTGAAGGGCTGTGGTAAAAGTTCTGATGTTTCATCAGACTGTATATTAGATGTTTTCTTTAGAGAATATATCCTATTACCATGTTTTGTTTTGTTTTTTTTTTTTTTCAAATAACATGGATTTAAAATAGTTTTGAGCCAGACCCTTGACTGCATGATTATATGAATATTGAATAGGGTGTTAGTGATTTACAACAGTTAAGGATTAAGCTTTCTGTAGGTATCTTGATGGAAAAAAATTAATGTTTATGTAAGGCAAATGTTAAAAGAGAAAAGCATAGGAAAAGATGATTGACTTCTAATGTTATGGTAAAATACTATTTAAACATGCATGGTATTAAATGTATTTGTAAGTGTACTTGAATTGAACTCGTAACCTGAGATGAAGCCTTTATGAAGTGAGTTTTTCGGATTCCAGAAAAGCTCCTGTGTGATGAACCTTGGAGGATCTACTTGCTGACTTGCGCCTTCATTCTGACTCCATTTTAGAAGCTTAATGTTTGTGGCTCTTTCTTTGACAAAGGCAGACTGGTTTGGAATCGCAGATCCACATAAGCTTTAGCAGCACAGAAGCGCACTCGACTGTAAGCAGAGTTTGTGTTCTGCACCTGTCTCCCTGCTGGCTCAGGGTGCAAATCTGTGGAATGCCAAATAGAAAGTCTGCCTCACGTGTAATTTGTTTGTTTCCCTTGTTAAGTGTAATCTTTTGAAGACTGAGAATCTAGAAATCTCTGTGAAGGTGAATACTGTTACTGACTGATATAACAGTATGCAATACATTATTTTTTTTACATAAATACAAATTTTATATCAATTTGTCATCAGGGTGGTTTTTTTTTTTCTTACTTACACCGTCTATATTTACAAATTCTTTCACTTGGCTTGTTTCTTTTCTGCTTGTCTTGAGAAAATTACTGTTTGGAATATGGTGTGTGCATGCAAGGGCGCTATTTGAAAACCAGTGAACCATTTTGGAAAATAAACATAACGTGAGCATTATCAGCAACCCTTCCAATTACATTTCAGTTTGTTGGATTAGAATCAAAAGGTTAATAATGAAACTAATTGTAGAATAAAAATTCTTATTTGCTTATTTCAAGAAGCATTTATCTAGCATATTATAAACACCAGAATATACTGTGTTATGCCATAGTCCACTTTAAATGTTTAGAATATAAATTTTCAAGCCTCTCACCCTCAACTCTGTTTCCAAATAACAAGTGAGCACTCTAGAAAACATCAAAAAAGACCAGAAGTGCTGAGTAGCTTACATTAAGTAACTCTCCAGAGTACTTGCTGTTTTTCAATTTTATTTCAATTCTATCACACCTATTTCTTAAGTTTCAGAAGATGACCTGCATTGTAAAACCTTTAGAGGCAGTTAAGGGGACTGGAAAATTAATTACTATGGCAGAAACCAGTTATATTCTGAAGCATTTCAGTACTTGCTTCGTAAGGTTACATACACCTTAAATGTAGAAACCTGTATCCAGCCTGTAAGTCTTTATTGCTGTCTAGTTTTAGAAACACTGTTTTTTCTGCAGACATAGTAAGTAAACAGTAAAATAGGGCCAGTCAAATTATAGAACTTCAGAAATGCTGTTCTTCCTGTTTTACTAGAGAAAGTATTTACAATTAATACTTTTGTAGAAAAAATGTAAGCATGCATGTTTGGGTTAAATCGAGGTAATTTGGTCATACTTGATTTCTCTTTTCAAAATTATGGTACCGTTATTTCTTTTTAAAGAGATCACAGACTCATGGGAGAATAATTTTATTTGAAGGTTTGTTCTCATTTGTATGAAACTGTCTTTTTTTTTGTAGGTACTATGAAAGACACGTGGTAATATAGATGGCACTAAGGTGTCCTTATAGATGGAGCCTTGTACCTGTGCCTGCTAATGAGGCTGATGAGCCTTACAAAAATCTTTCGAGTTGCTTCCAGTTTTGCCAAAACTCAGATGGAAGGTGACTTCAATACCCAGCCCTTGTAAATTGTTGTTAAGGTTTTGCTTTAGATTTAGGAAGATTAAGAAAAGAGATATACAGGAAAATTTATGTTTTTCCATTTTCTGATTTTAAATGGATTTTTAAGCAATATGAAATTACCTTTTGGTGGCTTGGGCCCAAATTTGTTCAATATATAAACTTCTACAAAGTGCTGTTTGGAAAACAGAAGCATCAGCATTTTAAAACTTCTAACAAAATTATGTCTGTACTAAATATGCTCCAACCACACAAACTTGCCACACTTCTGTCTGTGATATTTCCATAACAGATGACTGAGAAATCAGTCTTCTTTCTTTTCCTCCACCCAAATGAAACTTCCTACCTAGATAGCATAGAAGGAGAAATAACTGCAAGTAGAAAGGAAGGATCTACTTGGATTGTTTAGAAACAGAGTATGTGAGGCAAAGATAGTGCAGTGAAATACCTGTATGTGATTGGGCTCCTTTGTTTGCAATGAAAACAGGGTAGAACTAAGACTGGTTATACACTGCCATTTACAGATGTGGTGGTATTTGTCATGGAATTTGTCATGGCGTGAAACCAAGGGATAAAATCAATCTTCCATTTTCTATCTTACATGTTGGAAAACATTAGGCTTATAAGGGGATCTCCAAACATATGGACATATCTAAAACCTCTATTCCATAGTTATCTTAAATTCTTTTTCATTGTCTACTTTCTGCTTCAAATTAAAAGATTTCCAACTATCAAGCAGTTTTAACAATATTTGTCTAACTACATAAAATGTTTTTGACACAGGTGGTATACACTTGTATATTGTAAATTATTTATGGGCCACTTGTCTCCAATTATTTATTCTAAATGGATAATTTATTTCAAAAAAATAGCATGTTCACTTCCTCTGCTGTGGTATCTGATGTGATGATCATAGTGGGTTTTCCTGCCCACTTCACTGCTTTCTGAAAGGACAGAACTTGTAACGGGTCCGGTTGTTTTCTGTATTAAAATAAGTTGCTGAGAACTGTAACACGAGGGTGTGGCTTTTTCTTTAGTAGTATGAAGTACATTCTTTTGTAGCGTAGTACAAATACGAAGGAAAGGGAAGATACAGATATATTTAGCAGGCATCTTGGAACAGATGTAAGATGTTTGGACTTTCTGTCACTATCAACTTCAGCATTTCTTCCCGTGCACAGAAAAACGTAGATGTTGTGTCATAACTCATTTTCAAAAGGAAACTTACGTGTGTCTCTAATCTCTCTGGATATCATTTTGTTTTTCCAGGTGCTGTTTTAAGAGTGCCAGATTTGTAGGATACAGGCACATTTTTTCCCAAAGTGTTGAAGTCTCTGTGACTCATGGCTGCCTGTTGTGCCAATAATCTCAAATTCCCCCTTCTTCCCTCTGTGCTGTTTTCCACAGATTATTTATTGATTTTGTTTGTCATTTCACTTGTGACCGTTTTGTGTTGTAGGCTTTTGTGAGGTCATGGAATACAAACACAACGTGCCTGCATCTCCCTCACCTCTTCTGTCATCAAACAGTAATTTCTAAAAAGCTACTTTGTATTAATAAAAATATTAAAACATCTGAGATGGGCAATTTATTAGAATGGCTTAATGCATTTTCTATTCCTTTCATATGATGGAAGGTCACTTTCTCCTCATTTTTATTTTAGGTCTTTTAATATCACAGAATTATAATCTGGGTACAACAGGTTCAATTCTTTTTAATGTCCATATCTTATGAATCTTAATGTTCTGCAGTCATGTGTGGACATATTTTACTAGAGCAGTTCACATTAAATCAATTTCTAATGTTCATTTGAATTGCTTTAAATGTAAAAATAGATGTAGAAGTTATCCTGAAATGCAAACCTTTGTGGTTGAGTTAATGAGTATTTAGGTCATGTTTTTTCAGGCTTCCAAGTAAATGAAAGCAATATAATCAGTTTTAACTCCTGATTTGAAACTAGAAAATTTAAAGCTGATGTCTTAACCTGTTAATGCTAACCTACTGTATCTCACTGAGCAGCTGATGCTTAGGGGATGCTCCACGTTCCTGTTGGACACTGTAAAACTTATGCATGAGGCAGTGAAGTTTCTGAGTAGTTCCTTGCACTCATATTTGGTCATTTACAAGTGTTCTCTTATGTTTTATTTTACTGTTTTTAATTTTTATGCCACAGTTGATGTTGTTCAAGGTGAGCCAGGATCACAAATGTAAACTTAAGAAATGAAACCTATTTTTGTTACCTAGTGTCAGGGTGCTACGCTCTGTATTTGTCCTCTGGTTTATTACTCTAGTAAGGAAATTTGACGTTTTGCAGGGTTTATTGCCTGTCACAAGCAATCAGCTTTCCTGTTTGCTGCTCTTGGCCTGCCTCCTGCCCCCACTGCCTGTTTAGTGACTTAGTGTCAGCCTGTGTTCTCATAATTTTCTTTCTGGATCTTGGGAACTGGGCATGAGGTGGTGTTAGTGACTCAGTGCAGCTTTTGAACAGTGTTGTATATTCCCTGGCTGTATCTATGAGAATAAGCTTAGCTTTCCCTTTAACGTTACATCAGCTACTTCCAAATTTGTTTTGTCTTCATTTTTCTCTATGGATAGAGACTCTTCACTGGAGACATGTTTCAGGAAGAAAGTGTGACCACTGGTGCCAGTACAATTAAAGTGAGTTGACCTGAGCTGTTCTGCTTGCCTGAGGTGGATGGGCTCTGTGGGGCTTTGGAACACTGCCTGAACGAAAGAGAAGTGCTGTGGAGCCAGTGCGCAGTGGGGTGATGGATTCTGTCCTATTCTTGTGGGTTCTGGACAGCCTCTGAGGGCGTGGGGCTAAAGAAGGTGATAGCAGCGCCTTTTACTGAGATACAAGTGCTATGGAGCAATAGAGAATGACAAAGAAGCAACACTAGTTCACCTCTTCCAGTGAGGGTTCAAGAGGAGAGTAATCTCTATCCAGAGAGGTACAGCTCCCTTGGCTGCTAACCCTTAAATGAGGGTGAGGAGGGATGAACCCTGGGTCCACTCTTTCCAGACTCAGGTGCATTGCTTGCAGCTGAGCTCCCTGATTTATCCACGCCTTCTCGCCTGGAGCTCAACCAGGCTGTGACCTGGCAATTCCACCGCAGAGGAGAACAGCAGTTGTCTTTCCTGTGCATATACAGAGAAAGAAAATGGACTTCTGATTCCAGAAATCCCAAACAAAATTTTAGAGCTTACAGAGCAGAACAGAGCATGCACATTATTTAGAACTCTTGTGGCTAAAATGTAACAGCAACAAATAGCCCATTGCGATGTAAAGGCTTTTGAGATCACTGATCCATATAGGCAGTGTGTAAAACTTCTCCCAAACTTCTTTTTTATTAGTATCATCAAATCAAGACTCAGTTATTCTAAACATCATTTGAAGTTTTTTCACTGCACATTTGTGAGCATTTGAGGACACAAACATAACTACATCTTTTAAACAGAAGCATTTGGCAGGACCATTTCTGACAAACACTGAGAACGCTACTTTGAAAATTTATGTAAGCACAAAGGAAATGCAGCAACATGCAGCCTGTAATGAGAAGGGGAAGTACAGAACTTCTGACCTCCTCTAGAAAACCTCAAAAATACTTGTTTAATTTTGTTTCTTAAAGTTCCACAAGCGTCCTGAAGTCCAACCAGGGATTTCGCTATCACTATTGATTTAATATGAAAATGCTCAGATGCTGTAGTGGTGGATGGCAGCATAAACCACTGATACATCGATTAGTAGAGCTTAGCCTGGGGGTGTGTATTAATTCATTGAGTCTGATCTCTCGTATCACAAGCCATTAAATTTTACCGTTACCTCTGCACTGAACCCAGTAATTTGTTTGACTGAAACATAACTTGTGTTCAGCTAAATCACACCTTTCAGAAAAACACCCAGTCTTGGTTTCAAGGCATGAAGAGTCAAACTGCTTTCCTTTGCCAGTTTGTTGCAAGGTTTCATCCCTCGCAGGGTCATGAATGTGGCTCACTTCTCATTTGAATTTCTCTGACAGTGGCTTCCAGCCATTGATTCTTTTTATGTTTCTCTCTCCTGGGTTAAACAGCTCCTTAATATCCTGCAGTTCCCCCTCTTGGAGGTACTTAGACGTGGTAATCAAATCACTTCCCCGCTTCCTTTTGGATGAGTCAAACAAATTGAGAGTGTGAACTCTCGCTAAAGCATGTGTTATTCAAATTCTGTGCTTCTTTTTTCTACCTTCTTCTATTTTCCAGACTCCTCCTTAAAATATGGGCGATGGGATGGGATATGGAATGTCATTATAGTGAAGGTAAATAGAGGTAAAATCTTCCGGACTTCGTATACTGAGTGCTCATGTTAGCTAACTTCTCATTCCTGGGATGTGATCTATGTCTCTAGATATGATGGTATTTGTCTTTGTTGAATTATGCTGTGGTGCCACCACAGTAATGCAGATTTGTCTGTGTGACTGATGATGTTATCACAGTTTATCATCTTGCAAGATGTTGTCTTCTGCAAACTTGGCCAGCCTTGAGTTAAGATTTAATTCCAAACCAACAGCAAAAGCTTTTAATAGCGTTTTGCCCTTTGTAACATCACTGACCACAACTCTCTGATAATGCTTTCCTGTCAAAGCTTATTTGTCAGGAGTGGTCAGTTCATCTTGAAAGATTTTGATGCTTCTGTCTTTTCTCTGCATGGCAGAACTTCAACTCTGGGCAGTAAAAGAATATCCAGGAATAAAAGTTAGGTTTATTTTCCCAAAAACCACATTGATTACTTCTTATTTTCAGTTTGCATTCAATTTACTGTTAATTATTTTGCAACTTTTACAGTAATTTTTATGTTGGAATGGTCTCACGGTCTGACTCCAAATAATGCAATCACTATCCATTTTGTATGGAAATAAAATTACTTAGTTTATCTTCCAGACTTTTCTGAGAACATAAAGATTTGTTGAAACTACTAGCAACATCCTTACTCGGGGTTTTCTTTTACATTTTCTTACTGTAAAAGGCTCAGATCTGTTGATTTCAAAATATTTATAGCTGGTCAGTGTTTGCTTAACTTTCTTTTGACTTGAAAAGGGACTAGAAAGTAATTTCAACATTCTCATGTGATGCAAGTACATTTTATCTCTGAATACAGAAAATATAATTGTTTTTGCATTATCAGCAACATTGCCACCAGCAATAAAGCCATTTTTATTACTTCTCATGCATTCCAAAAAACCCCAACAGCGTATCCTTAATTTGTACTTTGTCCTTAACACGGCCATCTCTCTGTTGAGGTATCTCCTACATCATTTAGTCAGTTCTACTTTTTCCTTTTGTTTCTTTCAGCTGAAGCTTCACTTCGAAGCATCTTCTTTGTGCCACTCTATAAGAGGCTCGTCTGTTAAATGGAGTACTGGGCAAAGATGAATCATCAGTCTTTTCACCTCCAGGTCTGTTGAAACTCTCATCAGCCCTTCTTTAGCTTCCAATCTTTGCGTGTTCACACAGAGAGTAAGAAGCAGACTAACCAAGTTAGTATAGGAGATTTTCTGCAAGAGAATCAACAGATTTTGGATCTGCTACAGTCAGTGCACAGAAAGGATGTGAAGGAGGGTAGAAGTGTTGCCTTGAAAAATAGTAATTTCTGGTCATTTTATATTGATAAGCACAAATGCTATAGAATCATCATAGAGCTAACTGGAACTGCCAATGTACTGGAATGATGTACTGTTGAAAACAACAGGACATACCCCAGTCCTTTGTTCCCTTTGGGATCATACTGTGAGGTGCAAAAAGGCTATGGTATGGTATTAACCAAGACAAAAAATGAATGCTCCTTCCCCCATCCTCTCAAATTTTGTGGAAAAGAAACAGTTGCATGTACACAAGTGGGATGGTCAGTACAAAGATGCAATAGAAGCAGAACACTGCATCTCAGCTTACTTTCCAACATCCTGATGGAGCACAGGCGTAACAGAGGAAAAAGTAACTGAAACTCAAATGCCTGATGTTACCAAATGCTGCAAGATGTGAGATAGCTGGTCAGCTGAATAGGAAGAAATATATCCTAGAGCCTAAGCAGCAGAGACTAAATGCAAGGTAGGAATATTAATACAGCAGCTGTTAGAACTTGTAAAGCACCACATCCTGATAATAGTACAGTCTGAATTTTGACATGCTCCTGTTTTTTTCTGCATTGCCATCATGGTGTGCTAGAAGACTATTTCTTACTGAGCAATCTGCTAAGTTGCAACTTCACATTAATACGGAGGCATGTGATTACTCCTGATGGTCCATGTATAGTTACATTGCACGACATGTTTTGCAGTTATGTATAGTTATATCTGTTTTACCATGTAAAACTGATCTACCGCTCAATTTTTTTTTTTTTTTCTCATTTCAGTTATATTAATCTGATACTCAACATTTTGTAGTGGAAGGGGACCTTTTTTTTGGCTGCTTTTTCTGCAATATGCCAGGTACTGCTGTTCAAATATTCTTTGGTGCCATGTAATGAAGTAGTCCATGTGTGTATGGATGTTATTGATCCTTTACTGAAGATACAAATTGGATTCACATCATCATGCTTCTCTGAAATGGGATAGATCCACAGTCTAAATGTGGAAAATAGGGATTTCCAGATTTCTGCAACATTATTAATCTCATCCTAAGGTAGGCATTTGAGCTAAATCAAATAAATTGGACTCTAAAAATGCTTATGTTTCCCTACTAATACCAAGAGATTAGGAAGCTCACTCAGAAACAAGTGCCATGCTGCAGACTTGTTATGTGAGCCGAGGTGAATCCCAGCCAAAGTTGGATCCATTTAAGGTATATTACTTGTTATTCCAACTGTTTTGAATATGTCCATGATTGCTGGAATAATTTAATTAGTAATATTAGTTTGTTGTTAGTCTAAGAAAAATCACCAGATAGTGTATGTTTCTTTTTTCTTAGGAGACCAGGAATAAATGTAATAGGGTGTGTGATATAAGTGCAAAAGTAATTTCTTCACCCCCCCCTCCCCCCCAGCTGATGTGTCTTAAAAGTCTACTCTGTGTTCTTGTGAATATTCTTGTTAACAAACTCTAAGCTGATCTGAGAACAATCAAAACGAATTAACTTCAGCCAAGTGGCTCCTTACAGTATCTGCACACTGCACTTAGGAGAATGTTATCAGTTTGAAATTTTCTGTTGATATGTGAGTGATGATTACCTCGGCTACTGCTGCTCATCATCATTTCTAATCCTGGCTGTCAGTTTCCGGTTGCAGATGTAATTTTTATTAGAAAAGAAGGCCTTTATGTAGCTCTTGTGATTAAAAGTAGAAGTTTGAACCTCAGCTGTTGGTATACAGCCCTGCTCTCTTTCAAATTGGTTAGTAATTTTTTACTACACTGCTTAAGTTACTTCCCTTTTGCTTGTGCTCTATGTGTGCTCATAAATACTGGCAGAGAGTAGCTTGAAAAAAAAAGCTGCTAAATTGTCATATTCAAGATGTGCACTAATTTTCAGCATTGTTGAAAGTAACAATATTCGCTATTTCCCACCTACTTACCATCTTGCTACTGGGGGCTGAAGAGAAGCCTATATCAGATAAGCTGTAGAAATAAATATTGTATCTCCTTTTCAGCTGATTGAAAGAGAGTAAATGTCAATGCCATTGGAGGGATTTATTGAGTAAATGGCTCAAAGAACTTTAAATGAAAAACAAAAAGATAACGCTGAGATGAATGACTTCAAGTCATCCTTATCCTGAAAAATACTTGTTGATACAAAAATCAGTCAAGATTGTACCTACTCGATTTAATAATCACACACTTCTGGTCAACAGAGCTCCTTAAAGTTAAAGGTGGATCTACTGACAAGAGCATCCAAGGGCTTTTCAAAATCAGGTCAAAATTCCACAATAAATTACCACCATCTCACAGCAAGCCTCTACAGGTTCGTTATAGAACATGTTCACCAGGGACACGTAGCTCTGTTACCTGTTGTCAAGGTTCTTTTCTTTCTGTATTTGATGGCCAATCAGGAAAAGCAATCGTTTTGCTGTTGTGGTTTTTGAGGTAGCTTTCAAAGTCTTCTGCAATCTTCTTGTCCTGTCTCAGACTTCAGAGCTGTCAATCTGTCCAGAGTCAATCTCCCCAAAGGCTGTTTCAGCGTTCACAAAAATAAACTTCATGTATCATGGAATCACAACATCATAGGATGGCTTGAGTCCTCAAGGACCTCAAGGATTGTGAATTGCCAACCCCCCTGCCACAGGCACGACCACCAACCTCCCCATTTAATACTAGACCAAGCTGCCCAGGGCCCCATCCAACCTGGCCTTGAACACCTCCAGGATGGGGCATCCACAGCCTCTCTGGGCAGCTTGTTCCAGCTCCTCACCACTCTCTCTGTAAAGAACTTTCCCCTGACATCCAACCTAAATCTTGCTTCTTTCAACTTCAAACCATTTCCCCTTGTCCTGATGTTATCTACCCTTTCAAAGAGTTGATTCCCCTCCTGTCTGTAGGCTCCCTTTAGGTACTGAAAGGCTGCAATGAGGTCACCCCACAGCCTTCTTTTCTCCAGGCTGAACAAGCCCAGCTCCCTCAGCCTGTGTTCATAGGGGAGGTGCTCCAGTCCCCAGATCATCTTCGTTGCTCTCCTCTGGACCCTCTCCAACAGTTCTCTGTCTTTCTTGTACTGGGAGCTCCGGATCTGGACACAGTACTCCTGGTGGGGCCTCATGAGGGCAGAGTAGAGAGGGACATTCACTTCCCTGTCCCTGCTGCCACCCCTCTTCTGATGGAGCCCAGGATACCATTTGCTTTCTGAGCTGCAAGAGCACACTGCATTGCTTTATATACACAGCTTGCTCCTTATGCTAACCATAACATCCAGACATGGCTTCATTCTGTTTTTTCACCCTTTGGAGGTACGCATTAGTGTCAGTACTGACGTGGATATAGACAGAGGCCCCTTCCAGGAGTGCTTCAGTCAGAGTATGGTCACAAGGGTCGTGGTTGTAATTTCCTTCACAACAGACATCTCCTCTCCAGTCACTTTAAAGCCCAACACATTCACTTGATCAAGCATCAATACTTAAGTATAAATGTCCTCTAAATATGAGCAGAGGGAAGGCTTGTCCCTGAAACTCAAGCATCTCCATATTATAGAAACCTATTTTAGATGGTCCAGAGCAGTTTTGTTCACTTACAGTAAGAGATGGCTGAGTCAACAACAAGAAAGATACTTATGGTACACATGTATAAGAATCCATCTGATTTTGGGTGTTAGTGCATGAGCTGGGACCTGTTGTCCCCAGGGAAAGAGTCACCATAGCAATTTAGGATATAGACCAAATTTAAACGATTGGAACTTAAAAAAATTATTTTGGCAGTCATTTTTGTCTTTATGTCTGTGTGTAGGAATGTTGTTTTTTTTTTTTTTAATTTTCCATGTTCTGTAGTCCAAAATCCAGTACCATGAAATCTGAATTCCAGGTCTGACTTAAAAATCTATAAGGGAACTTGCGGCTAGATTTTTCTCAGATAAGGTTTCAGGATAAAGCCGTTACCAATCATTGTTTGAATACCATTTGTCCTGAAGAATGGTGCTTCTGTGTTCCTTAGAATCATAGAATCACCAAGGCTGGAAAAGACCTCCAAGATCATTCAGTCCAACTGTCCACCTGCCACCAATATTTCCCACTAAACCATGTCCTTTAGTACAACATCTAAATGTTGAACACCTCCAGGGGCGGTGACTCCAGCGCCTTACCGGGCAGCCCCTTCCAGTGCCTGACCACTCTTTCAGAGAATTATTTTCTAATGTCCAACCTGTTGGTGGTACTTCCCACCAATTTGTACCATGAGAGAATTACACATTGTGCAAGGAGGACGAGGTGCTGAAAAGCCTTGGTGCTTAAGCATGACCATATTTTTGCCACAATGTGAATGTGAATAGAGGTTAAAACTAAGCCTGATTTGGAGATTAGAATAAAACACCTTGTGTTGGTTACTTTGTTTTCTTGGGAATATGCAACACATTTCATTTGCCTGGAATGCCCATTCACATCTCCTTCTATGGGTCTGTCATCTGTCAGACTGGCTCTTTGTCACAGCTTCTGGCTCGGTGTCTTGCTGCTTTTAATAACAGGGTTTGCTTGCTTTGTGTTTGTCGATGATGAAGCAGTCAAAAGTCACCTTTGGTACTTTCCTTAAAAGTAACTAATGTTTGAATGCTCTGGGCCTTTGAATCAATGGTTTTAAATCAATATTCTCTACATAAAGTTATTGTTTCTCTTCACCCTACACACTGTGGACTGGAAATCAATGGATTTATTTGTGTATTTTACACAGCATTGCATAGGCAGAGATTAGGTGTTATGCCCTTTTGGGAAATGCACAAAGGAAATGAAGTGGCACTCTTCTTAATAAAACCTCAAGTAACTATTACCGTTTTCATACAGTTTTGTTCTTAAATATCTCTTGGGCACTAATTGAAAAGGAAACAGCATTTTATTTTTCAGGATGTGGTGAAATCCTGAACACCAATTAAAATATGGAATGTTTTGGTGGTCTTTAATAATGTAATTGGTTCTGAGGACAGAAAGAGTTCACAAACTGCTTTGCATTTCTTTCACATTCAGACTTAATTTTAAGACACCATTACTGCTTACAGTAATCTAGGAGTCCTAGATTCAACAGAATCTCAAGGGAGAGAGAGCGCAACAGTGCGACTTTAATGGCTTCAGATGTATTTTTCTCCCAGGGATTTTGTTTTGCTTCTTAAATTTGTTATATTAAGAGTACTACTACGAGCTGTGTTCTTTGAACTCCATTTCATCTGTACTTTTACAGAGATGTTTCTTGGCCTGAAACTGAGTTTTCTAAGAAAATACATATTAATTTTACATACCATTAGTTTCTTTTATTTCATGAAATTAACATATTCCTGTGGTTTGTAGTAAAATAGAAGGAACGTAAGCAAATCTTTTGTTGCCTAAAGTCTTCACTTCGTTAACAAAGGTTTTCACAGTGGTGGTTTTTGTTTTGTTTTTCTGAAAACATTTAGTAAAATGATGTGCAATATCAGCTCATCAGCCATTCCAGTAAAGTGATGCAAACCAAGAACAATGAAAACAACAGCAATTCAGTTCCTACGAGAAACAGTAGGTCTCTAGCCCACTGAATGGTTTGCTTTGAGAGAAAGTAGTGACCAATAACCAATGCAGATATTAATGTTTTGTCACTGTGTCTTTTGAAGAAAAATCATAGAATCACATAATTGCTCAGATTTGGAAAGACTTTAAAGATCATCAAGTCCAACCACAATCTAACCAAGTAGATGGTAACTTCACCCTTCTTTTGGAAAGGATATTCTTGGGTAATTGTAAAAGGTGGCAAGTAATTTCTATGCAAGATTCAACAGAAAGAAAACAGCTCCTCTGTTTACATGTCAGTAAGTAGAGCAATCATGTGTCTTTCACTTTGTGTTAGTACAAATTTAGGCTGAATACCAGGAAAAGAAATCACATTCCTCTGAATTAAGAAACCTGGGGAAGTCTCCCTATGAAAATGGAAAGACAGAGGAGTACTGCAATATTCTGCTTCTGCGTTATGGAGTGGCACTCAGTTTTAGGGTGAAATCTGAATGCTTTTCTTTTTTTTTTTTTTTTAAATCCTGGTGATGTCTTTACTACATCCACTGACACTTTGACTGTCAGTCTCCTCTGGACTGTGTCTCTTGGGCTGCTCTTCCCTTTGGTCTCTTTTCAGATGCAGCTGCCCATTCTATCCCTGCTGATGGCCGTGGGGTGCTGCTGACACCCACACTCAGGGTGGGCTCTTGGTGGGCTCCTCCTGGACTTTCAGAGGTGGCTGTCTGCACCCAGTGCTCTCAACCAACTCTTCCCCACCATATGCCTATGGTTACCACTCTTCAGTTGTTCCAGGCTCTCCTCATGCTTTTTGCTGCTGCCCATCCTTCATGGCCACAACCAGCATGTAAATAGCATTCTGAGACAGCAGTAGCCTACACAGTTCAAAAGAATTGGTAGTGATGTGAAAGCAGCTGCATCCAAAATGGGCTGCTGCTAGCAGCTACCTCCAGTGCAAGCTTCTCTCTTCAGAAGCAGGCTGGGACTGCTTTCGATTCTGGGGTTTATCCAGACGATTTGTAAAGTGGACTGAGCTATGAGTTGTGGGTCTCCTCGGGCTTGTATTAGTACTACCTGTTTTGCTGATGGTTGATGTAAAATGAGTTATGCGAGGAACTCGTATTTCTTGTCAGAGGCCTGTAGAGGGACAGAGGCAGTGATAAAGTACAGCTTTTTCCTTGGAGAGCTGGAGTCAGAAACGCCATGTACTCCCCTTGGATGGCCAGTGCCATAAACTACCCGTACCCATCAAAGACCCGATTTAGTGCTCAGTGAAAGCAATCCAGCATCTCCACTGCTCTGAAGAGTAGAAAGAGGTTGAAGCAGCCTCTCTGCGAGGATTGCTGAAAGCAGTCTGAACGGGTTGGAGGAGTACAGTGAGCAGAAGGCTGCCAGGGATGTGACAGAGGCAGAGCAGCAACAAAATGAACACATATATGATATGCACATCAAGTTTCTCGTGTTCTCCATCTCTGCAGAATGCTTGCAATGGATTTCCCCAGCTTTTCACAGGCAATTCAGTTTTTCTTAATAGCAACAGTAAAATGGTAATAATTAAGCAAATTTCTTCTGTGCAGGTTGTTTTTGAGGTTTTTTTTTTCAATCAGCCAGCAGTGCTGACATCAATCCCCATGTGCTGGATATCGGTTTCCTAGGCAGGGTGAGTGGACAAATGACATTTCACAGATAGGTTTGTAGTTGTAGTTCTGCTACTCTCTTGCCTCAGATTGATGGGCTACTGCATGCTCAAAGCTGATACTCCCGACACGTTTGAATAGCCTGTTCACATATGATTTATTTCTGGATTCATCTCCTGATGAAGGATCTGCTACTTTTGGTCTCAGTGCTTTTTGCACCCTCTGAATGTGTAGGACTCTTCTGGCTCATTTTTTGAAAGTGCATCTGCCCAGGCCAGCCCACACTCTGATTGCCGTTGCTGTGCTGCTGCTCTTGCAGCCTGAAGGTCCTGAGCTGCTGCCTGCAAGCAAGAGCTGTCTGAAGGTCTGTGGCAGAGCTCAGCAAGCTCAGCCTGTGCAGTCAGAGAGCCTCCTTCCCCTGCTGCAGGCAGAAACACTGAGCAGACTGCAACAGCTGCTAGGCTCATGCCTCACATCCACTACTAGTTCTTGGTCTCAGATCTGCTGTGGATGGCAACACTAATGCTTGTTTGGGCAGCCCTTAGTGGTTGAGGCTTAGATGCTCTTCTGAGAGGCAGGTAAAGGCAGATGTTGCTGTCTCGGGATGTTAGGCTTATGGAGTGCCCTCATGCTTTTCAGGTCTGAGGAAGGGACATCATGATCCTCGTGTGAATTTTGGGTTGGTGGCTTCAAACACTACAGTCCTCAGAAGTAGCTTTTCCCTATCTGGTGGGGTGACGTTCTTAATTTTGACAGCTGCTAATATGAAAAGTGATTTTTTCTTTTCTACTTCTAGGACAGAGACCAATCACTTTCCATCATTCTCATTCTTGCCAGGAGCTCATGCTGGACTTGTAAGATGGCAGGTTACCCTCAGACTTACTGGGCTCCTGTCTACCCCTTTCCCAGCTCTCTCTACCTCTGCAGAATGTGATGGGCATGTCCAAGCCTTTGAGACCCCAACAAACAAGAGGAACTTTCCCAAACAAAATCCTCCCCAGCAGGGTCTCATCTTCAAATGACTACCAGGCCCTTACAAAACATGAGGAAATAATTATGCAAAGATATCTACAGTGGCATCTCAGCAGAATCATTTTCCTTTTCCCCGAGGTGTGGGCATCCAAACACAATTTCTAGGCATATTTTTCTTGACAGTGCTTCAGCCTGGGCTAGTGAGACTGCAAGATGGGATATCAGTACTATGGCATAATGCACAATTACTGACAGATATTGTACTCTCTGTCCTATAACATCTCGTACAACTGCCCGTGTGGAGAAAGACTTACAGGCTCTCTTAGTAGAAATAAAATAGAGGCAACATTTCCTTAGCAGCTTGATTTTGCCTGTAAGGTTGAGGCAGTCAGATTCTTTAGTTCTAATAATCACAGCCATGCCTACCACTCCAAAGAAAGTGTCTTGTTTTATTTCCTCCCTGTAGCTAACTGAATTTTGGCTCTTCACACCTCTCTCTAATTTTAGCCCGTGTCCATCTCCAGCTCACAGTGCTGTATGACAGCAGCCTTGCATATGTCCTATCTGGTTGGGAACCTTGGGGTTTGCTCTGCAGTTTTCATTCCTGCTGTGTTCTGAAACGTCTGCACGGCTGTACAGCAGATGGTGCTCTGCTTCCCTTTCTTCTTGCACAGACTCCCATTATTAGCAAAACTTTTCAAAAGCAGACAGAGGATTATTAATAATCTTCTCTGCACTGGCTGAGCAATTGGAGTTGCATATTTTCAGAGATGCTTTACTTTGCCATAAACTGATTTTATTTTAAGGAGCATGAAAGCAGAAACTCTGTGGGCTAATATACAACACTAATTTATTTTCCCCGTGCAGCTAGAGCAGAACACTGACTTATTAAAGGATACTTTCCACGTATGCAAAAACAGTATCTGTTTCAAATGGGTGATTCTTTACTAAAACGAATGAATGAATGACAAAAGAAAACGTAGGATGAGGGTAAGTAATGCACTCAGTGGAACCAGCAGAACCTCTAAAAGCAAGGAGTTTCACAGCTTAATTAACCAAAATGTTTACCCAGCTACCCCAAGGTAGGTGAACTAAAAACACATTCAGTGGCTTAATGCTGAATTGTTGAATTCCTGTGTTAGCTCTTCTGGCAAACAGAACGCTATTTTCTGACACTTATACAGTTAGGCCAGGCTTTCAGCAGCTTGTTTCACAAGTGATAGCTCTCAGACAACCAGAAGTGGTGTTGTAGAAGTCAAATCCATTTCAAGGATTTGGTGAGAAATACTGCTGTAAGCTTTGAAATATTGCAGACTGCAGTAATACCATAGTAATCTTCAACAGTATTAACAGCTTAAACAGACAAGCCTATATAAATTGGCTTAAAACCAATCAGGGAGCAGAACTTCACTAATTCAAACTAATAACTCTGTGAGCTGTATTGTGGATTATTGGATGTTGCACATTAGGAAGTAAAAGCATGATGCAAAGCTCATAGAAATCTGAGTAAAACTTCCATTGACGCTACTGTTCTTGCGTTATCCCCTTATATGAATTTCCATAACAAAGATACTAAGGATGCAGAAGCACAATTGGTAACTTATTTATTTTGACAATTAAGCTTTATTTTCTGTCATTTATAATACTACCTATTTCACTGTGGGTTATTGTGTTTGATAAACATGTGCTGCTCTTTATGTGTTAGTAGATCTAAGAACATCAGGCACTGATCTGAGCCCATGGTTGATGCTGTACAAAGGCATACTAAAAGGACAGACCCTGACCTCAGTGCTCGGCATCTTGCCAGTGCGAGGCTGTCATCTGAGCAGTCTGCTGCTATCAATTCTTTTCTGATGTGATGTGAGTTTATGTATGGTGTTTCTGATAGGAGTCTCCACATTTGTAATTCAAAATGGAAAAAAAAAAAAATAAAAATCTATGCCCTTACTAACATAATTGATAGTTTTATTCATTGAGAATCATGGAGTGGGTTAACAATGAAAACATAATGGAAAACTCTAGTTCTGTGACAATTCTTGATATGTACTCTTCAGCATACCACTGTTTTTAAATATATCCACAATAAATATCTCCCATAGAAGATTTCATTTAAAAAAATAAATGTATTCTTTTATCTTTCCTTTGAGGTGGGGGTAAAGTTGATATGAAAATCATCAGTAGGAGAGTGAATGAAGTTCAATTTTGTCTCTTCAACGCTCTGAAACAAATTAGAATTTCTGGCTTGGGAGGAGATTTTTCTCAAGTTGTTATCTACGAAATGTATCTTCTGATTGCTGAAAGTGAGATATTAAATATACACCTGCTGGGCCATGCATTTTATTCCTCAATTAGAGCCAGGAGGAAATAACTGTAAGAAGAAAGAAAAAAGGGAGAGACACTTCTCCATTTTCACATGTTTTACATGTGTGGATTATTAGTAATGAATTAAATGTTACATCTGTGTATAATTTCCATAAACTGGGGGACGGACATCCAGTGCGGGCAACTCTGCTTAAGGTGAGGTCAATCTGGATCAGCAGCAAAGGGAACATGGGGAAATAAATGAGGCATTTCAGAAAGAGGGAGGTGGCAGGAATGAACCGGGCATCAGGTTCACTGAAGAGTGTTCTAAACTAGAAGTGAAAGGGCCCTACCCCCCTGCCTTGTCTTCACTGAAACTGGCTGAAATACAGAGCAATGTTACTGTATATATATATATATATATATATATATATATCTCACATATATGAGCTGTACCATTGCAGCGCTCAGAGAATGAAGTGAGTGGCTTCTTTGCCTCCCAACAAAGACATTTTTGTGGTTACAGAGAACAGAAGTCTGACTCCCTTTGAGGCCCCACCAAATCCAATGCGAATAGGCTTCAATCCAATGCAAAGTGCTGATAACTCCATTCCTCCCTCCTTCATTGATTTGATGGAAATTAACTTCCAGCATTCACATCTTATCAAATCACGAGCTGGAGTTATGTGGAAGCAGGTGACACCTTATACTATAAATACACACTTGGTAGTAACTTACAGATTATGCTAGCTGAGTTCACACAGTGTTAGTCAAATCCCTGTCATTAAGAAACAGTATCACATGAGAAAGCTGATAATAGGATGCAAAGATCCTAGTATGATTAGGTGATGACTTGTTAATGGGAATTTTTTTTCTTTTGTCTCAACCAGTGCCTTTCTGTTTAGTCTAAAAGAGATGATCTCTCTGAAGGGGGATGATAATGTAATGAAAAATTAGGAATGGCATAAAAGAATTAACAGAAAATACATCAGTACAATCAGTAACTTTGTAGATCCAGGTTGATTCCATTTTAAATATGTCGTTTGGAAAAAAAAGAAAGCAATTGCAAGGCAGAGCCCACAGACCTGCCATGACAACAAAATCACTGCTCACTGCCTACCTATCAAAGTCGCACTTGGCTCCTATGGGCTTACAGTGGCTTTCTTCCAAAGCATTGCTAAAATCAAAGCAGGGTTTTACACTGGAAGCTTTGTGCCCTTTGGAACAAGAGTAGGGCTGGCAGCCTGACTGCACTCCCGGCAGAGGCAAAATGTCAGAGACTGAACTGGAGAGTTTTATAGTTGATGAGAAAAACGTGGAAGTGTTAAGATTTGTTATTATTTTCCTTTCCTGTGGATTGGAAGGCATTTTCCCACCAACTCTGTTTATCTGAGCTGACCAGTATGTCAGCAGCATGCCTCTTATCACTGTTTTCATGTTACCTAAATGAGAATTGCTCGATGTTTCTCCTACCTTTGTTTCAAAAAAAACCAAGCACAAATAAACACCAAAAGGACATATTTTATTAGCTGGCAATTTTCATGCATGTTTGAATTGAAGTGGAAACATAATGTTTGTGAGAGTGTAAAAAATGTACCTTTAAATTGCCTTAGGAATGTTTGCCATTTTCTCTTATCTCCCACTCCAGCACCAACCAGGGCTCAAGCTACAGACTGACGAAGAAAAGACTTTTCCCTTATAGACCATGCACACAAATTGTGTTGGTACGTCAGCCTTCATCTATGGAATGTAGTTGCACTTAGGAGATGGTGTTCACGAACTGGCTTTAATGATGGAAAAGGAGTGTCACCCAAATGATTTGGGATCCAGAGTGAAGACCTTTATGACTTTTAAAGGAAAAATGCTGCAGCCACTGAATGTCAAGGCTGTGATTAGAGAGGAAAAATCTGACATGGATACTGCTGTAATAAGGTATATCTCAGTGGGAGCCCACTGCCACCATCAGCTTGTTACAATTTTTGTATTGCTAATATGACCCGAAATGCACCACTAGGAATACTGTCACATGTCAGACTATTATGTCATAAATTATCACTGTATTACCCTCTAAACGTCCCAATGAGCATAGCAGCACAAAAATATGATGTTAAAAAAATGATTCCATGCACACAGCAATTATTGAACCATTAAATGCATGCAACACTTTTTTCGATTTTTTTTCCTTATTTCTGTCTTGAATAAACAGTTTGCAACTGATAGGGTCAATCAACCACCTCTGAGATGCTATTACTTCTAAATTGGAACAGGGTAGCTAATTAGTGCTGGGAATACAATGTGACAGGATTTAAACATGGGTAAACTGGAGAATGACTTTTGATATTCAAATTTGCTCTCATCTTTTTTCCATATTCTGCTGCTGGCACTACTGAAGGAAGATGTGAAGTGTGTCTCACGATGCCTATGGAAGGCCTGGGAACTCACACATTGCCTTCTCAGTTCTCCCTCCAATAAAGAGTTGGAGCAAAGAGAACTTTGCACATGAGAAAACTAGCATGAATCAGGAGGATGTTTTTATATTCTTTCATGTTTTGGGGAAGTCGCAGAGGGCAGTACTGCAGAGCTATTGCCTCTGAGGGAGGCAGAAGTGTCATCGTTCAGTGCTGGTGTCCTCAGCCTGGTTGAACCCATAAAAACTGCCTACTCTATTTCATGGGAAACACTGCAATTCCAAACCAATTCCCAATTTTGAGCAAACACATCAAAAAGCATTTTTAGACATCATTAGTGTGAAATGAAAATATAATCAAAGTTCTGAAAAACGTGTTTTGGAATTGCTTCTCCCATCATCTTCCTTCACATTGTGATTCACTGGGAATATTTTAGAAGTAGTTGCTTGTTTTTAAAAGAAAGATGAAATGTCCCCTTTCAAAAACGTATCTGAAATGCTCTGTTGTTTCTTATGAGAAAATATGTTGGAAAAAAAAAAAAAAAGAAGCAATTTCACCATTGCAGAACAGCATTTTCCAGTGGAGAAATACTTTTATCACAAGATTTATGACCACATCATTCATTCAGAATAATTTTAATAACAATAGGAAAGTTAAGATTTATATGATTTGTCTGAAGGTGAGAAGTTCTACTTAAAACTGTGTCAAAGTTCATTTGGAAGATACTGACTCATCTTTAGAGATAACCCAGCATATAAATAATGTCCTGGCAAACAGTATTAATAATGCGTTTTAGAGAGATATCATTAATAATTATGGTTTATGTAGCTAAGATTCCAAGAAGAGGTTCTTACACTGCAGTAAACCAAAGAAAGCTCAACTAGTTTATGACTTCATTAAAACTGTGAACTATAATTGCAATCAGCAAATGCAAATGCTGTATTTGTAGCACTGCTGGTTTCATTTTACAGGCAACTTTCTCTTCACAAAAAGAGAGCTTATCCTATTTCTTTTATTTATTTATTTATTGTTTTTTTCAGTGCAACTGAAAGTTGGTTCTTTATAAATAACCTAGAAATGGAATTGGGATTATGGAAAGTATCTGATGCCCCTTTTCTACATTTATGATGTGCCTTGAGCAATACGCTGGTTGTAAAATACAAAAGGGTTAAGTGAATGTAGTTGTCATGAGAGTACAAACGTCCAGACTGAAAGCCAGAAAACTGTCACTGACAGTTGGGGTATAATTGACCAGTGTATATGATAAGCACTGCATTGATTGATTAATGTGACCTAGTTGTATTTGAAATGTCAAAGAGGAAAACTGAGTTGTCATTTTATATCATGTTCTTTTTCAAGTAACAGATAAATATTATAATTAATGACTTTCTACCAAGGTTATCTAAAAAATTTAGGGAATATTAAACATCACATTATTCACAGTCATCACAGACGAATATATGAGGGCTGTTCCAAAAGTAATGCCCCCTCTTTTACTGGTTGGCTCATGACATCAGAGGTGGATGATGGTAGTACGGCAACAGAGGTTGAGCAGTCCTATCTGTATTCCATTACTTTTTGTTACTGTGTGACAGATAGCAGCAGAGGGGCAGTCTGATAAAATGGCATCTGACATGGAAGTGTGGATGAAAGAAAGGTGTGGAATTTAATTTCTCCATGCAGAAAAAAATGGCACCCACTGTCATTCGTTGACACTTACTGAATCTTTATGGAGTCCAAACAATAGATGTGAGCATAGTGAGGTAGTGGTGGGTGAATTTCAGCAGTGGTGACAGTAGCGTGAAACACATGTCAAGTTCTGGATGGCCACACACTGCTGTCACAGCATGAAATGAAGAGCATCACGATAAGCTCATCTGTATCAATCAGTGGATTATGATTACTGGTTTCAATGTCAGGACCCACCGAAAAATACGAGGCTGAAGGTGACGGTTTTCTGGACTGCATCATTACTGATGACAAGATGTGGTGTTACCACTGCAAGCCAGATTCAAAACAGCCATTCATGGAGTGATGATATGAATTCCTCATTGAAGAAAAATTTCAAGGCACAGCCCTCAGTGGGTAAAGTGATATGCACTGTATTATGGGATAGGAAAGGAATAATCCTTCTGGATTTCCTGAAATCCGAACAAGCCATTAACCTCTACATCATAGTACTGACTAAGCTGAAGGCTCAAACTTGCAGTAGGCCAGAGGAAAATATAACTTTTCTCTTGCAACACAATAACACCAGGCCCCAAACCAAATTGAAGATTGTTGAGCACATGCTCAATCTTGTCTGGATTGTACTGGACCCACTGTACAGTCTAGATTTGGCTCCTTCTGACTTCCATCTGTTTGGACCAATGAAAGATGGACTGTGTGGTCCACATTTTCCTAGTAATGACACTGTCATAGCAGCTGTGAAACAATGGGTCATCTCTGCTGGTGCAGATTTTTATGTGCATGACATGCAAGCTCTTGTTCGTTACTAATGAAAGTGCCTAGCTGATGGTGGTGACACACTGAAAAATAATGTTTCATAGCTGAGAATCTGCTTTATCAAACCTCTTTGTATCTGTTGTAGTTTCTATGGAAATAAATAGGAGGCATTACTTTCAGAATGACCTCTGCATTATTTACCAATACTGATAAATTTTTGCTTACATGAAACATGGCTGGCTATATAGGCAGAAATTCATGGTGTATTAGTTGTTGTTCTTAATCCTTGTCGCCCATGTTGCCAGGAGATAAGGAAGAGAGGAGTTACTATGGCCTGGAAATTATGCTGTACAGTAGAGTAAGACCATGCACCTTTTCTCAGTCCATATAATGCCCAAAACACAGCCTAGCATCCAGAGTATGATGACTGTGCTTTTTCTGGTTTTCTGTTGGCAGCACTGCAACTTCAGCGCAGCAATAACCTTGATCTTCAGATCTGTTACTCTTACCGAACTCTGAACCATCTGCAGCATTAAGGGGAACTGTCTCAGGATATTCTCTGAAATACCTGATTGCATATTTATTTCTTCCTTTTCCCCATAAGCTGGATGTTTGCATGCAAGCCTGGATACAAAGAGGCGAGTGCTGAAGAGCACATAGGATCCATCTGGTAAGAGGAGACATAGAGAAGACACCCGTCATAGTTTCTTCCTGCTTGGGCAGGTGAAACAAGTAGTGGGAGCAAGCAGGTGCTGACCCTGCCTCTGAGCGCAGTCATCAGAAGCCCACTCACCCCAAAGCTTCTTGATCTTCTTGAGAGCTGGAAAACAAAATCATATCCTTCTAAATAAGTGGCAACCAGTTGTCTGACACAGATGAGCACTCTGGGTAATGTTTTGAGCAAATGTTTAATTACAAAAGGATGGTGCCTAAATTGTCATAATTAATCTGAACCTGTGCTAGAGTTCACAGCAGCCAAGACTTTTTACACTGGTGAATCACTCTCATTGAAATACTCTGTGCTTAAATAGCAGGAAAAGCTGCTATTAGAAATCTCCATAATAGCTTTTATGAAAGCTCTGGCTAATTTAGAGCCCAATTAAACCCAGAAATCCAATTACTTCAGAATAACGTAATTGCAAGAAAGTAACTAGCATTGTAAGTATGCACTAGCTATTATGGAAGATGTTTTAATAAAAGAAAATAAGTTCTGAGCCACTGATAAGAAGTGTTCGTAATCGTAAGGATGTTGGCAATTTCAGAATTCTTCTGTATTTACTGCTCTACATCAAGAGAAAGTAAACCCTTTTCTTGGTGCTCTGTAACTGGTACAATGTGCATTTCATGAGTACAATTGAGAACAGATAACAAACTGGAGTAGAGACATTTATACAGGATTGTATTTCTTGAATGAGACCCCTTCCAGTCAGGAAAACCAAACTCCTTCCAAACTTCTCTGCTCCTCATCACAAAAAGCAAAGTAAGATTGCTGTGACCTCAACATTAAAATAGAGATAATATGACAGAAAATTGATCTAATCAATTTTTTGATGTAAAGTAACAAGAATGATGACAATGGAAATGGAAAACCACAATGTAAAGAAGAAGCAGCTTGATAACATGTGCCTGGACATATCAAACGGAAAAGGGAACCTCACTCAGCCAGAAGCTATAGATAAATATTAACTAATTATTAATTATCTGTGAATGTAACTGTGAACGTGGCTACCTAAATGACAAAAAAAGTCAGAGAATATAAAGCATGCTAAGCTCCTGCTACAGTTTCTCTCTCTCTCTCTCTCTCTCTCTCTTTTTTTCTCCATTAAATAAACTGGAATTTCACTGAAGTGATTTGCTATGTTGAAAGTTAGCTTACGGATTTCATTTCACATTTCACAACAGTGTGGGTCCTGAAAGATGGCAAGAGTAAAGCACTGACCCTGAAGGAACGTGGAAAGAAGAGAAAGAATGGCCTATTGAACAAGTAAGGACCTTTCAATTGTTATATCTGATTTTGTCTTCTCAGCCACACCCAACAGAAACACTCAGTGAGTAGTTGGATTCCATTGCAAAAATATGTGCTGAACAAACAAATCCCTTCAACTGATAGTGCTAGTGCAACAAGGTTATCAGCCCAGTGCATCTCTGCTGTACACAGAGCTTTGCATATAGTATCTCCCAGTTTGATGAAGACCAAGATCATTCAAGCTAAAAAAATTGGTCTGTTTTATTGTTTTTCTTTTTTTTTTTTTGTTTAAGAGACGTTTGAATTATGAGCACTGATAAACTATTTGTACAGAGTTGGCAGAAGGGATTTATGATTTCAATTCTGGAAACATGGTAAAAGAAATGAAATAAAATCTAACTCCAGAGAGTAAATTAAGAGAAGAAAGTGTTCATCTTCTAGTAACATACAAACTCCTGTCAGTTTGGCATGCTCAGGCATTGTACATTTGTTTAATATGTGTTTGGAAATAATTGTCTGAAGGGAATCAAACACATAAAATGTAAGGTACTGGTTTTACATTTTCTTTTTAGAAGATTGGCAGACCTTTAGGACTTACAAGAATAGCATATTGTGTACTATTTAGGAACAAATTTCACGATCCCAGTTTGAGACCATTTTGGTGCTAGAAAAATATTTCTTTATTAATAACGCTTTTAGCATGAGGAAATGTTTGAAAACTGACTCTGAAGATATGAAGGCTAGATGAAAGATTTGTCCAAGAATGATCCAATCAATGATGAAGAGAAGGTTACACAGTGGAATGCATTAACGTTGCATCTGTGGTAAAGCAAACTCAAGAAATCATCTCAGAGAAGTTTAATGGTTTTACTAGGGCAAAGCGTAATGCTTTGTGTGGTTGGAGGAACTCAGACAGCATCTAGTTTCAGTGAATTATAGGTCTTTATAACCAAGTACTTAGTTGATTTTTATTTTTTAATGTGGTGTTGGCATCGTGTCAAATTTACATGTTTGAGGTATAATTAGCCGGCGTGATTACAAAAAAAAAAAAAAAAAAAAAAAAAAAAAACCAAAAAAACTGCAATTTAAAAATATAAAAAATATAAATTAACATAAAATGACAAGCATTAAAAGTTAATATCAGCTCAATGCTTATTCTTTTGCATTCAAATGAGTTTTATTAAGTTATTAAGTCCATCTAAATATCGGTATAATTTTCGACTAATATGCTACCAGTTCCATAATCTTCCCCTCTCCCTTCCCTCCATTAGCTCTACTGTTTCTCTTCAATTTGTGATTTCAATAAAGCATTTTAGAATTACATTATTTCATTTTTCATGTGAAGCACATAACTTGAGTTTAGAGAAACAATTCTCTTGCAAGCTAGACCTTGGGTGACCAAATGCAGTGTTGATTCTAAACACATTGTTACAGCCCATCGCCTCTCTTTGAAATGCACAGAAAGAAGCAATATCTGAATTTAAACAACCAAATCAAGCCAATTGGCTTAGAATTATGATGGTTGGCTTTCTAATGCATATTCAGATTGGTAGAAAAGAAAGTATGAAATTTAATTGTACCATAAAACTGTCAGGAGAAAATATATACTGAATATCAAGCAGAGCTGCATTTCTTCAGTAGTGATAATCTGTAGAAAACTTTTTCTTTAAGGAACTGCTACATTTTTTAATGTTATATTTCTGGATAAGGAAAAGTTTTAAGTGTCATCCCTAAAAAAAAAGTAACAAAACAAAATATAATGCATTTTGTATGTTCTGTAGAGCAAGACACAGAATGTTTCCATGTACTAATATAGTTGCCACTATCTGTTGAGTACAGAAGGCAAAGCAGCCAAAGGGTAAAGCATCTCATATAAAATTTTCTGTTTTTACAGTACTACCACAGAACATACAGAAGTCTGCTAGCTACAAAACTATCAATTCATATCTGCAAAGCACTTTAGAGAATTTGTATTATGTTCCAAAGAGCATAATCGTAAAGTTTAAACTGTACTCCATTACATAACTTATTACAATTTTTTTTTACACTGCCACCAATTTGTTTTGTGTACGCATATGAGCTCATCCACTGAAAATGCTTGTTACCTCCAAACTGGCTATATGGCAGAATAAAAAATAATGGCAACGTGATTCTGTTATAGACACCAAGACACACGTAAACAGACATTTCCACCAAGACATCTCTGAAATCCTGCATGGATTTGACTGAAAATTTCTGCAGACCAAGGAAATGATCCTGAGCAGATTCAGATGGGCTTTCAGTGGAGTCCTGCCTGCTGCTACTGATTTTACAAAGCTAAAGGCGTAAGTGAATCCATTAGGGAATCAGTAAGTTAAATTTACTGATCGTGCTTCTAGTCACATACATTTAAGTGCATAGCTAGTTACTATAATCAACTATGATGACAACTAATGATCCAAAACCATTAAAGGGAAATAATAATGATATTGTGTCTTGTCACTGCGCAAGCACTAAGTCTAAAGGAAAGAAAATATTGTACTCCTCACCATTCTCAATGGCAGCTTTTTCAAAAGAGGCTCTATTGTCACCATTTCTAGGATACATGCATTTTTTTTCTTCAGAGACGGTACCATTCATGTAGCATTAATGTGGACAGGAATATTAAAAGAGGTTCTTTCCAACCAGTGCCTTAATCTTAACAGCGTGGGATTCGGTTTGAAAATCTGTTCATATTCATTCTGTTTGCCACTATGTGAAGCCTTTCTCCTCTTTCCTGTATGGAGGAGCAGCTGTGGAGGAGCTGTGTCCATTCTGTTCACACCTCCTTCCAGTGCTGATTGAAAATGGGAGCTGCAGGAATACATGGAAGCAGCCCGCCCGTGGTGGTCACAAAGAAGACCTCTGAGTGGAAGTCTTTGGTGCAGGTGGTGCTGACTTGGTGCAGTTTTCCTCAGGCATAAAGAAAAATCCCATATGGAATGCCCAAATTTGGAGGAAGAGACTTAGAAGGCACTCCAGGGTCTGCCCCCAGCCACTTATCTCCTAGCCTGCTGGTAGTGCCCTGGATGGCCCCTGTGAGCTGTGGGAGATGTAGGGGTGTACCTAAAGAAGCAAAACCTGCTGTTGAATCCAAAATAATGAAATCAGTGATGATGATCTGGAACTCTGACAGAAATCAGTATTTTCAGAATAAGGGACTTATTAGTTTGCATAATTTTCTCCTCATAAAGATTTGGACTATTTGCACTGGCTTACAAGCCATTCCCAAGTCTTGGTTGTTTAGGCTAATGTGGGATGCATTCAAGGGTTAAATTTATAGCGTGGTCTTTTGCTTTTTAGTATGCCAGAACAGTCTCCCTGTCAAATCAATGAGAAATCATACCGAAAGATGGGATGCACAGGTGCTTCCACCCTCAGGCCAATGGTCCAAATTCGGCACAGCATCCAGTCCTGTTCAGCTCCAAAGGCTGTTACTAAGTGACAGGTGTCTGCTGCCCCAGGCTTATGAGTAAGTTGTATCAGACCTTTTGTACTGGAAAGGGGCTCACGTGGCTACTGACGGATGAAACCTTTCTCACAGCAGAACTATGGAGTGCTCAAACACATGCAGAAATTACAATCCTGTTTTATACCCAAAGCAAGTCCTTTTACAGCATTTATTGGTCTAACACCTTTACTGAAGAATAACAGGATTATCTACCAGGCTTTTCATGAGAACACTGAACTAAAATAAAGTACTTATATTTTTCCAACGAGTACTGAGAAAATAATATATTATTACCTTCATGCATTTCAACTTTAATCTCTTTATACATATCTTTTCTTTTTCTTTCTTTCTTTCTTTCTTTCTTTCTTTCTTTCTTTCTTTCTTT
>NW_024884697.1:27651875-27699927 GCF_019232065.1 Centrocercus urophasianus | reverse complement strand
TTTCTTTCTTTCTTTCTTTCTTTCTTTCTTTCTTTCTTTCTTTCTTTTTATATGCAGTCTCTTTATTTTTGAAATGGCCACATTTGTGCTAACTCTTCTTGGTCTTTCAAGGAGGTGAGAATCTGAGAGTTGCATAAGACAACATGGGAGAGATGGAGAGAACTGGATGAAATGATCAGGACACGGTGATCCATGTTCTCTGTTTCCTTTGAGTTTCATATTTAAAAAAAAAAAACATAGACTGTTAAAAAAAATACGCCTGTCCCTAACCTGAGAGGTGGAGGCTGCAGCTGGGAAAAGACAGGAAGAGATACACGTGTAAAAGGCTTTAATTGCATCACGTGAGATAAGAGCATACGAATGTTCATGCTGACAGGGTAGTCTGAGAACATGCTTAGCACCTCCACAAAGAAATCCATTATTGCAGACCATCTACAGACTATCTTCCATCTCTCATCTCAGTGAGAGAGGACACACAAATACTGTTTTCTCTTTCCATGTTTGGAGCTGTAGGTAATCTGTCCCGAGAGTTTCAGCAGACTCACTGCAGCATGGTACCCACATGAACTCACTCACACTGGTGAGCTGGGAAAGGACTCCTCTGAACTGCTTTAAAAGAAAAACACAGATCTTACCCAGTACAATAGAGATATGGAAACTGCCTTGTTTATTAAAAGTGTAGTAGCATGCTTGATTACATTTACATTTATAGTTAACTCCCAGCACTGCTGAACATATGAGGAGATAATTATGACAATGGTACCAGTTATTTTTAAATGGCTATATGAATATACATTTTTTAAACGACAACGTTAAGTGCATGTCTTTATCAGATGAAAAATGTATGTCTGATAGTCATTCATTAACACAAATTTGCATACAGAGTAAAATGTTTGGCTTTAGCTGAAAGAAATTTTGTCACAGCTCTAAAGCAGAACGAAGGAGAGATATTCTGTGAGCTTTTGTTGGCAATGTGCTAAAACTGTGAGCAACACAGGCAAGAGTGCTGAGGACTCTGAAGGTTCCCATTGCCCACAACCCAGATGTTATTTGTGCCTCTGCTACTCCTGTTAGCAGAAGGTAAACGTGTTTGTGGAAGAAAAGGGCAAGCAGACCACTCCAAGTGTATTGAATTTTTAAAAAAACGTATAATTGAAAATGTACATTGAGATCCAGTTCAAAGCATAATTCTTTTCAAAGCAAAGTTATGTTCTGAGACCCTCTAGTTAAGCTTCTGATCTTTTAATCTGCTGTCAGAAAGATTACTGATTTTTCTATCAATGCAATGCAAAGTTAGAAGGTTGAATGATACAATTTCTGACCTCTTTGTCATAGATGAAGCCACTTATTCAGAGGGAAAAAGCTTGTGGGTGTACTTAGCTTATGGGAACTTCACTGTCCAGCAAAAAGCACTGAAGAAATCCCAATACACAGATATGCAGTGTAATTAAAATTTTTGTGATGCTCATGCTGGCAGATAAATTGTCAAAAGAGGAAAGGTGAACTCCATGTGTAGTATTGGGGAACACCTTACTGGCATGTGTGATGGAAGGATCTCCAGCAGTGTGGTTGCTATTGGCAATGCTAGTTTCTTATTCTGGACTCTCGGAGAAGAAGCAACTTCAAATCTTTTGTTCGGTGGTTTCGTCCCCTGGACTCCTATTCACTCCTATGAATTACCTGATGTTGCAGCAAGACACTAACCTTGGAAATGTGGATTTAACTAGAGAACTTCAGAGGTGAATCTTTCCTACATGCTGCCACTGAGCCTTCTTTGTGGCATTTTATTCATGTAGAACCGCATCAATCCCTGGTAGTTACATTCCAATCCTTTTGAAATCAGAGAGCATTAATAGACACACCAGTGGCAGAAGATGCTGTCCCTTAAAATAGCAGCTGGCAAAACACTTCTGAAGCCATTTCTTTGTGTTTGACTGAAAGCTGAAACTATTTCAGGTTGGGCAAGAGTACAGAGAGAACACTTTTTTTCTCAGAACTTCTTCAGAATTCATTTATTTATGGTATAATGTCTTAGTTTCAGGTGGGAAGAAATTGTTTTCTTCAGTGTCTGATATAATGCTGTGCTTTGGTTCTAGAAGAAAAACGATATTGATAATATACCAGTGCTTCAAGTTGCCTGCTAAGCAATGCTATACAGACCCAAGGCCATTCACAGCAAAGGGCCCAAGGAGTTGGGAGGGAGTAGAATTAGGACACAATACTTTAAACTGGCTAAAGGGATACTCCATACCATATGACATAAAGAGGAAGGAATTTTAAAGGGGAATGGGAGTTCATCTCTCTCTCTTCTGCTGGTTGGGGGGGCTAATGGGGCATCAGTCGGGGCATGGTGAGCAATTGCTTATGCACCACTTGTTAAATACATTTGTATGTATAGATACAGTCATAACTATTTTCCTTTTCCTTTTCTCTGTCTTAGTAAACAGTTTTATCTCAACCCACCAGTTCTACTTTGTATTTTTTAATTCTCTCCCCCATTCCACTGGGAAGCAGAGAAGTACGTGAACAACTGTGTAGTGCTGAGCCACCTGCTGGGTTAAATCACAACATATAATTAGAAAAATAATAATCTTCCAGTGTATTTCAACTTGCAGGTCAGTGCCAGTTCTGCTAGCAACGTTCAATGGCAATTGGATCAGTTTCACTGTGAGGGAAACATTTACAAGAGTAGCTAAAGAAAATGGGAGGACAAAAATATTTTGCTCCATAAAGACTTTAAGTCCTCCAAACATTTGCTTTATCCCTCTTCTCTTTTTGGGACTGAGAGGAATTCATACTTGTTCCTGGACTTGAAGTAGAGCTCAGCTTCTTGGGTGATTGCACAGGGGATTTGGAGATCAATCAGGATCCAACTCAATGCTCACTCCTCAGTTCCTCCCCACAGTAAGTGATTCTTTTGTATGGAAAGGCAGAAAGCTGTATCATTGAAATCAATAACAAAACTCCTGCAGCTCTCAGAGAGTCTGAATTTCATCCTAAAATGAGCAGGTATGTTTAATGCTGCTGAAACTATGAGTTTCAGTAAGAACCTCCTAGTAAACTGCCTCAAATAAAAATCAATTTCATTACTCTAATCACACGAGCATACACACACACACAGAAAAGGAAAAAAAAGAAAAAAGAGATGACCTTAAACATTCTGGGACCTATAAAAAGAATTATCTGCTTTAGAAAAAGTCACCTTCTGGCACAAGAACTATTCAGATTCACTTGGTTACCCGCAGAATTCCCCCCTCATCCTAGAGTGGTCTTAATGAACGTGTCCTACTACAGACATGAGAAATTCACTCTTGATCAGCTACTTGAAGAATTAAGATTTTAAAACTAATGACAAAATCATGATGGCTTGCAGGTCGTGGGCCTACTGGTAAGTCACTTAACATTTGCTTTCAGTCATGTTTCCAGGCATGGGAAGAGGGCTGGAGCATTTCCTTTCTGTGCTGATATTTGGGGTGGAGTGCTATGTGGTAGGATGGGGGAACCTGAGGGATGACTGGAAGGAAGGGCAAGGAAAATAGTGACTAGGTATGATCTAAGACAAGTAGACAATAGCAGGACAGTGATGTGCTTGTGAGGGTCTGGGGAAGCATGGGCTGAAAGCTGACAGGGGACCAGGACCCTTCCCTGAACATTACAAGAGAACAAACATCAATCAAAAACCCAGTGGTTAAAACCAACACAGGTGGTGGGTAAAGAGGGAGACAAGCAGCGAGTACAAGTCTGGGCTGGAGGCTGCTCATATGAACCCACCTGAAAGGCCAGAAATAAGATTACTGCCAGTAGCTGTATTACTCCAGTCAATATGCAGTGTGCACACATTGTTATATGGTGTGGCTTCTCCTTGCACAGCAGCCAAGCATAGACAAAACTATTCATTCATACCCCTCTCCCAGAAAGGCAGGAGGAAGAATAGGAAAAGCAAAAGAAGAAATAAGGATAAGGACAGATTAACAAGTGAAGGAAAGAAAAAAACAAGTGATGTAGAGGCAGTCACTCATCATCTCCCAGCCAATCCTCCTGAGCAACAGCCATCTGAGAAGCCAAACCCCTTAGCACTCTACTTCATTTAGATCAGATTTATCACTGAGCATGAAGTTATATGGGATATCTCTGGGCAGTTGGGATCAGCTGTCCTAGCTGTGTGCCATCCCAAATTCTTGTGCACCCCCAGCCTGCTAGCTGTAGATGACGTGGGAGGCAAAGTGGGAAAGAGAGCCAGCTTTGGCTCTGTGTGAGCACTGCTCAGCAATGGGCACAACAGTGGTGAATTATCAGCACTGTTGTAAGCACAAATCCAAAACACAGCACCACACAAAGGAAGGTAACTTCATCCTGACCAGACCCACAACAGTATGACGTGGTATTTAGTAGCATGACACTGGGAGTGAAGCCTTATTAATTCAGAATCATTAGCAAATGGATCTCGCTCCTTTATGGAATGAAAAGAAGACGCAATATCACATCTGAGTGCCCAATTCTACCTTCAAACCTGGCACTGACCCTGAGCCAGGTGATCTCAGGTGATGTTTCTGTGGGATTTCATGGACTATCTCTGTGCACAGCTATTCTGACACTTCCAGTTCACATCACACTTACTGTGTGTGCATGAGCCATCTGTGTGTCACACGTAGCCTGGGGCTGCCAGGTTTCTGAGTAGTCAGATGAAGCTACTGAATAGGTTTTCCCACAAATTGCCACATGTCTGGAAGACCAGTCAGTGCAACATTCTCTCTCCTCCCACAAATTCTTCTCTATTGAAATTCCCAGAAAATAGCCACACTTACTGCAGGCTGTCTGTAACTGTGCTTTCAAAAGCATTTTCAGTTTTATGGTTTAATGTCTCAGGGACGTGGGTGTATGAGAAAAGAGGAAGAACGTTGTTTGCTTTATACATAGAAACAGCGATTATTCTAGCACTTTTTAGCTGATGTAGCCAATTTTCTCAACAGAAAATTTTGTAGTAGACTTTTGTGAATGGGTGTCTGCTTATAGTGGATAATTGAGAGGACAATATGATGCAATGTGAGAATGAATAGATTATGGATAGATTATCCATTGCAAAAATAGTGCTAAGAAGATGAGGCCATCAGAGCAAATAGCAAGTCAGGAGAGCCTTCCAATTTTCTTCTGTGCTGCTTTGTGGGTACCCTTTTCCCATTTCTGTGAGTTCAGGTAGCAGGTAACATAACCCTGGGGAATTCTCCCTTGACACGCAAGTGCACATTTGCACTATAACACATTTCCTTAACTTTTTGATTACTGTTAAAGATCTACATCATTCAGAGTCAGTGTGAAGGAGAGTGGAAGCACTCAGTTGCACCAAAAATTCCCAGCACTCACTTTGCCAACAAAACAGGACAGCCAAATCCTGGGAATTACTTTCTCTCATGCACTGCTTTTCCTATTTGTGTTTTTTCCTTCCTGCCTAAGTAATTCTTAGGGGGACAGGGGGAAGACACACCAAGGATGGCTGTGAAGATGCCATACACTTTCTGCTATCATATGCTGTGATGGTGGCTCTCCCTGCTCAGCAAAAAGGGGCACTGAGTTTGGCTTACTTCAACTCAAGTCTTTTTCTGCACAGGTTTGTCAATGGATGTAAGGCTGCTGCAGGGACACCACACCCAATGTAAGAAATGCTTTGTATTAAAAAAAAGACAATTTCAAGCCAGCGAGTAAAACACTATGTGACCCTGGTACAGAATTTAGGTGATATCGTGGGGACTTTTCACATAGTGAAAAAGAAGACTGGAATAGGTATTTGCACCTGTATGTGTTCACAGAAATAGGAAAATCTGGGATTATTTTTTCTCCTAAAGAAACTCAGTTCACACAAACATCTAGCTCTCTCTTCAGCTTATTCTACTTCTTCAAACAGAAGTAACCCACCAAGCCCTTGAAACTTGGCTGCCTGTTTGGTAACAATGACAGAGTCAGGGGCATTTTTTTTCCCCGAGAGGACCCAGGGTTCATGCAGTGAAGAGAATAATAGTGAATCAAGGGAAGAACAAATAGAGAGCTTCCCTAAAAAGATTGTAGTTCATTCATCAGTCTGGGTATGCAACAGGCATGATCTTCACCATCAGCTTTAGCACCTCATCTGTACTCACTGGGGGTTGGTTCATAAAATCCCCTCCTCTCAGCTTCCAGATGTTAGAGGGTTTCTGTAAAAATCTATGTGCAGCTTTGCAGTTGAAGCTTGTGACATGAGGCACAGGCAGGAGGGAGAAGAAACTGAGGTTGCATAGGAGAATCTTCTATTCTGTAATTTTTGCAATAGTTTTATTATCATTTTGGTAGTGTTTTAACAATGTTTTAATTGAGGGGATGGCCAGGAAAGGGAGAAATGACAGTCTAAGTGGATCCAAATGTTTGGAAAGCCAGATAGAAAAAAACTCTTTTCCAAATAGTGTTTATTTAACATTGTTGGGAGTGGGCAGAGGGGCAACAGAGAACAGCATTTTTCCTTGTGGGTGGAAGCCAATAAACAATGCTCATGCAGAAACCAGTGCTTACCAGCTGTGCTGTACAGTCATTTGCGTTTTTTATACCACTCATGAAAGTCCCGTTTGAAAGTACTTCTCAAAAGGATTAAAGCCCATGGCCATGGATTACTACTGTTTCATACCCAAAGAGAAGAGGTTATTGATTCAGAAAAACAGAGCTTTTGATTTCACTGAATGTGAATATGTGTTTATTAATATTTATATGCTCCTCCGGAGGTGTGTGGTGCTGTGCAGACTACTGAGATGACGAAGTCTCTGCCCTAAGATGCTTACAAGACAGATGACACAATGAATTATGACACAGGCTAAGAAGGGTCAGAGAGGAGGTGAAAGAGGAAAGGAAATGACAGAAAGCAAAAGAAAGCAAATTTGTTTCATGAAAGGACCATTATTTACAAAGCACAGACATCAGGTAATTTGATTCCCTTTGGCTGTTATTTTGGATTTGTTTTTCACTTTGTTTTATTATGTTTAATAATTGGGCATGGGTGAGCTAGTGCATAACACTAGAGCTGAGATTAACGATGAAAGGCTGAGAGAAAGCTGTGGCTCTCGAGGAGGGATTTGAGGAAGAAAAGCATTTGTTTTTTCACTCATTAGAAGGAGGGAAGCTCAGGCACAGAAGAGTTTCACACTTGTGCTAAACTTTAAATTAACCACATGTGTAAGTCTTTGTGGGAATAGGGGACTAATTGGATAGATTAGAATACAATTAACTGTGAAGTCAGGCTAGCACTAGCTGATAGTGTTTAAAGAGTGAAAAAGATGATAAAATCCCATGTAGCTAAAAAAAAAAAGACAACCCACAAAACTATAAAGATATTCCAGGTGAGAAGGGAAAGGACCCTTAACTGTTATCAGAAGGATACTAACTACAGAAACGCAGGTGAGTTTGGTGCTCTCTATTGTTGCTACAACCCTTACTTGACTGTACTAATTTTTTACTCCTAGATCCATTTCAATTAACTACTCCGTAATAAGCTCATTGCTGACCCCAGAGACCTTCATCTGGGACATCACAGATAGAAAGGCTCATACTCCTCTGTAACTGGAAAGCTACCAAATGCGTCCTCCAAATGTCAGCATATCTCCTGAGAAGTCCTGGTTGCTTTTATCTAGTTTGGGAAATAACCATAGCTATCCAAGCATTAGAGCTCTGTGTGAATGTTTGCTGACTATTTAGCAATCCATGAAACATAACTTAAAAAAATCTCACTAGAACTTTCTAAAAGATATCAGATAGTTTCATGTATCCATACGTGAAATTGAGTAATGCTTTGGAAAGCAACTGCTTTCCAGTCTACGTGACTTCCATCTTACAAAGACATAAAAAAAACTCTCTTCATATATTTGGAGTCATCTCAAATAGAGTTCTTTAAAAAATACTTGTATTTCTTAAGATTATCCACCAGAGAATCTAATTTGTAAGTAGCTTTTTGTGCTGGTGTATTCAGAAAGCTGCTCTTGCTGTTATTAAATCTTATGCCATTTGCACAACAGATAATGATGAAAAGTCTCTAAACGTTTATACCCTTTGAGGGAAAGACATGGAAGAGTCAGACTCCGTATTCCAATCTGTTTGACCCTCATTTGCTAACTTCACTTGACATTACACTGTGTAAAGCACTATGTGACTGAAGAAGAAATGTTATGTGCTGAAATGTTTCCGAAGTTGGAACTGCTTGGAAAAAAAAAAAATAATAATAAAAAAAAAATTGTTAATTGAGTAGCATTAAGATTTGGTGTTATGATAGAATAGAGTATGCTTAAACTACTTTGAGTAACTTATATTAATGACAGTCTTACTGTCTAGGAAATAAAAGCAAAGTCATGTGTTTGAATGTCCAGACTAGTAAAACTCTTCTTGCTCTTCTTACAGGCAAACGATTAGGTCTAGTATCTGTTTTGCCTTTCTTCCTAAATATGCATCCATCAGAATGCATGACCATTCAAATGTGTATTCACAGGTTATATGGGCACAAAAATAAATTTAGGTATAATTGAAGACTATCATGCTCTATTCATTTTCCAAATTAAAGTCGTAATTATTGTCAACCAGAAGAGGACAATATTAATCTAAATAGAACATAAGTAATGTGAAAAACAGTAGTTGTAACATTCTTCAATAAAGCATAAATATCACATTAACTTAGTAAAAGAGTCAATAATAAGTAGGTACCTGAAAATAATGCCTCTTATTTATTTCCATGGAAACTACAACAGATACAAAGAGCAGAATAACACTATTTGATAGAGCAAATTCTCAGCTATGAAACCCTATTTTCAATGTTGTCACCACTATTAGCTATACATTTTTTTTCCAAAGATGAATGAGAGCTTGCATACTATACTTGTAAAATTCTGCACCAGTGGAAGTGACCCACTGTTTCAGAGCTGCTATAATGGTGTTGTTGCTAGGATAGTGTTGCCCATACAGTCCATCTTTCATTAGCCTGAACAGATGGAAATCTGAAGGCACTAAATCTGATGTTACAGTGAGTGTGAGAGGACAATCCAGCCAAAACTGGACACGTGCTCAATGATCTTCAAACTGGCCTGGGGCCTGGTCTTTCTGTGTTGCAAGAGAAAGGTTGTCTTCCTTTGTGTCCTGACTTTGGAGCCACCAGCTTAGTTAGCATCATGATGTAGTGGCAAGGGTTGATGACTTGTCCAGGTTCTAGGAAATCCAGAAAGATCACCTGTTTCCTATCCCAAAAGACAGTGCACGTCACTTTACCCACTGAGGACTATGTCTTAAACTTTTACTTTAGTTGGAAATTCATGTCTCCTCTCCACAGACTGCCCTTTGGAATCCTGCTCATAGTGGTGATACCATGTTTTGCCATCAGTAATGGTGTGATCCAGGAAACTGTCACCTTCAGACTCATGTTTTTTTTGGTAGGTCTTGAAAACATAGCGGAATATTGGTGGGAAGGTGTGGCCTCTACTTACATATCACCAATATCCACCTCTGATGTCATGGCCCATGTGATAAAATAGGAGGTGTTAGTTTCAAGCAATCTTGCTAATCTTTTTCCTCTTAGGTCTGGGTTATCGCTAAAAAACTGTCCCATCCCATTAAGAACTTCTGAAAAAGCAAGTTTGAGAATTTGTTGCATACATTTCACAATGATCTTAAGAGAAATTGTTTGAAATAAAGTGTTTTCATAGTTTTTGCAAAATATTTACAGATTGTCAAAAGTTTAACTTTGTCAAATACTCTGTTTAAGGATATAATTTTTCATAAAAATTCCTGAGGGTAGCTTTGAGGGTTTTTTTTATTAGTCATACTCTGTGCATGCTTTATTACATGCTGTGAGATGAAGGGACAATATCAAGAACATACCTGTCCTGTCAAATAACTAGGAGGTTTTCTATGAAATAAGGGTGTTTCCTGCTTCAGTATAGACTTAGCAACACAGGTGAAGGCTCCAGTGCCTCTTCCCAAAGTTTAGTTAATAAAGTCTCCAGTAATGGCCATTCTTTTCTTTTTTTAATGTATTGTCTGGATGGTTAAAACTGACTTCAAAAGAGTCGCCTTGAACTTTTATTCACAAGGTACAAAAAACTCAGACGCATGATGATGCTTGTATAACATAATCTTAACACGTTCCCGAGCGCTATGTCAATAAATGTAAGCTGCTATTGCCATGAATGCTTTTGTTTTTCTTTGTATTTGGGTTGGTGTGCATTATGTTCTCTTACTCCCATTTGTGCATGCCAATCTCAGTCTTATATACTTTCCAAATTAAAGTAAATTCTCCCTTTACTGGAATTTCAGTTAACTGCTTTACATTAATCTCTTTCATATTGTACTGCTTTAAATAATCGAAAGCAAAAGATAAATCTGGTATTACTTTGAATTATACTAATGGCAATGAAAACCTTGAACGCAACCAATGTGTATGCTCTGGAATATAAATTCCTATGGGCAGAATATTTCACAATTGGATTCAGCTATACTAGATGAAATCTTGATATATACAGCCTGGGTATGCTTTCATTTTAAGCACAGCTCTTTCATTGCTGTCAACAAAGACTTGCACAGCTGAAATAAGAGTTTAAAAATTCCAGTCCCCTGATTTTCCAAAGATTTAAAATTATACCAGGACACTCTTTTAAAAGACATCTTTTCACAGTAAACATTAACGAAAACCTCGACCTCTGGTAGTTGTAAATAGGACTTTTTTTTTGCTGACATTAACATCAGTTTATAATGTGGATATCAGCATTTTGCTAATTTAGAATTTACTTTTAAACTGCTGAGAGGTTTATATTTGGAAACAGCTGCTGATCATGGCCCTGTAGCTACCTTTAGCAATGTTTTATTATCTTGACTAAGCTCATAATGGTGATTCTCTGCTCTACCACTGACATCTTAATGGCTGCCTCACCAATACTGATGTTGTAGGAAGTATATGGGACTGACTTTTACATCTATAATGATATGGTAATGGGAGCCATTACAGTGTCAGTGGTGGTTTATTGGCATTATGGTTTAAGATTATGAGGGCATTACAATGCCACTGCAAACAAATACTGCTGTTTTTAAAATAAGAGGATGAAACACAGAAAGGTGACAAAATAGTTGCAATATTAAACTCACAATGGCAAGATATCGTTTGCTTAAGGCAACCTCTTCCCTAAAATTCATCTGTTATCTGCATAATTCAGCAATACACACTGTGCAGTCATCTGCTGCAGATTCCACAGCATCGGGCAGAAACAGCGAATGACCCAGGGTGAACACATTTGCCCATTTTGTGCTTTATAGAATTCAGCTTAATTTTATACTGTATTAGTTGGAGGATCAGAATTTGCAGATAGAAACTGTCTGACACAGGAGAGAGAATCTCTGAATTTCCAAAGCCGATGGAGTATAAAGCAAAACGGTCTCTTTTGTTGATCTTTTTTTTCCCCAAGAGGAGAATAGTTAGAAGCAGAAATAGGAAACAACAGAATGCAGACGATGTTGCCTGGTAAGAGCCTTACAGATCAAAACAGTAGATCTGTCATCATGAACACAGGCTGGACTATAAACTGACCTGAAATTCACATATGACATTGAGGTTTCCAGAGGGGAGAATTTGAAAAGCATTTGAGAAAAGTCAGTTCCCATGGAGTTCCTGTTTACATACTGCAGCAGACTTCTTAATCTAAATTCCTTCTAGGAAAGAAAAAGATCAATCTTCAGTTGGCTTTGTAGTAAGCACTTTGATTAGTACTTTGTTGAAAAGTCAGAGCAGGCATTGCAAAGAACTGCTGAGAAAAAGTTTTACATTGATTTCATGTTTTCTGAGGGTCATGGTCAATTTTGTCTCCCAAGAATATTGTAGCTTCATCTACATAAGCAAGTGCTGAGGCACAATAGGAATAGATCTAGAAAACGGATTAGTTGGTGCTGCAGATTCAGCTTCCACACTATTCACATTTTGTAGTTTTCCTGTAGAATATTTTGGGTTAGGTTCCTCTGAGAGGTCTGAACACTGATTAATAGCTGGAGAACATTAGGTGCTTTTCTGAACTGCATCCTCTGGTTTTGTTGCATCTGAATTAAATCCTGCCCATGCTTGTGTATGATAAATCTGCACAAAGCTAAGCATGCTTTAGTAGGGGCAACTAGAAAGTTGACTTCAAAAATATGTTACTAATATGAGCTAAGTACTGATGAATGTCCACTTAGTGACTTCCACCCTCCTGATCCAGTCCCACAAAAGTGGCTTGTTTGTTTTTCTTCTTACAGTTCTGACTCTTCTCTCAATACCCTCATAATCTGAGTGACGTGGAGCTTGTGTAAGAAACAAGAGCTGATGAAACTATCATAGGAAGTTCCATGCAAACATGCAGAAGAACTTTATGGCAAAGGTGATGGAGCACTGGAGCTCCAGAGACGTTGTTGAGTCTCCTTCTATGGAGACTTTCAAGACCAGTATGAATGCCTACCAGTGTGATCTATTGTAGAGCACCTGCTTTAGCAGGGGGTTGGACTCGATGATCTCTTGAGGTCCCTTCCAGCCCCTGTGATTCTCTGATTCTATCTCAACCTTGAATTTGAGGAAAGGATTTGTTCTACATAGTGCTTCAAGTACAACAGGAGTCAAAGCAGCAGGAGGCTGCAATCATAAATATGTGCTATGATGTATAGAACAAGGGGCAGAGGATTCAGATGAGCATCTGGCGTTGAGCATAGTATCCTGTCATCATTGACCTTCCAAAGCTCTGACTAATCCAACTGTGGAGCTGAACATGGCATCTTAAAAATAGCTGAGATGTTTATTACTGCTGTTATTTTATTCAGGACTCATACCAGAAATTCACTTCTCTAATAATCAGAAGTATTTAGATTTCTGTACTAAGTTAATTTTGGCCAGTAAATACCCTTTTTTTTTTTTTTTTTTTTTTTTTTTCCCCTGAGTCAATCTCATGCCTATGTAAAATAATTCCTGTTTCTTTCAGAAGGACTTACTGAGAAATCATACAATCTCTCAGCCTTTCAGTAGTGGATTGCCATGGCCAGACTTCTTCACAAGCTATCTGCAGATGGGCTTTCTGTTCACTGAGATTTCAATATTCCTTGAGGGAAATATTGCTGTATCCTCAGATTTTTATTTTTATTTTTTTATTTTTTTTGTCATCTTATAGCTATGATATATCAGCACCTCACAGTAACCATGCCCTTACCTAGTGTGTATTCAGGTCATACATTTTCTCTCTTATTTCTAATAGGGGTGCTCCCAGCTTTTAACGAAAACTTCCGTAATAGAATATCTTTACAGCATGACCTTTCTTGTTTATTGTTAAATTCCCTTTAATATGTAAGTCTTCAAGGTTACACAGTCCCTGCAGTGTGGCACTGCACTCTGAATATCTTCTACAAAGGATACCTCAGCAAATTTTAGCAATGTCCTTGCTTTTCTGTGCCTTGTTCATGAATGAGATTCCCTCCAACCCAGCAGTTCATCTTTCATTAAAAACTGCATCACCTCTCCTTCAGCTGTCTAGTTAGCTATGCAGTACAGAATTCTGATATTAATGCCTGTCTTAGCCTCTTTAATAAATAATTTCCCATTTGACATTTAGCTTTTTCTTTTCTGAAGATTTGTATTAGCTCTATTGTGTTTAATCTCTCTCATACAGTATCTAAGAGTTTACCTTAGTAAAGCTTGCTTAGTAAGCTGCTAAGCAAGTGGGTGATATTAGCAAGTTTAACTATTTTCAGTATACGTGTTTTATTTCTAAATTGAAGTGCTGTATGGATGCATGAGGCAAATGTACAAATCACAAGTTCTATCCATGTATGTATTAGGAAAACATCTAATCTTCCAGTTAATCACAGACAGCAGTGTGAAATGAGTATCCAGACTTTGGGCATCCAGAAAACTTGAAGAATCTGGAAGCCCCCAAAACTAGAAGAACTTTGTTGTTAACCTTGTCTGAGGTTGAAGGAGATGGTGAAGAAACTTTTCACATCATTTCACTTTCCTGTCAACGTCATTTCAAGTTCTTATTAGTAATATTATATATTCTTTCCTAACTTTTTGATTTTTGATACCAAAGATGTTTCTAAACAACTCTTTACCATGAAAGTAGCAACAACAACAAAAGGTGGGAACACATAACTTCTTCTTAAGTTCACCTTGGTTATATTAAAGGTGTTCTTCCAAGGTCCAAAGATGCTTTATGGCAATAACTGCAGAATCTGGAGAGTTCTGAAAAACAGAATAGGTCAGCAGCTCTTTTTTGATTGCTAAACCACTTAACTGTTGACTGTTTGATGATAATAGCCTTCATGGATAGCTTACCACTGGTAGAAAAGTTTTGTTAGTGACTTTGTTAGTAACTAAGAAAGTAGTATTTACTGCAGGCTTTGCCAAACAAAGAGCTAACTGTGTATTCAGTGAGTCATGGCAGAGATGGCTGACTCATGTTAAAGGATGTTTACCCGTAATGACCCTTAAAACTTATTGGATCCGAGAAGATGTCAGTGACACCTCAAGTGTTTTCTTTCACATTGCAAACAGAATGAATGGTAGATGAAGAACTTGTCCTGCAAGAGGAATGTGATTGTAAATGCAGGTGTTTGTCCGCCCAAAATAGGAGATCTTTTCTTCATGGCTTGAGAAAGGTCTGAGGATAATGGCTGCTCCAGATGGCTCTGGAGATTTTCTTCTCATCTCCTTGCACTCTTATTTAAAAAGATATTAAATCCTAGATGGGAGTTTGTGAGATGGCACTGTGATTAATTTTCATTACTAAATCCTGGATGGACTATGATATGATTGAAAATTAATCCTCGACACCAGAAGTATTGAAAATCACCCCTCCCTTGCCTGTTGTGTTTTCCCCTTTGTATCTTGCAGTGGTTTTCAGTTCTTCAGAGGTGCAGACTCAGTAGAGGTATGGATCTCTGTAAACGTTTCACGTATGCAGCTTTTATTACAGCATATAAAAATCAGTTTTTCTTTGTCACCTCTTTAAAAGTCTTCAGAAGCTGTCCACAAACTCCTAGGGATCTTCAAGCCACTGAGTGAGCTGTGATTAGTAATGTGGGTCATTTTTTGCTCAGGGATCTTGTGTAGATGGACACCAGTTGCATCATGGGCTGAATATTTCTGTAATACAAATAAAGAGGGTTGTGGTAGGAAGGGGAGAGAGTTCATTTGTACTTCTCTAGAGGAAATAAAAATTTGGACCTGTAAGGCCAGTGGAGCTGAACTGACACCTGGTTTTTGAGGACAGCACAAGCTTTTTTCAGACTGCTAATGGCAGAAGTACCACAACAATTGCCACGAATCCAAGGAAGAAGAGTTCAGAGCAACAACAAATTCTGAAAAGTGGCAATGGCAGTTACTGGGGGAGATTTACAAAAGGAGCCCTGTGGAGATGAGCCAGAGGAGAATGTGCGTGGTTGTTGAGCAGTGTGGGAATCCAGGGATCACCCTTGTGGACAAGAGAAAAATATTTCAGCAAAGCACCTGTTGAACCTTTGCAGTGTTGGACTGGCAATCGTTGCACTTTTAACAGCCCATTTGTAGAAACAGCCGCTCTGAAAAGAGGCATTTATGCAGCAAGCCTCTGGGAGTGCAAAAGGCAAGATGTATGGAAAAGACAGAGGTGGATGCCAGCAAAACTGAAAAGAGAGGCTCAGAGGCAAGAACAGGAAACCTACTGAGTAGCATAATGTGCTTGGTGTGGAGATGCATATGTATAACTCCCATCAGACCTGTCCTTTTTCCTCTGTCTCAGTGAGGGGCAGCTAGTTATCTCACCCACTGACCTGTGTCTGCCAGCAGGCTGCTCTGCACAGGCGACCAGGAAGCTAATTCTCTGCTGCAATGGGAGAGATGGAAATGCTATGAGGGCCTGCGTGACACAATCAAATAAAATGCACAGGCAGAGGTAAGAGCCTGGCTGCAATGCCTGGAAAAAGCTTCACTGGTTTCTTAAATGCTTGCATCCAGCTGAGAGCAAACAGCCCAAGTTCTGTCAGCTCAGCTGGAGGGTAGTGATAACAGAAACTGCCAAATGAAGGGCAAGGGACAGGCAGGGGTTCACTGGTGTCTCTGATGCGGTGTGTGCTTCTGGGATGCCAGTGGGAGCCCTGCCAGCCTACTTGTGCCTCATTGAAGCAACTTGGGAGCTTACAACCCCCTTTTAAAGCCCCAAACCCCTTTGTTTGGCCACTAGCATGCAGCCAGGTTTTTACAAGCGTCATTTAAATTTGGAAGTATTGTTACTGTTCTGCAAACCCACCTACAAGACACAGCAGCTAGACTTTTCAAGATTAAATTTTCCTGTAAGAGATAGCCGATAGGTCTCTTCTTCCAGACTGAGCTGGAAAAGGAGAAAATCAGTCGTTGCAAACCTCTAGCTTTTTAGCAGATCTGCTCAGATTGCCAATGGCAAATATGTTGTCAGGGCTCCACGAGCCTCACCAGCAGGATCTAGCCCAGGAAGCCATCAGCTTATTTCATGTACCAGCAGGCCACAGTAAAACCATTAAACACTAGCAGTTTTTAGTAGCTACCAGATTGGATTAAATTCCAGCTACTGACCTACAAGTGAAAGGCCTTAGCACTCCTCAAGAGGGCATGTGGTTTTGATACTACAACAGAGGCTGTGTATGTAACATATTCTCACATGGGTAAGCATGCACAAATAAATCAAGATACGAAAATAAAAGTTCAGCATTCTGCTTCCTTCATGGGAGGGAGGATGACCCAAGTTAGCCCACTAGTCTGGCAGACAAAGCCAGGGGTAGGGCTTCAAAGCCTGTGGAGCTTAAATAGAATCTGCTATTGCTGAAGAAAAAAAGAAGTGTCTGCTGGGGTTTGGTAACTTCAAATAAAGGATTATTCCAGCAACAAAAATATTTTTGTTGTTTAGAAATATTCTATCAATGGAGACAAAAAGTCCAACAAATTCAGCAAGTTATGGAGAGCTTTAGAAAGAATATGAAATGTAATTTTGACATTTTTGTTTTCACTGTTTAGAAAATTGTGGTTTTGGCAAAGCAAAACTAAGGGTGTCATTTGCCAGTGTGCCTGAATGATTATGTTGGGGTGTTTCTGAAAAATCCCAATCAGAAGGCATAACATAGGATAGGAAAGAAACAAAGTTCTTGCAGCAATTCTATCTGCTGGTTCCGAGAGATGGGCTCAGACAGAAATGCAGAGAAACCACAACATTTCTGAAGCGAAACAGGAGCTAGAAACAAAACAGTACTCACGCATCTGACTGCGGCACGTGAGGACGACCTTGGCAGTCAGCATGGAGCCTTAGGAGGAACTGGCTCTGCTGGCCAGGGCTGCCAGGCCCTCCTCAACCACAGGAGGGACATGGGTCGAGCTGTGATGTGCTCTGCTTAGGTGTAGCAACTACCTTTCTCCACTGATTAAAATTAGAGCTGTGGATTTTTACTGGGGACTTTCAAAAGCTTCTGGAGGCTAGGTTGCCTAATTCCACGTGATTTTAAAATGAATTGACATTCTAAATCCCTCAAGGTTAGCAGAGTTACTAATCATCAAAGGAAAAAATCCCCTTACATTTGACTCCTGAAAGTCTTTAAGTATTGCCAGGTGGAGTTGTCATTAAATTAATGGTACTCAGGGAAAAAAAAAAAAAAAAAAAAGATCAATTAGGCTGAGATAGCATTTTATCTTGCTTGGATTTTGCATGATCTCCTCGTCAACCACAGTGTAATTCATGGGATGGTTAGGGATTTTCATTTGGGACTTTGGGTTTTTCTCGTATCTGTGATCTTTCATTTACCTGTAGCACATTCAGGCACCTTTGGTCTTTTAGTTTTTGGTTTGCTACAGAGTGTTAAGAAATACTCTGTTGTCAGTGGTGAGCAGGTATGGGTGAGCCAGATGTTCCAGGATCAGCAGAACTGGAAGGACCCAAACTTTTTGTAGCCTTAGAATGTTTTTGGCAGTCCAAAGAGTTATTCCATATTGCCTGTGATTGCTGGGGACTTGGTAATCCACGTGGTCTTTTGCAGAACTGTGTTCCCAGAAATACATAATGCTTTTAAACATCTGCTTCATGCTTAACATGGCAACTGCTTCCTGTCTATCTCATCTTAACTTATTAATTAAGAGTTTATCAAATATACCACTTCCGTAAGTCAAATGACTGAAAATCCGAGTTCTATATTTCAGTAATAATATTAACTGTGAAGCTGGCAGTTGGTCTAGATAATGGCTGACTAGTGAGAGTGTTAAATAGCTGTAGCAAATCTTGTTAGCTATAAACACCCTGAGAAAAGATACAAGACGGCTGATAATGACTACTCTGTTGAGAGTTATTGATAAAAGGATTTTTAAGGAATAAGAAAATCACTGAAGTGAAGGAAGAGGGTTTTTTTTTTTTTTCTCCCCTTGTCAGAGCTTTCAGGATCATTGGAGATGATACTGAAAACTTGTATGAAGTGAGAAGTTGACACTGGGAATCGTTCGGTATCGGGATTCTGGGTAGAGCAGCTGGTGTGTGATCCGGCTGGGAGATGGTCTGTGCTGTGTCAGAACAGGAGAGACACAACCTGCATCTCTTCTTCCTGCTGTATTTTAGGAGAAAAAGAAGTACAACAAATGCTTGGGACTAGAAGTTTAGATATTAACGGTGTTGAATTTCTTGGAGGGTTATGCTTCTCTTCATTGTGACTAGATACAAGGAGAGGCCGTGTAACTGGAGAACACCCATACTGGCACTTAGCTAAGCATGATCGCTGATGTACAGCAGTGGTTTTGTTCCCTGGCAGTTTATGGAAGAGCAATTAATACAGAAAGGCTCAGAGTATAAGGGCTCTTGACTGCAGTCTAAGCGTCTTGACTACAGATACTGCGAGCAGAACAGGCAGCAGACACATATATATGCCTTTCAGAAGTTTTCCAGCAATTTCTATGTATTTTGCTCTTATAAACAGCAGTGATTAGGTGACTTACACAGAAACAGGTAAGAGGCTGTCACAAACCACCCTATGCCCTTGTGCCCTACTAGGTAGATGAATCCTTTATCTCTCAAGCTGGAAATGTTTTCGATATATACTACAGAAGAGAGGAGAGGACCAAAGCTACTGTTTGGAAGATACTTGCAGAACTTCATGGGCAGTTCTGTGTCCCGACATATGGAATAGGAAATGGAAGGATGGGACAGCATATGTTTTCCAAGAAGTCAAAGAAGAATGCTTCTTTTGTTTGAGCTGTGCAGTTATTATCCTCTATTAAGTTTTTACAGTGGTTTGGATTGTATTATAGAAAAAACAGAATACATTACAAAAAACTGAGGCTGACTAAATCCGTAGTTAGGATTTATACTCAGGTGAAATCATTAAAGCTTGTTTAAATCTAGTGAAGGCTTGAGAAATGAAGTTCTCCAGCTTCTAGTCACCATGGCAAGTTCTTGCCATTTGGGATATTAAGTTTGCATTCCTAATTTTATTTCTGCTTTGATAAGACACTCTAACTGATTGGAGAGCAATACCAGTGGAGACGCTTCTGTCAAGTCGCTTGTTCCAGGCCTGGCAGCTGTAACAAACAAGTCCAGTGATTGAATGGGGCAGGGGAGCTGTGTTAAATGGTTAAATCTCTCCCAGGGCTGACTGACATTTGGCAAACACAGCCACGTTCTCTTACTGATGCTCTTACTAACTTCTTGAATGTTATTGGAAAAGATACATGCTCATTGAGGAATAAAAGAAAGATAGCTCATTTAAAGCAGATCTCTCATTCTGGTTGCACATGTTCTAGCACATTTCTTCCTACAGCTGAGTGCCACAGGCTTGCTCATCTTCTGTACTCATCATCTGTGACTGAGTTTCTTGAGTAATGTGTTGCTTAAAATTCTATCTTAATGTTTTCCTTTGTTTTTTTTCTGTGCCATGTTTCACCATTATAACTTTCTTTCCAGGAAAAATGATTTCAGTGCAATTTTCGTAAGGGAGGGCAGAGATTTCTGTGTAATACTCTTTTGCAATATGTATGAGCTGGGGCTGGCTGTGTATCACAGAGGGATTGGAAGGGAACTGCAGAGGTTTTTTTTTTATTTTCAAAATTTTTAATTGTAACTGTATGCTTTTAGATTTGCTTTGATTTTACAGTTAATGCACTGCTGAAGCAGCAGGCTCCATTATAAAATGACAGTTGTTTAAATGCCACCAGTTTAATTGGGTATTCTTTTTCATATATCAAAAGAATTCAGTGATTCTTTGCGATATATTCTGGTAAGGAGCAGTATTCTTGAAGACTAAAAAAACTCACCAATAACTACATGTTGCCAGTGATAGCTTTTCTGTTTCAATTCTATTTCCTTGGTGAGAGAAAGAATTTTGGAGTTCAAGGGGTGGAGAGTAGATATTCTGGCATTTATGGCAAAATAAATTTAATCTTGGAGAAGTAAAGTGAAACAGAAGAGAGAAGACTCTTCTAAAACAAAAAAGATACTCCTGTCCAACAAAATATCTCAGAAGGGTAAGGTTACCACAGGACTTAGGAGAGAAGAAGTCACCTGGCAAACATGTGACACTAGAGTGATAGGCATGCTAGGAAAGACTATAAATGGAGCTCTTGAAACGTAAGAATGTTCTTTTCTTGGTTAAAGAAAACCTAGACTATCTACAGAAATGGCTGACCTACCAAGCCTAACACTCATTCACCTGAGGCCCATCCTTGCCTACCATCATACTTCTTGGGTAGAGACTGTCTGTGGTTGGTCTCCCACTCTCAGACATGATGAAGCAGCTATCGCCAAAGATATCTCAGTTTGTGGTTACTGAATTTATGAGTCCAGTAGGCCCACCCCAGGAGGATGGGAAATGAGCTTATTTCTGGCAGCTTTGGTGCCTGTGGTCTACTACAGGCAGGAGGACAGCAGCTTCCACTCCAGTCCTCTGTCCACATCTCCTGAGGCAATGGGGGATGTCAAGGCTGCCATCCTTTGCTGCTGGTACCATACAGCCAAGGAGAGAGGTGGGGTGAGAGGTGGGGAAGCAAGCTGGTGCCAGACTGGAGGTCACCATGTCCCCAGCAACCTCAGGCAGGGCAGCTCTGTGAACACAGACTTGCTCCAGGCTGTACAGAGATCTCAATCCATTGCTGGGAGGTCATGGGAAAGGTCCAAACTGCAGTCTCAAAATGTGGATTTTCAAGTTAGAAGCAGGATCAGATGACACTGTTAGAAATAGTCACAACATGTGCACAGGTAAGTCATGGTGTGAGATCTTTGTTGAGAATCTGCACTCCCACAGAGTTAGCTCTGATATCAAAGGTCCCAAATCCTGTCTGTATATTGACTTATTCATTAATAGTTTGTATGTATGAATAATTCACCATCTACATACTATATCTCTACTTTAAATGCATTACAAAGCATATATTAGACAGAGATTGACCTCCACTGTGGTTAACATCAAGATTTATTGTTCCAGGAAGCTCCAGATATATTGACTCGAATCAAAGCCTGGAGGTTCAATTAAAGTTGATACTGTATGAGCAAAAGGCCACAAGTCACGTTTCTTCTGTACTCTGCTTTGTGAAGGATTTCAGTTCTCTTCCTTCATTTTTTTTTTCCCCACTGAGGCTGGAGTATAGTTGTAATCATAAGCAGTTTGCCTAGCTCAGCCAGGCCTTCTTGTTTTATTTAGCTGCCTCTGGGATCCTTGCTAAATCATTATTAATGGAATGCCTTGCTCTTGCCTGAAAATAACATTTGTGTTTTCATCTGCTCTAATACAAGTATTTCTTTCTAAATCCATTATTTCAGTGTAATGTGGCAGATTCTTTGCCTTCCTATGTTTAACCTAAGAACAGATCTCATTTGGAAAAAAAATAAAATAATGTTGTATTAAAGTGTAATGGGATGCTAACAATAAGGCATGAGTAGGGACAAAGCACTTCGAATTTACGCACTCTTCTTTCCCACAGTGTTGAAATTAAGGAAGGAAAGATTTCACAGGCAGGCTTGGGGGCTATGACCTCCTCTCCTGCTGCTCCATCTGATAACGTTCCCCTTTCACTAGTGATCATTAGTGTGACCTTCTTTTTTCTTCTCTTTTTTCTTTAAAAAACTAAAGGCTGTGGTATCTTAACACTGTCACTATGTGCCGCACATTTCATTGCTAAGCAACAATCAGCAGTGCACAGCCTGAGCACCACATACCCACTGCTCACTTCCAACCCTACAGCAGAACTTTTGCTTTATGTGGCTGGGGCTGATGCTCTAAGGACATGTGAGTGCTCTGGCTCCTGACTGTGCTCTTTAACAGCAGTCCTCCATCAGGCTCACTCACTGCCACCCACACACCAGGCTGGAAGGGCCAGAGGCGTGTCCAAAGAACCACAGTAATTCCGATCCGAAGATGGGAACTGATGTGGAAAGGGTAATTATGAAAGCCAAGGAAGAGAGGAAAATAAAGGTTATTCCACTTCTTTCAGACCAAAGCCATTCTGAATATGCTCATCTGGAGTACATAAGACCACCCTGTGCTTCCAGCAGCACGCAGCTAAAACAAGGGAAACCAAGGCATGTTCAGTGGGAAGTGCTCTGAGCCTTACATCTGAATCATGGTTAATATCAGGGAGTTTACCAGGATATTTATAGCTAAGGAAAGTAGCTATTTCTTTTTACACAAAAACAGATCTCTTCAGAAGAGGTTTTAGTCCTAACCACAGAATACACAAAACTAGTGGTAAGCAGTGATATTTTTGTGGCAAATAGATATTTTTCTTGAAGAAACTACTGAAAAGTCCCAAAATGCAGGTCACTCAATGCTTTGAACCTTCCCTGATTTAGATGTAATAGGATAATATTTCTTCTGTTTTGGATTCTGAATCTTTACATTTATTACAACACAGAGAGGTCATAGAGAAAATAAATCAAACTTCCTCTCCAGAGGAATTGCCACAACCTCGGGCTCTGCCACCTGACATCGACCAGAGGGGGTGAGTGCAATGTGGGAGACCCAGGCCAAGGAAACACTGTACGAATCAAATATCTCTGCAGCCACTCTGGTGGCTTCTTACACTGGTTCATCAGTCCAAAGATACGCTGTTGACAATATTGCATAGGTAAAAGGAAACCAGAAGTTGGTACTCGCTAATACAAATGGTTGATTTGCTGTAAGCCGTAGCTAATTATCCCCATGAGGTCACTCACGGTCACACTTAGCTGGAGTGCCTGAACCTATTAATAAATCTTACTCAAAGTTCAGATGCTGGTCTCTCAGCATATGTTTATGACTCTCAGCGGGAAGTGCTGTAAGATCCTTTGTATGGGACTACAGGGAAAAATTCAGTTTTCTGCCCAATATAAAGCGAGCAGGAGAAATTCCAGAACCTGCAGGACAGATTCCTGATAATGAAGAATGTCTGATAGATTGTTTGCTGTAATGGATGGCTCCAAGCAAAGTGTTCACAGGCTGCGTTTAAGGATCTGTTTTAATTGCTTCATCTTGCACTCAGCTTGTGGTATATGTGGCATTCCCTGGTTGTAAAGAACTAGTAGATAGCTACAAACCACAGGCCATTAGCTGTAGTATTTCTTCACGATCAGGCTCTGCTGGGCAGATTGGGACTTTCAAAGTCATTCCTCCTCTTCTGGCCGTGAGGAGTCCACAGGGAGCATGTGCTTGCCCTGTCTCAGCTGGGGTTTATGGTATGCTATTGCTCCTACTAATGACAACCAACTAACATGTTCTTAAAACTGCCCCTGAGAAGGAAAGGTCCCTTAACATATGTGAAACTGGTGCACAGCTCTTGCTAATGGGAGAGGCTGCACAGCAACTGTCCCCATCCTCTCCTTCTCATGAAAAATATGGATGTTTGAGTATTCAGCTCACTCTTCAAAATATGATTCCAATAACTTAATGTACCAGTATTTTTAGATTTGATGACAAATATCTCTGAAAGCATGGATTTTGAGTGGCATGATGCTGTATCTACAAGAACAGCATATCTGGTTTTACTTCAAAGGCAGTGGAGTCTATTTTACAAATAGACTTCTCAGTAGAACTAGGGTAACATTTCTATCCCTTGTAACAATGTGGGTTAATGTTTTCGGGGAAAGCAGGTAGGTAAGTGGTAAAATCCTGATTAGTTCCTTTAAACATGCTGGTGCATCAGCAACTTCAAGTCATCGTAGTTCTGAGCTACAGTGTGAGGCATTTCTTCGTCGCATTTTTAGCTGAAAATAACAAAATAACTCCCATTTAAATCAAGACACAGGTACAGTCTCAGGCACCTGTTTCATTTGGTGCAGGCAGCATCTGACCCCAGTGCAGGGTCTGGTGTTCTGGGACAGCCCTGTGGCCGTGTTGGCTCACACGGGGCATGTTGATTTTGTTAGAGGCAGCAGAGGACATTAATATTCAATCATTCATGGCTGGACACGCTTGCCGTGGCATTGTGCAATTGCGGTTTAAAATGCAGTTGATAGGGAGGTAGCTTGCTGACCTGTGAAGGCAAAATAATGCTCGTCTAGCAGGACGTGTCTAGCAGGTGTATTAACCTTTGGCAGTCCCTCTGCAGAAAGAGTGCACCATAACCTCCTGCTCCAAACCTGCTGCCATGCTTTGTGATTCCTGCCTAAGAAAAGAACCCCAAGGGCAGAGACTACAGTGATTCCTCAGCTGTGCATGGGTCAAAACCACAGATAAAACACCACACACTACCTCCAGAACTGCTTGCAAACTGAACGCTTAGAAAAACAATATTGCAGGCTACTTTTTTTCCAAGCTCTGGAAAAATTGGGGTTGGAAGATCTCTGAAACAAAATTGCCTGGTAGCATTTATCATCAGGTTTTCTATACATATATATTTTTTTTGCAATTCTTTACTGAGACTTCTGAAACAGACGAGCTATTAGAGCCTTAACTTCTTTGTTTATAATGGAAATGCTCACTGACCCCTGACTATAGAGGTGCTCTTGCACTGTTGTAATAAATGCCAGGCGCATCTAACATATGTGTGATCCAGGAATGCACTGGCTCCTTGCCAATACACCGCTTTATACCTGGTACCTAATTCTGCTGTGGAGAAAACAGCTGGGGAATTAGATATATTGTGAGCAGCTTTTCTTTTAAGCACCTGTATAGGCATCTAAAACGGTACATCTCTTTATATTTTAATTGTTCCAGAGAGCTGAGATTAACGTTTACTTATCTATTTTTTTTCTTCCTAAAGTATTTTTATTTTCTTCAGTTCTCTTCTAGAAACTAACAGAAAGTATTCTGCAAGGTGTTGCAGAGAATGTCTGTGAATTGCTGTCTCCGTTGAAACTGGAGGGAATCTGGCTATTGTCTTTCATGGGGCCAGACATATCTGTGGAAATTCTCTGCTCTAATGAATAAGCTTTCCAAATAACTGTAGCTTAGTACTTCTTTCTGGCTGTGGGATATCAAGTATCAGTCAGGATGAACCAGTCTAAAAGCCTGGCGTCCCAATACCTATCTATGTCCTCCCACTGACACCCTCATGCAGTAAAACCAAAACCAAAAGTAACCAAACCAAACAAAAACGAATCACAAATATAGAGACAAGAAGAGATACAATTCCCCATCCCTGCAGTTTTCTGCCAGGGTTCATCAAGTTGTCAGGGATGGCAAAGCAATGGAGGCAGGAGATGAAGGAAAAGCAAGTGTGGGTGCTGGGAAGTTCTCCAAGGTGCATCAGGCTCTTACAGAGCTCCATTGCCACACAAACCAGCACTTTCAGATACTTCCAGTAGATCAAGGCATTTTCACATCTCTTCAGTGAAGACTATCTGGATGTCCTAGTCTATGTGTCCTTTTTGCAGCCCCGACATTCCTGTGGAGATGCTTCATGGCCTTTATATGAGCCTATATCCAACTCACCTTTCTTCCCCTGGCATTTATTTGAGCCCTTGCATAACAGGGAGCAGGCTGATTTGATTCTGATTTCTAGAACTGCCTACTGGCTGTCACAAAGTTAATTAGATCAATCTATACCCGTGACAGGGGGGCAGTAGGGCCCTGCTCTCTCCCCCCTACCCCGCCAGCCCCACAAAATGGGAATGGAAATTGAAAAGGGATAGGGAGATGGGAGCTGGGCTCAAGGAAGGAAAAAAATAGCGATCTATGGAGGAAAACTTATTTTACTGTGATATCAGAATGCAAGATAACATAATGTAATACAGTCTAATTGAAATTGAGACTAATAAATCAAATAAGATAGAAGAGATAGAGAGTTCCTGAGAGCGAGTCAAACCTGAAAAGCTTGGAATGGCCAGGAAAGCACTCTCCAGCACCCACTGCAAGGCAGTAAGAGAGCGCGTCACCTGGAAGGGCCAGATCCCATGACTTCCATAATGTATAGGGGAATAGGTACCTGGAATTGGAACATTAACACTTTAACTCTCAGTGCACTACATGATGTTACATGATTTGGAATTCTGAAAACCAAAAAACATAAAACCATGACACTGGCCTTAGTGATTTTTTCACAAATGCTAAAAATGTTTCCAGCTTGTCTGGGAATTCTCTAATATGTTGGTATTTGCAGTCCTCTGTGATGAAGAATGGTTGGAGGTTGTCACCAGTATCTAGATCTCTGTAGTCTCGTGTCTTATCTGTAGCTATGATCTACAACAGTACTAATGAAAAAGTGTTAAATCAACGTATATAAATACACCTTCCCTCCAGAATTCATAACTGTCCTTATGACCTCAGCCTTAGACCTTTCCTGAAGTTTAATGGCCAGTGGGGGTTAATGGACCAAAGTTCCACTTCAGGCTATTAACACTCTCAGGCAGTCATTAATTCACACAGAATGCTCAGGATCTTTATTGCTGTTGCTTAAGTGATGCTCAAATGCCTGTGAATATTTACACCTCTGCTGTGATTGCAGCACAGTGGTTCAGATGTCTTACTGTTCAAAAAGATTTCAGTACCTGATGACAATCACTTCCACACCTGAGGTTCAAGATACTACACCAAGTAGTTATCTAAAAATGCGATGAGTTGTATAGGTGTGCATTTTGTTTTTTACAGACATAAATGTTGAGGCAGATCCCATGCCCTGAGGAGCATACAGCCTGAAGTCCTAACTGAATAAACCTTTAAAATATATGTTCAGGTTCATCCTTATTTAGAATAGTTGCAAGCAGCAACAGGCATGTATTTGTTTTGTAGATACTTCTAAACAGAAGTCAATGTTTATTCTTGTCCTTTCCTACAAAGACATCATAGCAGTGGTCAGTGGTTACTGAAGCAGTCAGTTTTTGAAAAGACAATGTTTGTTAATTACTAGGCATTTAAGAAGGAACGTAAGACCAGGACTGGTGTGGTGGGGCACTGAATCCATTCTCTAGAACAGAAGAGATTTCACATCAGTGTTAGTTAATGAGCTGACTAGGCTCATCTTGGAGAGTCTGTTGGGTTTTCATTTCAATGATGCTCTCAATGGCTGTTTCTGAACCTCACTTCTCTGGGGATTATTAAAGTGTGAATGTGTTCACAGTCACTTTAGGCCTATTTGTACTTGTGCCAATATTGGCTTTTAGACTGAACGCCTTTCTCTGGCGTGCACTTACTGGATGTATTTATAGGGGGACATGATACCTTTCTCAGCTTTTATTTTCCCAGGTTTATCGGACAAGCTCTTGATTCTCCATTCCCTGATTGTCATCTGCACCTGTTCCTGTCTGAGAGCCATTAAAAGTCATACAACGGGCTGGAGATGGCTTTCCAGTGCTCTGGGCAGTGAAACACTATGTTTGTTCTACTAACATACTTGTTATCTCCTATCTGGAATTGCAAATCCTTTTCCTTTCCTGACAATGTCAGTTCTCACTCATTCTCTAATAAACCTGGAGTTCTACATAGTTTCTGGATTGTATGTTCATATAATTATCATTACATTCTTTGAACCATCTTGACCTTCATGCTATGCAACATTGTCCCATTTACATCGCCCTGTAATAATCAGTTCTTAGATGAAAACTGTGCACTGCTTACTACAGGTGGAATGAGAGCAACTGACCATCCAACAGATGAAAATCTCCTCATCCATAGGAAAGGTGTTGTAACTGACACCTGTCTAGGCCAGTGCCTTGCTCCTGGTATTATCTTGCATATCCCCTATACTGACTTGGTTTGCCATTTTTCTTCCACAATATTGTATAGCACTATTGTAACCTATTGTATAGGTTATGCACTGTGTTTGGAGATTGCATCTGGGTGTGTTTTTATACTCCCTAATTCTTTTCTTATTGTTCTGGAAGTCCTCTACATTTTATTATCCTTGTTTTTTTTTTTTTTCTTTTTTTTTTCTTCCAAACTTGCTTTGTAGTCACAGATGACCACGTTGCAGTGGACAGGTAGATGATACTCCAGAGTGCTTTCCAATATTAAATTTGTACTCCTTAATACATTTTCTGTATTTAGTCATGTTTATTCTCCTGACTATGTCTTTAGATCATCCTGACTAAAAATACCTGTAATGTAAGTGAAAAAGACATTTGATATCTTACTGGAAACATGGAAACCAAGAAGCAAGGAGCACTCATAAAATGTACTCTATTTTTGTCTGAGACAAAAGCCATGTAAAAAAGTGTTTTGTGATGTTAATTTTTCTGATAAGGCATTCTGGTTGCCTATATAGATCCAGATCCCAAGGTGATGAGCATAATATAAATACTTAAATAGAATGAAGAGAAAGGAAAATAGAAGTTTTAATGAACAATCAGATAAAGTTTTAAAGAAAACTAGCAAACGAAGAAAAACCCACCCCAATTAAAAATATAATGGTAACAATAGTAGAGGTAATTCATTGAGCTGAGGGGACCTTTCTGGGAGAAAGAGACTTTTCTAGAGAGTGGTTCCCTCTGAGTCTTTGGACTGTGACTTTCCTGAGACAACGTATGCTACAATCAAAAGGAAGGACTTTAAGCTGGAAGACTAAACTGGAATGCGATGCATAGGAAAAAAAAGGGAAATTGATGAGACAGCTCTACTACCATCACCACCTTCTGATACAAACTAAGCAAAATCAAGTCTGTGAGGATATGCCAAAGATAAAGAAATATCAGATAGAAGGAATCACACGAGAAAAAGCACACCCAAGCCCCAATAACTGGGTACATAATGAAACAGTGCAAATACTGAACTTAACCTAGCTAGGAGACCAGGTGAAGTGAGGCAGCAAAAACATGCAAAAAAGCAACTTGCACATGAAGTAAAAGAGTTAGGTTTATTGGAGCATGACGTGAAACAGAATATTCGAGAGATAGGAGAAACATGATAGAATACTAATTCCAACTGGTGTACTGGTACTGCAGGGTGCATACTGTTAAAAGAAAGCAGGAATTGTTAAGATGTGGTAGCATTATGTATAAAAAGTATGTCTGACAGAAAAGAAATTTTAATTTGTAATATGAAGAGGATCAATCTGCATCAAAATGTGTTAGGAAAGAATTCTGAAAGAGAATGTAGAGGAAAAGGCATTGGGCTATACAGGAAACATCAGACCTGAGATTGCTTTAGTATCATGAGAGAGATAAGCTACTAGGGGATCGTATAATTATGGGAGACTTGAAATTTCACAGTCAGAGATTGATGAAGAGATGCTACAATCATGGTAATTGTTGAAAGTAGAAGTTGAACCCGAAAGAGATTATAGTATTTTAAGTTGGTGATGGACAAGTAGCAAAGATCTTATAGAAAAACTAGAAGAGAAAATAATATACTCTGAAGGGATGGCAGTACTAACCAAATTTCACTTTCCATATGCAGCAGTATATACAAAGACATGATGGTAGCTAAAGCTTTATTTTGGCTATAAAAGGGTAGGTTATAATATAGTGAAGCAGTCTGAAGAGCGAAGGCACTGAAATGACGTGATGTGCTGGTTTGTGATTCATGTTCCCGGGCAAGAGGACATCAAATCTCTCTAAACAACTAAACCAGAATTTGGAGGACGGAATGTGAAAGGTCAGAATATGAATCACAGAATCACAGAATCACAGAATTGTAGGGGTTGGAAGGGACCTCCAGAGATCATCGAGTCCAACCCCCCTGCCAAAGCAGGTTCCCTACAGCAGGTCGCACAGGTAGGCATCCAGGCAGGTCTTGAACAATATAGACCTTGAGAGATGAGAAGAAAGGGTTAAAGATTCTCTACCTATAGTAGATAAAGGATTAGGAAAAAAATAGGGATGCTATTCTAAGCGGTTTTTAGGGAAGCCCCGCAAAACAACTGATACTTTTGTCTGCCTCTGAAGGTGAATGTGTGGAACACAGACGCAGTAACAGGACTGGCATGGGAAATATGATTGCAGAAAGTGGAAGTGGCCCCATCGAGTTTAGAGCAGAACTCATCAGGAAGATATGCCCACCTGAATGGACATGAGCAAGTGTAACAATTTCAGTTAAAAGAGTGTGCTAAGGGATAAGTCTTGAAACCAAAGATCAGCCTTCTGAAATGCAGGATTTTAGGGAAAATGAAAGACACTAGGAGAAATAAAGGATGTCTTAAAATGTAATGTTGATTTACTAAGGAGACTAAGTTTCAGGCTACTCCAATAACAGACCTATTTTGCCAAGGGAAGCACAGTAACACAATATCTGTACACTACCCTTTCTTCAATAAAATTTTTCATGTAACTGCTAGGTGTTCTGTGAGATGAGAATTAGTGCAAGGAACTGTCCAAAGGTCAGACAGTGATGGATTATGCTGCACCAGCACTCTAGAGTGAGATTCCAAATGAAGTGCCTTAGATACTGTCATTAATGACCAGGAACTGTATGTGCACTAATTAAGTTTGTCAAAGGCACACAATTGGGAAGCACCCATCCATATCAACAGGGCAAATTCAGTAGGACTGATTATCTTCAGGCTTGTGGTAAAAGGGTGGGGTTGGCTGAACTAGGACAAAGTCCAAGGTGAAACACTTAAGAACTGATAACAAGAATGGTTACTACCCAAGGAAAATGGAAAATAAGAAGGAAAAGAAGATGGATTTGTATTTGTCAGACGCAGGATGTCTTTGAGCCATTGGTGAGACATAATGTATCTTAGAAGAAAAGATTCTAGGGAATAACAAGAGAGGTAATTCCAGTACAGAGATGGAAGCACTGATGCTCTGCAATATGTCACCTGGAACCACAATGCATGTTTTTGGTTGCCTGCATTCAAGAAAAAAGAATTCAAACAAAGAGTTGCAGGAAAGTGCTACATAACAATAAGACAGGAAAAAATTATATAGGATTTAGGACTTATCATACAGGACTAAGGGTATTTTGTTGGATTTTGCTATTCAAACCAATAACAGAGGGGATAGGATTCCTGCCTATGTGCATACCAAGGGGCGAAAACAAAGGAGGAGAAAGCAGTTTGTTTGAAAGGGACAAAATCAACACATACACACAAAAGCTCAGGAATAAATTTGCTGTAGAAATTATAAAGAAGTTACTATTTACTGTGCACTTTGCTGTGGATGAAATCCCATCTACTTTTAAGATGCACCTTGATAAATGGTGAAGGAGATTTTGCAGGTTGCCGGAAGTATTGAAGGACAGGATATTTTGGAACCCAAAAAGTTCCTCCCAGCTTATCTGTGAGTTTTTACATTTCTAAAATGAGAAAAAGCTGCACTTGGAACATGCTTATTGTACCTGGAAGAGTTAGTAGCTGGATAACTGCTACTAGTTTAAGCAATAATATTTGCACACAAGAATGAGACTTGCTTGTGCTGTTTTGGGAAGCCATACACTGAAATTTCTCTGTATGGGTTTAAAATCAGAAGAATTACTCCATTAGAAACTGCACTTTCTGGCTGCACATCCCCTTGTGTGTGGATCAAGTGCAGAGCACTGTTTCCTAGCAACTACTAAGGACTACTGGCTTTATAAATCAATCTCTGCCAGCATATCACAGAAACCACTATAAACGGGAAACATTTAGTAGTCAGAAGGTTTTCTACTTCCTCCAATTTCTGATCTGCACAGAAAACTCTTTTCAAGGAGCAGATAATATCAACACTTCTTCATAAGTGAATTGAATTTAAAACCTGATTCAGGTAGCTTTTTTCTCTAGCTTCCCTGGGGTTTATGTCCAGATGTCCATGAGAATTCTCTTTTTATGATGTCAGTTACCAGTCATTCTCAAAGACAAAATTATCTGAAGCTTCATTTGAAAACAACAACAACAACAAAAGGCATAAAAATGAAATACAGATAAAGAAGGAATGAATAGCACTGGATAAAACTCCAAAGAGCTTTGAGAAGAGTGATAACAATCACTCAAATCTATGGATGTGACTCTACTGTTCTATGCAGTAAATTAGTTTTCAGTGTTGTGTTCATCTACATTTAAATAATATCTGATTGACAGGAACATTCAGTTCTTTTGATTTTTTTCACTTTTAAGAATTTATACTCATTTCTCTGTTTATTTATCCTCCCTATTTTACAAGATTCCAGCATCTGCTGGTGCAGCTAATGGGCTGAACCTGGATCTTCCATGTTGCTCTGGAAAATCCCATTTTCTTTTTGTGTAAAGCACAGAAGAGCATTTTAGGTTTAGATTAGGGTTTTATTTCAGAAATACAATACATGTTTTGTCTCTCTGCTTAACACAGATACGTAAGAGGAGAAAAAGGCTCTGCTATTGCATTTAACAACAAATGTTATTGAAAGTTTCACTGAATAAAAAAAACGATCACCATGTATTTCAACAGCCTGATGGGACAATGTAGCTTCCAACCTTGGAAATAGTATTAATTACTTAAATTCTCACACAGAATGATGACTGTTGCAAAATCAGAGCATCATTTGAAGAATGGTCTGTGCGTCATTTTTTCATCCGCACTGTCAGGACAGGAGCAGTAGGTGAGTTAAGGGTGAGTTTCAAAAGGGGAGTACTCAGTAAACTCTGACTGATGGCAGTATTTGACATAGCTGACACTTAGATTGTATGCTCTTTAAGGTTGGAAATTGCTTGTATATCACAGCAAAGAACCGTACAGATTTGTGGTACCATATAAATAGTAGGCAGTCATTCTGCATCAGAGCTGGAAGTAAAATTAGGAAGGACTGGCATTTTGCTTTTCAAAATTTTATTCTGTTTTTAGTAACAATTTAGGAGATAATTTTTCACCAAACCAATTCTATTTTGATATAATTAGTAATACATTGTAGGAAGCTCAGAAGTTTTTACTTGTACTCTTTTACTCTTTTACTTGTACTGTTAATAACCAGCTGATTCATTCTATTCAGAGATGGGATTGTGTTACACTGACATCTCAAATTATTCTTTACCTTTTTTGTTGTCAAGCCCTTTGAAGAAGATGTGTTTATAGCCCCACTGTTCAATCAAGAAAGTGTGCAATTAGAAATATTTGGTCTTCTGGTGTACTTAGCAGATCTTTTCAGTGCACAATTTACCACCTGTGGCTTTTCTTCATTTCTGAAAATTGCTATTATCTTAAATGGCCTATTTCTAATTGCAGTGGGTTTAATTACTTGGATACACAAGGGGCTGTGTTGGCTACAGTTGTTTTCTGGACATATTCAGAAAAAGTGGGTATCTGTGTATAGATGTCTCTAGAAGGGGCTGGAATTTTACTGCACTTTTCTCCTTAATGGCAATGGCTGTCAGCAGGTTTACGATAACATTTGTGGAATTATATCTCTCCTGAGAAGAATTTCCATTCCAGACCATCTCTGTGGGAGATCCCCATAAAGATGCTACCCTGCCGTATCTCTCCTGCTTGGTATTCCATTTGAAATGTATAGTATCACTGGAAAACCCTATCTTGAGCCGAGTGTGCTTCTGCTGTTTTCAGAAAACTGTATGACAGTGGGATATGTGACAATATTTCCTTATTTTAAGAAGGAAGATTAAAAAAAATTCAAAGGGCAGGAGATCTTCAAAGAGCAGAAAGCACTTAGAAGCATGCTCTGCTGGACATTGTGTCTATACACTCTAACAAACATTTGGAAAACTGTCAAATATTTGTGTGAGTATTTGAGTCCTCAGGGTTTCACCATTTTTGCACTGGTGATCTTTTGACCAAAAAATTCCTGTAGGAATTTTGTCTGTCTTCCTATTGCTTAAAAAATTTGTCATACATTTCGGGAACAAAGTAGTTTGTGATGCAGGGCACAGAGAAACTCTTGCAGTGGACAAATGAAAAGAGTAGCTTCAAACAACTCCTGTGCAGAAAGCACTTTCTCTAAGCAACTGAACAAATATTTAACAACTGCAAGTCATCCAGGAACTTTTTTTCCCCCGTATGTATTCATCACCTACTAGAATGGGATTGCAAACCTTGTAGGGGTCTTCTGGCATTAGTATAATAAGAATGTACTGTAACAGTGAATAATGAAAGTTATCTCAGAAATCCTTATTGAACAGCAGACGTATCAGAAATAGATATAATATTATTATGTCAGAAACAAATTTCATACAAGTAGATTTCCCTCAAAATAATGAATTACCAAATTCTTCTCGATTGACTCATGAGTACTCAAGCTAAAACAAGAGATTTTACTGGGACAGATTATAAGATATCACTCATAGACTAGGAATTCATATTTTAACAAAACCAGAACTTAATCTACAGAACTGTGAGCTGTGTGAAATGAGATCCAGGAGGTGTTTTAATGATTATGGAAAAGAGAAAATATTTCAGAACATAGACTAACACCTTTGAAGTGCACATATTTTTTAAAATATATATTTTAATTTGGTTTTAATTTTTGTCTGATCATTATGTTCAATGATAATAAAGTTACACAGTAGTACACAGATATTTAGTAATATTTTTCATACCAAGGGGGAGCTGGAAAGCCTGCTGCATAATTTGAGTTTTCATTGTAATTACTCACATACCATATATCGACCACTGGAGATTGTGTACATATGTATATTACATCCTGCAGTTACAAATGTTAATAGCTAGCAATACCTAATGAATTAGGCTAATGAGTCATTATAGTTCTATTAGACTTATTCACAAGTCTTTACATCAAGGTAAAAATTAATCTTATTTTACTGTTTTCTTCTAAGCTTCTGAGCCCTTGTTACAATATGTTGATTTGAAACTGGGGAAAATATAATTAGAGATGTCAAGAATAATCAGGCTTGTACAAATCTTCCACAGAGCTAAAACTACCAAAAAAGACAGGTGAATATAATTTAAAAGATGATTAACTTCAAACTTTGCACTTACAATGCCCTACCTCTCCAAAGGAACCTGTGGTATGCTAGCCTTGTCCTAATTTTGTTCTTTGGAGCAAATGATCAGGGAACCTTTTTGCCCTCTATCAGATGCTTGACTGGAAGACAGATAGCACCTGTGGCAGGGTAAGGTCAAGATCTTGAGGTCTCCTGGGTCTGGAAGCAGACTGGTTTTCAGGCTTTCTCTGCTCTATCCAACTGTGAGGTGGAGTCCAATGGGATTTCATTGTGTCAGTTTTTGTAAATGTGCTGAGCTTGTGCTCTTTCTAGTGCTTACTACTCTACAAAGATAACATTAGATATGCAAGGGGCTTTTCTGGTGCCTGTTCAAGATCAATAGTGAATCAAACTCATATTCAGTTGCCTAATCACAGATACCTGTTTAAGATATCCTTGGGACATCTGCACAGAATGGCATTGATGATTATTGTTCCTGCTGGGATCCACACTTGTGGAGACTAGGTGAGTCATCTCAGAGTCCTGGTCACCACAAGGAACCCTAACCTTAGTCCTTGATCCTTTTTTTTGGTTATATTTTTTGTTGTTGGGTTGAGTTTCCTTTATATAAGACTTAGGTGGTTGCCTTGTGCAAACTGAATTGGTTTCTTGGCTCTGAGGCTCCCCAGGCTACACAGGTGGTAGGTGAGCTAAAGCTTACATACCCAGTGCACAATCAGACTGCTCTGGCTCTCCCTGCACCTTTCCCCAAAACTTGCTTTTTCCTTTTTTCTTAGCTTCTAGGGCATTTTTTTTTTTTGGAGACAATCAAGAAGAACACAGTGTTCTGTCTCCAGTATAACTTGGGAAAATTATTTCTAGATTCCACTTAGGTGCACAAATCAGGCCATCAATATCTAGCTTGGGTGTAAATGTCCTATAAGGTTATTTGTTCCATGTTGTGTCTTCAGTTCTTCCACATGTAGTCCAATGTGCCAGCAACATAAACCATTCTTATTAGCACATCAGCAGTAACCTTACTATTACCTTAATTGATGGATTGTGGTCTCATCCCTGTTCCAGGGCCCCAGAAGCGGAAATCTGTCTTAAAAATGAGGGCAGTGCAACTGTGGAGGCTAAGGAGCACATTGGATACCAGGAATACACACATGGAATATGCAGGTTCTTCTCACAATAATGCTATTTTTTTAACTAAGAGAAAAGACAGTGTCAGGGCTGGGGCCGGGCATCACATCGATGGATCCTTGGCAATGCTGATCTAGCTGCTCTTCATGCTGTCAAGAGGTGCACATCAGCTGTGAAAGATACTGCATTGCTCCTAGAATAGCTGCTGCTTCTCTACAGCCTAGAGGAAAATGTCACCTTTCTCACTAGCTTCCTCACACTTCAACATACAGAGCCAGCAGGAGTTATTTTTGTAGGAGCTTCTAAATTCTGCTTTGGTTTCACTCAGCCAGACTGAGAGTGGGACACATTCCCATCTTACACACTTCTCAACATCTTCAGTGACATCTTTTTAGTGCCACTTGTTTTTTGTTCAGAAGTGGTAAAATTCAGACTCCTTTGTCATGTTTTATGTTGCTGTGTTGTTATTGTTGTTTTGTTTTGTTTTTTGAGGACAAGGACTAAAAAGATCAGTTTGGGGTGTGCTTCACTTGAATGTTGCACTGGTGGTGAAAGGAAAAGATGTAGAATTTTTTTCTTTTTATCCCCAGTACAGTCCAGTCCTGGTGACTCCAATGGAAATCTGGTTGTTTTCAAGACCTGTTGAAAGTGGGCATACTAAAGAACAATTAAAACAATATATTTTTTACAGAAATGATCCTGATTTGGAGCCAAGAATACAAACTGAACACAGGCTAGTAAATTCTCTCCTGGATAATGACAGCTCTTTGCTTATCGGCCTTCTAGTATTTCTGTTTATCAGCACCAGGTTGCTGCTGAACTCTCTTGGTTCTGGCTGTTACTGTGTGATCGGGCACTGCCTTTGTCCAGTTTTAATTACCCATGAAATCTGAACAAGCAGAAATAATGGACACAGTTTCTTCTATTGTTTTAAAATGGGGTTATATAATTTTATGAGACCAAAAGAAATCACAATTGCTTCTTTACTATCAAATGTGAGAAATACAACCAGGTTTGGCCATAAAAATAGGTCTCTTTTCACCTTTCTTTTATGTTTATTTTTCTTGTTGCTGCGGGTTCTGTTTTTAACAGTCTCCTGGTGGGGCAGATAAGCTGCTAATTCTGTTAATGTTATCAAAATCTGTTAGGTTACTGAAGCTTCTAATTTTGTGTTTTATTATCCTCTGCAAGGGAGGCAGAGTATCTTTCATGTTCCATAATCAACGCTACAAGAGCACTGGACGTGTAAAGAAGAAACCTCCTGCTAACCATTTCTATATGCATAAAACTTTTGATAAAATAAATGAAGTCTTTTTCTTTGATTGAGATAACTTCTGAATAATGAAGATTGAGATAACTTTTGAATAATGAAGACTACAAGCAAGAAATGTAAATAAGCATGGGCTCCACTGATATCTGCTTGCATTGGTACAGGAACCACTACATTTCAGAGAGATCAGAAGTGTGTTAGGTCCAGAAAATGCTGCTAACTCTCAAAAATGGATCACAAGACATCACTAGTTCTCAAGCTTCCCGAAGGGACAGTAGCTGAACCAAATCCAAACTTCCTTTGTATGTATTTTTCAATCCTGCCCCATCAAGCAGTTGGTAAATTTCACTGGTTTTACAAAGATACACCAGTATTGTGGTAGGAAATAAGGGAGCATATTTCACCAATAGCTCTTCTGGGAACAACGTGATGGCACTAACTCCAGGTGCTTTACTAATCTTCTTTTTAAATTTCAGTTACGTGGAGAAAAAGGTCTAAAGATTTAGTTATGCGTGGGTAGGCATGTGATCAGGTCAGAACAACTTCAGTACAGGCGTGTGGAGATTAGTCAGATACAACTGTTATTTGTAGAGGATATACAGTACCTGCCAGATTGCAGGAAACAAACACGGATGGCAATTGCTTAAGTCATAAATCGCGTGTTATCTATGCTTGGTATTTCCTGTGGGATTGGGGAAAAGTTCAGAAATATTTGTTGAGATCCTAGTGCAATTGCAAGTATAATCACTGTCATCTCCCCTAGATATTGATTAGCTGGAAAGTCCCCTTTTTGTGCTTTTCTTGTATGATAAAACTGAAGAACTTGTGCTGGTACGCTCAGTAAATGTTCCTGCGTGTATTAGTTGACAATGGGGTTGCTTAAAATACAGATGGGATCACTAAATATTTGTTTGTCAGCAAGGAATAGATTAAAAAGTTGGATTTAGTAAGGTTAATTCTCTGGATAGAAGGATGCTATTGACTGATCTTATTTATGTCTAGAATTCATGCAAGAGAAGCTTCAAACAATATTCTGTACATACATAAATTCAATTTATAACAGCTGGAAGAGGTGTAAAATATGATCCCCACTGTTTGTAGTCTCTGAAGAATTACTTTTTATAGATTTGCTGATGTTCATCGTTTGGTTTGCAAGTGGACTGTCTTAACATTACCTTTCATAATCAAAATTTTCTAAATTAATATCCAACATTCTCCTTAGAAAAACTTCATGACAGTATTTTGCTAATATGCAACCACAGCTGTATTTTGATGGTGCTGAAATGATTCCCATATGCATACCACCTTGGGATGTGTCAGATGGGAGTTGCTCTGATAACAGAAGGCAGTATTTTTAGTACTGATACCGTCGTTTAGGGGGTGGTATTTCCTTCTCAGAAAGTTCTGGTTTTTGGCATGTGGTACGACTACCTTCTGCTGGTATGCTGTATTAAGTAAAAAACGCTTCCAGGTCTACAGTACATACTCTTTTTAATGTGATCCTCGTCAATACAGGAAATGAACACTGTGAGGATTGAGAGGAGATAACAGTACAGGGGAAATTGTTCTCATAATTCTTAAGGCATTTTTTTCCGAGTCTCAGCAAGCTGAACGCAAGGATGAAATTATCTTTTACAATCAACATTACTTAGAATCCTGAGGTCTGTGCTGTATTTACCCCACTGTACCAGCAGTATACTATGATTTAGACATTTGTTTTGGCTTTTAATCTTTGCTCATATATATACACTTCCAATAAAAAACAGGAGAGTATGTACATTCATAAATCTATGTGGACTTCCACCCTTCTGAAATATTTCAGAAAAGACTTGATGCTTGTAATCAGAACTAGGTGTGGATGCTGTCTTCAATTCATTCAGTAACTCCCCTCCCTCCCCCACACCGTTCTCTTTCTTTAATTCATTTTTAAGCATGAACATGGCGAGAAGAACTTGTTTGAAGCTGCTTGAGAAAGAAGAGTAGCAGTAATAGGAGCTTCACACTTAGTCTAAATTTCATTTATTTTTCTACGGAAGCTCCCACTTCTTTTTTGAATACAAAAATCACATAGGAATCTTTAAATTGTACATGTTTTAATGAAGAAGTACCCAACATTTTTTGGAAAAGAATAGCTGTGCTGTCAGAGACTAATGTGCTAACCTTTGATTCAATCAGTTTTTTGGCTCCTTTGGCTACGTATGAATTACTACAAAGTACATACTGTTGTATTGCCTGTTTAGTCACTGCATTTGTGACTAATGTTGAAGCACTTCAGATTATCATGAGTACAAAATGTGCTCGTGGTAAATATAATATGCAAATCCTATTCTGTTCCAGAATACCAATTTAGTCAATAATATTCAATATAAATTAACTACATTGGTACTGCTAGCAGAGCTTCTGGGCACTAATATAATGCACATATTTTATGAGAAATAAAAATAAGAAAGAATAACGTTTCCATGTTGATATTTATTTCAGTATGGAGACAAAGATAATCTTATGAAAGGGAAACTTGTTTTGGTGGAGATGCGTAGTGGAATATTCTATAAACATGTGTTATAGTGGCTCACTAACCAGTGTCTCATCTATGTGAAATATTTGTTTTTTCCATATAGTTTGAGATAAGAGCCTACGGTGATGTTGTGTCATTAGAACAAATTATCCCCTACCTTTTCTGGACACACTGGTAAACTGCAGGTTTATATGTTTATTCCTTGAGAGGAAGTTGAATCTTCTGTAATGGTAAGAGGTGTTGAATTAAGAAAATTTTTATCATACAGTCATGAAATTAAAATTGAGGCCATAGACCAGTACATCCCTTTCCAGATCTGGCTAATGTGGGAAAGAGCTCCACACTCACATCTCCTCACTACCCACAAGAAAGGAGTCACTGCTTCCTCATATATATAGGGTAGATAGCCCATATCTGACCAGAAGCAACCAGAAAGACCAGCTGAAACCACCAGCGTACCATAGTAATGCAGCCACATTGGAATCAGATGAGGCAGCCTCAGCTGAGCTATGGAAGTTATTGAAACAGTCTGAAGAGTGGTTACAAGAGGGGAGGGATGCTGCTGTCTCTAACTGGCATAACAGTTTGCAAACACCCGTTGTCCTGAGATTTAACACAATGAATATGGAACTAAAGTTATCTCAGTGTGACTTCTTTTAGTACTGAGTTCGCCTGCAGAGAATGCTGGCTTATGAATTTGAAGTTCCAACATAGCGTATCATCATATGCTGGCCAGATTACACTTTGATCATAGTGGAGTAATGCTTTCCTCTACAGTGGAAGCTCCTGAAACATATGCTCTGCATAAATCTGCACTTGCTTTAGGAAAAGACTGGATTTAAAATGTCATTAGTGCTAAGTATCTGACTCTCAGGCAGCATGTTTAGTCAGAAGTCATACAGGAATCCAGAGCTGGAGAGTGGATAGAGAATTTGGGGATTTTTTTTTCCCACTTTTCTGGATGCGATGCCCCATCACTCCAGCTTTCCAGAGGAAGCATTTAATTTACAAGTCTGAAACAGTTGTGGCTTGTTAATCTTGAGGATTGTTAATCTTGTCTTTTGAATACTCTCTGACACAAGTGTGTGTGGAGGAGTGACTGCAGCTTCAGAACTGGTGTCACCCTCTGAAGTTTAACCCCAAACATGCTCAGATTTAGGGGAGGAAAGAAGTGCATAATTTTAAGGCAGAGGGAGCTGAACACCTATGCCTGCTCCCTAGTCTTACCCCTTGGAAACACTTTACACCCTGTCTGGCCCAGCTCAGGAGGGGCAGGAGAAGAGCTGTTGTGATGAGGACACAGCATACAGGGTGGCTGCTACCAGCTCCCCATCACACAAACACTCAATCTGCAATGGGTGGTGCAGTGAAGGCTGCATTGCCAGAGGCAAAGAAATTGTCTGAGAGACAGACACTTTCTCACACTCACTTCTGTTTCTGTGTTCCTGCGTTGACACAATGAAAAAATCATTTGCAGTGACAGTACCCTGGTTTCATTAACCCTGATGGTAATAGCATTTGAGTATTTATTTCTCCAAAGAGAGTTTGGAGTAGCTCTGTATTTCTCATTCCTAAAAACTAGCAATGGGGTTGATTATCTGGCCTAGTGCTCATAACAATGGCCCTGTGAAAGAAAGCCTGCTCATCTCATTGCTCTTCTTCTGAGTAGGTTTAATAAATCCTTGCTTGCCTTTGGCTAATGTATCAGCCTGAGGAGCTCACTCCCTCCACAGAGAGGACGTGTGCTCTCAACCTCAGGGAACAGATATTGCACATGGCACGTGCCACTCAAAGTGAGGAGATAAATTGAAGCCCCTAAACCTTGCCTCTTCACAATTCGTTCCGTGCTCCTAATAGATACAATCTGGAAGTTCACTCCACATCATTATCTGTAAAAAGAAAGAAATTTTCAAAACTTAACTTTGTGGGCTGTTCTTTACGTTTTGAAATTGTAACTAAGTAGCCATACCAACCCCAGGTTGCCCATGCAATTTTTGGTATTGTCTCCCTGCATATGATTTTATAAATCCCGCATCTGTCTTCTGTAGAAAGCAGGGATATTTTTGCAAAGCAAACAGTCAGTTTGTGTTGCGTTAAATAATAAATATCCATGATGCCTCACATATATGGATCTAAACAAATGGGTAATTCTAAATTAGACTGTAAGAAGCCATCAGTCCTTGTGATAGAGAACGGCAACTCAACCAGTGAACTGACACCTGAGGGAGAAGACAAGCAAAATGGGTACCCACTGCCAAAAGCCTCATTTGCATAGATGCCCAAGCCTAAACTGGACACATTACTAGGCAATTTGTTGTAATTTCAGTCACAGAGATAATCTATTATGAGAAAACTGGCCCTATAACAAAATCAGGAGGGAGTCATTCAACTCACCTCTGCTTTGACATGACAGCCAGGAAGATGGAATTAAATTGGAAGGCACTTAAATGAATCTGTGGCAATATCAGTGTGATAAACAGAACAAGAATCTGGGAGTGGTGCAGGGGAGGCAGGGATGGGAGAGGAAGTAAAGAAATTAATCTGTCTGCCATGAAAGGGAGCACATCTAATTAGTTCCACACTGGTGCCACACTCAGAAAAGAGTTGAACCTTGGCTTATATCTTTTTTTCAGCTGTGGCAGAATTGTTTTCTTCAGGGTGCCTGGTAGGATGCCATACTTTGGTTCTAGGAGAAAAACAGTGCTGATAACACATCAACATTTATAGTTGCAATTAAGCAGTGCTGTATAGAGCCAAGGCCATTCACAGTGAAGGGCCCAAGGAACTGGGAGGGAACAGAATCAGGGCAGCTGACATAACCTCAATAGCATAAGGCTATTGCATACCATACGACACGAAGTGGAAGGAGTTTTGAACGTGATGAGTGTTCATCCCTCCCTCTTCTGATGCCTGGGAAGCTAGCAGGGCATCAAAAGAGGGGTGGTGAGCAATTACTTGTACATCACTTGTTAAATATGTGTGTATATATATGTATATATATATATAGTCATCACTATTTTCCTTTTCCTTTTCTCCATCTTAGTAAATAGCTTTATCTCAAACCATCAATTCTACTTTTTTTTTTTTTTTTTTTAATTATAATTTTTTCTGATTCTCTCCCCCATTCCGTTTCCCACTAGGAAATGGGGGAGTGAGTGCATGGTGCTAAGCCACCCACCAGGTTAAGCCACAACAGCTTAGAAAAGCCATAGTGCATGCAGGACCACCATCAGGGATGGAGAGAGTGGAGAATGGAAAGCAATCTGCTTCACAGGCTATCAAAAGCGGTTCCTGCCTTGATCATTTGTTCTGTGCATTGGATGGCAAGTCTCTTTTTTTAATTTCTTCTTGCAAGCAAGGCTAATCTGATATAGATACAGATTATATGGATGATAAAAACATAGACACACCATCAACCAGGGTACCATTCTGAGAGCAATAAAGGAAAAATAAAGCAAAAACTGTTTAAGCACCATAAATACATTAGGGTTAAGCCTTTATCAGGAGGGAGGAGGATGAGACAGCAGAACAGAGAGAGACAGGAAAAGGCAGGAGCTGTGCCCTCAGCTTATTCCTCCCCTAGCTTTATTCCCAAGTTTTCCCTTCTCTTTTATTTTTCAGTTCTGTAATAGTGGGATTCTGCATTCTGCAGTAAAATGGCTGATCACAGAAATGCCTTGGAAGGCCACTCCTACTTTTCTCATAAACACACAAGTTTGTCTGCAGACCTTTTTGTTATCAACCTTGTTATCTTTCTGCAGTGCCTTTATGTCTCTTTTTCTCTCCTGTACTTTTTGCTTCTCGGAAAAGATTTTCTGGCACTTAAACTTTTTGTTACAAATATATTTGAAAAATTAAATGATTATCAGTGTCAAAGGTTAGGAGCACTTCTTTTAATATTAAATGGATTTGCATGTGGTTGGAAATAGATAAAGAGATAACAGGACTCTTTAACATTGCATGCAAGTAGCACCATAGCTGATTCTTTCTGCTTTCTTTTATCATGCTCACTGTGATTCCCCTCCAAACACATACACACAGGAGCCAGAACAGATTGCAAAATCTGCTTTTGGGGAGAAAACAGCCTACTTAGAAGCCCCATGGCCTTCACTGGGATTTAGGGACTTACACTCGCACAGAAGCCCCTCAGTTCATTGCATCCAGTGACAGCAGCGTCACGATGGCTCTCCAGAGCCCAACTTGTGGCATTCCTTTAGGCCTGCTCATTCACAGCTGCCTCTGCCACCTCATGCTGCCAACAATACTTTTCCACCTCCCTTGCTGCAGTCAGGCTGCTCAGGGCTACCAGAACTAATTCAGAATCAGATTTTACCTCTCCCTTCCAACAGCAGGACTTAGTGTTTTTTCACTTGTAATTTTTGCTTCACTTCACTTTCACTGAACTTTTCATTTCAAATGTAGAAATATATTTACAGTTTCTAGTTCCTCATATGAATGGAGTCTCATGTTAGGGAGTCCTTTCTCTTCCCACTCCTTCACTGATGGTGGGAGACTTAAACTGAAAACTTGGGACAGGATGGTATGTAACTCCCTTGTAGGGATGGAGAGACATGTTCTCAATTTCTTCCTGGCAATTTCACCTAAAAGTGAGAAACACACCTTGGTAAATCTTACCTGGAAGAAGAGCAGAGATTGGCTCCAGTACCAGAGGAAAAGACTGTGCCCCTCTCCCAGATACACAGGTCTTGCCTTTCTCATCTCTCCAGGATGAGAACATTTCATGTCCTGGCTGATGTGAAGACAGTGATTTGAAACCTTGACCGTCCAGAATCGCAGACAAAGGCTCTGAGCTCATATGTAGTCAAATTTCTACAGTTTATCCAGATTCTACATGTCCACTGATCAGTGACATATGACCAGATACATACTATTTGGCCACTTCAGTTGCAAAGTAAAATGCACTAGCTTAAAATCATGACAAAATAAATGAGAAAGGCATACCTTTTCAGTTCAAAAATTGCCCATTAGAAAAAGAAAAAAAAAAAGAGAGAGGAAGTGCTCAAAATGGATGTGTTGTCACAGAGTGTTTGAGTGGAAATGAAACTGGTCTCTGACAGAAGACTGTTCATCAAAATGTTTTTGGTCAGTTCTGTCAAAACAGGCTTTGACAGAAAATGTTCTGTGTTTTCTTACCCAAAGGCAAATGAAAGAGATAAATCTATAGCTCTCTGACACTAGTGTCTGCTGGATAACTTCTAATGATTTGTTTGCTCCATCTGGCAAGAGCTTCAAAGGCTTATTGTGTGAGCACAAATAACATCTAGTGATATTCCTAAGTTGTCATTTAAAATTAGACCATTAGAGCTGTTCCTACTGCTGTATGACTGAATACAAAGAAAAATATCAGATAAAAAATAAGCAGCCTGAAAAAAAAAAAAGAGGTGGCAAGAAAATCACAAAAGCACAAAACAGGCAGAGATCTCTGAATACTTCATTGTTTAATGAGAGCTTCAAAACTTCCCAAATTAGAAAAGACAGCATCTGTGTTTACTTTTTACCTTTACATTTCCAAAAGTTCTGTCATTTCAGAAGAAGAAAATACTTCTCAAAGAACTCTAATTTTTATTTTTCAATATTGGAAATAGTAACAGTGTGTTTATTTTTCTAATGTACATAAACAATTGAAATTCCTCTGCTGTACAAAAAAAAAATAGTGTATCTGGGAAAAACCTAGAAGGACATAATAATAAAAAAATACCAGAATGATCATGGAAAATCTAATAATCTGGCATCTTCTAGTGATAAATAACATCCAGCAAACACAAATTTAAAGGGAAAAAAAAAGTCTTCAATCACAACAATAATACTTCTCCTGCTGCCCAATATACCAAATTTCCTTTTCCATTTCAAAGCAATATATTTGTCCAATCCCATTTCTACACTGTTCAGATACAGAGTAACTAAGATGAGAACATTCCTTTCAAGTGTGACACTTTCTCTGGGTTAAACAGGAATTATTGATCAATAGAGCTGCACAAATAGATTATATAGAGGTAATTTTTTGTGTTCCAAAGCATTAATGCTTTACACTGAATGCCCCCTATATAACACTGACTTAACAGAACATTTACATAGCCAGATATAGTATGATACATTTTATAAGTTGCCTTTCTTTATTCACCAAGTGAGGATTTTTCCCTTTTCTTTGTTTTCAGTGTTACTTAAATACAGAAAAGAAAGTTGGGAAGGAAAAGTCCCATGAAAAGAAAAACTCTGTGCAAAAGATCCAGACTTTCCCAAGCGGGTAGATATCTGCAACACTGCAAGAGGTACATTTGATTTAGTTTCACAGAGAGTAGACAATCAAAGAATCACAGAATCATAGAATCATAGAATCATAGAATCACCATCATCATTAGGAAAAGACCTAAAAGATCACCCAGTCCAACCGTTCACCTATTCCCAATAGCTCCTACTAAACCATGTCCCTCAACACAACATCCAGCCTTTCCTTGAACACCCCCAGGCTCGGTGACTCCACCACCTCCCTGGGCAGTCCATTCCAGTGCCTGACCACCCTTTCTGAAAAGTAATACTTCCTCATGTCCAGCCTGAATCTCCCCTGCCGTAGCTTGAAGCCATTCCCTCTGGTCCTATCACTAATGACACGAGAGAAGAGGCCGACCCCCAGCTCACTACAGCCTCCCTTCAGGAAGTTATAGAGAGCAATGAGGTCTCCCCTGAGCCTCCTCTTCTCCAGGCTGAACATTCCCAGCTCCTTCAGCCTCTCCTCATATGGCCTGTGTTCCAGACCCCTCACCAGCTTTGTTGCCCTCCTTTGAACACGTTCCAGGGCCTCAATATCTTTCTTGCAGTGAGGGGCCCAAAACTGGACACAGTACTCGAGGTGCGGCCTCACCAGTGCTGAATACAGGGGAACAATCACCTCTCTGCTCCTGCTTGCAACACTGTTTCTGATGCAAGCCAGGATGCCATTGGCCTTCTTGGCCACCTGGGCACACTGCTGGCTCATGTTCAGCCGGGCGTCAATCAATACCCTCAGGTCCATTTCCTCTACGCAGTCCTCCAGCAACACCGCCCCAAGCCTGTAGCGTCGCCTGGGGTTGTTGTAGCCGAAGTTCAGGACCCGGCATTTGGCCTTGTTGAAACTCATTCCTTTGGCTTCAGCCCAGCTCTCCAGCCTACAACTACCACTCTCCTTTCTTTCTTGGAGGAGGCAGTCTTCACGGAATCATGAATCACGGAAACACAAAGGTTGGAAAAGACTTACAAGATCATCCAATCCAACCATCCAACTAGCACCAATAGTTCTCATTAACCATGACCCTCAGCACAATATTCGAACGTTCCTTGAGCAGAGAGGCCCCTGGATTGCTGGGTCAGGTGGCATCCCACAGCTTCTGCTGTGTGGAGTGGGACAGATGTCCTTCCTGGAAAACATGAGGGCACCCTTGCAAGCTTGGAGAAAAATTAGTTATTTTTCTACAGGACTAAGTACTTCTGACTAGGCTGCAAAACCTACAATTCTCTAAAGTCTTATCCCATTTACATGACATCAGTAATTCCATATCTATTTTTTAGAAGGAAAATCACTTACATAAAAAGCAAATGAGTTGTGCATTTTTCTCCAGCATAATAGTTGATGCATCCATATGTTTTCTGTTATGCAGGTGCACATAGCAGAAAAACTGTTGCTCTTCAGGAAAATCTGGACCCTTTTGAGAACACCTTTTTTGACCCAAGCTGTCAATCACAGCTGTGATCATGTGTCTGTGTCTTAACGCCCATACTCTTAACATAAGAAGGGATCTCTTCACAAACATGATATTTTCACAAAAATGTGTTGCATCAAGCAGTCCAGGGTTATGAAGTTTCTAAAAGTTGACAACAATTTATGCAGAAAGAGAGGCAGAGAAGGAAGAAGAGGGAAAGATGGGAAGGGAAGGGAAGGGAAGGGAAGGGAAGGGAAGGGAAGGGAAGG
>NW_024884697.1:27431829-27651862 GCF_019232065.1 Centrocercus urophasianus | reverse complement strand
ATCCAGCCTTTCCTTGAACACCCCCAGGCTCGGTGACTCCACCACCTCCCTGGGCAGTCCATTCCAGTGCCTGACCACCCTTTCTGAAAAGTAATACTTCCTCATGTCCAGCCTGAATCTCCCCTGCCGTAGCTTGAAGCCATTCCCTCTGGTCCTATCACTAATGACACGAGAGAAGAGGCCGACCTCCAGCTCACTACAACCTCCCTTCAGGAAGTTATAGAGAGCAATGAGGTCTCCCCTGAGCCTCCTCTTCTCCAGGCTGAACATTCCCAGCTCCTTCAGCCTCTCCTCATATGGCCTGTGTTCCAGACCCCTCACCAGCTTTGTTGCCCTCCTTTGAACACGTTCCAGGGCCTCAATATCTTTCTTGCAGTGAGGGGCCCAAAACTGGACACAGCACTCGAGGTGCGGCCTCACTAGTGCTGAATATAAGGGAACGATCACCTCTCTGCTCCTGCTTGCAACACTGTTTCTGATGCAAGCCAGGATGCCATTGGCCTTCTTGGCCACCTGGGCACACTGCTGGCTCATGTTCAGCCGGGCGTCAATCAATACCCTCAGGTCCATTTCCTCTACGCAGTCCTCCAGCAACACCGCCCCAAGCCTGTAGCGTCGCCTGGGGTTGTTGTAGCCGAAGTTCAGGACCCGGCATTTGGCCTTGTTGAAACTCATTCCTTTGGCTTCAGCCCAGCTCTCCAGCCTACAACTACCACTCTCCTTTCTTTCTTGGAGGAGGCAGTCTTCACGGAATCATGAATCACGGAAACACAAAGGTTGGAAAAGACTTACAAGATCATCCAATCCAACCATCCAACTAGCACCAATAGTTCTCATTAACCATGACCCTCAGCACAATATTCGAACGTTCCTTGAGCAGAGAGGCCCCTGGATTGCTGGGTCAGGTGGCATCCCACAGCTTCTGCTGTGTGGAGTGGGACAGATGTCCTTCCTGGAAAACATGAGGGCACCCTTGCAGGCTTGGAGAAAAATTAGTTATTTTTCTACAGGACTAAGTACTTCTGACTAGGCTGCAAAACCTACAATTCTCTAAAGTCTTATCCCATTTACATGACATCAGTAATTCCATATCTATTTTTTAGAAGGAAAATCACTTACATAAAAAGCAAATGAGTTGTGCATTTTTCTCCAGCATAATAGTTGATGCATCCATATGTTTTCTGTTATGCAGGTGCACATAGCAGAAAAACTGTTGCTCTTCAGGAAAATCTGGACCCTTTTGAGAACACCTTTTTTGACCCAAGCTGTCAATCACAGCTGTGATCATGTGTCTGTGTCTTAACGCCCATACTCTTAACATAAGAAGGGATCTCTTCACAAACATGATATTTTCACAAAAATGTGTTGCATCAAGCAGTCCAGGGTTATGAAGTTTCTAAAAGTTGACAACAATTTATGCAGAAAGAGAGGCAGAGAAGGAAGAAGAGGGAAAGATGGGAAGGGAAGGGAAGGGAAGGGAAGGGAAGGGAAGGGAAGGGAAGGGAAGGGAAGGGAAGGGAAGGGAAAGGAGAAAGAAGCTTCTGAAAAGCCCAAGTTCCTCTGAAATCTTGTTTCCTGTTTCAAACAAAGCTGAATCAAAGCAGCCTTTTTTGGGGGGCAAAACCACAAGTTTTGTGTTTCCCTCGTGTCCACAACCTGATAATACTTAAATATATAAAATGAGATGAATTGGAAAGAAACACAAATCCTCTTCTTTCTGCCTATTCATGGATTTATAACTAAAAGAGCAAACAAATAACGGAGTATGACATTACACTCTGACACACACTGGTCTGAGAAGCAGCGTGTTGCCTCATGAATCATTTGACTTATGTAAATATTAACCAACTTTATTCTATATATAAAAGAAGACTGATAACAAAGACTGTGCATTATGCAAACACTGCACTATACTTGATCACTTCTAAACCCCATTAAAACAAACTGTGTTTTTCCTGTATGTAGAATAACTCTCCCTGAAGACTCTATTTTATCCATTGCGTTTGGCAGTCACAGCCACATAGTAAATGATCGCATTATATGCAGCATCCTAATGTTGTGCAGAATGTAAATGCTGAGGAGGATAATGAATAGGGCAATTGGAGAACAAAATTACATTTCCTACTCACGGATCTGATCAGCCCTAGTTAGCACGTTCATAAGTAAAGAGTTAGTTATGGGAAGAAATCTGGTGATTACATGAGTGAAGAAACACATTTGTTTCAGCCATCAGAGGGCTGGTAAATAGATGGTTGTGTTAGCTGTCCCCCTGGGTGGGATGCACAGGTGAATGCTGTATAGAAAGTGAGCTGTTTTTTTTGTAGAGTATATTGAATAGGTGTAGTTCATGGAAAGGTCTCTTCTGTTGTCAGAGCAGTTTCTGCATGCCATTAAAGATCTTTTTCTCCCATACAGCTCCAACAGAATTTGAAACTTCAACTTGACCTCCAAGGAAATTTGCTGTAAGAGTCTTCCTTTGATAATATTTCTTTGACATATTTAATTTCAGATGTAATGTGGAGAATCAAGAAATGTCAGAGCTATTCAGGAGGAGAAAACTAAACCAAGTTCATACAATTTTTATATTTTTACCTCCAAAATGACTCTCCCATTTGTGAATAAGAACTGTCTAATGACTTCCAACTGCAGTGCCTTTTCTGAACTTTTGCTATGTATTATTGTATATTATCTCATATTATACTTGAGTTCATAGTCTTTCCAAATTCTTCCACACTCTGAATTCTCTGTCTTCACACTTTAGCCAAGAGCCATCAGTGAATGGCTCAGCTACAAGATGAAGTGTGAAGAGACATAATTCATGAGCCATCTTCATGTCCTCATCCTCAGGTTGCACATTGTCGTAATTTAAAGGACTTTGGGTAGGGTAATGGGATGGGAATTGAAAAAAAAATGAACAGTAGATGGCACTGGCTTTTGTCTCAGATCCAGTAACCAGTTGTCTATGACACTGCAATGGATGCGACAGCTTTTTAGCACATACTAATGTCCTACAACAATTTGTTCCTTTCAAATACAAAAAGACTGCTTTGGAAGCCCATTAATTATATGTTACAGAGATAAGTAACACTGGAAGGGAACACTGGAACTCTTAATGTGCACCGTACACACAGAAAAATTTTGGCCTTAGCCACTCTCTGGAACTGCACTGATGACAGGGAGACTAAACCTCAGCTCGGTGACATTGAGTTTCCCAAGAGTTCTACTATGTGGGAAGAGCTAGACAAGTACATCTGAATAAACTGAAATATTGGTTAAGATGAGTTTGATAAATCACATTAACCCCCATTACAGACATTCTTACGGACATTAAAACAGACCCATTTCATTTAGCTGAATTTATTTTGGCAGTGAAGCAAAGAGAACTGAATTGCTCTGCTTGATTGACCAGCACCTGCTGGATTCAGGCACTGTGCAGGTCTCTCGCACCATACTTGCACAGATCTCAGTACTGTGGGCTGAATAGTCTTTAAATCTGCTCAGGTCTTTCCTGTATTTGTCATGTCTAAGGAGATTTTACCTGAGAATGCTCTTGATGAATGCCTTTTTTTACATCAGAGAAAACTAATTTTCCTAGACCCATAGATCACGAGCATCACATCTGGGTGGTAATACTGCTCTTCTGCACGTTTTTGCATAGGAAAATGATTTCCTTCGGCTGGAGTAGATAATCCCAGGAAATAAGGCATGATCCACTTTTGCTTGCTTTTCCCCAGTAACGGAGAGCAGAATAAAATCTAAGTGGCAGAGTTCCTACTATCTGAAAGGCTTCTGGTGTAGATTAGAGACAAAGACAGCAAGACTAAGAAAAGTGAAGTGGGATAGGCTAACATACAGAAAATAATGCATAATGGAACAGAAAATTAATAGTTTTGATATTACAATGATGCTGATGTCTATTCTTTGGGATTATGGAGGCTTAGAACGCTGCTACCCTGGAAATGCTATGTAACTCTATGAATTAAAATTCCTTATTTCTGAAATAAATAGCTGACCATAGTAAATCCATCTCCAATAAGCATGAAGAGGTGATGTATTTTCAACTGAAACTAACAGTTCTGACACAAGTTGCTTTTACTGATAAATTAGTAGCCATTGATATAAAAATTCTTACAATCACCAATCCTTTCTGTATTTTTTAACAATAATTGCACTGCAAATGGCAGCTAATGCTAAGATGTTAGCCACTTCTTCCTTCTTCTTCCGATTTGTGCATATTAAATTAGGGATATGGACTTGGATTAATATATCTGCAGAATTATTTCCTCAGGCTAAAATGCTACACTCATTTTTATTGCTGAGATCTGATAGCTGTCCCTTTCTTGGTGGCTTTGGATTGATGTTTCATGGAGACATATATATATTGTCCTCAACAAGTAGGGTGCTACTTTGAGATTGTCCATGTTAATAGAAAATACATTCACACTTCAACAATGAGTATTCTATATCATAATCTGTCAGCTAACAAATAGAAAACAGGATATAATCTAATGACTGCAAAAACAGTTACACATTTCATACAACATTCCTTAACAGAATGTAAGAAGCTTAAACATCAAGGTCCTGATCTTGCCTCCAGAGAAATTGATGTAGGGTTCTTGATGATTCTGAATGAAAACTGACTCAGATCCTACATTTTCACCTAACATTTCATTTCCCTCTGGACTACATGGAGATTTGAGAACTCACTTAACTATAGTTAAGCTACATCTAATTAATTAGAAAGAGACACTATCAGACATTGAAACCTTCTGAGTCTGCAACAACTTTTTTCAGACTGAGTCCTGTCAGAATATCTGAAAAGCACTTACTGAAATTCCTCACAAGGCTTTCAATCATTAGAGTGACAAGGTCAAGAAAACTATCAATCTTATTCTTATATTTCTCTGTCTTTGCAAACATTGCGTTGTCCCATTTTCCAAGAAATTTTATGCGAATGTATGTGTTTTTTCTTTCAATTTCCATACTACGCTGATGGAACAAATGATCCTGGGAACAATTTCCCTATGTATGAAAGATATGAAGGTGAATGGAAATAAGCAACACAGATTTAGGAGGAGGAAATAATGTCTGACCAACCTGATAGCCTTCTACAAAGCTACTGGCTCTGTGAATGAGGTGAGAATAGTAGTTGTTTCTTATCTTGACTTCAGTAAGGCTTTCAACACTGTCTCCCATAATATCTTCACAGATATTCACTAATAAAGTACAAACAAGTTAAGTGGACAATGAGGAGGACTTAAAACTAATGATGAGCTGCATATGTCCACTTGGAGACCCGTCACCAGCTGTGAATGCCCAGGACTGATAGCAAGGCCAGTATTGTTTCACATCTTCATTAATCATCTGGATGATGGAGCAAAGTGCATCTTCAGCATGGTTGCAGATAATTCAAAACTCAAAAGAGTGGTCGATAGAACAGACGGTTGAGCTGTCATTCAGTGGGAACTCCAGGCTGGAGTGGGTTGGTAGATATCCCCTGAAGTTCAACAAGGAGAAGTGCAAAGTATTTTAACTGCGCAGGAATAACCCCAGGTATCGTTACAGTTTGGGGGCACACTAGCTAGAAAGCAGCTTGGAAAAAAATTTTCTGAGGTGTCAGTGGGCATCAGATTGAACACAGGACACCACTGTGTTTTTGCAGCAAAGGAATAATTTCCTGGGCTCTAATTGGAAGAGCATTTTCAACATATTGAGAAAACTGATCCTTCCTATCTACTCAACAGTGGTGAGGCCACAGCTGGTCTACTGTGTCCAGTTCTGGGCCCCCTAGTAAAAGAGAAACTTGGATGCACTGTAAAGCCACAGAAATTATTAAGGGACTGGATCATGCCTCTTGTGAGAAAAAACAGAGATAGAGGATTCTTCAGCCTAAAGAAGAGAAGGCTCAAAGAGTGTCATGTATAGTAGATAATTTGCATGATGGGAGTTTCTATATCAATCTAGAGTCTTCTCAGTGGGATCCAGTTAATGAACAAGGGGCAATGGGCAAAAATTGAAATACAATAAATTCCTTTTAAACATAAGATAAATGTTTTTCTACACTGGGAGTGATTAAACACTGGAACAGGTTGCCCGGAGAGGTTATGGGGTGTTCATCTTAGAAGATACACAATGCCTGCCTCAAGATGGCCTTGAGCAACCTGTTTTAGCTGACACTGCTTTGAGAAGAGGGTTTGGACTTGATGAACTCCAGAGATCTCTTCCAACCTCAGCTATTCTGTGATTATGTAATTCTGTAATGACGGAAATTTCTGCATCTTTAGTGTATTTCACATTATGAAAAACCTTTCATAATACAAATTTCTATGCTGTCAAGGTCTGAAAATTCTAAATTGCCAGTGGTAATCATACAGAAATATGTATTTTTTTAAAGACAGCAGTGTAACCACCATTGTCTAGTAACTCGACATAAGGTAAATTATTTTGAATGAAACAGTGACTAAATGAACATCTGAATCATGGTATTGAATACTTAATTTACATCATGATAAACACCACAAACCTTCATTTGCCTGTACTGCATTAGCCTCTGATAGTATGCAGAAAATTATACAGAAATACGAGCTAAATATTAGGTATGTTTGTGATGACCTGACTATAAAAGGCAACAGAATAATTTGCCAGTGTTATCCCATTTTAAGCAAGTACTGCTTCATATCTGAAGTCATCCTTTGCTGCATCTCCTGTCATATCCTATGGTAGCTTGGAGGAAGGACTTTTTGCATCTCTTGCTTGACTTATCAAAAGTTGCTCTTCCTGATCAGAGAGGTCTGAAAACGGATGACAGTATCTTGCTCCACTGAGCCAAGTTACAGTACTATTAAGATCTGAATGATTATTTGTGGGGGACTCCCAAAGATGAATTGGAGAGAAGCTGCTGTGTTGGAGCTGACTAAGCTGATACCCGAGATGGAAGTAAGGTTGAATAAATAACTGTCAATAAAATTCCTTCTCACTACACTAGCTGAATGAATTTCTTTTATCAATTTACTTGTCTGCTGGTTGCTGTTCTGATCCAATTAAACTCTTTTCATGAATTAAAAAGACAAAATCACCTTATTGAATTGTGGGAAACGTTGTATTACCTGAGTTATTAATAATAGTTTGTAATATTAAGCCTGGAAGAAATTCTGTATGTTAATTCACTGTCACAACGGGTGTTGCAATTCATCATTTTTAACAGTAAATTAAACCAACTCATTTTTCCTGTGCCTGAATCTCTCTTGAACTGCCCTTTTGGGCCTAATGCATTTTAGATAGGTATCAGGGAAAAAAAAATCTATTGTTCTAAATGAAATTTGGGCCATGACTTCAGGATTGTTTGAGAGAATATGTAATTGAAGGATTAGGCCCTTTCTGATTTGCACCACAGTTTCTTCAGCAAATACTGAAGTATATCTTAATGCTTCTACTTGCTGGAAATTTATTTCTATTTCCAAGTAACTGAAAGCATGTTTCATAAAAAAAAAAAAAAAAAAAAAAAAAAAATCAATACCCAAAATAAATTTCCAAAAATAATTTTCTCTGCTTAAGTCACTTTTGCTGTGTTTCTAACAACTCCTTTTTCCTTTTTTTCCAAGCTACCCTTTCGTTAACCTTCATCTCAGTTTGATTTTAAAGCACAACACAAGTAATTAAAAAATAAAATAAAATTGAAATGTACATGAGCTTGAGGTTATTCAAGGAAAATCTGAAATTAAAAAAAAAAAATAAAAAAAATGGAACTTTAAAGCCTATCCCCAATAATCCACGCATTACTTTAACAGTAAAAAACATTAGCAATCCTTCATTAAGAATTTAGTTCTTTTGTTTTCGAGCTAAACCACCGGTCTAGATGGCTGAAAGGTGAAGATATATGATGATTAATTGTAATATGCAAAGTCAGTCCCAGGCGTCCAGACCTCATAAAGCCAAAAATGACATGAGTGGGTTATTAGCTCCCATCATAACAGTAAAATGAGCCAAGTTGTGATCTAATTATCAAATATTTCATATATGTGATTACAATGCGTGTTCCATCAATATGTAAAGATGAAATTTAGGTATTCATATTTTTTCAGTATCTATTTATTTTGATTTGAACATATGATGCTTCATTTGCTAGCAAACCTAGAAAATGTGGTTCCAGGCTCCGTATGATTTTTACTGTATTACATGCTGTGGCTGTCCCTGGGAAGGTATTTATTTCTCTCCTCCTTGTCAATAATGAATGACCCTACATAACAGAAAGCTTATTAGAGTCTATGCTTAATGATTGCCCTAGTGATATGAGTGGCCTGATAACAAATTGAAATGTCAGACACTCCATGACCCTCAAATAATATTGAAATCTGCCAGCCCCTATTAAAATACCTTCAAACTATATTATCCTATGGTAATAGATCAGTTACTTACCTCGACTAATATGGTTATCACGAGAGACACTGGAGCATGATCCTTTTAATCAAAGGAGTCAAAAAAGCAGTGCAACAGTAGGTAAAAATGAGGCATTGTCATAGCAAGTCATAATGAACCCTCTTCATTAAGGCAGAAACCTACATAGGAAGAAGGAAGTCTGTGATGGATATTCATTCTGGTGTGCCAGGTTGTAAAGAGAATGAAGCAACTTTCAGATGTGAATGAACAAGATTTTCTCTATCTCCCTCTTTCCTTGTCTCTCCCAGTTCTGAATGACTGTTTCACTTCATAAGCCATAAGCTACTTTCATAGGTCCAAGTGCCATCCGATGTGTGACTAGTGTTATAAGAAACAAACACCAAGAAACGGAAAGTAATTTTATCATTATTTCCAAAAGTTCTCTTGGGGTACCCTCATCCCTTGGGGTAAAGCATTTGTGACGGATGTCAGGCAAAGCAAATAGTCCAGCATCTTTCCTAAAGGAGCTCTGACATCATGGAGAAAGTAAGAGTGATGTGTATGAGGTCTTCACCGAACCTGAGTCCAGTCTTGCAGATGAATATGATAATCTTCTGGGCTTCAGTATAGTAGGATCAGAATTTAAAGTTCCTGTGCTATAAATTACTAGATAGCTCAAGTTAGATAGTATTCTTTACCTACTAGGAATATGTACATGAAAATACATCACATGTGTGGAGGGGAACATCAATCTGCTTCCTTCTTCCCTTCCCCACAAAAACTTCCTCCAGCAGGGCCTTCACCTATGAACTCCCACCCTACATCTCGCTGTTTATGACCTCAAAGCAAAAGTTTTGGATGACCCTCCTCCAATCAGACTACTGAATCATAACCCCTAGTTATCTTTTCACAGCTAAGATACTTCAAATTACATTCCAGAGTAGAGAGTAGTGGGCTCTTTAAAGCTCACACAGACATTAATGACCCTGACTCATAGCTATGACTAAGTTGTGATCCAGCTTCATAAGGAACCCATGCAGCAGCTGAAAACCATTAGAAGATTTTGGAGGAGGTGGTGGGTTTTGTATGAGGTGCAGTTAAATTCAACTCTATTCTGAAAATCTTTGTAAAAATAGCTCCATGTTACTGTCTTTTTATCAGGTAGACCTAGCTTGCAAAAAAAAGGAAGGATATTGTAACTGCCATTCCCAGAAACTCACTGTGGGCTCTTGCTGTCAGCCTTATCATCCCTTCATTTCATCTACCAGCAGCAGCAATGAGGTCCCTTGAGATGACTGTAAGACATTGGTTCCAGTCCGTGCCCTCAGTGACACCTCTGCAGCCTTCTTAACACTGCTGGTTTTCTTTAGGTAAAGGCAGCTGAGCTTAGAGAATATTTCACTGATGATGTTCAGGAGGTATCAGGCACTGTTATAGCATCATCGTCATATGCTGTATACAAATTAGATGAATTCTGCAGAAATTCCTTCCACTGTTTAATGAACTGCAGTTGCTTTTGACTATCTGGAAAACAGATAACAGGTTGATTTTTTCCCCCCAGGGTGGGCTTTTGGTGGTGAGCTGCATTTGGAAGGGTTCTGTCCTACAGGGAAATTGCCTGAAGATGTATTGAGCCAGACCAACTTCACTGTCAGGCTGGAGGCTCCCTGTTCCTGCAGGGATTAATTTCTCAGTTTGTCTTCATGCACTGCTGATAGCTCTTGATAAGTTGCTTTTGGTACTGAAGGTGGTGGGATGACTTGTAGAGTATAAATTTAAGCAGAAGCATAATGCATAATCAGCCTTGGGGTTCTCATGTGTATACTGCTGAGTCCAGAAGTGCTAACAGTTTGGATTTTAAAATTAAATTGTCAAATCTATAAGCCAAGAATATTTGAGAAAAAAAATGTTTAAGGTAGAATTTTCCAGTTGAGATTTGCTTGCGGAATTTTTCATGTAATGCAGAAAGTCAGGAGAGGCATAAATAGCCTCAGACAAATCTAAACAGCATTCGTCCATATATGATTTTTTTCCTCACAATTTGTCCAGCTTCACTGCAGCTCTTGACATTAGTGAGCTTGAAAGTCCAGGAGAAATTTGTCTCCACATTTTATTTTCATGTACCTGATTAACTTGATTAGAGACCAAAGGATGTTCATAAACATTCTTGGCTACTTCTGCATTTAGCATTCTGTACTAACCCGCTTTCTTGACCTGAACATTTGTTAAGAATCTGTTAGATTTTTTCACACAGCTCTTCAGATAGGGTAAATTACACTTTTCAAATATCCTCCTATTTCAACAATTTTCTTTTCATCCCTGGTGGCCTTTTTCACTCTTGCTTTATCTATTGTGAGATGGCATGTATAACCTTTGGGTACATAGAATATGAATTTGTCTTGGATCATATTTCCTTATGTATCCTTCCCCTCAGATTTCTGATTTTCTTTCAAAAAATCTGAAGCAATTCAATATATTCATTTGTCATTCTTGTAATCAGTTCAATTTAGTTTTAGTTATCAACACTTGACCTATTAATTTTGTTGACATTGTTTTTTCACTTTATTGCTGTGCTTGGATGTTGATCCTTTAGAAATGCCCTCTTGCACTGCCTTTTGGCTTTATTTCCCTGAATTACCATCTGCTTCTGAGAAATAGATATCAGAGAACACATCTGTGAAAGAGGTCCTATGATGTTAGTACAAGAGTTATCAGTGGAGGAAAAGGCTTTTTGCATCATCACATTCTTGTCATTGCAGTATTTCTCTTGAGTGATTTTGCTATCCGTCCTTATCAGAAAGATCCACAAGCAAGACCCTCCACCTCTTAAGGGGCTACAAATATTCCACTGTTGTAAATGACTATTTTTTTTTTTCTCTTGTGCCTTAATCAGTATGACAGTGGGACTATCCATGATTCCCTTTGCAGGATATGGTTGCTACTTTTTCAGGCACATGTAGATCCTTCCCTCATTTTTACACACTGTTGGCTCATGTACTTGTGCTTTGTTTGTCACTCTCTACCACTTTTGAATTACTGTGGTTCTTTTCAAGCTCACTCCACCTTGCCAGTCTTCAGATCCTGCATTCTGCACACCAGAGACGATTTACACACCACAGGCTGTCCATAGAAATTTAATCTCATGAATACATCTGAGTGAATGTCACACGTATTTGTCTTGAAGCTAAATTGCTATCCTGAGTAAAACCCCACAGCCTGAATCTCTCTGTTCTTTTCCGTTCTGTTCCATGAGCCTCTGCCTATCCATCCCACAATTGTGTTACCCTTTTGCACCCATCCTTCAGAGAATGCTCATGTATAATTTGTTGCCCACTGTCGCCTTGAGGTTTTTCCCTTCTGTTGAATTTGTGGCTTCCCCCAGCCCAAGTTATTCTTCCCCTGTGGCATGCATTAGCTTGCATTTTTACAAGCTGAATCTCATTTGGCCATTCTCAGCCTGTATTTCTCTGAGCTGCTTTATATTACATTTCTTGGTCCCGACTTGTATAATATCTCCCAATTTAGGATCATCTGCAAATTCAATGAACGTGGTTTTATTCAGTTATCTTCATGATTATTAATAAGGGCAGTGAGTAAATATTGGTCCTACAATAGCACTCTGTGGATCTGCGCATCTCCCTTCAGTCGGTGCCCCCTTCCCCTGCACCCCAAGCCCTCTGTACTGCACTGTCTGCACTGTCAGGCAGTGCTCTTTCCTTTCAGATGCTCTATTGCTCTACTTTTGCTTTTAGCTTACTTCTACACAAATCTAGTCTGAATGCTCACTCACTATGTTGTTGTGGATTTACAGGTTTTGCTAACATGGCAGAACATCTGGCTGAAAAGTCACCTCACTAAGCAGCACAGAATCCAATCATGCACAGATCTTTACTGACAGAAAAAACTTTTTTAAAAAATATTTTTTGTTAATATAATTATGTTATTGAAGAACATTTTTTCCTTTTTTTTCTGCATAAGATGTATATTTTTCAAGAAGTCTTCATGTAAGGTTAATAGGTACTTAGCAACTTTTTTTTTTTTTTTCTCTCAACAAACGTACCACCACATATTTAGACTACTAACTGACAGAAGGAAAATGAAGTAATAAAAATGCAGGGCTTTGCTTCTGCTCTAATTACCGGCATCAGGATCAGACAATTTCAAAGTTGTGGAAACTGTATAACAAGGTGGGAAGGTGGGATAGAAGAAAAAAAGATGAGGAGATCTGGTAGGGTGGATCATTAGTTATGGAATGCATCCCGTTTTCTCTTAAGCCCCAGGCTGCTCAAATGTCCTCAGCAAACTGCATAATGTCTTTATAAAACGGGTTTATGCCATCATATGAGAAGAGTATTCTGAATCGTGCAAAAGGTAGCATGGATAGACTGTCATTTCAACTGAATGTTTTCTTCTAGCTCTTGTGAATTAGACACAGCTCATGTTTCTAGCAAGTATTCTCTTCCCTTTTTAAGTAATGTCTTTACAAAGGCAATGTAGGTACAGATTACATTGAAATCATGTATGAACAGATGGGTCTCTAGGTACCATCTCTGAATTGTACTACCCCACACTCCAGCTATGGTGCTCTGTCATTCCATTGTAAAAAGATAGATTAAAAAACAAGAGTATATTTCAGTATCACAGGGATTTTTGTGCCTGGTTATTTTTAAAGTATTTATTTCTTGCTTGCATTCTTCCCTAATTTTTTTTCCTCGTTGATATATTTATAACTGTGCTTTTCTTTTCAGCTATACTTGCAGCTGGCATTTATTCTTACTTTTTCCTTGCCTAGCTGTGGTTGAATATTCTTGCTTCATTGCCTCCTTCTTTTTTCATTTCTAGTTGACAGCATCATTGTAAAGGTGAACTAAAAAGAAAATTGGAAATTCAGTTTACTTTGCCACTGTGCTCCGAAATCCCCACCCATGGAGTCTAACAGAGATACTCATAATGAGAATATGCTGCACCAACAGACATGTCTTTTCTCTGCAGATCTCAAGACATCTTGCAGGGACATTTAGCACTGCTGCTGTGGTGCTGCACAGAGGTGTCCTTGAAGAGATTGATATCACAGGACAAGATTTATTGGTGTTACTATATCATGTATACATTTTAAGTCTTATTTCTTATTTATACCTACTTACCACCCTTTTTATTCTTCAGTTAAATCCTGATCCTTTCTAGTCAAATATGTAATACTTTTTCTGACTAAACTTAATGTACATAGTGAGGTGAAAAAGACTTCCTGAGGCTAAGCTTAGAATGGGTTGCCAATGTCTGTTGTAAAATTATTTCCTGTTTCCAGGGATCTTTCATGGGAGGAAGTGAGCATGTGTGTGATGGAGTGCTGGTGTAAATCACCATGAAAGCAACCACCTCTTTTAAGTCCTATGTGTTTTGGGGGTGTTTCTGGGAGATGTGTCCTGAACAAGGGTAAGAAATAGGGGGAATTCCCTCCTCTATAAGATCTGAGTCTTCCTGAGCAATGAGTTATTTTTAGTGAGTTTTACCATGGCAGCCACGGCAACTCAGATCCTCTTCTATCCAGTAAAAAGAGAATGAACAGAAGCCAGATTTCACTGCTACCCTTGTCTCTCCCTGTCCATTTCTGTTTCTCTATTCTGCCACCTCTAGGTATTGTACAGTCACTTTCTGATTGTTCCTTATATGTTACTACCATTAATTCAAAGGAATGAACTTCAGCAATGAGATTATTTGATCCTGTTTTTGTTATGTTTGCTGAAATTGCCCACCTATATTTCCTCTTTATGATCATGGGTCAGTAACACACATGAGACTCGGGAGTGAAACCATGGCCAGTCCTCTGGGAAATGCAAAAACCCTGGGAGTAACACTGAGCCCATATCTCCTTCTCCGCAATTACGTTTCTTGGCCTGAAAACAAATTCTTTCTTTAAAAAAAAGGTTTCTCTTATAAAGCAGAAGAATGTATGCACAGGAATGGCATGAGTTTTGACATCTGCCCAGATAAGTTGTGGATGCTCCATCCCTGGAGGTATTCAAGGTCAGGCTTGATAGGTAACTGGAAAGACTGATCTAGTGGCTGGATACCCTGACTATGGCAGGGGTCTTGGAACTAGATGATTTCTGAGGTCCTTTCCAACTCAAGCCATTCTATGATTCTATGATTTCCTAGTGGAAGAAGAAAGAATGAAGAAATTATTTTGTGCTTTCTCCCTCTTCTAAAAATGTGAAAGCCTATTATTGAATTTGCCCATCAGCACTTTAGTGCATGCCACCAGCTTGTCCAAAGAGGATAAGGAAATGCCCTTCAGTTGCTACTAACTTGGCAGAACTGTAACTAATAATCTAGATGTGAAATTTCTTGTCTAATTAGCAGTACCTTAAATGACCCATTTCCTCATTGTAATAATTACTGGGTAGCTATATGATTGTTATCTGTTAATTTATAAATCTCTCATACATCATCTGTTATCTATGAATTTGCTGATTTGCTTCTGTATGAAAACGTAGCTATTATCCTTGCAAAAGAAGAAAAAGAAGTTAATAAAGGGCAGTTGGAGCAGGAATCATGAAGAGACAGACAGTGTTGTAAAAAAGGAACAAATGGGGAGACAGCTGGGAACAGACCCCTCTCAAGTTCTGGGTGAGTACCTTATCTTTCGGAAGAAGTGAAGCACTGACGACTGGACACAGTGAATAAACTTGTGAATTTGCTGCTAGACACTGATATCACCTGGTCTTTTGAGGAAGTGTGTAAAGTGCCAGTAGATATATATGCATATTTTCTGTTCAATCTGTCTTTTTTATTTTAACAGATCTACTATACCAGGTAATAGTTGGAAACCACATTCAAAATTGCACACAGGCAGGGCTTAGAGGACAGATTATGCCAAATTTTTGTATACACAGTGTCTGTGAAAGAGACCACAGGTGTCCTGTCTGTCAGGGGGAAATAAAGAATGAGGACGGTGACACTACATCCCATTTTTGTGTGAAATCATCCACTCTGAGCTGCTAAAGTGTCCGGGATTACTCAGCTGACTCCTCAGCAGCCTCACCCACTGTGCTGTTGGGTTGCATTTGGCAGCAATTCTGCCTTCAGAAATTGTCAGACAAAACACAAGAGACATCTTGTACTGAAATGTTGTGAGACAGGGCCTTAGTATTAAAGCTGCCTACCAGAAGACTTAGTGAAACATTTAAAGTAATCATCACACCTGAAAGGTGGCATTGTTGTATGTCTCCGGAAATGGAAGACTGTTACTAAGAGTTCTGTAAATACATGTATTTGGGAAAACAGTCATTTAAAGAGACAGAACATAATGAAGGAGGTGAGGAAAATATTAACAAATCTGGTGTAGTTTGCCTTGATGCTATCTGTCTTCTTCTGGTTTGACTTTCTGGACAACATTTGTCCCTGTCCCTCTTGCCTACTCATAAAAGTAATGAGGCCAGGATTTTGTCTGTTGCCTTTTTTTTTTTTTTTTTTTTTTTTTTTTTTTTTTTTTTTTAGTAAAATAAAGTATTGTGTGCTTTAAAAGATAGATTTCCAGTAGGAACTTAGAGATGGGGATCCTGGAGTGCCATAAAAGAGAAACCACTTCTTTCCTGACCAGCCTGATAGGATCAAAGTTAGGAAATACAGTGTCTCCTGAGGGAAAGTGATCTCTGCTTTCCAGAGAGGTAAGATGCTCTTTATGTCTTATCTTTCTTATCTGTCTTTCCTATCTCTAGCTATATTCATGTGAATGTGATACAGACCTGGGACTATTCTCATGAAATATACATTTCTGTGTCAACTTATTTCTCCTGAGTTGTATGATTTAACCTTGTTGGGGGAGATATCTATAAAATAAATTCCTGCATTTTAACAGATATAGAGAGAATGAGTCTAAATATTAGGCTTACTCTGTGTACAGGCACAAAAATAATATTGCCTGGCCTAAACTATATCTCTGCCCCTCAAAGACTCATCTGAGAGTAATTGTACCTACCTAGCTAAATCAAAACAGAGTGAGAGCTTGTTGCAAGAGATGCTGTTTGAGGCTACGACAGATGTGTCTCAGGTCCTCTTGATCAAGGCAAGCTATAGTGTAGTCATCAGAAAAGAAAGAAGGCAGATAAGAGCAGCCATGACTAAGAATCAATATCACAAATATAATAATACAGGCAGGGGAGACCTTTTGCCATACACTTTCTTGAACAAATTCCATCGAAGTTGTCTTGTGCACTTGCTGCAAATCTTCTATTTCTGTGTGAATAGAAACACTTCTTCATGTAGAGACATTTCAAGGAAACGAAACTAAAAACTGACCATGCTTTTCTGAAGGTAAAAAGTAATAGAAAATAGTTTACTCTAGAAATTATCCTCTTAGGATTTGTTATTATTGCTACTAATGACCTTCTAGTTAAAATAGTAAAGGCTCATAACCAAATCCGCTCATAATGATAAGTTTCAAATGGTATTATTGCTTAATTAGTGACACTTCACCTATCTGCAGTCAGCTTTGTAGGTACCATTTTACCTTCTATTTCGGGATACTAAAATCAGTTGTTACATGTGAAGGAAACATAATGAGAAATAGAGGAGATTCTTATTTTATGGTTGTTTTACATTTTGTGGCCTGTCAACTAACTTGCATCTGAATTTACATGTCTTCTTTTAAAATATAGTTTCTTATTAGGAGTTATATGTGCAGTGAAATAGCATGCAGAAAATATATCTTGAAAAGTAATACATGCTGTTTGATGGAAATTTGAAATATATATTCTCAATCATTATATTATAGATCACTTCTTATCCACCTATTTGATCCGAATGAGAATTTCTTTCACAATATCCCATTTTCATGTGTTGTTGTCATGTGGAGTTTAGGAGCCTTTTTTGATGTGCTGATATCACGATCTCACTTGTTTGCAATTTACTCACGTTGATTATAAAAGGTATGTTGTATAAATACAACTCATGACATGAAGTAAGCTGTGTCACAGAATGGCTACAAGCTGTGAAGGTAATAATAACATTTTCACACACTTACTAAAAGCCTCAAACTTGATTTCCTATGGGTTGCTGAAGTGTCCACACTTCTCTCTGCCTATAGGCGTTATGCTCAGGAATAATCCAAATCCTTGGTAACAAGCACACCAGAAATCTAATTCCTGTTTGACTCTGCACTCTCTCATAACTTGAACAACAAAACCAAGATAAAACTTTCATGCAAAAACTACCAACATGTAGAAAACCATCAGTCCAGCATGTAGAAATCCATCAATGTCTTATGGTTTTGACATCTTCAATCCTAGAGCACTCCTATGAAGAAAGGCTGAGAGAGCAGACTTGTTCATCCTGGAGAAGAAAAGGCTCTGGAGAGATCTCACTGCAGACCTCCAATACTTAAAGGGAGCTTATAAACAGGAGGGAGAGAACCTTTTTACATGGTCTGATAGTGACAACGGGAAATGGTTTTAAACTAAAAGAAGAAAGACTTAGATTAGATAATAGAAGGAGATTTTTTACTCAGAACCTGGCGAGGTGTGGGCACAGGCTGCCCAGAGAAGCTGTGGATGCCCCATCCCTGTAGGTGTTCAAGGCCAGGTTGGATGGGTCTCTGGCCAGCCTGATCTGGCGGCTGCCAACCTTGTCCATGACAAGGGAATTGGAACTAGATGAATTTTCTGGTCACTTCCAACCTAAGCCACTCTATAATATGATTCTATGACTATAGCTTCTCAGTAACTTGTCTTACAAACTCTCACAAGTATAATCTTATTCATTCAAATGTTTCCAATTCCTCTGCATTGAAGGGTTGGAAATATTGGTATTCCCTTGATGATAAATCTGATTGTGTGAGTTTTATATTTTAGGCAATTTTTTCTTTTTTTAGTTTGGCTTTTTTTTTTTTTTTTTTTTTTTTTTTAAATTGTAACATCTCATGGAATTACTGAGTACCCTACTGTATTTATGGTATACATTATTCTTTAGTGAAATACTTCATAAAATGCAAAACTTGAGCTTGTACAACTTCACTTTGAATAGTTTTATCCTTCCAGTTATTAAAATTTCTCTTTAAAATAAATTTTGCTTTGTTCTGCTGAACATCTCTCCAGCCTGTCTCATCTCTGGACCTCTCAGCTGAGAGACTAAGAGCTTCACAAAGCTTCACAAAGAGGGAGGAGTTCAGCACACACAGATGGTAAAAGCTCAGACAAAATTAAAATTTTAAAAATATTTAAATTAAAGATAATCTTTCATTGTTTAAGAAAATAGGGAAGTTGTACAACAATGCAGTTGTTCTTTGCACTCCTGTGGGCATTATTGCTTTCATTTAAACAAATTTTGGGCTACCAAAAGATGATAATTTTAATTTGAGATGAAGGTCTACCATCTGTGTACATAGTGGATTCCTCTCCCTTATGTATTATCTGCGCAAATAACACCCATTTTGTTGTATGGGGAATGTGATGAAGATAATAAAAGTGAATAGAGCCAGGTGTTGATCAAACAGATGTTATTTGAGTTTGACTTCCTCTACTTGGCTGTAGTGTACTTCAATACAGACATACATCACTCTCAATATTCTAAGCCTGAGCTAACCACAATGGCTTGCATTGTGATTGAGTGAACACAAAGGAATAAACAGAAGTTATTAAACTCCAAGTTTTTTTTGTTGCAGATATCTGTAAGTGAAAAATTATGCGCAGCTCCAAGGGTCACTCACATCAGCCAGTCCTTCAAGAATCTCAGCCTTTACTTTTTTGTCTATACTGACATTTTCAAGTGAATGAGGTGTGGGCATACAGATGTTGTGGAACATTTACACAAGCAACTTTGCTATGTAAAATCCAACTGTACTGCATATTCTATATCTGAACTTCTTCAGATACAGTGTAAATTATCTCAATATAACCCATGTGGAATGGAGGCTAAAGCTGATTTTAATGCCAAACTAAATGCATTTTGAATCCATTTCAGTGAGATGGTTTAATTAACTAGGCCACTTCTCCTAGCCCAGTGTACTCAATGCAAATTAATGGCACTCAGAATACACATTCTCTCAGAGTCTTCCTGCTGTTTGCTGCCTGTGAATCCTATCTCCCATCCCACACCTTGCACTTGCACAAATGATTAACTGCCTCCAGAACTCATTTCCTACTAAGTGGCTTCACAGCAAAGAAAAATATACTAGGTGAGCCAGCACAAAACCATTGTCAAAGGTTTCAATACCATTGTGCCAGTCATTGTTTCTGATGGTTTATGCTACAATATAGAATATAAAAGAAATTTTATATTACCTGTTTACCTTTTATTCTATCACCCAAGGGCAAAGAAGGGCATCTATTTCATATTAAAAATGTACTATCTTTGTTTCGAGTTTTAGGCAGACTTAGAAATGAATATAGCAGCTTTAGTATAGTAGCTGTATAAAGGCAGTCCAAGACACAGTGCAGCATTCTTGCAGGGACAGGGAACAGTCCCTCTTCTAAGTGTGAACGAAGTGGAGGCCATGGTATGGACCACTCACTAAGACACTCGTGTGGCCTTTGTCACAAAAGGAAGCGCAGCAGAATTTTCTGCTTCACGAGATTCCCACATGTAAACCGTTTCTTTTCTTGCCAGAAGGGAATAAGAAGCAAGACTGTTAAAAATGCTTTCAAGTCAAATTCTGACAAAATTCAACCTTCTCAGTTCTTACCCAAAGAGTACTGCCAAAACGTCAAGTTGAGATGAAACCCTGACAGGTCACTTAGGTGTGGGAAAGGGACCTTTGAAAAGCTGTCTTTGTTTCAATGCACGCATCAGACATGAAATCCTATTGAACTTGCTCTAAAGCTCCTAGCAGCTGATATTAGCACTTCAGCTGTAATCCTGGAGCCCTCTAGCAGACAGTACATCTCTGTCTGCTGGGTGCTGCAATAAATCTTTGTCACAGAGTTACTGCTTCGAAGGACCTCGCATTAAAAGGGCATCAGGACACAGCAGGTGATGTGGAAAATGCCACTGCTCCTACCAGGACTGAAAGCAAGAGCCATCCAGGTCCTTTCTTCCAGCACCAGCAACAAGCAGGGGCTCTGATATAATGATGTGAGGCCTCAACAGGTCCAAAAAAGCCAAGTCCAAAGCAGTTCATCTGCACATGGAAGCAAGCTGAAGGCACTGAAGTTTCCTGCAAGTGTGATGAAGACAGCTGTAGTGGTTCACAGAAGCCATCAGCCTGGATAAAAATTGCAAGAAATCAGGAAAGCCACAAGATCACTGCCTAGATCTGTAGGGTGGCATGTTTCTTCTGAATGAAACCTCCGCCTACCAGCCAAATCCATGTAGATGGGAAACTGCTGTTCACATTGCCCTGCAAATGACAACTGCAGGTTGCTGTACTACTCTTCACTTCTGCTGTGAGATCTGAAACACGAGAGGGGTCTGTGAGAAATGGAAAGTTGTTGTTTACATGAGGAATACGATGCGCAGGAAAGCATCTGTTGGCCACTTCAGCGCAATGAGCGCCCATAAGGGACACCATTTTTTAGTACAATACAATCCTGGTTGGAATTCACAACTGGAAACAATTATAACACTGATTGCATAACATCTGTGCTTCTCAGATGTTTATACTGCATTAAAAACGTTATGATACAACTGAAGAATTTCTCAGAAATGTTTGATTGAAAATATCAAAATGTTTTTTTTTTTTTTCTCTACTTTGCAACACTGTCCTGATGTCATCCTTGCAAAATTATTTGGCAATGGATCCACTGTTTTGCCTTCAATTTTGGAAATTTACTTCTCACGTGTCACAAGCGGTACTCCTCTTTACATCTCTGAAGAGTTTATATGCAGTGTTATGTAAACTGTCTGTTACAAATAAACAAGAAGTTTCAAATGTGCAATGGATCAACCTCACCTTTCCAAGAATGAGATTCTACACCACTTGGCTTGTTCTAGGCCCAGGCTGTGGCTGTCCTTGCTCTTCCTCACTGTCCTGCCCACCTTGCCCCACAGGGCATCAGAGGGCTGATTTTGTTTATTTAGGGAAGGTATTGTCTGTAAGGATGTGCTTTTCCCCTTCATACTCTTGCTCAGCACTGAAATACGAGCATGGCTGTCTGGATCTCTGTGAACCCATTTGCCCCTTCTTGACAGCACTCAATAAGCAGCTCCTGCAAAAAAGGATTAGCAATGTGTATCAACATCAGAGCAGATAAAAAAGGAAAGAATGGGCTTTATCTGCTATACTGTTCTATCAGTTATATAACTGATGCGCAGTCTACACAACACCACTATCTGCTGAACAACCCAGGGCTCCCTCCTGTCCAAGTACCTACTGTTGCATGGTTCCTTTAAGGCACTGCAAGCATACTTATTATTATTGCTTGTTATGGCAACAAATTCAACTGTGTTTTATGTATTGCCAATACAGCTGATTGGCATGAAATAAAAAAGCCAATAAAGACATATTAAACTAGCTGAACAAGGCAAAGTTTATTAATTTTTTAATGTTTTTTTTCTTGAATAGGAGGATAGGTTAACTATCTGTTGGAAAGGCAGTGTAAATCAGCTCCCATCACACCTTGTAGAAGAAGAGAAAAGATGTGTCTCTAGAAGGAAAAGCAATCAACAGAAGGGGTGGAGAAAAAGTATAAATCAGGATGTTTTATGCTTTCTTCCACCTTGTTGTTGATTGCTTTTCCTTCTGTAACCTCCCTCCCACCTTCTCCCCCTTCCCTTGTCCTTCACTAGTAACTCAGCTTACATCCACACATCCCTTCCCACACCATCTAAATGCCTTAAAAAAGGAACGGCATAGTTTATAGGATGGGCTGAATGTTCTGTTACATCTATTTTCATTCTTGTCTTGACAGGACAATGTCACAGAAAGTTTTGAAACAATATTAACTCACATTGCATTTGCACTTTGCTGCTGAGCTATGCACTATAGCTTGCCAAACTTTGTTTCTAAATGTCTGAATTTCAGTGACTCTGCACGTGCAAGGCCATACTGATGATGTCTTCTGACAAATATTTGCAGTCCCTGATGTGGACATCATCCCAGCCCAAGCCGTTACCAGCACGAGATCACGTTGTTGATGTAATTGGTTATCTGCCCAGGCACTGAGACAAAAAGAAGAGTCCTGTGCCAGGACATCTTCTGCTTTGCTTGACTGTATTTTTGTATCCATTAGATTTAAGTGCAAAATTCCTGTTATTCGTTTTTTTAATCAAGTGTTGAAACACTTGTTTTGAAAATACCTACCTCAAGCAGACTTCCTTTCCTGCAAATCTTGCTTAGATGGTGCACTTAAAGAGTGCCATCTACAAATTTTCTATGGTAACTTCTAAATTTGTGGTTGTCAGCCTAACAGATGCAATCCATTGGACATTTAGGTTTGAAAGGGAAATGCAAGTTTACATGAAATTATTTTGCTTCTTAATGTGTTAAGCAACTTTACTTCTCAGCTCTATTTATTGAGAGCGTATTTCACAAAGCTGGTTAGGTGCTATCACAGTTTTATGTTGAAATGTGTACATAGCTGCCATAATATGGTCTGATTTACAGAATGTCCACACTGACAAGCAAAAGCAACATCACATTTCATGGACTTTTTTTTCTTTTTTTTTCCTGTGGGGAAACAAACACTTTAAAGAAAATGATATATAGTGAAGTCACACATGGGACTGCAGAGCTTGGTCCTTTGTTATAAATCCTGCAGTGGATCCTTTACTCCAAGGTGAAGAGGTCTATGCAGCTGATGATACTGCAACAGAATGATGTATTCATCCATGCTTTTAAGGTAGACTTGGGAGCTCCATCACTGGATGCAGTTAGTGGTAGTTGTTTGCATTTCCTCTGGAGCTCAGCTTTTGGGATTGTCATCCAAATCATGTGGGATTCATTTCTGAACTTATATCAATCAAAAATGTATCATTTGTGCAATTATATCATCTTCCCTCCAAGTCCTTAAAATACTTCCAAGCAAGGCTGAATTTAACTACAAAGGAGGCAAATATTTCTATTCTTATTTTACAAGTGGACAAATTAAGGCATGGATGAATTTCCTGATCTGTGTAACAATTTGGAAAAAAAAAAAAAGAAAGAATCTGGATGAACAGGAACAGAAAGTTTTCCTCTACAGATACCTGAAATATTCACTTTTTCACATTCTCTTGCAGAAAAATCCAAAAAAGATGTTTGAGAAAAAAGATGGGAAAATGTAATGCAATTTGTTTTTTTATCACGTGACATCCATAATACCTGCATCATTACATGCTTGTGTTATTTGTTAAAACTAATTTTGAAGAAAACCAAAACATTATTATGATCTACTGGAAGGTAATCTTGCCCACAAGGTATTTTACTAGTAAAAAATAAAATGCTTAATGATGCATTATTTTTTAAAAGTATTTAACTCTTTCTATCACAAAAACTATGTCACTTAGTACAAAGAAAAGGACAACAGAGAGGAAAAGAATATTTCTTCTCTTTCTTTTCATAGGCTTTCAGAGATAAGACATAAATTACAGTGAAGTTAACAAACACCGAGACCCTTTGGCATTTGACACAAGAGCCTTTTCTCTTTAATTTGGCATCCTAATAATGCTCAGAGTCCCTTCGTTCAAGCAAGTCACTGGCAGATGCTTTATTGTGTCTGTTGTTTCTCCTCTGGGGCTGTACATTAGGTTAAAATATCACAAATAGCTGCTATTAAAGTGTGAGTCACAGTAGCTATAATTTTTCATGACAGCCAAAGAAAATGTGACATGTTTAGGAAACTCTGTCATTGATGCTAACACTCAGATCTTCAGGCAAATGTTTAATGACATACTCAGCATGCTGAGCAAACCCCACTATCTACCAAACAAAAGGTTACTACTAGAGAACTATAAATATTCGGAAATGTCACTAAACAATGGGGCTCTTTTCTTCCTGATCACTGAAGGCAAGATAGGAATCGGACTGATATGAACTGCAAAAAAAAGAAGGCTTTTTACATACGCAGTTATTTTTGCTTGACTCCTGCAAATATTCTGGTTTAGCGTATCCATTGTCTGTGCCTAGTTCAGAACCATGGCTTTCCTCTTTTGTTTTGATTTAAGCTGTTGTCTGGCAGTAAGCATCCAGACTTACTACTGTTCAACTGCTTTTATTCCACTGTATGGGGATGTTAGAAATAACTAACACACACCCTCAGAGACTGCACAGCACAAAGCAAGAAATCTGTTCTGCAGGCAGGCCCTGTGCTATCTGCAGCACTGTACTAAGTTCTCATGGTCTCAAGACTCACCGTCTTATCTTATCTTCTTAAATTGGACCCTGTGTATTTTTTCAGTCTTTGTGATTACTGCTAGAAGTGGTGCTATCTTAGCAATACCCATACCACACAAAAGGTATTGAGAACACCTGTGACATATGGATTTTAACATGAATAATTTGAAGTGCTGCAGTGTGATCAAAAATTCATACAGACCTGTGTAATATTGCAATGTAAGCTCATAATCATTTGAAAATCCCTCCAAATTATCAGTAGGATGAAGGAAAAAACAGAAAAGGAGATTCTGCTTAATTCACATGAAGACTCGGAAAGTTGGAAACAGCAGAACTGAAGATACAGCATAAACATGGCAAGGGAGCTCCACTATAGTGCTGGAAACTGCCATGGAAACTGCCCACTTGGCTTCTCCCTGTTTCACATAGGGGGCAATTGATTTTGCCTTTTACTGTGCAAGAGGGAGCATCCAGTGGTGAAGCAGAGATGGGCTTTTGAACTGCTCAAATGTATGATGGGTCTTAATCACAGTATTATGACAGGTTAAGAGTTTAAGCTGACACAGTCTGGAGATGATGAAGCTGCCTGGGGATGGGAACTCACTGCAGCATATTAGCACCTAAATCAGAGTTTTGAAATCCTGCAGAGAACTGAACAGAAAGCAAAAGCAGAATGTACAGATATCCCTGTAGATTAAAGCAAAGGAAACAGTTTCACAGATTTCTGTTCTTGGAGGGCAAGAATTGCTCATTGATTTCTTCATCTCCAGAGATAGTGACAGAGGTTTCCATGTTTTAATTTAGATGGGACCAATATAATTGGAAATTAATTCTCTCTTCTAGGCTGCATCTGCAGTTCCTGTGACGGGGAACCTGGGATCTATATGATTCATTGCAGTACTGTCACAAACCCAAGCTCACAGGAAAGCCAGGTTCTTTGCTGCAGTAAACATCAAGGCTGTCATGAAACATCATATTTCCACCAGGTCAAAATGGGCTCCTATAGCACATGCTACTTGGAGTGTCCAGTGTCTGCCATTCTGTGTATCTGAAGTTCATGGCTGGTTTATCAACTAATCCAAAAAGCACTGTGAGTTCAGAATGAGTGTGAATCTGGGCTGTCCATCAAATCACAGTGTGGGGCGTGCTCCTCATGCTATGAGCATTTCTGCACAAAGTGAGAGCCCTCCCTGTCCTTAGTGCCAGCATTGTTTCACTGCAGTGGGTAATGCATATAGCAGACAACATTGGTGGTGTTTTTGGCAGAGTTGGCAAATCTGGTTCAGTGATGGCCACTTGAAGGTGGTAGTTACCCATCTCCAGATGAGTGCTTTGGGGAAAAGTTAGTCAGCTTTGTGTCATTCACTCAGATACATACAAAACACAGAGAGAGCTGGGATTGAGGATTCATCTATATCCTCAGAATTTCCTGAAAGTGCATGTTTACAACATCTCTTCCTGACCATTTTGACATCACCAGACTGTATGCATACATTTTCACAATAGCCAGGGAAACCATATCAGGCAATCCCATCAAAAGATGGGGCATTTGGTTTTAGATTCATCAGGATCTGCCTTCAAAATAAACTGAGCAGAAAGCAATGTCAGACTGAGGGCAGCTGCTTCAAGGATCTAATGAATAACTTTTTGCAGTGCTAGATAGAAGGCTGTGGAGAAAAAACAGGGGAACAAAAAAGGTATTTCTTCTATTGAGGGATGAAGGCACAGACCAACTTCAGAGAAATGCAGAATGCAGTAAATAATTTTTTTTCACACCCATATGACAGGAAAGTTATAAATGAGAAATAAGCTGGACCATGGGATTTTACTTGTTGGCAAAAGGAGAAATTTGAGCCCTTAGACCCATGTTTGGGTGATCACCTTTAGAAAGCAGGGGAACGGGGAATGGAGGTACCTCTTTGTCAGCACTTCTATATCATCTGCACGGAGGAGAACTGTGAAGGGGCAGCCTTGAATGATGCATGGACCAGAGAGGCTAAATTCATCTTTTTATTACAGCTTGAAAGTTTCAGAGAACTAAAAGAAGAAAAAATGGATAGAAACAGCTGTACAGAACAGGAAGAATGTTTTTAAAAAGTCATCATTAAGCCAATTTTAATGATTTTCAGAGAAGTAGGACATCCCAAAGTCCCATCTGAAAATATGTGGTGATACCCAAAGCCAGTGCACTTGTGCAAAGGTGCACTTCCGACATTAACAATAGTTTTGCAAGTGGCCAGAGAGAAGCACTGGGACCCCAGGAGGTCCCAGAGGCATAACGTTGTTCTGCAACAACAGAGTACAACAGAGGAAGATTGGCAGACATTAGAGAATTACTGTCTGAGCTAACATCAATGAAAGCTTTGATGCATGCCTCTTTCAGGGAATTGCAATAAAAGGTAGAGTGACTGAAGTTGAGGCAGGCTTAAACAAGCATTCAGATACAGTTACTGATACAGATAAGAGACTTCAGGAGCTTGAAAGCAAGATCCTGAAAAATAGATAATTTGGAGAATTGAGAAAAGAAATAACATTGGATTGAAAGAAATCCCAGACCAGACTGACATAAAGAATGAGGAACTCTTAAAAAAAAGTTAAACTCCTACAAAAGAAACTCTCGAGAGAGGAAGAGAGAATTTCCCGGATATATGGAAGTGAAGCACATCATATACATTGCAAATTATGTATTTTCACTTTTGTGTCATGGCTTTTCTGTCCTCCCACATGCCATGTTGTGCTAGTTAAAAGACAGTGAACACCTAAAGGATTTTTTAATGTGAAAAGTAGTGAAAAATAGTTTCTGTGTATCTCATATCTCATAGTTTCTACGATAAATGAGTTCAGCAGAATATGAGAGGAAAAACTGATCAGAGAGAAAAGGTGTCCAGAACTCAGAGGAGATGCTCAGCATTTGTGAACAGAGGTGCCCCAAAATGACAACCCCAAAATGGTAAGACACCGAGCCAGAAGCTTTCTGGAGTGAAGCACTGGTACTCACTGAAGGTAAAGGAGCTGAGTGCCATGCGGCCATAGTGGGGCATGAGTTTTCCGCCTTTGTGCTGCCTTGGAGATATAATGACTTAAGTTGCCTTAAGTTGTTTAGGTTGGATATCAGGAAACACTTCTTTACAGAAAGGGTTGTTAAGCACTAGAACAGTCTCCCCAAGGGAGGTGGTTGAATCACCATCCCTGGATGTGTTTAAAAACCGTTTGGATGTGGTGCTCAGGGACATGATTTAGCAGAGGGTTGTTAGAGTTAGGGTAGTGTGGTTGGCTTGTGGTTGGACTTGATGATCTCTAAGGTCTTTTCCCACCTGAGTGCTTCTATGATTCTATGATTCTATAACACATTTTATTGAATAGCAGCAGGCATACCTCTTTGTTCCTTGTAAAAATATGACAGCTTAGAGTACAAGAAGAGGAGATGACCATGTGCAACCACATGCTCCAGCACTGGCCCACAAAATGCAAAAGCATGAGGATTTTCAGGCCCACTTTTCTGACCTTTGCTATTTCCAACACTGCTTTTCAATTTTCTATTCAAAAGTCAGGGTTTAAAACATAGAAATTGTTCCAGAAGCAATAATTAAAATGTTGGTCTTCTCCTTCATGAAGAAGTACTCGTACAAATATGGAAAGAAGGTGCATTCCTTCTTTCTTTTTTTTCTGTAGCCCAATAAACCTTGATTTTTTTTTTATCCCTGGGCACTGGCAAAACTAAAAAGGGAAAGCAGACAGGCCTTGGACTCCCTGGGAGACTTGCCCATCCCCAGATGACTGTCCATTTTATTTTATGAAATGTGCAGTTCCTTCAGTGTGTTAGGCATGGCCTGCAGACATCTACAGTGTCATGTGTCTGAGAAGCCCAGCAGGGGGTGACCAAATTTGTAGGCCAGCTATTTAGCCCTAATGCAAAAAAGGGGAAAAAAATAGTTGGCCAAGGAATATCTGCACAGAAATCATTAGGATAGCAGTTTGTTTTTTTTTTTTTTTTAATCTCCCTTAGCTGTTTGAAATTTTTTTCTCTAATCAGTCCATTACCACCATTAGTCTTCAGCAAAGCAGAAAGAATGGCCAGTTCCTACGGTTGGAGGGATATTGTGAGGGGTGTTAAACAGGGATACCTCAGAGGCATAATCACAAAATGTGCTTCGTTTGCGAGTGGTTATTGCCACTTAAGCAAAACTGATAGGATGGATAAAGAAGTTTTAAAAGATCAAACTCTATGGAGAGGTTAACAGCTGACAACACAGTAATTCAAATCCTGAGTGAAAAGCAGCTAGAAAAGCTTAGCAGAAATAAATGTGAAGGAATTTGTGAGGAAACGGTAGAAGACTAAAAAAAAAAAAGCCAGGAACAAAGTCTTACTGAGACACTACATACAATAAGGGTTTTGCTTGCAAACCTGTTAAGTTGGTTTCCTGGAATCTCAGCAAATTTCAAAATCAATAGAAGCCTATCTTTAATTGACTTCGAACTTAACAAAGACAAATTTGATTTTCCGTCTCACAGGTATGTCTGCTTGTTCAATATTGATGTAAAAACACTCACCAATGTTTTATCTAATGGGTTGGACTCTGCTGCCTGATCAGTTAGTGGAGACCAGAGAAATTGTTTTCAAGGGTGTTAATTAGCAGATAGTGTATGAAGAGGTATAAAAATATAGAATATATGCCACTATCATGTGATGCAGAGGAAGTCTTAAAAGGAGCTGAATTAAGTGATTTAAAGAGGAATCCTGGATTTTGTGGATAATGGGATGATGTTATGTGCTAGATCAATAGATATGGTTCCATTTCAAAATCTTTTTGGCTGGAGTCAAAGTTAATCACAGCTCTTGTATCTTCATCATATGCCTCCTTTTTGCAGTAGTCTTCCAACTTGCAGAAATTAAAAAAAAAAAAAAGAAAAAAAAAATCACATTTTGCAGGTATAAATTGTAGGAAGCCTGGAGAATAATGTCATACAGAATATAAATGACATTTTAATGATGATTGCTGATCTTCTTCTTACACAGATCATTGTAATGAAAGAAATTAAGAAAGAATTTGTGAAGTTTATGAAAGATCCAGGGCTGAGTCAATTATATCAAATTTCTAGCATTAGTATTTCAAACAAGTTAAGCTACTCACAAATCATTACATGACAAATGTGAACTCAGTGAGAGAAATCTTAATCAAATCCTGAGGGGTCTCCAGTATCTCCCTTTTGGGAAAAAGATACGATGCAAATCATATTTCTATTGCAAAAAAAAAAAAAAAAAAGGGAGTTGGGAGGAGACTTCACATAAAGGAACAAGCTAATAACACTTAGAACTGCTGAATGGCAAAAGTGAATCTTCTCACTGTGATTATTACTACAGACACTTTTACCATCTCTTCTTACATCCCTGAAGAGGAGCTGTAGTCCTCCATTTTAGATATCATTTAGGCAGAAAAGTAAGTCATCCTCAGTTTGAATAATTAATGTTGGGCAGAACTGAGGAGAACAAAAGGCATTTGGAGTCTTAATCCTCATCGACTCTGAGTAGTGCCAAAACATAATGCATCCCTTTGAAAAAGCCCCCAGTATTCAGCCCAGGTGATTTATACATCTGCTCCTCAATCAGCTAATCCTTCAACAGCGAAAGAGCACTGAAAGAAAATTTGAAACAAAACAATCCTTTTTTTCATCAGTGTACTTGAAGCCAGAAGAGTTTGATTAAGCTACAGATGTAGTTGGGCTCTAGACAATCCCCACTGGGTCCTGAAGGGCTGGTCAGGCACAGAACTGAAATGGTTAGAATATTTTACATATAATCATGGAAAAAAAAATAATAAAAATACAAATATTTAACAGCCTTTGTAGAAGCAAAAAATCTACAATGCTTTTATTTTGGAAACAGAGAAATGTTTTTTTAAGCGGAGATATTGCAGAATCTCCAAAACACAACGTGCTCCTTTGTAATCTGCCAGGCAGATGGACACAGAGCCAAGTGGTGCATACAGGCAGCTTCCTGCTATGACAGGGGCCAGAAAGGAACCAGCTGGCTGGGACACAGGGTGACAGCCAGCCAGAAGCAGCCTATTGTAATGTATCAGCCATGTGATTCCCAAGAATTCTCATTGTGCATCAGACTTTTTGCTGAGAAATACAGCACTGCAGGAATTCCACATGAACAGTGGAATCGAGTGCACCCTCTGCAAGTTTGCGGATGACATCAAGCTGAATGGTGCAGCTGACATGCTAGAGGGAAAGGATGCAATCCAGAGGGACCTGGACAGATTTGAGAGGTGGGCCCATACCAATCTCATGAAATTCAGCAAGGCCAAGTGCAAGATTCTGCACCTGAGTGGGGGGGAAACCCAAGCACAAATACAGATTTTGTGGAGAATGGATTGAGAGCAACCCTGAGGAGAAGGGCTTGAGAGTGTTGGCTGATGAAAGACTCAATACAAGCTGGGAATGTGCACTTGTGAGGTTGCATCAAGAGAAGTGTGACCAGCAGGTCAAGGGAGGTGATTCTGCCCCTCTGCTCTCATGAAACCCTAACTGGAGCACTGCATCCTGTTCTAGGGCCCCCAGCACAAGAAGGACATGGAGTTGTTCAAGTGGGTCCAAAGGAGGGCCAAGAAGATGATCAGAGGGATAGAGAACCTCCATTATGAGGACACATGAGAGAGCTGGGGCTCTTCAGCCTAGAGAAGAAAAAGCTCTGGGGGTGAAGCCTTCGAGGACCAGCCTTCGGCTTCATCCAGGTGTTCGCAATCGTTAGGGACTCAACGGTCTGTCCATCTACCTCGGTGCACACCAATGTGATGTATGGTAAAATGGCACTTACTGCAAGCAACACACTCTTCTTATAGTTGTCCCTTATTTCACAGTGCTACCAATCACCCTTGCTACGGTTATCTGTGCCCAATAGACATGCGGCATGTCTTGTCTTGCCATGTCTCATCATGGTTTTCTTATGAGTCAAGGAGCCCCCGCAGAGGCTGATGACTGTTACAGCCCCCCTTTCACGTATTAGCTGACCACGCAAGGGGCCCACACAGATTATGCCTGGTTACGCCTGGTGACCTTGACAGCCCCCGCTCTGCGTATTTGTTGACTACATCTCTAACTTGCGTATTTTGTTAACTACAGGGGGGAACTTGCAGCAGCCTTCCAGTACTTGAAGGGGGCCTGAAGGAAAGTTGGGGAGGGACTTTTTATAAGGGCAGATAGCGTCAGAACAAGGGAAAATGGCTTTAAACTGGAAGAGGGTAGATTTAGACTAGTTATTAGGAAGGAATTCTTTGCTAAGAGGGTGGTGAGACATTGGAACAGGTTGCCCAGCATGGCTGTGCATGCTCCCTTCCTGAAAGCATTCAAGGCCAGGCTGGATGGGCTCTGAGCAACCTGGTCTAGTGGGAGGAGTCATTGTCAGTAGCAGGGTGATTGGAACTAGGTGATCTTAAGGGTTCCTTCCAACACAAGCCATTTCATGTCTCTCTGATTCTATGATCTTGGAGTCCACCAGAGTACTGCGTCAGCCCCAGAGACCTCAGCGTCTGAGGCCAACTTTAAGAGCTGCCTGACAAAACTCTTGTTGAGAGGCAGTGGGTGGAAATACCATTGTTCTCCCATACTGTTTATTGGAACTGTTTGACTTTTAAGGTGATTGCTGAGAAGCTGGGGAAGTCACAGATCAGGGTGAAATTTGGGTGATGGTTCCAACACGGGGAAAAACAAAACTTGAAAGTGTCTGACCTGCTTTAAATTGCAAATATATAAATGTGTTTAGAGAGCATGGATCATCTTCACATCTGGAAGTTGTGAAATGCTCTTCTCAGCTATGGATAATTTGTCTGACACATTATTTGAGGGGTGCTTGACAGGCAGTTTTAGCGATAGATCTGTAAAACTCCCATTTTCAAGTGAGAACTTTGTCGTTGCTCTGGATCTTTGTAGTCCTACCTAAAGACTCTGCTCACCTGTCCTTAGTCAGAGCATGGACTGCATATTCCAGTCCAGCACAGAGCTCCTGGACCAAAGGACAAACTGAGCGGCTCACTTGCAACACCACTCCCAGAAGCAACATCAAAGCTACAGTTCTGGTGTCAAAAGGTCTTACCAGCTGCACCAGAACAAACTGCACTTCAGACAATGAATCGTTTAATGCCCATAGCCTTTGCAGTTTGCACTGCAGAATCAAATTCCAGCAGATGAATTTGTTTTCATTCAAGAAACAAATGAATGCACTCCCCAGTTACAAGTGGATTCCTCTCGATAGGTTCACACCTTACCAGCAATTATTCTGTACAGGCTCTGCAGAGCCGCAGGTCAGGATTAGATTAAAGGTCTAAGTTATTAACCCATAGAGAGATGCCCTGAAGGCTTTTCAAGTTTCAGCCTTCAGAAATCCCCTGGTATATGTGACCTTGTGGAAACTGTCACCAATGGGGCAGCTAGCTGCCAGCCACCCAGGGGCTCATCTCATAGCTCTTTGCCCACCAACAGCTCTTTGCCCACTTGAATCCACCAAATGAACACATTTGGTAGATTTGGTAGAGGAAGAAAAGTGTGTGTCCTGCCTGCAGTCTGACCCAGTGGCTTACCAAAATAGGCAAGAAATGAAGCAGCGTTGCCTCAAATCACATACTCTTCCATCCTGAAACTTCAGCAATGCAACATTAAAAGTCCTTGTATGGATATAGCCATAAAGCTGTTGCTTTCTGGCCATAGACATTCTGCCAAATGTCCTTTAGAACAGCTACATGCAGCTCAGCACTCTTTTCCCACATGTAGGCAAACTGAAATAGCACTTCTCTCAATGCCACTTAAATGTTAACCAGAGAGGATTTTTGCAAGCTTGTCTGCTAAGCAGGAACATGTGTGCTGAGTTCTGAATCCTGAGTCTCAAATCATTTCTCAAGGCTTTCTTAGTGCCCCAAATCCCAAATTGTCTTGTGGCTATTGAAGCTGCTGTCAATTGCTCTGATAAGTTCTTGCCCTTCAGTTCCTTATTTCATGTACACTTCAGAAGTAGAGGGAAATGTGTGTGTAGGGTAAAACAAGCTTAATTTACTGTGACAAATAAAACAAGGAAATTCTTTCATGGATTATTCATTTTATATTTAATGCAATAATAATCTCAATTTCTAAAATTTACCTGAAGCTGCAGTATTACCAATTTACTGCATTAGAAAACCAGAGAATCCAGGGGCACTTACTGCATAATTTAGGTCTCGTTTGTCACAGATTGCACAGGGTCTTATCCATTGGAGTTATGGGGAAACAGATAATTAGCAAGATCTATGGTAACTTCAAGGTGGTTACTGGATGGGAGCTGCCTTCTAGCAGACACTAAAGACAGGGGCAGTGAAAAGCTAATTAACATTCAAAAATATTTTAAACAACGGATGTCACCAACAGGCTGGGCAAGAGAGGGGGGGGGAGTCTTACACTTCCATCTAACTGCATAGCTACATAAAATAGCCATATAAATGATAATGGGCTATATTCTGCATAAAAGAAGACGGTAGTTGAATAAAGAAGGCACTTAATTGTACGTGCATCTTTCAGCATTAACGAATATATTTCGAACTAATCTGCATCCCACAAGCCTGGATTGGGGACTGAAATTCTGATGAATTAATGGGTCAGTTTTATTTAGTGCTGGCTATTTCCAGAAGCCAACAGACAATTGCATTTTATCCGTACGTGGATATAGGAGAAGGCTCTTAGTTAAGGTGGCAATTCATGCAATAAGCAGGGATTACAAAACTGAATGGTACTGATACAGATGAAAGGACTTTTGAGGTTAAAATGTGAAGAAAGAGCAGAAAAAAATCCAGCAAGAATCATCATTAGAGCCCTCCATCACCCCTCTCTTTGCTCATGGCTACTACAAAATATCATCTTTTATTTGCTTTGGTATAATATCATCATGTGAGATAGATTTAGCTGGGGTAACAATTATGGACTGTTGCTCAGTTTAAGACAATAATGTTCCGACATTTTTGCCACAGGTAGAAAAGGAATGAAAAGTTTGACTCAAACAGTTTGACCATACGATTGATCTAAAGCTATTGAGATTTACAGAGATATTTTCATTAATTCTGCAATATCTGGATCAGCAACTAGTTCAGTGCATAGAAAAAGCATGCCTGCCCTCAGCTTGCTGTTACAGGGGACCACTATGCATGAAGACCTGCTAACGCAATGAAGACCGAGTGCTTTTTCTTACTGCTCCTGCAGGAATGGGATCCTGATCTGTAAGCTTCCAATTGAAATTAAGGTATTTGTAACAACAAGCAGCACTTAGAAAATACAGGCCAGTGTTAAATATTAGAGCTGGTATTATAGCCTGCTGAATCTCTGTGTACGATATATTTTTTAAGCAACTAGAACTACAGAGAAAAATGGCTGGGCTGTGTTCCCATCATTCTGCCAATACTGTCACATGCTAATGCTAACTTAATGCTGTAATTTGTTTACTTACCATTATCCCAATTCTGATTTTGATGACAGCAATGTAATTTTGGACTTCAAGATCATCTTCCCCTTCTTCAGGCCTAAGACAAAGTAGAACGTTTGGTTCCAAATAACTAGTAACTTTTGTTCAAAGGTCTGGTATAAAACAAGTAAATATGCTGGGATAGCATTTATGTCTTGATTATATGCAATAAATAAACTCTCACTCAGATATAATAAAACTTGATACTATATTGACATTAGAAAGCCCTCTAAAGTATTCACATGAGGTTACATGGTGTGACCTCAGCTAAAGGTGGATCAACCATGGATAATTGAGTCCCCAGGTCTTGCAATAGATAAGACCTCTTAATTTTTGAATGATTTTATGCTAATTGCATTACTTACTAATTAAGAGAGCCTGATATTTACAGAGATCATCACACAATCACAAGGGAAATAATGAAGCTCCCCTTCTTTCTCTCTCCCCTCCCTCCCCCCGCAGATGACTCCACACCCTATTGCCCTCCAAGGAGCACAGCTAGGCAGGGAGAGGGAACAGAGAAAATGGCACTATATTGCTGCCACACTAAAGTGGCACTGGATGGAGCATTGTTCATTCTTCCATCCACACCTCATTACACACAGTTTACCATTGCTGTCTGAGACTGAGGTAGCAATCTGATGCTTGCACCTGATTTTTTATTTTTTTTATTTTTTTCATTAATACTACCAGGAGCAGCCAGGAAAGAACTAACCTAAGGCAGAATGATAAGGAAGATTGGTAAGTAATAGAGACTTCTACTGTGGGGGCATATGCTCTAAGGGCTTCCTTCCACAGTAGTACAAGACTGTTAAGTTTTGTTTTTTTTTTTAATTAAAAATTAAAATATTCTAATTCAGAAGCCTTTGCAAAATGATTTTTTTTTTTCTTAATTGTAGGTGAAGGTGAATTAATCACTGTACTGGAAGATTCTTGTTGTATGGAGATTAAAGTTACGACATGATTACTTTATTGTGTCAAAAAAGTAGGGCAAGACCCAACATGGGACAAGAACAGTTGGTGTTTTTGATGGAATCAAATTTTCAAGGAGATTAGAACTAACTGTAAGAGAAAACCTTTGCTTGCAAACATCAATTTAGAAAGCTTCCAGGTTTGCAATGTCACAAGAAAGACGTGATTCCATAACCCAAAAAGGGGGTAACTGGCTCTGCAGGAATGAAGAGAAAGAAGCCTTCACAAATGGGGCAAATCCAACTTAGGGTAACAGAAGAGAAAAGAAAGAAATGGACAACAATCAATAAAGTTTATGAAGGTTAATGACATCATTGATTTGTCTCTGGGCTACGTAAAATAAGGCGCTTTTAGAAAGTATATTACGAATAAATGAAATCCAAGAAATAATACAAGGTAATTACTAGATATAGAAGATTGAGTCATTAGAATTCGGAGGAAATGCAGGAGCATAGAGTAAATAATTCCCTGTTCTATTTTGAAAACAAAGCAAGAGGAATACTTCTTTCACAGTTAGGAGTTGAGAAAGTAATTTTAAAAACGATGTTGTACATTGTTTAAATCGTTTAAAATCAGCAGGCTCAAATAACACACCTAAAAATGCCACATAATTACTTTGAAGAGATTTTTGCCTGGGAGAATAAGATAATCTTAAAGAGTCATGAGGTTACACAGGCCTCTGTAGTACAGTCTCTGGAAAAATCAGTTCCAGACAAAATAATACAACACGAGGTTCAGCTAATTACAACAATAAATATAGCTCCATAATAACCTCAATTATATGTGTGGGAATTACCAGTTTGGTTGATATGTCCATTCTGGTGAAACAGACCTTTGTCAGGCATCTGACATTTTATTGCCAGGCTTTCTGATTAAAGACAGCACAATGCAATACCGGTGAAGCATGCACTAAACGGATTAAGGCCTGGTTAATAGATATCTGTGAAAGTCAGTGCTAGCAAACATCTCTGAAAACACTGCAGAATCATGTGGTAGTCAATAGGACAGCAGCAAACAGAATATCACCTCTAATAAAATGCTCACTAGAAGAATGATTTCCAAAATGACATGCAAGTTGGTGGAAGAGTAGTTGTACAGACAAATGTACATCACTTACCAAGCTGAGCTCCCCTGATACAAATTGAAGTGTAATAGAAAAAAAATATGAGGTTCTGAACAAAACATGCATCATAGATTTAAAGAGAGTTAGAGGTATCTCAACACTGTGACTCGGTTTTCTTGATTTAAAGGTGGTATTACTTTTGGAGCAACCTACATAGTGCAAATGTCAGATTTCATCTGCATTGGTCTCAGAATTTTCCTGCTGTTTGGATCAAGGCAGCTGTGTGGACAAAGCTAACACTTCTCAGTGTTAACCCTAACTCCACTCCACCACCTCTAGACCTTAACGAGGGGATGCTGCTATGGGTCTATTGGAAGAAGCCCAATATTTATTTAGGATCGTCTGCTAAACTCAAAGAACAAGCTCTTAAGTTAGTATGATTCAATCTAATCTTCAGATCATACAAATTCCAGGAAAGAGATAAAGTAACAGAAAAGCAAAATTGTAGTAAAGATAGCCTTCCTGTTTTACTTTTGTTAGCATCATATTCTTTGGGGGAAATGAAGTACCATTTTTTCTTTCTCAATGTATTCTTATAATCTCATTATTTTATCTCACTGTTTGTCCTGCATTGTTCAGAACATTTTTTGTGACTGTAGTTGTGATTCCAATGGGGTCGTTGACTACCCTGTATGAAACACGTGCATCTATAAAATTAGAAGAGAGGTATAATGAATACAATACTCTTTCAAGACTCTTTAATATTAAAAGCATATTAAAGACATCAGAAAATGAGAAAAGTATATAGATGGTAGAGAAGCACATCAACAAGCTTGCTTGTAATAAAGTATACGTACAGTGCAATAATAACTTCTAAATCAATTGCACTCCACTAACATTCTCCACTAATATTTAGTACTCATCATATGAACTAAGGTTTGGAAACTGGCCAGCATGAATAAATACTTTGTATGCTGTTAAATGTATTAGAGATTTGAACAACTTGAGCTGTCACCATGAAACTCCAATTAAAAATAAAATCAAGAAATGAGTAACTCCTTTCCTAAATGTCTTCAGTGCAGATTAACACATTGTCTTGAATCAACAGGTCTCACTAACAAATGTTAATGAAATAACTGGTAGAATGATTAATGCCAGTGAGACAGATGACAAAGTATCATTGTCCAAATTTTGAAATAGAAGAAAATAAAATTGAAGGAAGCCTAAAGATCCAATCCAGGAAAGTTTTGGTTTTCTCCAAGTTTACAGCCCTTAAGGAAATTGAAGATGCTCATTTCTTTGCTGAAATTAATTGCCACAAAACATTGTCAGTGCCAAAATATTAACGGGTTCACAAAGCAATTGAAAACATTAAGGAAAGAAAGACTATTAATTAACCATAGAGATGTGGCTCACGTTCAGGAAATTTAAGATGAGAAAGCATCACTGTATTTCTTCCTCTGCTCTTATATTTCCCTGCTTATCCAGGATATTGGGGATTAAGAAAACTTCTGTCTGACCCAGTGCAACAGTTCTTAAGTTGTTATTATGCTCCTTACCTCCTCAGAGAATCTATGCAACATTTCAATGAAAAAAGAAATATATATATATATATATATAAAGATGCAGATCAAGTGTCTTCTGAGTTACCTTGAGCTGTTTTCTGCCTGCAAAGGGCCAGGGCTTCCTCTATAAATAACTGCACACCAAGCATGTAGCAAAATAAGCTTCTAGGGAAACAAATGATCCAAGAACACTTTAACTATATCAGGATTACATACTCCAGGGATTTAGCTGAAGCAAAAGGATTTGCATGGCATGAAGATCCTGAGAAACCTCTCAGCAGAACCACAGCCTTCTTTCTTTCACATGGTGTGTGGTCCAGCAGCTGCTGCTTAGTGATTGTATTTTTTCAACAACCCAAATTATTTAAAGGCACTAAGTAGTTGTAAGACCAGCTATATTTTAAATAAATTCTGCATCTTTTTTTAAGTATGACCTTGGAGGAAATGGTTGTTCAGAAGTTAAGCAGTGTTTCAATTCTGTTGTTGAAAAGCCTGGATTTGTAGTGTACAGATAAGGATGACACTTCCAGATACAAGAAGTAATGCTAGTATTCACATTTGCTGCAAATCATGATGTAGAATAACATAATGAAGCTTTGTAAACATACCCTTGTTTCCGTTTTGTTACCTGTTCTGGAGACCATAGGCAAAGCAAAGTTGGTCAACATTACTTGATGTATTGGGAATTCTTTGTCAGGTCTGGAAAATCAGTCTAATGTGGGCATCATTCACCTCCATTTGCTTTAGGTCATGCATTATTCTCCAGTTCATGGCTTCATAAAGCTGTGGAATAGCCTTTCTCTAGGAGAACTCATGAAAAAAGAACATAGTAAAAAGGGGTAGATGTAGCCATAAATATGATAAATGACTTGCTAGAAACTACATTAAATAGCAGCAATATCAGTCCAGAGATGAGTTCTGCAACATTCTTATTGCAAGCCTATGTGAATGGATGATTCACTATGTGCTTGCTTTTCATGGACATCATTTAATGGAACGTCTTATGTCACTAGTCATTTGCACTCCAACTACATAAGACTTGTGTGTTGCTGTTTAATATTTCATCATACTTTCCTCATTCTCCACACCTCTATTAAATGATGGGAAATGAAATCAGATATGGTACAAATTCTGCCTCCCACTCTGTTCGATAATTTTTTATCCAGACTCTTTTGACTGTTTTGTTTTGTTGGTATTATTACTATTATTATTATCTAATGGTGAGGTATTTTTCCAGCGTGCTTCCTTGCAAATCTGGCTGCTAAGCTTAGCGCTGAGTCCTGCAGCCAGATGCTGAGTACTAAGACCCAAGCTTTGGGCCCAAGTTTTTTTACAACAGCTCCATTCCTAACCCCCCCCAGGGAGCTACAATGACAGCCTGCCTTGCAGGGAGGCTCATGGAGCAACTGCTCCCTGTCTGCCTTGAGTTAACCTGTACAGAGTTACTGCTTGTCAGAACTCTACAATCATGGCCCACCACTGGGCCACATAGGCTTAAAATTAGTAGGAAATCTACATTTAAAAACGTGTGAAAAGAAGTCAAGTTCCCATCAGGAATACCTTCTGCTGTATTTTTCCTGAGAATGTGCCCTCTAAACACAAATTTCCACTACAGTTATACCTTGGACAAAAAAAACCAAACAAACAAACAAACAAAAAACTCAAAAATCCTGTTAAAGAACATCTACTTGATAGCAAAAAAATTACAGAGAGGAAAGAATAGGATGGGAGAGCCAGCCTCACTGATGGAAGTAAACTGAAGTATTCATCTTGAGGCAAAAGTTATAACAAAGAAGGAAATAGCATTTCCTTTGACAGCGATAGAAAATATTTGAAAAGGGTAACAGAGTGTTACTCTTGGGATGACTTTATTACCATAACTGATAAGTCTGTTCTATGAGATCATAGCTATTTGGGGATTTTTGCCCAAGAGCTGCTTGCAGCAATGCATCTCATTCAGACCCTCATTCTGGTTGATGCACCAAACCTGACCCTGTGTCTTGGAAAGGTATTCACTATCAGTCAGGCTTATTCATATTAATGCAGATCAGTTTTGTCTATCATAGTGATATCTTTCATTCGTACTTATTGCATGCTGCCTCTTTTAGTTAAGCTTTGACCTCAGATTGACCCAGATATATACTGTACGCCGAGGTACCGTTACCTTTGTGGATAGCACTGATTGAAGAGCAGGCCCAAAAAGACACTTAGGGCCAGGATACAAGAAAAAAAACCAACAGAACAGACATTTCAAATTGCAGTTAAATCCAGCTGCATTATTTACAACATCTCAAACAATATTTTTACGCCTCAGGGCATTTATAGCAATTATTCAATACAGAGTGTATATTATTTTAACCCCTCATTATAACAGCTTTGACAGCTTGTATTACAGCCCAGTAATCATCACTGAAGCTATCCCGAGACCTCAGTGGTTAGAGGTGATATGAGAAAGCTTCAGCCAGTAATCCCAATTTGTGAAACCAGCAGGCTTTGCTTGGCTCCAATAACTTACCTGACATACCCTCAGCAATGTATGAATAAATAAGACAGACATGCCTCAGTGGTCACTGTGTAAAGCTAGGTGAGAACAAGCCTCTTGCATAAGTGTCTGCTGTCCCCTTTTGCTCGGGGTGTGATTCAAAGTCCTAACTGAGTGCTGTACTGGGAGGATTTGTCAGAGTACAGGGGAGTATTTCTTTCTCTGTGCTCTCTTTTCAGTAAATTTTTATAGCATTAGGTCTGTGTATAGTCCATTTCTGGCTTCTTCCAAGCTATGGATACAACGGGACTAATGCTAGCAACCAAGCTACTGAGGGACAACCATTTACCTCGGCTGATAGACAGCTGTTAACTAGTTATATGAATGTTCCCTGTCTGTTACAAGTGAAAAAGAAAATGCGTCATTTTATTTCACTGAGCCTCATCTCAATAAAATAGCAAATGTGACCTTTGTAGTGATTTAAGCTAATGCTTTTTTGTCCTACCTGTGTGTTAAGTGACATATCCACGTACAGCCAGAAACTGCAGCTCAGTGACAAATGGCAGTCTACTAAGCTACAGAAGCTCAATTGTTTGTGATTATCTGCCCATAGCTGATATTTGCTTTAGCATGTCAAAACCACAAAAAAACAGGTAGGCTTCAAATGAGAACTGAAACCTTTGGTGAGTTTGAAGAGGATGCCTATATCCATAATCTGAATTGCATATGTATGAAAGAATATGGATAATGTAGATGTGGCTGGAGAACCCACACACAGCATTGCTTATTCTGCTCAATCCATTTAGTATATGGTTTATATAATATCAAGCATCAATTATTATTTTTTTTTCCTTTTATTGAGCTGTTATTTTGGCCATAGGAAAAGGTTTGCTGCTGTAGACCAGGAGAAAGCTATTAGGAGAACTAATGTGGCTTTTCTATTTTACTTCCTATTCCTGCATGTTTAAAATTTCAGTTTATTGGTTAGCAAAATATTTGAAGAAACTGTTTCTAAGCTCTCTGGAAATGTCTTCGTCTACTCAGACTCAAACTGTTTGTCTCTGTGCACAATAGCCAGTGCTGTGTTTGACTACAGCTCCTGCAAGAGTTTTAGACATCACAAATGGACAGGGTCTATAAAAAATAAAAAGGAGAAAGTAAAAATACAGAGACATTGAACTTTTAGAGCACATTTCTTAAATGTAATCCTAGGGTTCAGATTCTACATCACTTTGCATTGTATTCACTTGGTTGCACCAGTGGAAATTCTAAAGGGGGTCAATTTTTTTCCTGCTCAGTGCAACAGCACTTTACAATAGCAGACATTGCTATAAGGGACTATTGAAGAATTGTTCAGTGGGGTTTTATTTTCTTGTAAAGGAGAAATGGTTTCCTGAAAGAAACAGTACAGATGTCATTGCCTCAACTTTCTCTCTTTAAATGAGCACTGGGAAGGTCTTGAAAATCTGTAGTAGTCTGGTGACCACGGAGTCTTCTTCAAGCTCTAATTTCTGTGATCAAGAAGATGAGGGATATAGATGGTATTGAATTATGCCTGAGGCATAAGGATTCCTGGAGCTGATCACCTCTCCCAGGAACACGTCAGTCTAAAATGTTTCCTGATACTTCTTGCTAACAAGTCTGACAAGTAAAATTCAGGAGTTTCTTTGAAGTCTTGCTGATGTTGTTGATAATGTTTAGTAGCACAAATCTCAGGCTACTGTCCCAGACACTTTATTATTGTACTTCTCTGATGTGATCTTCTGCCAGATTACTAGTCTGAGATGGTCTGCCATACTTCAGAGGGTTCAGCATGATCTTCCAGTGGTGACAGGTCAGTAAATGATTATAAATCCTCTATCTCTTCAAGACATATGGTAGGCAGTACAAGGATCCCTAATATGACTTCTTTTTAGATTTTCTTTCACTCTTGTTTTCCTCCTTAATCTTCGATCTGAGCAGCTCAGACTGAATTTTTGGGATACCTTCGTGATAGATTTTTGAGAGTTTTATTCAAGCCCATGGTATCTGGGGAACTCGGGTGCCAAAAGTTGTAAACCTGCTTTTGGAGACTTTGAGTGTATTCAGATACTTCTCTCAAATCATGAGAAATAGGTTTTCTTTCATTGTCCACTGGAGTCTGGGAAATGCTGCCAATTTACTCGCTGATTTTACTTTTCAAGGATTCATATTGCATATTAAACCTCTTGAACATTTCTTTGAAAATTCCAAGTAAACACCAGGAAGGAGGAGAATCTTTCTTTAATAATCATGTCTTAAAACATTATTTGACATGCTGGTGAAGAACTTGAGAATCTGCTTCTCCTCTGCTTGTCTCTGAGATGTCCATGCTCATATACACAAAGTGGGAGCTGAACCCACTGTCCACCTGGGTAGCATCTTAAAGTTGGTTTGCTTTGAAAGGGTTTCCATAATAGAGCAAAGCAGAGGCCTTGGAACATAAGTATATGTGTGATTTTGAAAAACAGTTAGTAATTGGGGTTTTACTTTAATTAGATTTGCTTTCCTCATTTCCCAGCAATAGCACAGCCTGCTCTCCTGCTATCCCAGATGATTTCACTGGTCTTCCGTGGGGTCTTCTCTGAATCGACATATTGGAATCAGGAAAAGCACAAGAAATATCTATAATTTTATGGTTCTTCCTTAATCTGAACTATTACAAAAGCTCCTGTAACTGCCTATATCTTTCTGACAAGCTAATACAATCAACCACATTCTTTCAGCTCACCTACTTTCAATATGGGAATATCATGTTCTGATGAAATTGTTAACCATTAATATTCGCGATGTTGAATTATTTACCCATTTTGTCTCTCCAGGGTATTATAATCATCAGATCGAGAAGGACTTAAAATGTGCACGTGGAGATTGCTACAATATGTGGCACACGAACCTTTGACTTAAGCTCTAAAGAGACTCATTCTTTTAATATATAATAAGTAGCTGGAATGAGAATTAGATATAGAGTGTTTAGTGATCTTTCACAGTGACACAGAAAAGAGCTACCGCTCCGCCATCAATTGTTTTATTCTGTTATCCCAAAAGAGACATAAGTTATAAAAGAAATATTGTAATGAACTTCCCACACAGATGAGCTACATTGGAAAAGAACTCCCACCAAAATGCATTATGCTAATCTCCTTCTCCATATCACTCTTATGCTTCTTCACAAACACCAATCTTCTTGCCCTCAACTGTCTCACCATTTGCTTCCTTGGTCCGAAAATAAATTCTAGGGTGAAGGATGAATCTTCAGTGAATTTTTGCATTTCCCCAAATCATTACATCGACAGCTATATGTATATTGACAACAAAATACACCAAAAGAGTTTGCTGACAACCAAAAGATTCTAGTTGTATATCCAGTGTTGTCAGTCTGTAAGAGGAAAATGCTATATGCCACTAAATTTCTATGTGGAAGACTAAGCTACAAGCCAAAATCAGAATTCTTGAGGTGTTAGCAGCTTTGCTTTGTTAGGTTTTGTTATTTGTTTTGTTTTAGAGGATGAAGGTTGTTATTACTTAGCTTTAGCAATCTACGTGTCCCTCTAGGCTACTTCTTGTCTGATTCCTTGCAAGAAGTAGATGAGGTGAGTGTCACAGAGATAATAAAGCAGAGATGCAAGAAGTCTCTATCTTCCTTGCAAGCTTCCATCTCTATGAGATACTGTGGTGTCAGATAATCCTACAAAAAAAAATGAGATAAATCATAAAGAAGATCACAGTTTGAATGTTTTTTTGTCTTTCATTTATCTGACAGTGCTTAAGATGTGTCCAGATACCATTATTTCTGGAATGTCCATGACACACAGCTCTGATAATTAAAAGAGATATCTTGCCCTTAACCTCTAATTTTCACAGTGACTGTGTTAACATGAAGCATTACCCAATTGTTGAGTCTAGGTATTGATTATTTCAAGCTGTACATGGACTAATATCGTTTCCCTTGTGGATAAACTAATGTTTTTGTCCACAACAAAGGACAAATGTACATCTTTTCTTCAGAGCTCAGAGATTAATTTTCAGATGGAAGCTGGAAAAAAAAAACAACCCTCATTATTATTAGGCAGTTTCTGTTCCTTTTTTTTCTTCTCCTACTGAAGAAACCAGTTATAACACAATCCTTCTATTCTTAATATACAGAAGGTTAGGAGCAGCTGCTTCCAGGGAGGAGGAAACACATGCTTTGCAGAATAAAGAAAGCTTCTGCACTTTTTATTAAAAAATAAAAAACAAAAAACCCCACACATTTTACAACTGAAACATAATCTGCAGATGGAACAGCTGATATGGCTATTTTGCTGGTTGTTAAAAGAGTTTATCCTACATTAAATTGACTCCCATGGGTTTAATTTTTCAGTGCTGTTGCAACCACCAACCTTTCTTATTGAGAAGGTCAATAGGCACAATATGAAGTCTTGTAAATCATTGCCTTACTATTTTTGTAATATATAATGTGACCCTATTCACACATCTTAAAAATTATAAACCAGAGCACATACTGTATATCAAACAAATAAATCAGCTGCTATAAATACAGTCTTCCTTTTGGCTCTGGACAGATTAATTCTACTGCATTTCATATGTTTTAAATTGTTTTTGGCTTCACAGGCAAGATGTGCTTTTGTATTCAGAAAGCAGAGACCCTGGATTTAATCTATTTTAAAAGCTTAATAGAGCCAAAGTGACCCTGAAAGCATATTTTAAAATGATCCCACTAAAAGCCTTAATGACTATAAACATTAAATAAATTAAGTGATAATATTGAAAAAATATATATAGTCAGCTGATAGAAACTTTAAAAATAAAAGTCTGAGAGGATGACGAAAAAAATGAGAATTAAGCTCAGTGGTGAGCTGATAGGCTATTGGATCCTCCAGGGATGTTTCTTCACGTGTATTTGCTGTTCATGTTTCTCATGAAATCTGAAAGCCTGGGTATAGCATAGGGGGAAATTGAGTCATGGAGTAATTCTTTCCTAATGGAAAATTGCAGTGTTTTACGAAGAAATTTGTTTTTATCTGGAAACTTTTTCTTCAGTTATGCTGCAAAGCAGCATATTTGTAAGTTTTCTTGGGTAGTCTCCTTCATGTCTATTACCATCAATATCAAGGTGTATCTTGGGCTCATGACTACAATCTTCAAGCATCAGCCTTCCCGTAAAGTCAACGGTGATTAATATATGTCCTCAGCCATTTAGTATCTAAGTAATTTTCTCAGTCCTGAGGAGTTCTGCCCCCACTGTTGTAAAAAAAAAAAAAAAGACACTGATCAATGACATGTGAAAGGGAACATTAATAAGAAAAGAAAAAGATCAGAATTAAGACAATACAGCATTTTAAAAAGAAGGGCTGCAACACCTATAAGACCAGGGAGATTTTGTATTTCTGCTGTGCCAGTTCTGCTCCACAGAAAAGATTTCTCAAACACCTCTTGATCACTGTCACAGTCACCATCCCTGGATGTGTTTAAGAGCCGTTTGGATGTGGTGCTCAGAGATGTGATTTAGCAGAGGGTTGTCAGAGTTAGGGTACTATGGTTAGGCTGCGGTTGGACGTGATGATCCTTGAGGTCCCTTTCAACCTGAGTAATTCTGTGATTGTAAGAGAAGCAACTTGGAAACTGGTGATTTAGGTACAGGAAAGGAGGGTGTGTGTTTGCGAGCATGTGCATGAGTGTGTATGGATGGTACTCACCTTAGAGCTGCCAATGAAATCCACCTTGTTGAGCTGTCCCAGAGATGGGTTGCCTCTTGAATTTCAGCTGGGTGAGCGCCCTGTGAAGGCTTCATAACTTACTGAGGTGAGATCATTCTACTACTGATAATGCTGAAAAGGTTTAGGGTGAGAATTTGTCTGTTACAGATCTCTTTCTTTTGTATTCATTTTATCACGTCTTCATCAGCTTACTGTTCTGATGATCCCTTTGTCCTTTCCCCTCCCTCCCCTGTCCAAGGGCTTTTTTTTTTTTGTTAAAACAAACATTTCTGATTTGTGCTCAATGCACTTTCCAAGGACTCTGAGAGACACTGGACCAAAGCAACAATGAGGCTGTTAGATCAACAGTGGTCCTGTAGGGGCCAAGCCACTCTGAAATCACTGTTTATTGGGGAACTAGTCCTTGCCATAGCTCAGTGAAACAAATGAGACTGTATACAGCTTTCTGCACTGTACTTCCATCCTTGTACAAGGCCAGCTAAAATGTGACATGATTTAAAATGCTTTCCCATGAGATGCATTAAATATATCTATAGGTTCTGTCTAGGCTGGCAGCCAAATTCTGATTTGTACAATTTACTCATACAGGCTTGCACTATTTCTTCAGAAAAATGTTTTCTGTTAAGTTATGCGTGGTACTAGCCTACAAAAATTAGTGATCAAATAGTAGCTACAACTATCTTCTGTTTTAGGGAAAAGAGACCGTTTCCTCTCTGTGGTTCACTCAATGCCAAGAGAGTCCAAAGACTGTGAGAGACCAAGGAGTCTGAATTTGATGCTCTCATCAAGTGAGGTCTGTTTGCACTGAATGTTCTAATCATTTTAAATCATGAAAATAATCTACGTGTTCAGGTTTATTTATTTTTTTTTTCCAGGCTGCAAAACCCCTTTGATTTAAACATCTAAGGCTTCTGGATTTCCTTTTCCTCTGCTTCTTCAGGAAGCTATCCCAAAAGAGTTGTCAGATCAGCCAAATGTGTAAAGTAGACTTGGATCACAACCTGATTTATGTCCTATGTTTCATTTCAGAACATGTTTAGAGGGTGAAGGTATAGCACAGAATGATGGGAGTCCTTGAGTTACACTGTGCAATGTAGATCTAGGAAATATTTGTCTTTTTTTGGTAACACTTTAAAATATACATTAAAAAAAAAAAAAAAAGATAAAACTCACTACTGAATGAACACAGCTGAAGAGCACCAAACAAGCTTGTTTGTGAATATCATCTGAAATGTTCCCGACGTTTAAATGCAGATATCATGATTTTGGGGTAAAGCATCTGTTTGTTACCCTTTGTTAACCTTCTCATTAGCTATCAGCACACCATTTGCTGTCTGACTCCAAAGCAACAGATACTTAAGAATAAATACCTGGGTGTTTTTCACCTGACAGTCCAGTTAATTTTGGTTGCATTCACTGCAGTTCAGGGAAGGTATTTTTATAAGAGATGGGAATTCTAATGCATGCTTGAAAGAAATAATGAGCTGTTAACAGCCTTGGCCTTTTCCTAGGCTAGGTTCGGTACTGCCTTATGATGAACTGATGGGTCCTCCCTGCTGCACAGGAACAACCATGAGGCAGGTGGTTACGACAGACGGAAAGGGATGGAGAGGAAATTGTGAGACGATAGAACCCATTGTGATGGGAAATGGGCCTCCTCTGTCTTTACCCATGGTATCTGCAAAACTGAGATCAACTTCACTGTTTTCTCTGTTTCCCTTTATAAAGAGCAACACTCCCCAAAAGAAATCCAATCCCGAAACCCTTTCAACTTTTTATTTCAAACAAATCTAGTCCTCACAGTTTCAGTTTTGTACAGAAATAGCATCTCAACATTATCTACAAGTTTTGAAGATAAGATTTGTTTGGGGGATTTGTAATGAAACGCATTTGTGATTATGACTACAGTAGGCTACAATATAAAACATATTTCACCTATTGGAGTTTTGCATGAGACTTTCTGTGGAAATTTTGACAGTGTTCTAACAAAATAAGATATAAAATGCCCTATATAAGCCATGATATTTTAATTTTCACACGAGGAATAAAAATATTAAGTATGTAAACAGTAGAATAATAAAATCCTAGGTAAGCACTTTTGATAAGATAAACAAGGAAAATCAAGACTGGATCATGTATTCATTGGCAGAACAAGAAGAATAATTACTTTAATGAGATTTCTTTTGGAAATATGTTCTGTATAATGAAATATATGCATTGTATAATAGAAAAATATATTGCTACTTCCTATTCACGTTTTTCCTGATAATGAAATATCCATAATCCAGCAATAAGTATTTATGAAAGTAGTTATGCTTTTGACTATCTTAACTTCGAGATTTTTAGATGTCAGCAGTAATTGCATAGCATAGTCATTTATTTTTCTGTGTTAAAGAATACACAGTGGACTCTGAATGACACTAATAACCTGAAAGCTAGTTCAAGCTTTCAAAATATTTCGAAATATTAAAAAACTGAGTACTTACAGCTTTTAAAAATAGAAAATCAGGAACACTGGGGTTTCTTATTGAAAGTAGATGTTCTAATACATACAGCGATGTTCCTAGATAATTATGTAATTTAAAATGTAGTTCAGAATCTGAACTAACTTGCCCTCTCTAATCCATGATTCAAAGGATGTTGGATGTTAAAAGAATTTTGTTAGCTGAAGCAGTGTCATACTGATTGAGCATAACAGTCCTTGGGGAAATTTCTCAGATGTTTAATGGAAACAGGAGCTCCCAAGGGCACAGGAAGTTCCCATTCTGCCCCACTGGTAGTGGAGATCTCAGTGAGGTCTTTTTGAACATCCAGGCAAAAATTCACCACGCATTTTCTGCAGGTCTCTGAAAAGGGAGAGGACTAACTGAAAAAATCCTGACTGCTCATACTTTGATTTCCACTCAGGGATTTACAAGTAGCAACAGTGCAGAACCGCTATGCCAAGGTATGGAGTGAAGGGTTTGGCAGAGATCCACCCCTGCCTCCTCTCATCAAGCCCCTATGCAAATTCAGGCCTAACCACATGGGGAAGCCCCAGTGAACATCTTGGGCCATGAGCATGGCTCGTATCTCCCATATTTCCTTATTTGTGTCTCTGTTGCTTGCTCTCCTAAAGATATGCTTTCCGTGCTGAAATGATACTTCAAAAGTTCTGTCACATTGTGCTTTCCTGAGGACATCTGCCTTCGTCTGCAGCTGGTGCTGGAGCTTTCCCTTCCAGCATATCATGGACAGTACCCAGTTCTTTGGTGGCTCGTGGCTCTGTCAGCCTTCCTCCTTCCTTTTGCCATATTGAACTCTGTGCTTTGTAATAATTACTTTGCCACTTCATGAGGAAAAGCTGAGGTACTACAGCAGCAGAGCCTCCAGCAGTCTTCACTGAGGAGAGCAGGGGTGATGGGGAGAGCCCAGCAGACTGGCACATTTCTGCAGAATGAGGGAGGTGTGCTGACAGGCACTTCCTCTCCTACCTCTGAGGGGATTCAGATCAGTGCTGCACAGCATCATGCAGAATATTAGGACTGAAAAGCACATGGCTGGAGTTCTATTAGCCTTCGCAAAAGCAATTTTTGTTTTATTTATTTTTAGCTTCATAAAAGGTGCTCTATTGACTTGTCTCAGTGCAATTTAATAAAATGCACAGAGATCTCTCTCTTCTCAAATGCACGAAACAGAGATGATTGGAACAGAGATCCTCAGCAAGTCCCTTGCCATGCCTTACTGGTGACATCCCAGAAGTGGCTGAGGCCTGACTGCCACCTCATGCTCTGAGGCCTCTTGCTGCAGAGAGCTCTGCTGCCATTAAAATCCAAGGGTGGTGAGCACCAGCACTTCACCTGACCCCAGTTGCCATGGAAAATCATGGGCTAAGAGGTGGGATCCCAGGCATCCAGGCCCTAAGCGATATTTGCCTTTGTCATGAGCAGGGACAGCACTGCATCTTAGAGAAAAGAGGAAGCCAATGTGTTTGGTGAAAAATTGACTTCATATGTGCAGCTGGATGGTAGCAGTTACCAGCAGGGCAGTGCCATTACCACTGAGGTCACTGGAAGACAAAGGCAGCCCTTGGGAAATTGCATACTGAATGGGGCTCGGGATGTAAGCTGCTGTGTCTGTCTGGTGACAATTAAAGCAGTGGGCCTCCTGCTCCCAGCTCCTTCAGCCAGTAAAATCTAAGAGCCTGATTTAAAGCAAGAGACTTGATGCTCATTGCCTAAAGGGTGATTCACGGAATGCTGATTTTCAGGGATGCTGGGCAGCCACAGCCACCACTGGCTCTCAAAGGGCAGTAGCTGCTGAAGAGCAGCAGGAGCGCATCAGCCTTGAAACCCAGCCGCCTCCTTACCGCACCAGGCTTGGGTGTTGATGCTTCATTTAGGGAACAGGGGTTAAATCAATATGGCCTTTAACCTTGAACTCTGTGTTTCAGTTTTGCCTTCCGTGAAGCAGTAATAACACTCGCCTACAGTATTTCAAAGATAATCGGGAAGAGCTCTGAAACGCACCGTGAGCTGCATCATTACATACCTGCACATTCCTGTTGTGTTTGTACAACCGACAATACAACATGCCATCCCTGGATGCTGTACATTCCTATCCTACTGATTTCTTTCTTTTTTTCTTGGACAAGTGATGCATTAACAATATGCACTTATATTAAAATGCCCTTGAGAAATAAAATTGCATGTGAAACTCATTTTTTATTTTCCAGTAAACTTCATAATGCTTTTTCAGGTTCCACCATTCGGGTGGATTTCTAGTTTATCTCACGTGTGAGAAATGACCTTATAACCTACATGTGACAGTTGTTTGGGTTTTATTAAGTGCCCTGCTCACAGGTAGCGTTGGGGCATTACTCACAGATATTTGTGTGCTGCAACAGAAAGCCAAAGAAAATTATTATTATTCTATATTTAACTATGGTGCCTTCCTTTTGCCCCATGTCATTTGGAAGTACCTTGCACCAGGATAGATTTGCTTTTAAATTGGAAAAAGAAAATTGCTGTTTTTTTCTCTGTAGTAGGCTCCAGTGCTCTGTGCTTTGGAATGGGCACCTTTCACTTCTGAAAACAGCTTTCTAGCCCTGTAAGTGGCCTCTGTTAAAAAATGTATTGCTATGTAGATACTGCCACCAGTATGAGTAACAGGAAGGTAAACTGACTTCCACATGGGTTTCAAGGAAATCTATCAGGAGAGGAGGAAACAGGCAGATGATGTCAGCCCTCTGAAGGATTCCTCTGCTGGGAATCACTGGGAGAACTAAACCTAGATGAGTTTACAAATAAGGTTAATTTTAAAATTATTCTGAAGGATTGCCATTACTGTTATTATAAGAGAGGTTTTAACATAGCTTTTCTACTTTTTCAAATGCCAACAATAATGACACCATCCAGAATATTCATTATAGTGCCCTGGGGCTGTGCACCCACCTCACCTGCTTTATCGCTGACTCTCTCTGCTGGTTTTAATTCAGTGCTAGGTACAGCATGAGTGTCCTTGCACAGGACACAAGCCATTACACACACAGTGCTTCTCTGGAAGAAACTGGGAGCCTGTACATGAAAATGCCCCTTTGGTCAAATAGCATCCACAGAAATGAAACTGCCAGGCGTCTCATAAGCACCGCTGATATAAGACTATTGGAAAGGATAATGCTCTCAGTCACAAAAGGAAGCTTTGGCTGAAGACAAAATGAAGCAAACAATTAGTATTCCTGGCATAACGGAGTAAAACAACAAACAGTGCAATAGATGCTCCGTATTATTAAAAGGTATTGTGATAAGGTTTCTTCTGCAAACACAAATAAGAGTATTATGCGGAGTGAGGTTCCCATCCAATTTATTTTTCATGCTTCTTATTGACAAATAGCTAATGAGAATTGCTCACATTTCCTCTGTATCTTATCAAGCATTGCTAATAAAAATCCCCACTGTTCTCCATGTGGGTTGCATAATTTCATAAAATTTTCAGTAGCCTATGACTTACTAAATAAAGTCGTCATTCAAGCCTCATTTCCCACCTGACTGCAAATAATCAAAATGGACACTGAATTAATGCTGAATACTGTCTGTGTTTGATGAGGTGTCTGCAAGATCTCTGTTCTGTCACCTTCAATGCACTCTGCTTGAGGGACTTAACCGACTTCTTATTGCTTATGAGAAAAAGAGGAGATATCACAAAGCTGTCCCTGGCCTCATCTAATTTATTCTTTTGAAATTTTGTTTAGGAGTGAGGAGAAATTAAAAAAAAAAAAAAAATAGGATATTCATTACTAAATTACAGGAATTCAAGCCAGAGTTACCTGCAAAAACAGAAGAATAACTATTTTGTTTTATTTGTTCTGTGTTTGAAATAGCATAACTGAATTAATCAGTAACATAAGTAGGTGTTACAGACTCAGAAAAAAAAAAAAAAAAAAAAAACAAAAAAAAAAAACCTGATCCTAAAACACCAGGGTCTTTTCATGAGATCTAGGAGTCCAGAAAGAAGTAGTAACAGCAATACAGTATTTACAAATTCATCAGTTTGTAGCTACATTTCCATTTTGCATTTGTTAGAGATCTGCATGAAACAGTGAGAGAACTGTAAACTTGTATTCCATTCCTTAAACTTTTCTTTGTAAATGATACGTGCAGTCATATAAGGTCCCCTTTTCCATGAAATAGAGGAACTTGGCTGCATCTCCTACAGCAAGGTAAAAGCATACGGCTGGGTAGATGGGAAAATTTGTGCAGCAGAGTAATAATTTAAATCAGACTTCACATTTTCTCTGTGTGGGTCCAAGCACTGGAATGTTATGTAAGGAAAGTATAACACTTCTTTTACTTGGATTTAGTAGGACAAGGCTGGCACAGGTACCTGTGTGCAGAGAAGGCGCAGAAGAGCCCAGAGGCATTTCCCTGATGCCCACCTGCACCTCAAAGAAGGTCAGGGTAATACTCACTATTTCCTCTTCATGCCTCGTTATCCAAGTCTCCACACAGAGCTTTAGAATGCGGGTAAGACTCACCTGCACGTTCCTGCACCTCCAAACATCAAATGCCATGTGTCATTTCTAGGCTATTTTGAGACCATTTTTGCACTATTTAATCACATGCACATATTTTCTTACAGTCTTTTCCTTTCAGCCTTGCAGCTTTCCTGAATAGCATCTGCCTTGTCTGTGCAAGTGAATTCTTTGTCTCTTGTCTACTTCCTAGTTACTTAATAGTCAGCTCCAGTAAGCTGACTGTTACTAAGTCTCAAAACCAACCCAAACACAAAAAGAGACTATTAACATTCAAGGACAAATTAAATGCAGGAAGCCAGGATGCTCCGCAGTTTTTCAGTAAAATGAGCTGTGATCAGGGGGATGGCTATAAAGCATAGCACTATTTTTAAGCTGTTGCATCCTAAAATGTCTATGCACTATTGATGATATTTATTTATTTGATGGATAGCAATGCATGAACATCTAATGAAAACCCTTCTAGCTTATAGCGCCTGGATCTTGAGCTTGGAGGAGTTATAACTTGAGCTATCAGGTTGCATTCTAGAGTGTAGGCAATCTTAGCTAATAATACAAATATTTGATGACACAGGTCTTCTTGATGGATAATGCACACAAGGGAGTTTGTTAACCATACAAGTTTTGCCTCAAGCTGTGTAAGTGCCTTGCAGAAGGTATTAGTTTTATGTGTTGACACACTGGGACTCTCCTAGTTTGCACACTATGCTCAGAAGCATAGTTTCTACACGCGTTCGTTGCTTTAAACGTACAACTTCCTACTTACATTTGTGAAACCATCTTCATAAGAGACGTTTGGTCATGTTTATTCAGACTAAGTTCAGAACTACACACTGCTTGCTTTTTTTTTTCCTTTGCAGAATTTATCTGTGTTCAACATACTACAACAATGATCAGTCCCGTGGCACCAGTGGAAGTAAATTATTACCTTGCTCACCGTACAGAGGGTGAGGAACTGAATTTCATGACTGGTGAGGAAGATCTGCCAAGCTGTGGGTTTGCACGCGTGCTTGCAGTTTGAAACGGTGCCAGCTAAGTGCACCTTATGCACATCTTCTAAAAGAAGCTTTTTGCTAGATCTAAAGAAGCATTGGATAACATGGGTCTATTGAGCTTGGTCTTTACGAAGCAATATGGTTAACTGAACTGGAAAAAATAATTCAGTACTCCACCTAACCTCTTAATAAAATAAGCCAGGGAGAACTTGAATTTCTCCTGATCCATATCATGCTATTGCTTTAAACTGGTGAAGTAGTGCTTGTTGATTCCTTCTATTCCAACTACCCATATAAGAATCATCAGCCAGTAACAAGGTTCCTTACTGTGATTTGTACTTCCTTCTGGAGATGACTCAGAATACAGACAATATCTACGTGTGATTTTTCATGCAGTCTCTGGGGTGAAACTTGATCTGCCTTTGATGTGGTTCTCACAAAAGAGAGAATTAATATGCAGCAAAGCGCAGGCACACAGAGAGCTGGACACTGTTCAGATTCAGTGTTTCTCTGTTTCTAATTTATTAATCCAGTACAGATGCACCTGTTTATTTTCAGCAAAGTTCTATCTTCTCCACAGTATTCCACTTGGGCTGCCAGAGGAAAAAAGAGAATAGCTGGCTTACTGAAGTGTACATAGAACCTGTTTTCTGGGGAAAGTTTAGGATCTAAGGCAATCATAACCTTGCTGAAATGGACATGTATCTCTGCACTCCACAGCAGTGAAGATATAAGAACATTGCATTTTATGCTAATGATAATGTTTAGACAGAAAAATCTAAACTTTTGTATTGAGGCAATGAACAAGGAGTCACAACTGCTCTTAAAAGAGCACTCTCAGTGGTTTTTGAAAAGTCATAATAGTCAGGTGAAGCCCCTGGAGGCTGGATAAAAAGCAATGCCACATCCATTTTATAAAAGGGTAGAAAGGACAACATAGGGAAGTTCCAAACTGTTAGCCTCACTTCTGTGACAGGGAAGATCATGGAACATATCTTCCTGGATGCTATGCTAAGGCACACAGAGAGAAAGGTGATACAGGATAACCAGTACAGCTTCACCAAGGGCAGGTCCTGCCTGACCAACCTTGATGCATTTAACAATAGTGTAAATGCATCAGCAGACAAGGGAAGATAGCACCTGTCTGAATTTCAGTAAGGTCTTCGACACAGTCCCCTATAACATCCTTCTCTCCAAATTGGAAAGAAATGGATTTGATGGGTGGACTGATTGATGGATGAGGAAGTGGTTGCAAGATCATACTCAGAGTGGTGGTCAATGGCTCAACGTCTGAAAGGAGATTCAGCGACAAATAGTGTCTCTCAGGCATTTCTACTGGGACCAATACTCCAATATTTTCACCACAGATACTGACAGTGGGATTGAGTGTACCCTCAGCATGTATGCAGGTAACACCAAGCTGTGGAGCATGGACAACATGCCTAAGAAAAAAGATACCATTCAGAGATCCTAACAGGCTCAAGCAGTAGGCCTAGGAGAACCTCATGAGATTTAACAAACCCAAGTGCAAGGTCTTGAATCAGAGTTACAGCAACACCCACAATCAATACAACACAGAAGTTGTAAGGATGGAGCACAGCTTTGGAAATCAGAGGGTACTGGTTGATGGCAAGCTTGACATGAGCCTGCAACATATCCTCACAGCCCAGAAAGCCAACGGCATCCCGGTCTGCATCAAGAGAAGTATTGTCAGCAGGTTGAGGGAGGTGATCCTGCCCCTCTGCTCTGTGCTGGTGAGACCTCTCCAGGAGTACTGCATCTAGGTGGGGAGTCTTCTGTACAGGAAAGACATGGACTTGTTGGAGCACATTCAGAGGAGGGTCACAAAAATGATGCAAGGGATGAAAGAACTCCTCTACAAGGACAGGATGAGAGAGCTGGGGCTATTCCACATGGAAAACAGAAGGCTTCAAGGAGACCTGATGGCAGCCTTTCAGAATCTAACAGGAGACTATAAGAAAGGACAGAATCTTCAGCAGGGTCTGTTATAATAGACCAAGGGGAAATGGTATCAAACTAAGAGAGAGAAGATTTAGATTAGAGAGTAGATTTAGTTTTTTTTACAATAAGGATGGTGAGGCACTGGAACAAGGGTTGCCCAGAGAGGTGGTGGATGCCTCATCCCTGGAGGCTCTGAGCAACCTGATCTAGCTGTAAGTGTCTGTTCATTTCAAGGGAACTGGAGTGGATGAGCCTTAGAAAGGTTCCTTACAACTTAAATGTTTCTATGACAAGACATTAGTTCTTTGTGCCTCTTCCCTGGTTTCCCTGGGTAACCTCAGACAAGTTGTAGAGACCATGGTATTCAACTCTGGGCTCACAAAAGATCTCCACAAACCACCACCAGCTCCACTTTCTACCTAGTTTACACTGGTTCTTTAGCATCCTACACACACAGCCAAGTACTCTCCAGCCTTGCTGATTTTGTACAGATAGGCTAGCACATGCTCCCTAACCCATCACCCATACACATCCTACTGGGGAAAAAGAATTAAAAGACTGCTTCTGTCAAGAATCAGTATGACAGCTTACTACAATTGCAGATTTTTTTTTTCTTCTTTTTGTGCAGTTGCTAATCATCAGATCAGAGAGCTCTCCTTTATATCTATCACTGTGAGCTCACTGGAAAGCAACAAGCCAAAACCAAACTCTTTGGAGATTATGTTTTAATGACCCTCCCTCCCTGCAGCGTGACTGAAATTCAGCTGAAATTGCCAGCTTCCCTAGTTTCAAATATGAATAACAAGGTTTGGCACTGCTTATCCTCCCTACACAATCAGAAAATATATTTTTGCCTTTAAGTGTTACTTGGCTTTTGTGAGGAGGCTTTCAATATCTGTCTGGGGATGGGCTGCATCCCCAGATGCTGTGTCTGGGGAACATGTGAGGAAAGCAAATCAGAGACGTTAAGTCTTTCAAGAGATTTCATTCAGTAACATTTCTTCCAGTGTTTCCTATAGCAGCAAGAGCTCCTCTGTGCCGGCCAAAGCTGTGAGCAGCAGAGGCAATCCCACAGCCACCTTCCCTGGAAGGAAGAACAGGTGCTGGGCCCATAGCCACCACCACCAGTTAACTCCTTTCACCTTCTCAAAGATAGTGAGCAGCATCCACCTTCTGTACCAAGAAGCCTTCTTGGGGGCGTCTCAAGCAGTGAACAAAGCAAGACAACAGTGCAGAACACATACTTTATGCCTTGCCATTTGTCAAACATTGCTCACGCTAATGAAATCGCAATTCACTCTGAGTAGGGATAGGATCAGTAAGTAAACTTACTGTAAAAATCAGTTTAAATATTTAGTTACTTTGGTTATTGAAATAAGAACTCTGAACAATTAGGGAGCCTACGTCATAATCTTGTGGGGGAAAATACTTAGTCTCCAGCATACATGGGTGTTCTGGGCTGCTGTGAAATAAATACGACTTTGCTCTAACATTGTAACTAAGCAGTTTCTGAAAAATAACAGAATAAAACATATTAAAAACTCTTTACCCCAGGCTATTATAATGAAGAAAAAGTGTTCAAAACGTGGACTAATGAAGTACAAAGTAATGAATATTTAATTTGTATAATTTACCGAAATGCAGTTAGGAATCTGAGAGATACTCTTCATAAGCACAGTGTTCATTAGGCGTTTACAGTAGCTTGCATGCAATCGTTACTTTTTCTTTCCTCCCCATATTACTATTACTGTGGTATTACACAAAGGTGAATGAACATCTCATGAGAGTGTCTGGAAGGTTCAAGGAAAGAAAGGAAACGAGGAAGGCAGTGGTGTCAATTAAATTTAAATAAGCTACCTGTTTACAGTGAGAAAAGATAAAAGACTAAGCGCAGCAGAAGAGCAACTGAGAAAAGGAATAGAAAAGGTAATTGAGTTTTACCTTATGGGCTTCTTCACTTGGCAGAGTGAATATTATTGAATTAGTCCTATTACTATAAAGATTACACAAAAGCAGAACAGTGTGAAGGCTTGGTATGAAACTTTAACAATATCAATGGAGGTGAGATAAGCACTACCAAAACTGAGCACAGGAATGTATCAGATAAAGAATATCATTCTTTTTTTTCCAGTAGAACTGTACTACAGTGTGATGTGAATTTTAATAGAAGCACACAGAAAAATGAAAATGCGAACACCAAAAAAGTCCATGCACAAAGAAAAGGATTTCATAGCCACAGTAAATATCAAGAGGTGAAATATTTGTATCAAAGGGAATATCTTCCATACCATACCTTTATTTAACAGGCATCCCTTGCCACATCCTCTCAGTCTCCAGCTTACTTATTTGAATCTGGTTTAAGATCACATTTACCTGAAATACGGATTTCACGTTGTTTCATAGGTTCAAAGTGAGAGTTAAATGTCAGCAGATTTAAATTACTAACTGTGGATCTAAAATGATGCTTTTGTTTGTCCACAGAAAATAGAACCAAAGTCTTGCGTTGTTTTACTCTTGCCCCACTCTTCTTCACACTCTCACCCAAATTTATAACTCCTTCTTATATACATTATGTACTCATTTACTGAAAGACATCCCCATAAAACATCTAAATAATTTCTATAATCATAGCACAACACACACACACTACTTTACCGGAAGATAGCGAGGGTATCCTATAAAAATAATTCACTTAATATCAGGCTGCTTTTTCCACTCTGCATTTAAGCAGCAGCGTGGGGCTGCTGGACAGCAGAAGCCAGCCCTGCACCAGGCATCCTAATTACCGTAAGAAGTACTGGTGCCTCAGGCTGGCAAGGAAGCCTAATCAGGTATTAAAAAGAACATGCTTTTGACAAATTATGCATTCTAGCAGTGTAAATATGCAGCATGCTGTGTTCCGCGTTTTGTCTCCCTCCTCCCTGAAAAGAAGAGCAGATTGCCCTTGCAACCAATCTCCCCAAGCAGCCTTGGCAGTTTCAGGTGTAGGAAGATGGGGACCATGCCCTTCTGTTTGTCCGGCTATTTGCAGGGAGAGAGCATGCAAATGGGAAGCCCAGAGAAAATAATAACAGAGGTTAAAAAAAAAAAAAAAAAGAACAAAATTAGAGGAGAGGTGCAAAATATTATCTAAAAATAATCAGTGATAACATAACCATATACAAATGTGCAATTCTCAGGTTGCAGCATAACTATGTCTCTTGTTATCTTCAAGTAATTAAACAGAAAAAAAAAAAAGAGTAATTTGCATCCCTTTGTTGCTTGAAGAGACCAACAGCTATGCAGAGCTAAGGAAACTGAAGTCAGGCACATTACACCTATGCACCCTAAGACACAAAGGGACACTTGCTGTGATACCAAAAACTGAAACAAGGTGAGTGCATCAGAGCTGAGCACAGGGATGAGTCAGTGACCATACTGCTCAGGAACGTATTTGCCAGATGCTGAAAGACCAGTTGAAAGACATATTGCCTCCATTTATAGCAGCCTCAGATTTCACACACCTGGATCAGGCACTATCGCCCTGTGAGACAGCACAGTTTTGCCTAGGTAGCAAGCTGCAATGAGCTGCCTGACAGAATTGACCATATAATCATTTAAGTTAGAAGGGGCACTTAAAGGCCCTTAATCTAACTCTCCTGCACTGAACAGGGACACCTACAGCACAACCAGGGTGCTCAGATCCCGATACAGCCTGACCTTGAATGTTTCCAAGGTGCACTTATTTTTCTAAGTGCCAAACAACACTCTCTATTTATAAACGACAGCATAATCCCACCAAATACTACCTTCCAGGGCATTTCATATGCCTCTTTGAAGAATTTTTGCAGAGACAAAGTCTGGAAGGTGACTTCCACCTGACTCTATGGACCAGGTTTCTCTGAGGTCGAGGTGTTCTGCCACTACCTGCGAAGTAGTAGTGCAATAGGAGGAGTCTCCTAGCTGCTCTTACAAGCTGCACCAAGCCCACCTCTAGCCCTCTGCTGGAATTGCTTTTTATAGTTCTTTTCTATCTTCTTTTCCTCCTTGTCCCTTCCTATCTCCCATTCTTCCCTCTACCTTCTTTCCTCTTGCAGTAACACCTGCTCACCTTTACACATTTGTCTCCAGTCTATCCCTTATAGGGAACTGGGAAGGGAATAACTCATATTGTCAGGTTAACAGCCCATGGCTGAAGTGGAGACCTATGATGATAATTCCTTCGTGCCCTTGGCAGCATCAACAATACAACATGCAAAATTAATACAAAGTGTGAAAATAGGGATTAGGAGGTCCCCAAGCTTGCTAGAGGACCACATAAAATCAGTTCTCGCATATGCTTAGGCTGTTAGAAGGGAAAAGATACAGCAAAAGAAGCCTATAAAGAGAAAGAGATTGCACGGGCAATTGCTCTGAATAGTTTTGAGCTGGACAAAGTAAGAAGAGGAGAATCATGGCCAGGTGTTCTGTTTATGAAGAAGCAAAATAGCTTCTGACAGGTTCTCGGCAATACCAGGTACAATGTTCACAAGTAAACCAACAGTCACATGCAGAAAGAAGAATAGAACTTACCCAACTAATGAAAGAGCTCTCTATACAGCACTTCTTCTCAGGAAGCAGCCTCAGTCCAAGAAAAGCTCTCCTTTCTGTTGCTGCCCCCAGGCTCCACCCTGGGTCCATCCCTTCTAGTGAGCACAGGTGCAAACAACTTGCCTGTGCTCCCTTGGCCAGAACATCCCTTTACCAGGTGCTCAATCACCAGTTCAAGCCCTAATCTAACAGCTCCCCTACACCAGGCCAGCTAGTACTGGGGCAGGAACTGGCTTAGGTGTGCTTGACTTCAGTCAGCACTGAAATGCTTGTTAATAAAAATCAAATACCAACATTTGAGCTAAAGTTTGGTCAAGTGCCAATAGGCACTTCTAGGTACCCTTCTAGGGTATCATTCTATGATTCTTCTATAGAAATAATAGTTGAGTGCTGGTAGTTAAAACAGTAGAGGAACAATTTGGAGGAAAACATGGTGAAAAATTTTTATGCCTGCTACAGAGGGGGTATCTATTATCCAACCATCAACCCATTTGGCTCTTCAAGGATTGCCATAGTCTTCTGATCCTCACACTCAGTGGGGCTGGCAACATGTAGCTCTCCAGTAAAGCAGGATTCTTATGAGAAATACTTCCCTACAGTAGCTCCAAAAACACACACAGTGAGACTGGAGAATAGATTGTTTGTAATGACTCCATAGCAACCACTAAGGTAGAAAAGCCCTTGATTTCCTTGCCTTCCCCCTCCTGTGGAAAGTGGGTAGTAGCCCCATAAAAAAAGTAGAATGAGAGTTCAGCCTTGCGGTGAGCCTGATTCAGATGGGAAGAGTAAAGGTAATTTGTTATTCTCATCAATATGACTCTGGAGAAACCTTCTATAAATATAAGAAATTTCATCAGTTTATTTTTTATATGTAAGCATATTCCTTCTCCTTTCTGAACATAAATGAACTGGTTTAATCCTACCCTTTTTCATTTAGTAGAATTATTATTCCTATTGCATATCCCCTGCTGTTTCATATCACTACTGAGTATTTATTGAGAACTGGTAAAATTCACAGATTTTGCTTGCTTGCCAGGTACAGAAAAATACAGGCACATAACAAACTTTTGTGCTTACTCAACAGGGAATGCTATGGCTGTAAGAGACTATCACATTATACAAAAAATGTAGTAAAATTGTTGAAATTAAGCACAAATTTTCATATCTTATGACCCAATCTTGTAAACAGCTGATGCTGCAATTTTCAAAAAGAAAGTGGAGTGATAAGCATGGAGATGATGACGGTTTCTCTTGCAGAATATCACATAATAGGAAAGACCCGAGACCAGAAAGCACCACTATTCAGGCTTCTCTGAGAAAATTCTAATAAGCTTCATGTGGAAATGCAGACTTTGCATAGCAAATTTAAATACCTATTCAATAGAAGTCTCTAACCTGTCTCCTCATGCCACTTCTCTCCCTTTTTTCTTTTTATTTTCTCATGATTCCTCCAAAGTATTTCCATTGCCCCTGGAGCCTATTTGCTAAAAATCTCCAAAAAAGATTAAATATATATATATATATATATATATCTCCAAAAGAAAAGATGGAGATACCAGGTTCTCAAAGGTCCCTGTACATTTAATTCTCTTTGAAAGATTTTGGCTCATGGTAGCTCATTTCAAAAGTGTAATTTCAAAATATATGTTGTAAAACTGCTCAGAAAAGAAACAATATTCATCGTGCATGGAGATTTCTCAACTTATACTACTGCTAAATACTTCTTACAAACTAGGAAATTCTTTCAAAAATTTTGTTTCAATTCTATGACAACATCTCAATTATAATAAAGAACTATATATATAACGATGTTAATTTATCAGGATGGCTCCAAAAATAATACCTCTTATTTTACTGTTGATCCATGATATTAGAGTAAGATGCAGGTGGTTTGGAAGTAGAGGTTGGTCCTCGATACCAATATTCCATAATGTTTTCTTGCCATGCGACAGACAGCAGCAGAGGGGCAGTCTGACCAATTGGCGTCATATGGGAGTGCAGATGAAACAAAGATGTGTCATTGAATTCCTCTATGTGGAAATGGAGAGTGGCTTGATCAGCTCATCACTGCAAATCGGCTAATTGACCATGTTGAAAAATAATGAGAACATAAATGAGAATTTGCTCTACCAAATAGCATTACTATGCCCCTTCTATCTTTTGTAGTTTCCAAGGAAATAAATAGAAGGCATTAGTTTTGGAGTAACCTACAGATAAAGAAATCCTATTTTGCTTTTCTGAAATATTTGATGACGTGTACAAGTTATCGAAGCTGTGAAAAATGTGCATAGATATCTTCCATTCTAGAAGTAATTAGGCATGTTTTATTCAAATGTTAGTAACAGACGTGAGCCAAAAGTTGTAAATTACTCGTTCAGCTCTGCTTGGTGCTGAGACTGCACTTTCAGGCCTAGTCTCTCGCTCCAGAAAGACTGTCTTTGTTTCCCAGAAAAAGTTAAACTTTCACACCAGGAAAGATATTGCCCGCATAGATTGCTTGAAGGATTTCTCATTGCTTCCAAAAATGCTGAGCTATGCTGTGTGCACTGTGAGCATTTTCTGACGATAAACATACCAGGTTTCTTATTCTACCTGTTTCCTGTTGCAAAAGTGAACACAATGTATTTCATGATGTTCCATCATTAAATGATACTCTTCTAGCTCAGAAAAAGCCTCGAATATCACAGAAATAAAAAGGCAGAGCAAAACTCTCGAATAATATTTATGTCTGCATGCTTTATTCGTGAACATATGCACTGGAATTTTGTGCCTCAAAGAGCCATTTTGCATCCATAACAGAGGATTATTTAAAGACTCTTGCATAAACTCTTGGCTTGTTTGTTTGTGTGTGTCTGTGTATGGGCATACATTTAAATATGCGTATGTTTATACATATTATATATATATATATATGTAAATACATATTTTTCTCCCCAGCCCCACTATTCTCTCTCTCTTTTTTTTTTTTTTTTTTTTTTTTTTTTTTTTCTGATGCCATAAGGAGCTAGAAGGCTATGCTTAAATCCAGCCATCATAAACAACATGATATGTAAAAAGCCGATCAGTCACAAAAAAGGAGGAGACTTTATGCACACACAAAGGGGATCTAGCAAATTGCAGCCTTCATTATCTCAATCAGTGATATACAGAAGGCAGTGGTACCCGTGGGCTGACATTTGTGGAGATAGATTCAGGATGTTTAATAACATGGGACCACTGTGAAAAAATCTCTTGATCAGCCGTAAGAAGAAATGTTAAACAGCTGCACGCTAACAGCTTGGGAAGACTATGGAGATCTGCAGCACTCACAGAATGTGGGAAGATTCACAAGGTGGGAGAGAAACAATGTCCACTAAAAATTATTGAGTTTAAGGCAGCTCGTAGTACAGCAGCTTAAATGCATCCTAAGTTAAAGCATTGTGCATACCTTCAGTATTTATTGCTTTGGATATAAGTTTTAGATACACTGTAAGTAGGATAAATGTGAAGGCCTGAGAAAGCAATTCTGCAAAGATCACACAACAACGAATCTTGTGGAGGAAAATATAGAGGGAGATATGACTTACCACCTGCACAGATTATAAGCAAATCTATAATAGACATACAGACATCAGTCCATTATTTTCTGGAAAGGGAGAGCCTGAACATGCATGGACTTCTCTATTACAGACCGAATTTATGTTTCTGGCTTAACCTAATCACAGCATGGATGATCTGAGTCGGAGCTGTGGATGAAATACTAGTTTGTGAGGCTCTGGAAGTCATGTGAGGAGCTGTGCCCATCTTACTCTTCACCTCATTGAATAGTCATGGTCATAGGTGAGCGTAAGCAAAGAAGATCAGTCATAGAAAATACATCTGGGTGGGATACCTAATTCATGCATGGATTCTTCTTCTAAGCAGAATGAATCTTAGAAGGAGGAACAGTGAGAGGTGTTTCTGTGCAACTATGGAAGTGGAAACTTCTATATGTAGGAACTTGAAAGGAAGGATTTTGGATTCAATATATTCTTGGGACCCGAGGAAGAGATCCAGAGGTGACACAACAGGAAGTCTTGACATTGACATTTTGACTGCCCTGGAAGAAGAGACATCAGTGAGACTAACAACTTCTCCCAGAGGAGAGAGAAAGGGATGTCACTGATGATGTTGGAGGTAAGAGAAGCAGAGAGAGCTTCCAGTACAGCCTTGGAAACTCAGTTCTGGAGATACTGAGGCTTGATTTGGGCATTATGATTGCAGCCAATCCAAGGTGAAACATCAAAGACAAGAAGATATGAGCCCAAGGCCGCGTCAATGGCAGCAGAGCTAGAAGCAAATTTGAGAATTGTTAACAATCATTAACATCCATTCAAATGGATGAAGCCACTTTGCAGTAAGAAACAAACTAAAGAGACAGTGACCAGAAACATTTTAGTTAATCTCTGAATGTCTTCACTTTCCTTATATCAACATCTCACTTACAAATGTACATTTATTAAAATGAATGCGATCATGGATAGTATAAAACAATTTAGTGACTGCAAGTCTTTACATAGGAGATACAGACAGATTGCTGGAATTACATTCATTCTAGGCCATTCTCACTACACAATTGTAGACAGCTGACTGCAAACTTTCATAGAGGCATCTGTCTAAAAACCATGTGGAAACACATTTGGTCCTGTCCAAATCTTGTCACTAGAATAACTGATGTGCTGATTTTCTCAGGACTAACTCTCAAAGCACTGACATCTTACTACGCTTATTATTTCAGCCAGGCATTTAATAGTAAACAATTCACTATATGATCTCTGGTGAATATCAAAGTCACATTTGTAACTAAATGAAACTAACTAAATAAAACTGCCAAAAGTTAAAAAAAGGCAATGTGTAAAACAAACCTTTGCCTTTGAACCTAACAAGTTTCAAAACACCTCCTGTCCCAAGAAGAGCAAAGCAGGAAAGCAAAGCAAACAAGGAACCTGGAGAGACATGAGAAAATGGAAGCAGACCAAACGAGAGATCACAAACCTGGGGAAACAAGTAATATGCAAATAGCAGTAATCAACAAGGATAACAGGGAAAACATGATCAAAGCTAGAATCTTCTGATATGAGTGACTCCTATGGCATGCTAGAAGTGCATTAGCACCCTGTAACCACAATAAAGAGCCCAACAAAGTAATTCGTATCAAAGAGTAGCACACAGAAAGAAAGAATACATAATAAAGTAACACATGGAAAGCAGGTTCCACCTCCTGCCTACAGTTAACTCAAGAAAGTGAAAAATATTCTCACTGAGATGCATGGCATTAAAGTAAAAATTATAGAGGTGAAAAAAAAAAACAAAAAAAAACCCAGAAAACAAAACAGCAGCCAAGATTTTGCATAAAAGAGCTGAAAACATCTGAAGAACTGGAAATATGATGAAGCATAGCAAGCCTCCCATGAGCTGTTGAACTAATCAAGCCCGGTTTCCTAGGGATTCTTTATATTTCTTATCTTTCCCAGTAATAAATCTAGTCCCTCAGATTATTACAAATCCAAGTGCCAACATCTGTTACATTCACTTTGCTGTATTTCAAGTCCCACCCACACTGCAGTTGCTTGGTATTTTTATTGTCCTTCATCTTCTCTTACACAGTACAGTAACAACACTCTGATAATGAGCTCCCACATTTACCCAGCTATCTTCCATGTCACTTGCACCCTTCAGTGATGCCCCCCAGTAAGTACCACATTCCTGGCATTCCCACTCAAAAAAGTCCTCCTTAGTTTCACATCCCCTCTGCTTCACAGAGTCACAGAATAGCTGAGACCAGAAGGATTTCTGGATGTCTCAGGTTCAATTTCCCTGCCCATGCAGGTTGCTCAGGGCCACATCAAAACCTCATATGAATTTTGAAAATCTCCAGGGTTGGAGACCTCACAGCCACTCTGGAAGACACATGCCAGTGTTTGACCACTGTCATAGTGAAAAATTTTCTTGTTTTTAAGCGGAATTAGCCATTCAGTATCTAGCTTCATCTGTGACTCTAGTATGTCCCTGAGTGCTGAACATAGTGCGGCTTCAGTTCAGAATACTTCTAACCTCAAATCTATGTTTTGCACTTGCAGGCAGACTCTAAGATCTCCCATGTCTTCTACTAAATGTGATTTCCTGATAGCTAGACAGAGACTGGAAAGCACCATGCCCTGGTCCAAACTGTGGCTGGCCTTGTGCACGGATAGCTTGCAGCTTTTTGTCTCCTAGTAGACCAACTAAAACCATGTAGGGGTGAAATTTTACTGGCTCCCCTCAGTGCTTGGCTTAATGAGGTCCTTTCCTTTCACAGCCATCAACTTGAACCAACCAAAGAGAAACAAAACAAAACAAAACAGATTATCTGGAGAAAAGAGTAAAACTGTTCTAACATAGCATTGGAATCTATGAATGCAATTAACTAATTTAATAGTTCTGAAAAATATTGCAGAAACCAGCTTCCAGCTGAGACAAGCTTAGTAAAGCTCCTACTGGCTGAGTACTTTGGCTCACCTGGTTGAAATGCCACGATGGTCTCAGCTGGAGGCTCAGCTGTGCTAATGTGCAGAACGCGCATTGGAAGTCCAGATTCCAGTCCAGGGACTTTGCTAACTACCCACATCAGCTCTTGTGGCTGACCACCAGTTGGCAAGCACACGAGAAATTCTGGGTTGTGTTATGCTAAGAAGCATGATAACAATGGAAGAAAATGAAATGCGAGAAAATAAAGGTAACTATTTATTTTCAAGCAAGTATAGAGGTTTCTGCATGTCTTGTACTTTGCATCAAATGCTGATGTGCAGTGACTTGTTTTAAGGAAAAAGTAAATTAAATCATACGTTATACATACTACGTATACACGTATATATACAAAGACTTTAACTAAAACACTCAAATGCAGGAAAAGCTATTGATATATACATGTTTTGGAAACCTACCTCTGAGAAAGCTACACACTGAAGATACAGCCTGTTTGAGCATTTTGAAGCTATTTTCAAAGCTATGTTTCATTACCCTGTGAGCCGGATATCTATCTTTGAGAAACATGTTTTGTATTTTGTTGTTGTTGTTGTTTATTTGTTTTTCAGTTTGTGGTTTCTGCAGGACTGAACACACGCTTTGCTGTATGGCCAGATGAAAATAGTTGCACAGCGGAGCCTCCCTCTACTCCAACATTTGTTGTTTCAAGTACAATCATTTTGTCAAAACATCTCCCAGACCAGAGTTGGAAACCTGAACAACTTAGAGAGCAAGGAGGGTCTCTCTGTGACATTATGTGCTTAACTGCCTTTTCACTTGGCTGGTAATGTGATGCTTTAGGCTTTTAAGTCAAACCTCAGTGGCTGGAAGTACAGCAATCTCCACTGCACTTGACACAGCATGGCAGAAGGGCCTCCAGTTCTGCTGCAGTCTTCAGAAAGGCTTTTGTTGTTGTGAAGGTTTCTGAATCTCCCTTGGAGAACCCCTTGAACACTTCTGGTCATGTCATGTACATAAAATAAAATAAATCCAATAACTCCAAATATTTTATGTACTTCTGTAGCCAGACAATACATATTAACTATAAAAATATAGAAAATGTAATAATAAACTAGAAAAAGACATTTTACAGGGAAAGTATAAAAAATGAAAACTATTTCCACTTCCAGCTTTACTGTTGTCACTATATCTTGGTATCTTAATCTTTTACTTGCTTTTATCAACTTGTTATTTCACTATCACTTTATAACTATCCTTTCCATCTCATCTCCCCCAAATATTTCAAAGACACATCAGGAGAATTTGGATTAAGATCCCGTACAGCTGACTCTCTTCTCCCCTTGCGCTCATTAGAACTAGAATGATGAATGCCAGTGCCCCAGGCTGTAGTGGCATTTGGATTGCAGCTGATTTCAAACCTGAATATCAAGTTGAAGATTTTTAGGACTGTCTGGGGGCATCTATCTCAGTTCCAGCTTTCAGATTTTAGCTAAACACAGACCTTATGTATTCTTAGCACCAAGGTACCTCAGTAACTTCCTTGGAAAAAGGAAGAGCATTTTAAAGGACTTTTAAATTTCTTTCTTGGAGTGGTGGGGGGTGGAAGTGATAAGCCTTTGATATGGATGAAGCTTTTAGTCTGCAGTAATCAGTACTTAAACTGGATAAATATAATGCTTAAATCAGCCATCAGAAGCTCTATAGATTACAGAAGAAAGTTAATCAAGACCAGTCTCTCAGCATGAAAACTCAGATGGAATCTCTTTGAGAGAAATTAGTAACTTTTGCTGATAAACAGTTTTGATTTGTGTGCCAAAAGGAAATCATCATGTAGAGAAGAGGCAAAAAATCTTCAAGCAAAACAATTAAATACTGATCAATTGTGACATAATGACAGAACAATCTTCCAAAGCTTTGGAGATGCCTAACCTTTCTCTTCATGCAGTAAAGATAATGTGCAATTGCAGCGCTTAATTATTTTTAAAAACATTTTGTATTATTTATTGATGTAAAAAATGCTGTTCTAAATTGGTTTGCTGATAGTATTTTTTTATTTTCAAACCTCAAAGTAAATAATTTATGTATTCCCATTGTTGTGTGGTATTCACTTCAGGTAACATTTCAGTTACCTTACCCCATATCTCACACTTTTGGGCATGATTATCTAGCCTGGGTTAGAATGACATCACAGCCATAATTCAATGTCCTTATTTCTGGGTAGACACCTAAGTTTTTCTTTCTACTCAGTAAGTCACTGTGCAAAGGATAAATGCTACCACCACTGCATTTTACCTTGCAATAGGATCCCTCTCTCCTGTGTAGGCACCAGTGTGAGTAGCTCACAGCTCCTTGTCCTAAGGATTCTCTGGTGCTCAACAGGAACATGCTTTGCAACTGCAAAAGGTGCTGGTAGACGGGTCTGGAGCTATAAAGGGTCTTAGGAATCATTACGCTGATTTCTATGAACTACATTCCACCACCAAAGCATCCACCAAGCTTTGTGGTGCACCCCACAACTCACACAGCCTCTCTGGGAGCATGGTGCAGTTCTCTTCCTTCCTGGAAGCCAAGATTTCCTCCAGGGGAAGGCAGGCCATAGGAGAGGCTGCACTCCTCTGTCCAGGCCTCCTCCCAGCTGCCAGTGGGGAGCTGCCCCAGCTGTGCGGGCAAGGAGCCAGCATCCTGGCACAGACCTTGCAGCTGATGAATAGAACCTGATCCACTCCTGGGAAAAGCTTGTTTCTTTTCACTGATGGTTCAGTGATCTTTGGGTCCTATTCTAAAACCTGGAAGTCAGGTGGGATGAATTCAGACAACCTTTATCTGCACGCTGCCCTCCAGTGGGGCTGGTACAGGATAAAACCAGGTTTAACTAAGCCTGTGGGGTTAACAAAGCCTGATAAAAACCAACCAACCAAACATTTAAGAAACACAGAGAGATTTTACTTGAAATCAGGTGTTTTGCAGCCTTTTGACAGCTCAAGAACAGACCTTGTACTTAGCAAAACTTTACAGTGAACACTGCCTTCTTACTTAATAACACATAGTGTTATTTTGCACACATTGTTTTCCTTTGTTAATGTACACAGTTCCCCATATTTTAGTACAAATGTTTTTATTTGCTGCTACAAGATAAAAGTCAGCCATATCGTTAATAAAAATATTCTCTGTATGATGCAGATGTTTCCAAGAGTGCCCCAAAATGAATTTTAATGCACAGAACATTTGCATTTCTTCCCCCGCTAAAGAGGAACAGGAGTATAATCTCAGCCTTACTTTGATTTATGCTTTATGGGTATGCACATAAAAGAACATAAATACTATTACTGCAATTTTGTATCAGATTTTATGCATATTTTTCTGTGGGCTTTTCCTCGTGCTTACCAGTTTCACATGCCTACTGCTTTCCTCATGAAAAAAAAAGAGCTTATTGATGTAGAATGTAACATCAAATACACCTGTGAACATGCACTCCTCTTTCCTGGATTTTATGAAACAAAGAGAGATTCCCAAGCTTTTGCTATGCAACAAAGAGAAGGGATGAACACCTTTGGTTAATATATTTAAAGGTGCTGAAAGATATGACAATGTGAGCTGTGTTCCTACTTCATTCATACATCAGAAAGAGGCTGAGGGGTGCTCAGAAACAGAAGGAAATGGAATTAGAGCTGCTTGGCAGGATATAACCAGAAAAGTCCTGAGCTTTGGGGTTGGTAATAACATTAGAGTTAATGTAACTAAACATATTGCTACTGTCTGCAATTGTGGAAAGGGTTCTGGGAAAAAAAGGAAGGGTTGTAGATGTTTTTTACATATGATGGTAGTTTATTTCCTAAGATTGCTGTTGGAGCAGAAACCATATTTCACATTAATATTGCTTAATATGTTATTCATTGCCCTGGGCTCCAGAAATGAGCAGTGAATTAGGTCATGGTGAATAAATACGTATCAGTGTCCATCAAGTGACATTTCTCATCTCTTTTCCCTCTTTCTTCTTTCCATGCAGTATCAAAACCCCATTCCTCCGTTTACCAGGCAGTACATGACAGAGCGAACCATTTCGGGGGCGGCTGTAAATACAGAGTTCCCATTACAGACGTAGTTAACCTTAATACCATCACAAGGCTGATGTAAATCCCCCTCGTTTTGGTGAGGTATGCACTGCACTTGGACAAACGAGCACATTTCCACTGACCCTGATGAGGACACCTCCCAGTGCCATGGCTGAGGGGTGGCACTAGGTGCTGCACCCAGGTCCAGTGCCTTCCCCCACCTCCCACCGCACACCCATCAACCAGGGCTGATAGTGAATGCTGGCTCACAAACAGCCTCTCAAGCTGCTCATCAGCAACCTGATAGCCACCTTATTTTTGTAAAAAATGATCCCATTTTCTTTTTTATCTCATGTCCTTCGCCTCAGACAGTTGTTGATATATTGCTATTTTGATGTACGTTGACATATGGCTCCTGAAGTACTAAATAAGTGATTCAGGCTGCTGCAAACGTTAATTTATGCCCTGCAGACACAACGTTAGCTCCTGCTGACTCCCAGGCTGTGTGCAGGTGACACTGCCTTGTGTGAGAGGCAGTTTCACAGCCCTCAGCACTGCTGGGTAATGGAGGCTGAGCAATCTACCTAATCAAATCCTGATCAGAGCATTAGAATTAATGCAATAGTGGAGTGCTGTAATGATAATTAGGGACTGGTAGCATTGTCCAATTTTTTATATCGCATTTACAGCCATTCGTCTAATAATTAACTGTTACAGTTACTGGGACAAGATTAGTGGTCTGCACTTAGCCATGCCAGAGTGTTATATTGCTTTATTGACTGCTGATGTCGGTCCCTGTTGCTGCTGTGCTGAGCTCAGGGGAAGTATGGTATGTGCCTGTGCTGAGCATCAGAGATAAAAAGCAACAGGAACTATGAAGGAAAGAAGTGAACAGAGGCATATGGAAAGTTTCCTGAGAAAATGGGGATTTATGCTTGCAACCTGGTTTCAAAGCACAAAAATTGGGATACTTTCATTCAGCTGGTGAGGTGATATTGCCCTTTTGTCTCCTGGCTGGAATGAGAACCAGTTTTGCTGATATGTTTTCCCAATAGGGAAAAAATCCTTTTAAATACCTCGTTAGAGACCTGTTACTGTTTTAGGGGAATGCCCTGAAGGCCTCTACCTTGTCCCTTCTATTTATGCATTTATACTGCTTTAGTTAAGACTATAACTGCACTTCTGTCATACCTACTGCATTTTTCAGAGGCCCTGGGATCCTTTTTAACACTGTAATGTGGCCATAAAAATGTGCTTTGGGCTGCTACCTGTATTACAAGATTTGAGCCAAGAAGCAGACTCATTTGACCAAATTAAGCCTCTATATTTCAAATAGTTGTTGGGCTGTTTATGTTATTTAATTCTACATATGCAAAATACAACCGTGTTCTTCTGACTGAGAACAATTTTGCTGCACTAGCTCTGATCAAAAGCTCACAACAATGCAGGGAGCTTGCATGCATTCACTGAAGAAAGATGTCTGCCATTCTTTACAGCCAGGAAAACAGGTAAAAACCCACCTTTCAATAACAACAAGCTTGTTGAGAAGTGAGAAAAGACAAACACATTTAGCTAAAATCCCTATTCCAGCTCTGAAATAAAATCTATACTGAGGGAGGATCTCAGTGTGAAGCAGTGCAATCCATATGAAACAGTGCTTTGCTTTGCATCCGCTGGCTTCCCAACAGCTGGGACCGTGTGGGTGACACTGTGCACTAGAATAAAAGCTGAGCCAATTTTCCCTGGTCCAAAGAATTTGTGGTGGTAATGTTTAAATAGCCAGGATGGTGGCCTTTTGTAGGTTTTGTGAGCCATCAGAGAAGTGGTCTATGCCCATCACACCTGACTTGCCTTCACTTCATTCCTTCACACAAACAGCTTCTAGTACTTTGCAGGGTGCACCTAGATGAATTGCCTTGCATGAATTGTGTAGTAAATCTTGGTGTTTGTCAGGCAGGCTTTCTGCTTTTGCTATGGCAAGAGTTGTAGAGAAGAAAGCCAAAATCCTCTTCTGGCTCATCCACAAAGGCCCTATTTTTCAAGGAAATGCAGGCAAGCTGACAAGAGACAGTCAGGAAAGTGGAAGTGAATCACAGGAAGGTGTGAAGTCAACATAGATAAGTAAGCTGCTGCACATTAAACCACCACGTGGCTGCTTTCACTCAGCCTTTAACTTGCTGTAGATTAATTCCAGAAGTGATTCAGCATGTAAGTGCTGACTTAACAAATTTAGTTCATGCACATATCCTTTTCTGGATATGTGTCCCTGTGCAGACAAGCCCTGGTGAAGACAGCTAGTGACTCTTCTCTTATAAATTAGTCTGGATCCCTGAAGGTATTTTTAACACAAACTAATACATTTTTCAACTATACTGGAGTAAAGACTCAGACTTTATACCCAGGCAAAATTTCCTCTGAATTTTAAGGGATGACTGATCTAGACTTCAGATTCTTGTCTCCAGAATGAGGCAGTTTATGGGCAAGGATTCCTGGAATCTCTTGATCAGTGGCTATAGGAATGATTAGAAGTAGGAAATCAGATGGCAGATATAAATAATACTATCTAATGTGACACACTGCATGACCATAGGGAGCTTTTTTCTTGTGGGAGGAATGCTGGAGACAACTACATTTACAAATACAGCAATATAAGCTACTGCGTGATATCCCAGCAGCCTCTTCTACACAGCATCTGAGGGTTTTAATACTTTCTTACTGTCCCTGAAAATTATCCAGGGTGTGTAAAAACTACAAGGTGATTGTGATGAAAGCCGAGGGAGTGCTAGCTGACAAATTTGTCACAGATAAATTGGGATAACTACCCATTGTTTAAAGCCACTGGACATGAGGCTTGGCAGACTGATTTGACTGTGTTATTTTGTCTTTTCCCATGGATAATTTTTATCTCCTCTTGCTTAGAAGGCTATGTCACTCCTTTTGAAGGGCAGTAAGCTTGAAAAGCTAAGCTTCTTAAACTTAAATCCAGCAGGGCTATCCTCTGACTGAATCAGCTTTAACTTGAATTGTGTCCCCCTAATATTTCACACAGTTTCAATTACACTCCACAGCAGCTGAGGACTATGTGAATTCTAGTGCTAAATTTAATCAAGTACTCCTCCAAGATGGAAGAGAATGTATCTTCAGAAGTAATGGAAAGAGACAAATGAAATCAGTCCCCAAGATCTTGGTTCTGTCCACTCTGTACCGTAGGACATCTCAGAGAAAAGACCTTCAGTAGCAACTGAAGTCTGAAGTCTGATAATGTGAAAGCTTAAAACTGCAAGGTATGAAACCCATGAAAAATGGTACGCTTCACCTGGACTGTAGAATCAACAAGAATTTAATAAGTTAATCAGATCATCATCATTCCAGTGATCATAAATTTGAATTGTTTCCCCATTATGAAGTGCTTGTCTGTAAATTATTGCAGAGAAAGCCATTTTCAAATTAATGTTTGAGCTATTAGAAAATACAAAGGGCATTTTCATTAATTGGAGGCAGCTTTTCTTCCTCTCTCTTTATCATTGTTTTTGCTACCCAGAATCAGGTTAGTGCTCAGATTTATTGACGTGTATGATTCAGTGGCATTAGCTGTTTAGAATTTGTCCTATACCTGGTGGAATAAACTCATTAAGTGTAAATGAACAGTTATGTAGTCATCATCTGAAATGAGTCAATGCAGTTCTCAGAAGTCGTTACAATGTCTTTGAACACAGCTGGAAAGAAAGCCTCTGCGAAGGTTACGGCTTCTTCCTCAATTTAACCATTATTAGTTTCCATCCCTTTCTTGGAATAGGCTCTTGTTTATGGACAGTGAGACTCATTCTTCATCACGAGACCAGGAATCCCTTTTTTTTACCCAGGAATGTATCAAGATCGTGTACAAAATCTTCCATGTTGCATTTATTTTTGCAGGATGCAGAAGCTGGAATTCAGAATGAATTCTTTGGGAAAAGAACTTCTTTAAAATCACCATTTTTGGAGATAAATAAGAGCTCCTACAGCTGACAAACTTCCTGCCACAGAAGGTCAAAAGAAGGGAAGGGCCTGCTGTGTAGGATTTCTATTTCAGTAAAACTGCCCACAAGGATAGGAGCTCCACATTGTGGTTAGAATTCCTGCAAGTGAATGTGTGTATGAAATTAAAGCTAACTTGAGCATGGCCCTCTCTTTCTGGAAAAGTATATGTCTCCATACACTTTCCTTCTCTCTTTGGACACTTCTTAATACTGAGAAGCTGATTTACATTTTATTAATAAACATATCATCTCAGGCACTATTTTGATATCCAACATCAGAGGCACTTACAAGGTACAGCACAAATGTAATATGCCACCAGAGAACAAATAAAGAACTCATCCTCACTTCTGCTGGCAACTGGAGCACCTCAGTGCACCAAATGCAAATCTATATGAACTAACACAACTTGTTCCAAAGTCAAAACACATTACGCTGCATTCAGCAGAAGCCTTCTAAAAGTCCTGCTGCTTAAAAGCAGCTTCACTCTGAATGCTGTATGCTAGAAAATGGTGAGAAAAAATTCCTGCTAAAACTGACAGTATCTAATCATCTTGCTCACAGCTATGAACAGCTCAGTTACTTGAGTTTTTCATCTAAAAAGGTTTAATATATTTTGCAAGCATGCTGTCTATATTTTTTCTCCCTGCTTGCTCAAAGGCTGAGTTCATTTGTCATGAAGCCAGGGACATCCATGAAGGGAATATTAGATGTTTGTGGCATTTGTAATATTGCCTTCAGGCCAGTGCATTCCAAAATAGGTTGGATTCCCTCCACCTGTTTTTACAATGCTTGTTGAGTGCAGGTATGGTTGTAACTGTGTTTACACGAGATCTGAGCCAATGCCCACTGAACTCAGCAGGAGTTTTTCTTTCAAGTTCCAGAGATTTCAGATCTTGCCTACAGTCACGGTTATTTCACTTTAGACAACTTAATAGGAATTAGTTCTAATTTCTTTTTCTTTTATACTGGCACAGGAATATAATTAAAGACTCAGGGAGACATTTGAAATGCAACCAGAGAGACATTTGAGAAAGCGCCAGTAAAGTTTGCTTCAATTAGGAAAGGAGAATTGTGTTATACAGCACATTAAATGGCACATTAGCAGATGTAAATTCTTTCATCAAATTAAAAATGGCTATTTTGCTCGTTAGATTACTTTTTGTTACAGTAATTCTGCAGTTTTCTGGTTTTCAACAGAACAGAGAAAAAGAACTTATCCCACTTTTCTTCTCTACGTATGGGTGGACAAATGAAGATTTTTTTCTGGGAAATAGTGGACCACTGCATGCAATGCAAGAAGGCAGCAGACATAGGAAAGGCTTTTTTAAATGGAGCAGGGCATTCCCAGAAAAAAATATTTAAACATCTACAATTCTAATTCATTTTATAGCTATTTTACAGACTGCTTCAAATATTACTTCCACAGATAGCATCCATATTTTAAGATTCACTATCTCCTGGAAGGAAGAAAATGAAAAGCAGAGCAGTTGAAAAGGTATTTATGGTAGAAAGGCAGCAAAGCAAAATGGGTAACCTCAATGTGGTTGAAATATGCTGAGTTATTTCCCAGAAGGGTTTCCTGAAGAGAAAGTCAGCCCTCCCACGCAGAAAGACAAAGCAGGAGTCATGAAAAAAGCATGGCAAGTAGAGCTGAAGCAGGAGGGGTTTGTTGCTCTGCCTCCGACTGGAGCACATTACTGCACTGTGAAGGCGAGGAGTCTTGTTTGTAGCAAAGCTCTACTTCAGGCAAAATGACCTCCCAAAGCTTTTTGGTCCCGAAAGCCTCCACCACTCTAACTGGGAGAGCATGGGAAAACAAAACACTGAAAAGACAGTGAGATATACAGGTGTCTTCTCTTCACCATAGTGGCATTTGGAACAGCCTTCTTAAATGTCTATCCTAGCCTTTCCATTAAACACAAATCAGAGTATATTGACCTAACATTCTGTGGAGTAGAAGCTCAAAACCTGCAAAAACCTCAATTGATAACACTGTACCATGAGCAACCAGAGTTAATTACCTAGTCTGCTTTGACTTCTGCAGGATCTTCTAAACGCATCCTGGAAAAGCTTCACTTGTACTTGGAGGTGAAATTAATTATTGCAATTATTCAGAGATCCCACAGAGATGACACAGTATCTCTGGCATGCTCATAGGCCTCAGGAAGGTTCTAGGACTGGCGTCGATAGTGTGTCTCCTACAGCACTGAAAGAACTTGCTCCCAGACTAGGCTTACTCGGGGAAAATGTCTCAAGTATCTCAGCAGTGGAATGTGCAGAACACAAAAGCTGATGCTCAGCTGTCTGAAACTGCAGAGATAGGTCACACACCCAAGCCCCTGTCTCCCCTGAACAGGCTAAGTTACATGGTTACGTAGTTGGCGTAGAGGCCAGGTTCCTCTCCTAGACATGGTATGCTGTAATATTTTCTTCACTTAGCTAGCTTTGATTGAACTCACTGCACAGTAACATTCCCCCATTTTCAAGCAACTTTTATGTTCATCTGCCTTGTAGCTAAGTCACTCAGAAATGAGGAGTGAAGAGTAAATTCAGCCTTTCAGAAGGATCATAAGGCAGTTTCCATTTCCTGATTTGAAGACTTCTGATCCTAAACAGAGGAAAAAGCCCAGCAAAACCATACATTTGCTCATACATCTCCTTCATCTCAGTGTGCAAAATTAGATCATTACAAGCTGCAGCAGCCTAATCTGGCAGTCTTTGAAACACAAAGGCCTCTGACTCAAATAGAGTTAACAGAATATTTTTTTTCCACCGCTCCCATAATGTTTAAAGTAATGCACGTTTCAACAGTGCTCAGTGATGATTATGAGCAATGCAGCTTTGGATTCAGTTATACCTGTGCTTCCATCTGTTGTTGCAGAAACCAATTCTATCATAGTTACTTTCTTGTTAATGACCTACTTCTTGAACTCATTAAAGATACCTGTTCATCTCACACTCTTCTTCAGCGGCGGTGTCAGTGAAATAGCTGCCTCTGTGTTCAAACCTCCCAAGCACAAAAATTGCCAGTTGAATTATGTCTGTGCTCGGTGTTGAGATGGAGAGGAAAAAACACCTTCATTTTCTACAGCTTGTAATGAACTGATTCTCTGGTTGTTGAGGCACATCGTCTGACAGCACCTCTTGGTTTGGAAGTATCTTTTTATATTCACCGGCATGTCATTAATGACACACTTATCTTCAAATTTCTGGGGAAGGATTTCATGTTCAGCCAGTTCTTGCTTCACTTGCATCTTCTCAGTAAATTGCAATTTGTTCCAGCAATACAACACCTACCAGGATACTATTCACTGGTATCTTCTGCCTTTTTCAAAGGTCTTACAAATTATGGTCAAGGACTATTTAGACTAAATTTCCATTTGAAGGCTATTTATAGGTTACTGTGTGTATGTATGTGTACTTTCTGTGTGTGCTTCAAGGATACTTCACATTACTTCATTACTCAGTTTCTCTCTGTGTGACATTTGAAACTCAAAACTTGTTTTTAACCATCATCAGCAAAACTCGCGGCCCCATCCTCTCCGGAGGTGCAATTCTTTCTCTTCCCCCTTTGCCTCAGTGCTTTGGCCAAATTACTCATTTCTCTGTCTATTTAACCTCTTTTGCTCAGCCCCAGGTTTCATACCCCTGCAATCTTTCTCCTCTCCACAGCAGGTGAGCTTTTTCTACCTTCTGCTTTCAGCACTCAATAGCCAGAACACAGAACCCTGTTACGCACCCTTGCTTCTCTGCCTGGGCTGCGTTTCCAAAAGGGGAAGAGCAGAGCCCAGAGCCAGGTGCAGAAACCATAGCAGATCAGAATTTGCTCTGGTGAAGGTGACTGGATGGTGCTCCTAGTTCATCCAAAGAGACAATATATTTATTAATTAACACGTCCCTTTTTGATATGAACATGGCACAGAGCAGTGCAGATCATCAGTCCATCTTGAGTTCTGCCCAGTGCTGATCACTGCAGCTCCTGGATCACTGCTCCTCAGCAAGTTATGTCACATGATCAGAACTGGAGAAAGTGGGCAGATGTGGGGAAAGACATCATCAATGTTCACCAGCCCCTTCAAACTCGAATGCAGCCTGTTATTCTTACTTCCCCCAGCATGCCTGTCTTTATTTCCCATTTATTCTGAAGCAGAAGGATAATTATATTATATCCCAGTTTATTTTTTGGATGTGTTGATTTGCAACGCATAATTAGATGAGAGCTGTCAATACTTCAGCACCTGATGGTGAAACTGGAGGACTGCAACTGGGAAGAGAAGGCATTTCTCTTCTCCAGGCAACAATGACAGCAGTATTTTGTGATCTCAATTCCCTTTACTTCCTTCAAAGCAAAGAAGATGGTGGAAAGAAATACACGTGTGCAACAGACTATAGTAATGTGACAAAGGAAGTGGTGGTAGTGAGGAATTCTTTTCTGGATATTTGGTAAAATGTTTTGAAATGAAATATCTAATAATGGCATTTATTGAATGCTTTTGTAGCACAAGAAGTCATAACCGTTACTTTGGTGTTTTTATTTTTGCATTTGAAAGAGATTTTCAGTAACAAAGCTGGAATCAGTCCAAGTGAGATCACACATACAATTAAAAAGCTATGTAATAGAAGGTAGAGATGAGACCTTTCATCACAGACATGAGATAGAAAGTCCTAAGGAAAAATGAAAAAATAATTTGATGTCTCATCCACCACCTTAATCTCCTTGTGGAGACTGTGCTTGTTTGACCTAACCTAACGAGGTTCAGCTCACTTTGTTGTTCCTAGAGCATACTGCTGAAAATGCTAAAAGTGAACAGTACATTCACTGTACTGATACAACCTGCACCACAGCGACAAGAATACCCACATCTCTCATACTGTGGATCATTTTTCTGTTCCTCATCCTTCTAAGTAGGGTTCTTATTTTCTGCCACATGATTATACACTTGGAGTTCACAAATACAACCACAAAAGCAATAAAAAAAGTGCTCTAACGTTTCCACGTTAACCCAATAAACACTGAATATGTGATGACTGTTTCCTTATGTACAACAGTGCTATTATTTCAAAGACATAGTAGTGAACACAAATGAAACATTTCTTTTTTCTCAGCAAGGCCTGTACTTTTAAGAAAGAAAAAAAATACTAAACAAGCACTGTGCACTTTGTAATTGTTTCTTATTCTCGAGAAGAGTGGGACATGATTTTTCTGCATTTCTCAGGGCCAGAACAATCCAGGAATAGCCAAATAGCCAAGGTTCTCACTCCCTGGCTTGGAGCTGCAGCTGCAAAGCCCTTCTGCAGAAGGTAAGTAGCACTGCTGGGATTTTTGTTTGTTTGTTTTTCCAGAGGCCAACTTTTCCAAACATGGTTTGAGCGATCTGCTCCTGTGGTGAGTATGAATTACTTAGAAAAAACTTCTGAGATGGTCTTGCCTTCCCGAAGTCCATCCCTTGTCTTAAATGGACACTACTTACCAGAAAATTCACCCTTTCTTAAGAACAGGGTTCACCTGATTTTTCCCCTGCTGCTGGATAAGTAGAAGTGGTCTATAATTTGCTCCAGAAAAGCATGGCTGGGAGGTAAGTCTGACCTTCTGATGCTTCTTCAGTGTATCAGGTTAATGAGAGAAGCTAGCTGGTCCACATGAAGTGGTTCAGAGTACCCCAGCCTAGCTCCAAACTGCCTAGTACAGCAAAGGAAGAAAAGAAAGATAACCCAGGTTAGAATGGAGTTTGATCAGACAGTTTGTGCGTGTTATTCCCAAGGAGTTTAATTGCTTCTTTCAACTGAGTGAAAATCTTCAGATTTCAGAGCAGGTAAGCATGGTCATTTGGCTCAATGAGCAATTAGAACCAATAGAGATAGATAAAAATATCCTGCTTTCATTTTTACTACTTTTCCCTTGAGAAATGTAATCTATGCAATGACTCTATAACCACAGAGAGCTAAACAATACATGGCAAAACAGCAAAGGTCAACTCTGGACTTATCTTTTTGATTACAGAAATGACACAGTGTGTAGCAGAACTTCCACTGCACCAAATGATTGATGCTTTTTACCAAAAGCAGAAATAACTTCTGGGAGCGTTTTTTGCAGTGAAGATGGAGGCATCTAAAAAACTTGCCTTAAATATCTTCCTCTTACTGGTCTACAGCAAGACTTTACTCAAGCTATTGACCATCTTCATAATCGTAGTGTCGATTAAAAGAACCAAACAGCTGCATTTATTGCATTTGGTCAGGCTATAAATATGTACATCCAAGAAGGATGGCAGGCAATTTAGTAAATTAATGATGATTGGGTTTAATTTTGCAGGGTTTACATTTTCTTCAGTTCATCATAGTGCTGTACAGCATAATTCCCTGTGGAAGGTACCAATCTCTTAGTGCTCCATTTCTTTACCCATTTGTAGTCAAGACATTTAGTGAAAATAATAATAATAAAAACACAGCAATATACTTCACCACCCCAGTGAACACAAAATTAATAATCTCAGAAAGTCTGTATTCAACCTGACACAGCGAGTGATGCAAATACAGTACAAAGTCTATCTTTACATTTATTTGCAAATGCGTATAGATATGCTTCATATAAATTAATCCTCTATTTCATTATAAGGAAGGAATTATGTCTATGGTCAAAAGGGTGGGGTACACTTAATCTGATTTAGCACAGCATGTGAAAAATTAATTGAAAGTCAGAACTCCATAGTGTTTATTATAAAGTAATTTCACACCAGCTCAGGATTAGCATGGTAACAGGTGACAATAGGTCATTACTATGTTAATTGAAAGACAGCATGCTTTGGTTAAAAAAAAAGAAAAAAAAGAAAAAAAAGAAAAAAAAGAAAAAAAAGAAAAAGAAAAAAAGGGATAGAGGCAAAATGAATTGAAAAGGACTATAACACTGAAATGCAGTATTTCATCTAGGATTGGGCTCTAGTTCTGTGGGACATGACATGGGGAGAAGATATCTTCAAAAAAGAACTCATTGGCTTTTTGGTGATAACCTGGCATTGTTCACTGTGCCACGAAGCATGGAGAGCGTCTGAGCGTTCCCTTCTCTGCTCCCCACACATCCAGCTGGCTGCCTCTCCCCCCACAAGAGGAGGCTGCATCTCCTATAGCATGGGCTGACATTTTTGGCTCTCTCGAGCTGCTCACTGGCCCAGACCCACATATTTCACTTTCTTACTCTGAGGCACTGTGCAGCCCAACAAAGCCACTTGGAGCCATGGGATTTTGCAGCAGTGCTTAACAGCAGAGAAAACTCCATTTGTGTTCCTTGACAAGAGGATTAATAAAATAAAAAGACTTTCAAACCACAAATGGAAAATAAACTGTCACATTGATAGCACGCTGAAGCAAGAAGCCAGGGCAAACTCATCCTTCTCCTTGAGCTGGAATGCCATTATCCTGGCTCAGAATGGAAGTGGGTACTGTGTGCTCGGCTCTCACTCTGCTGTGCAGTGCATGGCATTCCGCATTAAGGGCTGTGCTCTGAGTAAGCAGTCCTGAGTCTCTGGCTTCAGCCCACTGAAATAAATGGGGAGACTATTTTCTTATTTTATCTGCATAACAGCAAAAGGCATTAAATGAGTTGTGAGGGCAGAAACCATTCCATAGGTCCTCCTGTCGGCAGGATACAAAGGGCACAGTGTGCACCTGTGAATAGGTGTGCGAGACTTTGTCCTTTGTCCTTTCCTAAAAAGGACCTTTGCTAATGGCAGTTATGATTTAAACAAGGATCATTTCTGAAACCAAAACACTACGACTATGCAATGAAGCCAACTGCCTTGTGCAAAGTAAAGGGAAATTCAGCAGCACAGCTGGGACCTGAATAAGGGAAACTGTGATTTTATTTCCTGGAAGAAGAATTTAACTTCTTCGGAGATCTGCGTGCAGTCTGATACATGAGCTGATGAGAAATGTGACCTTTCAGCTCACTCTGCTTCAGAAAAGTTTGCAATCCAGCCTGACACACTGTTGTAATATGTTAATCTTGAGGCAGCTCTGCCACAAATACTAATCATGATCTCTGAGACCTTTACGTCGTGCAGCAGAATCCTTCCAAACTTCGCTCTCATCTCAAAGCACTCCGATTAAGGTGCCCGTTTTTCTAATAAAGGTCAAAAGGAAGGAAAGTGTCAATGTTCTTTGATTACTTACTACAAAGGAAGATGCTCAGACAGAGGACGGTACTTTTGCATTCAGTGCACTGTGCTGTGTGATGTTTTCTGCTGATATAGAGAGCAAAAGGGAAATGCCGATCCTGAACTGATCACTGATCATCACCTGCAACCCTGGACCTCTACAGAACTATAGCAGTAACCAGTATTAATCTCCATGGGATAGGAACCTGCCAGGCAATTGTTGGAAAAAGCAGTAACAGTATTTGCATATCCCCAGCAGGAAAACCTCTCAGGACAGCTAGGACAAAATATGACCTCAGGTCTGCCTATGGCCAGAAGATATGTTTTTCCTGATTGGACAGTGTAGTGAAGCAGAAGGGGAGAGGAACAGATTCCCCACTCCACATATGACGTTGGAAAAGTATATTAGGGCTGATGGTTTATTTAGTGACCGTGGTTTAATTACTGCTCAACAGTAGCAGCCAGGCTCACTTTTAATAGGTTTGCCATGTATTTGCAGCTCAATGGCAGCAAGCCAAAGTCTTCAGTTGCCCATTCAGACGTTCGCAATGTGCATCTCTGTTCTGAAGCTGCTCCTCCAATGCAGTCAAGTTGGGCTGCAAGGAGCCCAACTCCAGGTAGCACTGCTATCCTGCCCTGCTCACTCCACACACCACAGGCCTGGGGACACGTCCAATTCACCCAGCCACTGCACTTCTCTTCTCTAGAGAACTGCAGGGGAAATTCTCCCACCTTCTGTGAGCACAGGGAAACTTCTGGAGCAATCCCAGCACAACCTGCTCAGTCTGAGAGCAGAGCCTTCTGAGTTCTCATTTCTATCCAGCAGGGCCATCCCACAGCTTTCAGTGGTGCTTAGGGATGTTGGGTGCCTCTGGAGAGATTAATGGGCCTCACACATGGTGCTGGGAACACAGCCAGCACATCACCTCCTCTTGGGTTTGCTCTGATGTGGGCTGCTTTCTGGCCAGCACAGAAATCATTGCTACAGGCATGAGCAGAGCTGAGGGACTTTGAGATGACACTGATACCACTGCTATTTCCCTTCCTGTTGTGTTCTCTCAGGCAAGAAAGAGTGCCAAGAAGAGGATATTTTAAATGTATTAGCAAAACTGATGAGATAAACCTGAGAGAACCTGCATGGGAAGCTGCAGCAAGCACAATCTTCCCTATTCATTTGCTCTGCTACCTCCTGTGTACTCTGCTAGTCTGTGATCTTTAGCAATAACAGTTCAATTTAAACACTGTTCAGGGACGACTCTGCCTTCTCACCTTTCTGCACACCTCAAGGATGGGTTACACAGCCTGTGTTATGCCTTTGACCTTTCTAGATGAGGGATGTGTTGATTTGGTTTCAGCTCATTAGTTCTCTAAGGAATATTTTTGAGCCTAGTAGTCTGCACGACTGGAATCACCCACACCCCAGGATCAAGGTTTTTTTTCCTCTTTGGAGGCCTGGAAGGGTCTCTGCAAAGGTGCATACACTACAAGGACCCCCAAAGAACTACAGGGTATATACTTCATGGAAAATGAGAATCCTCTTTTAGGATAATGAAATCTTATGTGTAGTGTTTGGTGTTGTGGGACTCATAAAGGTTATCAGGCAGACATTTATAATAAAAGTTCTTCCTGCTTTTCCTGGCATGCATTGGGAAGATGGGAGTGTTATCAGGCTGACATTTCTGTCAGAACTGGTATTTGAACCACTGGATGATTCTGACAAATGCCACCGCTGTCATCTGCTGCTCATTTTTAATTACGTCTGACTGGAGCTTTCAATGGCAGCAAGCAGAAAACTTAATTAGTTGGTTTAAAGGCTGATCTTCAGAGTTTAAGGAATCCAAACAGCTCTGCAGCATTTCTTACAGAGGCTGCCATTTTCACTCTGACGGTGCAAGTCACAAGAAATAATGGCCCCCCTCAGGAAGGAAAACAGAGGGACACTAACAGTTACATACGTTAACAAAACACACCATTTCTGGACGAGATGCATCAGTGAGGCAACTTGGTGCCTCAGAAACTGCTGTGCTGGCTCACAGGTGGGTATCAGACAAATGGTAACAGAATGTGGGCAAAAGATCTGGTGCTCATGGGAACATGCAGTGAATGAACATCTGTTACCTTAGACAGAATGTATACATTTATTCTGCAGTGGACTGCAAGCACTGCACTATTTGGAAAGACTGAAAGGCTGGCATTTTCTCACACACCAATGAACAGTTCAAACAAGCTGCTTAAAAGAAGATTGCATTAACAATTTATACCACTTCTCTGTTTGCTTTCTGATTATATTAATATGATTATATTTTTACAGCATATCCTGGAAAAACAAGCATTAGTAAGATACAATGTCAAACTGCTAATATGATGCAATTAGAAGTTAACATTACACTCATATGCTGGCTGTAGGTTTTCTGTGGGGAAAAAAGAACAGCTGAAAATAGATCATTTTGTTCCAGAAATGCCAGGGCTGTGAGTTTGGACACTTAATCTGACTGCCTCATGGAGATGTGGATTGGTGGATGATGGACTTGGCCTGTCAGCATGCATGGTCTGGAATGGCACTGCTGGTAGAGTAGCTGTGATCATATCCTTTAGGATACAGCTAAATTTCATTGTTTGAATAGGATGGACTTCCTACATAAAACGTGCCAAGAACTCTGTGCTTGTGAACTGCAATTAGGAGCCAAAGCACTGTATGATATACTCCATCTGATGGAGCTGATCTGTTCTCATTGGTTTCCTCAAAGCCTGGCTGGATGTGGCTCTGGGCAGCCTGGTCTGGTGGTTGGCAAACCTGCACATGGTGGTCCTTTTCAACCCAGGCCATTCTATGATTCATGATTCTATGATTCATGATTAATGATCACACAAAACCTTTGTGCTTTTAAGTTAGCACTGATCACAGAACTACAGAGGCTGGAAGGCACCTCTGGAGGTTGCCTAGCCCAACACTCTGTTTGTGGCAAGGACACCTATAGCAGTTTGCTCAGGCATGTGCCCAGTAAGGTTCAGAGAATCCCCAAGGATGGAGACTCCACAACCTCTTTGGGCAACATGTGCCAGTGTTTGATTTTTCCTTATTTTGGTCTTGAGCCCACTGCCTCTCATGTTTCTGAGCACCTGGCTCTGTCCTCTTTACCCCCCCATCAGGTATTTATACACATTGAGCAGATCCTCCTGAGCCATCTCATCTCCAGGATAAATTGTCTCAGATCTCTCAGCTTCTCCTTTTATGAAAGATCATAGAATCAGAGGATCATACAATCACCAAGGTCAGAAAAGACCTCCAAGATCATCCAGTCCAACCATCCACCACTACCAATAATTCCCACTAGACCATGTCCCTTCTTGTTCAAGAAATCTAAACATTTCTTGAACACCTCCAGGTTTGGTGACTCCGCCACCTCCCTGGGCAGCCCATTCTAGCACCTGACCACTCTCTCAGAGAAGAATTATCTCCTAATGTCCAACCTGAATGTCCCTTGGCACAACTTGAGACCATTCCCTCTAGTCCTACGCCACTTCTTTCCTTTTTCCAAATGGCTCACCCATCAATGTGAATGTAAATAAATGCAATAACACCCCTACCCATATTGTACAGGGTCTCAGGTTAAAGAAATTCAGTCTCCCTCACTGAAACTTGCATCATACATTGTGCCTTGAATAATATTTTAGCCAATGGTCGTAACAGGAGCGTGCTTACATGGTTGGGGCTGTGTGGCAGGAAACTGTTTTGTCAGAAACAAGGAGTTTGAACAGCTCAAGGGAATGACAGCTGACACCCCAAAGCCATCAGGTGTCAGACTGCAAGGTTTGAACATAATCAAATTCATCAGTCTGTTACTATGTCTAACCAACTCTAAGACGTTTAGCAGACACAGAATACCCTCTGTGAATTAACAGCCTCCTGAGTGCAAGTGTCACGGGAATTTCAACAAGCTGTTGTGTTTTGCAATCACAAAATGGAGTTTTCTTGCCAGCAGTAACTGTACTGCAGTTACAGCAGATCTCAACATGAGATAGGCTTTTAAAAGGCTCAGTCTTCTCTTACCATCACCAAATAGTTGCCTTATTCTTTTAAGGAGGGATGCAGAGCAATCAAGTTCCTCATAACAACAGCAGTTCTGCTTCTGTACGTGTATGACCTCCTATAACCACAACATTTTGATATCAGAGTATGGAGGCCAAGTTCCTGGCAAAGAACACGATATACTACCTTCTTGGTGCCTAAGTGCTGGAACTACTGTTTCCATCCTCTGGCTGCAGGATACTGCACCATACTAATGCTTCAGCAATACTGTAGAGGAGCGGAGCAATCACAAAATTCACTACCCGTCCTCCTGAACTGTGCTGTGGCACCCTGTTGAAGGCAGGAGGGTTTACTTCTGCCTTTCAGCTCTCAAATACTTGTGTCCCACAGTAGACCAGCTTCCTCCTTTAGGTTCGAGAAAAGGAAGCTCAGGGAGGCCTTACCAATCTCTACAACTCTCTGAAAGGAGGGTGTAGTAAAGTGAGGGTTGGTCTCTTCTCCCACATAACAGCAATAGGATGGGAGGGAATGACCTCAAGTCATGTCAGGGGATGTTCAGATTGGGTATTAGGAAAAATTTCTTCTCATGAAGAAAGGTAAGGCATTGGAACAGGCTGCTCAGGGAGGTGGTGGAGTTGCCATCCCTGGAGGTGTGTGGATGCGGCATTGAAGGACATGGCTTAGTGGGCATGGTGGTGATGAGTTGATGGTTGGACTAGATGATATTAGTGGTCTTTTACAAGCTTAATGATTCTGTGATTCTGTGTTTCCATGTGTACTAACAAGTGGAGAGATATCCCCAAAAATGATAGATGCACACATGCATATTTTTATCTACACCAAATATTCAGGACCACCTATGCTAAACAACTAAACAACATGGGAAACAGATTTGAGGCAGATAAGCCTCAAATACAAGTACAAAAAATTGTTGTCTGCATCAGAGCTCACTCTTGCATGTCTGTTATAATATCTGAACACATGCTTTTGTGTTGAAAGCAGTCTTCATGAAAACAGGGCCCTGCAGCACAGCCACCAGAAACACTAATGATTTCAAAGATATACCCTGGTTTGAACACACCTGCTTCCAGGCCTTCAGTTGCACAGCTGTTCTCTGTAATGCAATGAAGTCTTCAGGGGCATGTCGTGAGTGTCAGCAGCCAGACATCCAGACACACTTAGCAAAGGAGTTTATAGTTTTATGGCTCTTTCCATGAAAAAGTGTATATGTGTAACATGGTGCCCTAAGCTTCAGTGCATCTTTGGCCTGGTTTGTGGTGAGCCAAACACAGACACACACCTTTTCACGAGAGTAAACCCAGACCTTTTGTAAACCCAGTTCCCTTTGTGATGAAATTTCTGGAAAAGCCTCAAGGGGAGATAACAGTCTGCTATCAGACGATTTTGTAAGAGCCACATTTGCTTATTAACTAGAGCATCTACATTTCACTGGAGAAGCATTTAATTCAACAAATAATTTGAGTTCTCCTGCTCACTTTCATGCTGCTAAACCTTACAGTTCTTTTGGAGTTGTGAAGAACAGAAAATTCAAGTAAGATGTATATTCAAGCCAGGTTTGTTGGTTTTTAATGACAAGTGAGGGGAACTCCTCATGCTGAATTTATAGACTGCCCTTAGACAAGATCTCCATGGGGCCGTAGAAGCTTTGATATTTTTTCTCACAAAACTCCCACAAGTCGAACAGTGTCAAGGAAGCAAAGCTTCTCAAGGAAGCAAAACTGGAGTTCACAACCATGTCAAGTTCACTGCCTAAAGTAAATCAGAGCTTCTGGAGGAGCTGGGGACTGAAATGGCACTGTGGCCTAAGCATCTCACTGTGGCACCCATGACCCAGTGATTTCCCTTTCCTCTTAAATAATGCACACGGAAATGGTAGTGTCCCTTTTTTTGGCAAAAGCCTTTCATAATTCTGCCCCTTTGTTTGATGATGGCTGCAGTGTCTGCCAGTACAGACTCAGCCTTTTGGCTCAATTGTCATTGTCCATCATCCAGCAAGCACAATTATTTCTATATTATAGGCCCATTGTTTTACACTGAAGGTAGCAAGCTAATATATTAGCTAAAGAATAGTTTGCTGCCTTTCGCAGGGAGACTTTTTTTCTTTTAAAAATCCCACTCGTCTTTCCTTTGCAAATGGCTGTAAATTTCATACTGGAACAAAAAAGCCACTTTCTGTCCAATTCTTTCTTGATTTTACACAAGAGGTACATAGAAAAGGTTGATTAAATTGTTTGGTATTGCTCTGCCTAAAGGAGATACATGGCTCTCTCATCATTTTCATTCAGGAGTCCATAAAAGAGGAAAGGGCACTCATGTTTTTTAAGACTAAAGCTATGCGAAACTTAGAGAATCATAGAATCATAAAATCATAGAACCACAAGGTTGGAAAGGACCTACAAGAGTTCAGTTGGAGCTAGCTGGACAATTGCGCTCCATGGCAGCGCCATCCTACAAAGGAAGATGTCTGTTAGAGGTGCCTCTTCTCTATTTCTTTGAGGACAAGAAGTAAAGTTAGGTGAGGTGATGCCCACTGAAGTCTGCAAGATATTTACATATTTTTTTTTCCCCTTTTAGGCAAAACCTTCTTTTAATTCTGGAGGACAGAGAAATCCTGAGGATTCTCTTCTTGGTGCTGGAGAATCCAGAGATGAGAATAGCTTTTTAGCAATATAAAAGAAAACAAGAATAACTGTGTTTTCCTTCAATTTTATCTCCTCCCAAATCATCTGGGAACTTCTACACATTTGGGAATGGATGTCATTTCAGATCACTCCCATTTCTCAGTTAGCACGAGCACAAAAACTAAAGGGAACTTTATTCCTTTTCATGTCAGCAAAAATGGCAAGGCATTCAACCTTGCACTGAAAACTGAGATGAGGTAAAATATGAGGTATTCTTTATATTTAAACCCTTTAAAATAAAAAGATACAGATGACATAAGCATAAAAATTGTTACTAACATGAATAATTCACTAACTATTGCATGGTATAAGTCACCAACTAATGTGTATTACGTGCCATTTAATAGTGGATGTATTTGAAGAAATATGGAAATTGGAATACTTTAATAACTTTCTATATGAAAGATGATGAGACTGCCTAAATGATTAAGAGGAAGATATGTTATAATGAACTAAAGCCACTCGAGTGTAAGGTAATTTTAATTCAAATCTCCATCTGCTTATGTATAATTAAGACTCATTTAACAAGTTAATGCCTAACAGAGAGAACTGATAAGTTTGGTATTAAAGAGCTTAAGAGAAGTAAATTAAACTGTCGAGTTTGAGGAGCTTTCATTTCAATTCCCTGTACCTGAACCAAAACACAATCTTCCAGGGGCATTTCTTTACCCTGACCATGCAGCCAGGTGCCAAAGCTGGGGAGAAAAAGGAGGCAACAAAACAGAATATCCTTTTCATATTTTAATTTTTCATATCATTCAACTCAAGAGTTTGACAGCATCTTTGCTAACATGAATATTTATACCGTTCAACTTGCTCACTATACAGTATCTATACACCATTAAGAGACACTTTGCATGCCATCAAAAATATTTATGCATTGCAGAGATTGCCAGTGGGGTTAAATAACCTATGAAAATATGAGGGTTGCCTTTGAAGTGCAAAAACGTAATATTTTGATCTGTGGTAAGTTTTATGTGATATTCGCCTGCTTAACTTTCTATTTCATTCATTCTTCAGATATCTTTCCTGCAAGGTCCAGTAGTCAAAACAGTGACTTCAACCTTTTCATCTTCCATCATGCAATTTTAATTCTCCTTTTTTGGCTTCTTATCCACTGTCAAGATGAGAATTTCCTGTATTCACTTCATACTTAAAATTCTCTGTGCTTTCATTTTTTTCTTTGTCGTTGGAGCCAGGGGTTGGCTTTGATTTGCTCCTAGCACTCAGCAATAAGTTATACACTTACAGGAATGTACTAGAAGAGTAAATGCCACAGTGTGTGGTCAGCGTCAGTGGATCAAGGAAGAGCAACTGATGTCATCTACCCGGACTTGTGCAAGGTTTGACATCGTACCACATGACATCCTGGTCATCAAATTGGAGAAAAATGGATTTAATGGATGGACCACTCACTGGATAAGGAATGGCTGGATGGTTGCACTCAGAGAGTAGCAGTCAATGGCTCAGTGTCCAAGTGGAGACCAGTGGCGAGAGGTGTTTCTCAGGGATTGGCGCTGGCCCCAGTGTTAACATCTTTGTAGGCAGCAAGTTTGCAGATGACACCAAGCTGAGTGGTGCAACTGACACACTAGAGAAAAGGAATGCTATCCAGAGGAACGTGGGCAGGCTTAAGAGGTGGGTCCATGTCAACCTCATGAAGTTCAAGGCCAAATGCAAGATCCTGCACCTGGGACAATCTTAAGACAGATACAGGCTGGGGTAGAGAACGACTTGAGAGCAGCTCTGAGCAGAAGGATTTAGGGGTGTTGGTTGATGAAAGATTCAACGTGAGCAGGCAGTGTGTACACACACCCCAGAAGGCCAACTGTATCCTGGGTTGCATCGAGAGAAGTATGACCAGCAGGTTGAGGGAGGTGATTCTGTCCCTCTGCTCTGTTCTTGTGAGACCCCACCTGGAGTACTCCAACCAGTTCTGGAGCCCCCAACACAAGAAGGAAACGGAGCTCTTGGAGCAGGTCCAGAGGAGGACCACAGAGATGATCAGAGGGCTGGAGCACCTCCCCTGTGAGGACAGGCTGAGAAAGTTGGGGCTACTCAACCTGGAGAAGGCTCTGAGGGGATCTTATAGAGGACTTCCAAACCTGAAGGGAACCTACAAGGAAAGCTGGGGAGGGACTTTATCAAAGCATTTGAGTTAATAAGCATTGCGTATGTTATTGTTTGTCTCACAAGCAAGGGAGCATATGTTTTAAAAGGTCTTCCTTTCCTCCAGGGCATAAAAATGCACTCTGTACAGAGATGTCACTGAAGACATTTGCAGCTCTTTAGCAGGTTGATCTGCAAAGGTTTGGGACCAAATAATCTCAAACTGACTAAAGATGGAAAGATACAGTTAAACACTGACATGCAGTTTCATTTGTGCTGGTAAGTTGATCTATAAGGAAAAAAAACAAATAATTCCCTGAAAGCTCCCCCTCCAGTATTTATTATCTTTCAATTTCAATAAAGTCCTGCTATTAAGAGGAAAGAAGAAGCAATAGAGAGGGGAAAGGAAGAAGGGAGAAAGGGAGGCAAGGAGACTTAAAAATGCAACATGAGATTACAGTGCCAAGAAATTAAAATTCTAGACAAATTTTAAATCCAAACGTATACACACCAAGTTAGAAGTTCACAACTGCGCCATGAAATAGTCTACATTGGTAGGAGGTATGCGTTATTTTTGAGTGATAATTTCACACTGTACATCTTTTCTCTGAGAAATGCTGATGTCTCTTTCCTGGTCCCTGAGTATATCGCAGATCATGTTGTGCTGAAACAACACTAATATTCTGGATGGCAGTGTCACTTCTGGCTTTTGGGATGAAGATATTGTTTTCATGGGACACCTTTGTATCTTTGCTGGAGAAAGAAGCTTTCAGCAGGGAACATCAGCGTGAGACTAATCAGTGAAGACTCAGTCCTGAGCTCTGCCCATCCTTATGGACTAGTGAGTGTGAAATGCAGCACATCAATCTGGATGTAACTTAGCTGTCAATTTTACTTCACAGTTCATATTGGAAATTAACATCATTTACTGTTTACATCTACCACACAGAGGATGGCACATGAGACAATCTCCAGGAGGCTGCCTCCTGGTAGCAGGAGCCAGAGCCCTTCCTCAGGAGGGCAAGAATCCACTGGCTCCCAGGGAGGGCCCAGGGACTGCACTTGAGCTGTCTGCTCTGCCACCCACACCCCACATTCCCAGGTTGTGCCAGTCTCAGAATTGACATCCAGAGACTGTCACCTGCCTGTGCAGCTGTGACTCATATTGAACTGAGAATAGTGATGTCTGAACATCTAGACAAAACCTATACATGATGAAGCTATCTGTAACAAAATGTGGAGTGCTTAGCCTCGAAAATGCACCAATTGTCATCCAAGAGGAATGCTCCTCTTTAAACAAAGAAATGTGTTTCAGAGCAAAGGCATTTGAAGAAAAAGCCTGCTCATTATCCCTCTGCAATGAATGTTCTCCAGCAGTTATCCGACCTGCCTCTCACAGAGCACACCACCCCTGGTTTACAACAGCTGATCTGTTTTGCTTTAGCCAAACACTACTCCACATCATGTTCATTCTATTCTGACTCCTTGAGAGCATTTAGTGTCCTGAATAAAGCAGTAAGCCCATAAAAATGGATATTAATAGATCACTCAGCACATACAAATTTGCAATTAGCAGTTAAGAACCCAAGTAAAACAAACACAATTCCAGTCCTGAGCCAGGAGGTATTTTAGCAGAGTAGCCATGTCATGCAGCAAGGATGCTACTGTGTAATTTGTAGAAATGGAGTTTGGACATAAAACATTTATTTAAAAATAAGTGAAAAAGGAAAGTCAGCCATTGTGGTATTAATGAATAATTCAGTCCCCACTATTTAGAATGTAATGCTAATGTTGCTGTATCATCTCTTCTGAGCCCCATTGTGGCAAGGCAATGCATCAAGCAAAGAGTACTTTCCATCTCTGCTCCCATTCAATTCAAATGTGTTAGCAGTTCCTTTCTTTCAAAAAACACAATAGCCTGACTCAGAAGGTTTAGCTTATTGACACGAACACACTAAAAATATAATTTTCTCTTTAAGGATACTTACACCAAAGAGGAAGATCCAGCAATCCTAGGAATTCCAACCTTACCTATGGTGGCAGTATAGCTTTCAAGGAGCACAAGAGAACTCTTTTTACAAGGCCATCTTGCTGGCTTCTTGGGAAGAATTATCTCCCATTGGTCTCAGCTGGGCATCAGCTCTGGGAGAGGGATGAGTGCGATATTAACTCCTTCCCCAGCTGTGATAACACACCTATGCAGCTCCTCAATGCCTTTTGCTCTGTCCTAGAGCTGCAAGCAACCCTCTTTGACAAGAGCTGGTCTTGTTCCAGTTGGAAAGCATTTCTATTTTTATGTCCTGTCATGCAAAAATAGGTAAATAAATAAATTCATTCTCACAACCAGTAAGACACTATTACGTAAAGATTTATGGCGGCACAATATATATTTGTTTCTTCTCTTATAATGTGCCTCAGTGCTAAAATGTTATTTTCCTCATTGAAAGGTACTGAATTTCACTGATAGAGAGCTGCTGGGATGAAGGAGCACAATGCCAAGTCCTGCCAGCTGTGAGCAGCAAAACCCTTGGCTGCCACTCTGCCCCTCTCATCACCACAGGCAGCATCACAACCCAGCGCAGCGGCTGCATGGTTATTTCCTCAGCTTCCAGAACTGATCAAGACACTTCATCAAGGCATCAATCTTTTTCTCCCAAACACTGCTTAGAGAAGAAAGGAAATGTTACTTAAACACTGCTAAGGCCTACCAGAAAAGAAAGAGGAGGATAAGTGCCAGATGAAGGACTGGAGAAGGAGGGAGAAGATGGGTAGTTCTGGCAGGCAGTGTCCACATGCCACCAGGAGGGCTTAGCAGGACCTCAGCTTCACAGTGGGCTCTACAGCTCTGACAATGGCCTGGAAATGGTGTTTTGGGGGAGGAAAAATGGGAGGGGAATGTGTTGGTCATATTATTATTTTCTTGATGCATTAGTTAATATTGATCTATATCCTTTCACTTTTGCTGCCCTCCTATACAGTTATCTAAACTGACAGCTTAATCGCTATGATTTTATTGTTCTTTTTTCTTTTTTTTCTCCCAGAATAAAATATCATCGTATCACCGCTCAGTCTTTGCTTTGTCTCTTACTGAATTTCAACAGAAGAGCTCCTCAGAACCTCTTTTCAGCAGTCTGTGAGGACACGACCAGGGGAGATGGCCATAAACTTAAGCGTAGGAAGTTCTGCACCAATATGAGAAGGAACTTCACAGAGAAGTGATGGAGCACTGGAACAGGCTGCCCAGGGTGGTTGTGGATTCTCCTTCTCTGGAAATATTCCAGACCCACCTGGACGCCCATCTGTGCAGCCTGCTGTAGGGAGCCCATTTTGCAGGAGGGGTTGGACTCAATGATCTTTGGAGGTCCCTTCCAACCCCTACAATTCTCTGATACTGTGATTTGAATGCATTTCCATTTACAATATCTTGTTATATTACAATATCTTGTTATATTATCTCTATAAATATTTTTCCCCCTAGTTACTTTCTATTATAAAACCCCCATCCAGCTACACCTTGTCTCTAATTTAGACAAGGATTTTCCTAAATTTATTTCTCAATGAAATAAATTAATGACTTTACATTTTCTGAAGATTCCCATTTTTCTCTGAATTTGGGCAAAGTAATATTTTGTTTCAGAGCAGTTCTGAATTAGTAAAGGAGAGAAAACAGTCCTGTTCTTAAGAGAGAGGTATAGCAATAACTATTATCTGGAACTGATGGTAGTCAAATTCTGATTAGGAGCAAGATCTGCTTTTAAAAGTGTGATTATTGAAATGCAACAAAGGAAATGGTGACTTTGATGTCTTCAAAGGAAGAATGCATATCTTTCTAGATGACTCAGGCTGGTCAAAGACAGTTCATTCAATCTGTTGGAGGGGTAGTCTAGTAACAGACCCTTGAAACAGCTCTGTTATCACCCTGCAATTCCTTTTACTCTTGGATTCCAAAATTTTTCCACTTTAATAAGAAAAAATTGAAGCGTTCCTCATTATGTATATTTTAGCAGAGGATTTAGAGTGGTATTTTCCTGAGACTGATATGGAGAGTATTCTGACTATCAAACTGTGAACTGTGAGTGGCATATTTTTCCTGAGCACTCAGGGAGTAGTGTTCTTACAGTATTTATGTGCCTAAAGATGCAGATAGCACTGCCAATGCCTTCTAGTGCCAGAAGTGGTTAGAAAACAAATGACTGATTTCCAGAATTAAAGGCTTTGGAATAATGTGTCCTTTTGCATCTTTATCTTTCAAAGCTTGATGCCAAGAGAATTCAGCACCTAATCCTGTTACTGAAAACATATCAGATAAGAACTGCATTGGCTGGGAGAACAAAGTGGGGGTATTGACCAAAAGCTTCCAAGCCCCACAAACTGCCCAAGACTAGCCACTTCAGTTTGCTGTGACTCACTGGGCTGTCTGAAGCAGCAGCTCAGAAAATGCCCCATTGGCAGCTGAGATGCCTTTGCCACAGGGAAAGACAAAGACTATACTGGGCAGCAGACAGCTGTCCTTGCTCCCCACCACCAGTCAGCCTCTAGGGCACTTCCAAACTACCTACATCTTCCTCAGCAACAAAATCAATGTCTTAACTCCTTGATTAATTCATTAATTCTCTATTTTTTCTTAACTCATCTTCTATGAAAATGTCAGTGATGACCACTGTTACTTCCCATGCATGAGATTTGGCTGAAAGTTAGCCATGTGCTCTGTTTATATTTTCTGTGTGTAGAACACATAGAACATGTAGAACACGTGTAGAACAAATACCAAGCTCAGCCAGGAAAATGACCAAAAATAGCTACCCAACAGCATAAAGCACAACAATATATTAAAAATCATTCAATCGACTAATAATAGCAGGTAAGAAAAAGCCAGCGAGCCAGACAAAGCATCTCACTCCTATGTGTTCTAAAAAGGGCAAAGCTAATTCCTAAGAACTAGTCTATGGTATCTTTTGTGTCTTGTGTTCTTGAAAGATATGCTGCAAAAATCAGACAAGGTGAAAATAAATAATCCTTTAAAGGCAAACAGTCAATTGAAATCAAACAACTTTTCACCTTTTTTTCTTAAAGATAAGCAATAATTTATTTCTCTTTCATCTTCACAATTACCACAGACTGCCTAGCTACATGACCAATGCTACTACAGAACACAGGAGAATTGTCCATCTACACTTTACTTGGACAAATACAATTGCAATTTATAGAATAAATGTACTGTACAATGTGTTGTTGGAAAAAGGACGTTCTTATCTGTAAGACAGGATGTGGCACATGATTTATAAACAGATGCAATCTACAATGTGAACCTTCAACAACTTGTTAAGCCAAGGATACAGTATAAAGCATTTTGTTTTGGTATTGTTACTAAAGTAGAAAAAAGAAAACTAGAGAAATAAATCCAGATATCACTTCAGGATACTTATGAGGTTAAGAAATTAATTGCCTTCTCTGCTTTTTTTGTTTGTTTGTTTTGCTTTTCTTTTCTTTTCTTTTTTTTTCCTACAAATGAGTAATACGAATATATTGCAGGATATAGAAAGACTGACAGATAAAGCAGGTACCATTATATGAAAAACAAATGAAAAATTACCAGGTAATTTTGCTTACAAAAAAGATCAAACTATAAACAGTCACAAAATATATAAAAATGCCACATTGAACGAGGCAATCGTACTCTACCTAAATGGTAGTATACTCTCTGAAAGAAGTTGTGTTCATACAGTAGTAACTGATAAAAAGGCATTGTGCACTCTTGTGCCATCTGGAGACTTAGCACCATGTGTCATCAGTTCTTGGATTGTCATCCAGTTGTCCAAGATTTTCTTGTTTCTCTTTTTCATCATCTTTTTGTGACTTAGTTCAATAATGTTAATTTCCTTTTTGCCCTCGCTGCCACTCTGCGGACTTTCCTTCAGACACTCCAGCCTGCTACGCATCATGAACTCCCGTCGCCTCCTCTGCTCCTTGGCTCTCACCAAGTGCTGCTTCCGCTCCTCTTTGCTCCAGTAGCGACCCATCTTCATCTCGCTCATTGTATCATCATCTGTCGTCATTCCACTGCGCTCTTCTTTAATTTTTAAGGCACGTTCCTTTAGGATTCTGTCTCGAACTGGTCTCTTTGTGATATACCTTGTCCCATCACTCCTTATTTTCACTTTCCATTCCATCTTGGGCTCCGCACACTTCTGTGAGTCTTTGCACATGCTCACCAGGCTGAGCTGGCTCTGGGCATACTCCACAGCCGACTTCTGCTGGATCAGCTGCATGTAGCTTTGATAATGCTTGGCATGAGCAGGTATATTCCCGTACCTGTAAGAAGAGCTGTGATATGGGGACAGGTAGGGAATGTGTTCGGTGCTCTGCTTTTCCTGGTCTGTGAATTTGCTGTTTTCTGATGCCAGCATTGTGTCTTCAGCAGTGCTGTTTTGCTCAGTGGGTTTGGTTTTGACTGAGATTGTTTCCTTGTTGCTTTGTCCTGAGGATGACTGATTAGCCACAATTGTGCTCCTCAGGTTTTTCCTGTTGGTGATGCTGATCATCCGCTGGAGCGAGTTGTCCGGGGATCGCTCCACAGTCAGAGGGGTGCTTCTGCAACTTTCAGCCGTATTGTAAGCACTGGAGCTGTCCTTGTCAGACTTCTCAGGGTGCTCCAAGATGTCATCGAGTTTGCCTCTTTGTACGTCTATGCTGGTGTTGTAATTCCTGAATCCTTCATCATGCAAAGCCCAAATGTCTCCATACTGATCCCTCACTTTTTGGAGCCGGTGAGCTTGCATGATATTCTGACATTCGAGTTCAATGTTCCTCAGCTCTTCATTGAGTAGCTGCAGCTCATGTTCCACTCCATCTTGCTCTCTTCTGTTGCATTCTATTGTGCTGCTTGAGTAATACAGGTCATACTCCCCGTGGTTTCGAATCTTGCACTTCAGCTCCAGCAGCTGTCGAAATCTTTCACACTCCTCCTCTGGGTTCCCTATGAAATCAGATTCAATGTATTCCCCTGACACAAAGCTTTCATTGCATTGGAGCTCAACACTTCCTAATGTGTCTTGGCTATGACCCAGCTCTCGTTTGTTCTGCAGAGTTGCACCGTTCTGCTCTTCAGGTGCATTTTCTTGCTCTGAACTTTCGTCGTTACGAAGACTCTCATCTGTAGGTCCCACCCCACTGTCCTTCTCATGATTGTTGGATGATGAGGTTGCAGTGTCTGTAGTTCCATCCTCCTCCTCATGCTTCTTTGGCTAAAAGAATAAGCAAATCAAAGTGACTATCATCACTAAATAAAGATCACATTATAGGAGAATACTTTCCAGCTCTGTTTTGCTTAAATTGCTGGAGTCTGATTTAAACTGAATTAAAAGAGATCACTAAACAGCAGTCCTAGTGCTCATGGCTTTGAAACATTTCTGAGATTCATGCTGTGGTGGCCATACTGAGAGAAGCAGATGAATTACAGTACTAGTGACATATTTTCTGAAGTCCGGAAAGAAACATTTTCCTCTCTAGCTAAGCCACCTCTTTGCAGTGCTTGAAGATAATGATTACCAGATGGTGCACTGTTTTTGATTCTGGATAATGGCCAGAGACTGGTGGAGCTGAGATCTTCTCAAACTTGGAAAAAAGCTTCAGTGCTGATATCACTTCAAAAATAACTAAATAAATACATACATACATACAAATAGAGCAAGCAGCCAATCTAAGAATGACTAGTGCAACCTAAGAGGGTATGAAAAGACTGCTTTCATCAGTGGAGCATTTTTTTTTATCTGAGGACTCTTTATATGCTTCACGAAGATGGGCAGCGTGGAAGACTGCAGGCCAGCCTGTTCTACTACACCCTCAGTATTCCTGTCTCCTACTTCGTGCATTCAGTAGTCTTTTTCTGAAAGACTGTTCATTTTGAATTCCTAGATTTTGCTCAAGTAGACTTCTCTCTCGTACATCTCTGGAGATCATTTCTATTCCCTAGTCGGAGTTTATTTTCCTTAGAAATAAAAACAGCCTTTTACCATTAAGTATACAACAACACTGAGTGCTTGCCATGGGCATGATGTCAAGTTCTTAAACTGTTGTTTTTTAATTAACACCCAATCACTGTACCTAACCTATTTATATTCTTTTAATTCAAAGAATGTGAAATAATGTCTCTCTGAAGAGACACGTGCTTTTTATTTTTCGAACTGGATATGAAAAGAATTTCCCTCTACTCCTCTCAGAGAGTAATCAGCCAGAGTGCAATTTATATGGCCTATTCACCAAATATAAGTGCATATAGTATCAACCAAATGCTTCTTTTCGTTTGGAGGTATAATTGCATAATTATGTATAATGGTAGGAATAATTATGGGAGAAAAATGTACAGCGTACCCAATGAAAGGAAACAAATTCAAAGAGGACACTGACATAATTCCCTTTTTCTCTTCTATGACAGACAGTAAAACAGGATGAAAACATATCTCCCATCTCCTCCTTTCTCTTGTCTTCTTGTGTACCCCACGATCACACCACACACCTTTCAGCTGGTTTCTTTTCTTCAGTCACAAGGAAAAAATAATGGCCTAGTCTGAGGAAAACAAAGATAACCTTCATCCCCAAATACACAGTAATAGTAGAGTAAGATAAATACTGAAAGAAGCAAACAAGATAATCTAGTGTCTGTGATGGACCAGTTACAAATCTCTAAAAGAGTGTTTTAGCAATGTGTTCTCAGACAAGACTTGAAAAAAAATATTTATCCTTATAATAGTAACAAGGAGTTCATACTCATCATTTCGTACATATAACATACAACTAATAACAAGGCACACAAGTGCTTAATTCCCATACATATTTGGGTGTCATATCTGCCAAAATTTTCCAAATTTACTGGCACATATGTAGACTCCCCAAAAGTACTGCCTCTGGTTAATTTCCACAGATACTACAACAGATACTGAGAACACAATAATACTATTTGATAGAGAATTTTTTCAGCTACAGAACAATATTTTTCAACATAGTCACCACCATTAGCTGTGCATTTATGCCAGCAATGAATAAGAGCCCTCATGACACAGTCATAAAAATCCATACCAGTGGAAGTGATCTGCTTTTTCACAGATGCTATGATGGCATCACTGCTAGGAAAATATTGCCCACACAACTCCATCTTTCATCAACTTGAACAGATGGGAGTCAGAAGGCACCAAATCTGGACAATATGGTAGGTGTAGTAGGACACTCCAACCAAGATTTCAATGTGCTTCACGGTCTTGGGGCTTGGCATATTGTGTGGCAGGAGAACAATTGTCTTCTTCTCTGGCCTTACTCCAGAAGTTCAAACCTTCTGCTTAGTCAGCATTATGATGTCATGGTCCCAGCTGATGGTTTGTTTGCATTCCAGGAAATCCATAAGTATCACTCCTCGCTTATCCCAAAAGACACTGCACATCATCTACCCTCCAAGGGCTGCATCACAAAGTGTTTCTTTGATGGGGAATTCACATGCTGACACTCAATAGTAGTTTTGACTTTGAAACATTAAAATGCTGCCATCATTCCAATGCCCTGAAGCTGATATTCACAGTTTCCTGGCTGTAATCCTCTGATTTGCATGGATGAGCTGATCGAGACACTCTTCATTTTGTGGTATGACAGTTATGCATGGCTGTCTGGAACATGGCTTGTCTTTCACATTGCTGTCACCACTGCAAAAATGCATCATCCACTGCCTCACTATGCTCATATGCACTGTTTGGTCTCCAGAAATATTCAGCAAGAGTCAATGAATGTCAATGGGTGCAATTTTTTCTGCATGTATGAATTCAATTATACACTCTTGCCTCATAAGCACCTCTGTGTCAGACCCCATATTGTCAGACTTCCCCTCTGCTGCCATCTGTTGCAAAGCAACAAACTGTTATCGAATATCAGTGGTAAGATTCAACCTCTTCTGACAAACCATCAACATTTGCCTCTGATGTCAGGGGCCAACATAATAAAATAGAAAACATTACTTTTGGAGCAGCCATCATATTTCCCCTGTCTGAGATGCTGTCAGATTGTTCTACTTAGCCACTTAAATGTAAGGACATCTTGTTGGAGGAAGAAGGAATATGAAGAATAGAACTAGTAACACTCTAAATAACGAAGTACTGCAGAATTATTCAGCAATAATTAATCATAATAATTTATCTAATCTTTCTTTCCTCAACTTACGCATTGTTGCGACAGAGCAGCAGTTTATTTTAGGTTGTTGTTAAGGCTCATTAAATATTTCCAAAGTGGTCGCAACAATTTAGTTCTCTCTTCATGAGTGTGTGGAGAAGTGATGGGATCTCAACTCTTCAGACATCAGCTATTTTTAAGTTACAAAATTTCAGATTTTACACAGAGAAAAATTTGCTGCCTACGAAATTCTTCATGAAATTCCAGAGTAATCAGAAAGAAGGGCGATCCAACCAAGGAAGTGTCTAGGGCGTTCATCAGAAGTGCTGGAGATTTGTGTTTAATTTCATGTTTATTCCCTATTTATGTCTTCCAAGCAAGTGCTGCTATATCAACTATTCTGGTCCACTCTTTCACCTGCTTTGAAGCTGCTTCAGCTTGTATTTGTGTCTTCTGTTTTCAATTTTTTCAGCAGAGTTTGAGTGTGCACTCTGGCCACAACACAGCGTCACCTATGGCTCTTACTGCTCTGGAGAATATTCAACAACAGATGCAAGGTCAGTCCACTGGACCCTGGGATGGCCTTGCTGCAGAATAACCAGCATTTTGGGTGCCTGTCTGAATGTCACATTCTACATCACTAGTAGATCGAGTGAAGGAGGATGGCCAAAACCCATTTGCTGACACCAATGGGGAATGACACAACACAGTTTGTGTCTATGTGACTAAACTCAGCTTACACTTCAGAGTGGCTTATACACATTGTGCTAGAACAGTTATACAGCTTCCAGGTGCTGAGCCACATCATATTATTATAGACCTTCCTCTGGTATCTCAGCATGGTGCCACACCACCAGATGTTTGGGTATATCTGAAAAATCCTTTAATGTATCTGTTTGCACAGGCATTTAAAGAAACTTTACAGTATGGGCTCATGCAATCAACACTTTCAGAATTTGGGGCTCATTTTCTATACCACTTTAATCAATGATTTAAATTTTGCTCCTTCAACTTTCATATGATCTAGATGGAGTGAGCATAATAAATTGCCTCTACTTTGCATAATCAACACACACACACAAAAGATGTAATTAAAGTAAAATCCATCTTTTGAGTCTATTGGAAATCAAATAGGTGGGAATCACCTGATCAAAAATGTCTATTGTACAGACACCTGAATGGAAGTTAGTCACCTCTCCCTGTCAAGAAGAAACAATTGTCTGTTTAGATCCTTCTCTGTCTAAAGCAGACACTGAAAATAAGTTAACTTCTTCCCCAGGAAACAGATACATGCAGCAAGCTCAAATAATAAAACTGAAAGTTTCTGTGTGCTTTTGAGAAACTTTTACAAAAATCCTCTGTGCTTTGTGCAAGATAGTCCCTGGCTTTTCTGTCCTGGACTTGTTTGTCATCTTTGACAGAGACCCTGAACGTGTGCAGGCTGAGCAGTCTTTTACAGTATGAGATTATTTTCATTTTGTTTTGAAGCTTAATTTCAGGTTAAGTCCCTTTTGCAAACCAGAAGATGGTCTTCAAATACCAATGTGCTGCTTTTGTCTATGTTATCTATTCCAAACAAAGTGTTTGTTTTCAAACATACATTGTCAATCTCGGGTACAATTATTTCTGTTTGAAATATCAAAGGAATCCTTAGGCCTCATCTTTGCAGCGAGCACTCAGATAATGAGAATGCAAACCTGGCAGTGTGTACAATCAAACAATAAATGAACCACAAAAGATGCTCCAGCAAGCATTCATGCCTATAAAATGGCTAATCTTGCAGGAATTTGGGCACTGTTCTATTCTAATTTTACAACTTAGGATGCATATTGTGATTCATAGCCCACCCTGCTACTGAAGTTTGAAAGCAGTGAGATTCAGTGAAGGCTTTTAATCAGCCTGGGCTCCCTGGTCAGTCTGAGAGTAAAAGGGAGGCTGACCACAATGAGAGGAATCTCCAGTGGCAGGCTAATCATGAGATACACCCATCACAGGGGAAGACTGGAACTGATTTCAGTTGTGCTTTAGAAGGTAAAATGCTCTTCTGCAAACAATGCTGCTCTTTTGAAACAGACCTCTCTCTCTCTGTCTTAAAAAAAAAAAAATTCCCCAGATATTTTCACTGCACTTCAGCTTTGAATGAACTGGAATGAATAGTTTTATCCAATTCTTTCTTTTCTTAATAGGTTTTGATATATTCCATGGTACTGATAAGAATTTCTGCATGGCAAATGTATGGTATTCATATCAAAGTTATCACTGCTACACGATGGGCTGTTCTAATGGGGAAGGAATAAAATGAATTATAAAAAATGAAGAATTACATATTTCCTTTAGGTTTTTTTGGAGAAGATACAATTCTTGATTAAATTCTATAGAGTGGCTAAAAAACACAAAAAGGACAGGACTATCTGATTAATTCTATACCATTCTTCTTTTACAAACTGTACCAATCCTTCCTCTGACAGCTCATACCAAATGTTCAAATGCTGTTGATAAAAAAGATTAATATTTGGAAGGATAGCCTGCTACTATATGCATTCATTCCTGCAGATCATATGATTCATGATGGTCAGATATTATGAAACCAGAAAACTGTTCAAAAATTAAGGCTAATGTTGCAGCAAAATCTCTGTGGCCAACCTGGGAGCTTAAGGCTACTCAGCTTGGCCACTTGCAGCTGCAGTGAGAGAGTTTCATTATTCCAATGTATTATATGATTCACCTCAGAAGACTTCTTGATTTCCTGGCCTAACAAGGCTAGGAAAGGAGTAAAGAACTAGTTTTCTGAGTTGCCGAGTCACTACAATAGAGTATGGAGAGACAGCAGCTGTCACAAATTACTAACGGCCCATTACACATCTAGCTGCATTTGGTTGATTCAATTACTCATCAGAAGGGCAAAGAACTGTCTGGCTGTTCTAGAATTACTTCAAGCAATGCAATGTCAGACACATACTTACAGACCATAATCTTTTCAAGTGTAGCTCTCTTCTGCCATAATATAAAATCTCAATAGGGGAAAAATATTCCTAGTCTAAGACTTCAATGGGAAAAAAAAATCTCACAGCATTTGAAGAAATTGCCACATAGAACATCATCATTCAGTAATGAACACTATCCATAAACGAAATTCAGTGAAAAAAACAACAGTTTCTGGTTAAAAAAATAAAAAAAAAAGATGCCAAATATCAGGTCAGACTGGTTAGCAGTGCAGTATTTAGCACATTGAACCTGGGAAAGCAAGACTTGGATCACTGCCTGGAAAAGAGAATCATTACTAAAAGGCCAATGCACATTCCATTGTAAGGCTCCCTTCACCTCTGACACTGGAGTTATTCCACTTTGTGTGAATAATTAAATGCTTGTAAGATCAAGGATTTGTAATCTGGTCTATCATATTCCAGATAATAGACTTAATTGCTTAGCTATTCTATCAGTGTCTCTGTCCCAATGAATATTTAATTTGTGTAAAGTGAATAGATTTAATGGGAGTTATCAACAGCATCAAAGTAGAAGGAGAGGGGGGGATGGAATGGGCTAAAAACAAGTTCAAGTCCCCAGCATGGAGCAGGCAGTGCAGGATTTGAAGCCAGGTCTCCCATCAGACAAATACTGTGAGCAGTTTTGGATTCCACAATATGAAGATGCCATAATACTGCTAGCAAATACCCAAAGTAAGGCTATGAAGGTGGTGAAGATTCGAGAGGGCAAGATGTATGAGGAGCAGCTGAGGTCCCTGGGTTTGCTCAGCCCAGAGCAGAGGAGCTGAGGGGAGGCCTGAGGGCAGCTGCAGCTCCTCAGAGGGGCAGCGCTGAGCTCTGCTCTGTGTGACAGCGACAGCGCCCGAGGGAACGGCGTGGGGCTGTGCCAGGGGAGGGCAGCTGGGGCTGGGGACAGGGTCTGCATCAGAGGGTGGTGGGCATGGAACGGGCTGCCCAGGGCTGTGGCACAGAGCTGTAGGAGTTCAAAATGTGTTTGGACAATGCTCTCAGACGTAACGGTGTTTGAATGCTGAGTGGTCCTATGTGGAGGCAGGAGTTGGACTCAATGATCCTCGTGGGTCCCTTCCAACTTGGGATATCCTGTGATCCTGTGAAATCATTTCCCTGGTTTCCAGAGGAAGGAAGGCTCTCAGAGTCTCTCCCTCTTCACTTCAAAGGAAAATGCCTCAGGCTTTGCTTTCAAACAATTCAAAACAGGGAAAAAATTCAAGTTGGAAATTTCTGTGGTTAGAAAAAGAGTTTCTCCCCAGCTGCACACATGCAGAAGCTAGGAGATGTGGTGGGGTATTATGTCCTTGGCTCCACATGGGTATGCATGCTGACACATCATTTGCTTCAGGAACGGATAAGGTCTCTTACGCCTTTCACAATGAAGTACAATTTTATTGAAGATCCTTTGATTAAACTGTACGGCTGAGGGCTGCACGTGTAACTTTGCCAGAGCTGCACCACTAACAGTGCATATGGGCAGATAAAAGGCTAGCAGCAATCTGAGACTATGTTAACAGTATGCGCCTTTGTTTCCATTAACAAAACAAATGATAAGCAGTGCACTGCTGGTGTAAGAAAAATACACTTGTGTTACCAAAACACCTGTTGTTTCTTTTAAACACCTCTTTTATCTCATTTATAAGTTAGCTTACATGCTCCCTGGTACGTGAGCTGGCTCATACCTTGCATGTGTACAAAAAGAGTGGCACCTATCCCAGCTCAGAGCACTACATGCCACACTGATCCAATCCACTAATTAATCAGCATAAAGCCCAAACACTTCAGTGTTAAAGAAAGCAATAAATATTAAAAATATTATTTGGAGAGCCCAGAAAAAAAGAAAAAAAAAGAGAAAAAAAAAGAGAGAGAGAGAGAAATCTGCACTTATCCAAGCTTCCTAAATCATTTGCTAACTTATCATACTTGGCCTCAATATCTATTGTTCCCCTCTGCTTTACCTAGTTCAGAGCATTTTAGAGATAAAATTCTGCCAAAGCTTTTGACTCCATTTAACAGTGTACTACTTCATTCTCTATTAGTATGAAGTATACCCAGCAAAATTTCAAATGACACATTTAGTACCAGTCCTACCTGCTCCACCTCATTGGCTGTGTACTGCATCGCTTCATTATGTTGCTCTTCCAACATTTCCAAGTTCAACTCCTCCAAGAATTCATTCCTTTCATCATCCAGCCACCCTTCCTCCAGCTGCAAACAATACATTAGTACATTATATTATGTCAGCAAGGACACATGCTAAAATAGGGTAAACCCAAATGGCAATGCTTGACTAGTTCTTTTTATCATAATGATTCACTTCAGAAAGCCAGGCGGTAGGAGTCCGCTTCTCAGAAAAGGAAGAAGAAAGATAAAAAATGGGACTCTCATGCCTTTTATCCTTTCTTGAAACAGTATGACTGATTTTCTTTCATAATGAAGGAGACTGCTCAACACAGACATTTTTTCTTTTCAAAAGGTATGAAAGGCACAGTGCATAATCCTGAGGCTGTCATGTTCATTACCGCCAAGAGCCCCAGTGCTGAAAGAGCGACATCATTACTAATAGGACCATGAGACAGTCAGGTTCTTTCTCTCAACAGCCTCCACCTCAGTGCTGTACCTTAGTGCTGCAACCTCAATAACAGCCTTGCATTGTATTTCTACTGCAATTTCCCCATTGATCTTCAAGGCTAACATACATATAGAAGATGGGAATAGGCAGATGCGGTGCCTGGAAGAGTCGTTATATTTATTCTTACAGTGTGCCTGGAAACAAGTCTTATCTGTTTGTGTTTTCCCTAAGTGTAATACTTGGACATTTGGTGAAGACAGTCTTGTGAAAGGATAGGAGGGAGTGTTGCATTTTTTATCTAGTGAGTATACCCGCTGTTCACATCCCATTTGCCCCCTTCACAGCTTTCAACACTAACAAAACTAGCACCCCTGCCCTAAAATGCTCCTCTTCTCATTTTGCTTATTGTGCTCATGTGTATGTGCCCATTTGTATCTGTAATCCTTTCGCAGATGGTGCACTGCGCTGACAGGGAAAATACCAGTCAGTGACACTCCTGTAAAGGCTGTACTGGTGGGAAAAGAGCAGAAGGCAATATTTATTGTTATGTCACTGGTGAAAGGAGGAGGAAGGTGACAAAAGGATGGCACATTCCTAAGCACTAGACAGTGACAACAGTACCAACTATTCATGTCTCGAGGCAGCCAGATCAGTGCAACACAGGCCACCACCTGCAGCAGAAGTGCCACCAGAGCATCAAAGCACACTTAAGCAAATCAGCAAGTGGTAGTTCAAAACAAGACAGAGAGTGATTGGTGTTGTGTGGTACTTACACCTGAACGCTGGTAGGATATCACTGTTTCCTTCAAAAAGTCTACTGTGCTTTTGCCGAACATAAACCTTCCATAGTTTTTCTTGGCAAGTCAGCCCAAGATTAGAAGGAAGGATGCTTTTTTTCTTTAGGACATGTAATTTTTGTTTGTCCTTAATGGGACTTAAAAAATATTCTCTGAAACATGTGGTACTGACCAATAGTTTTGTTAACTGTTCTCATTTTCTTTTTCTCCCAAGGAAAGCAGGAACTCAGTCCTTCTCTACTGTGAAGAATGCAGTTTAATTTACCACATTTGAGGAAATTGCAAAGATAACAAAATCTGGAGGATGAAAGATGGATCTCACTTGGGTAAATCTGCTGCTTTGATCATGGCAGACGGTGAATTTAACTTAATGTGAATCCTTAAGATAAACTTTTAGAATACGGATAATATATACTGTAGCATACATGTGCATTACTTTCACTCCTACCTACACATGTGTGAATTCACCTGCTTGTGCTACTTCTTTCCATATACAACAGGTTAGGCGCCCCTTTAGTGACATGCTTCAAAACTTAACTTAATTATCCATCAGTATTCACCACACAAATAAATGGCCAAAGAAGGTTCTCTTCTCTGTTGCCCAATGAATGTACTCAGCAGTCAGCCTTCAAGATTGCAATACTGACAATAGCTTTTTGTATCTGAAAATAAAAGCCCGCTTAATCCTGCTATTTTTTACCAGATTCAAAGCAAAACAGCTAGCTGAAATAGGTTTGCAGCAGTCTGACTTCTGATATACTATAGCTGTTTATTCAGTTTTACATGAATATGTACTCAAACGTAAAAATTAAACTAAACAAAAACAAACAACAAAAAAAAACCAGCAAACCAAAGTACACAGCGTCCTGTGATATGGAAGGAGCATCAGTATAGGAAGCAATAATGGTATGAGAAAGTAATTTCTTATGTCATATCAATATAATTTTTCTAATGTTCACCAATCTAAACAAATACAGAGAACAGATTTTCCCTGAGTATGCATTTTATTGGTTGGTGGGTTTCTGTTCCCTACAGAACAACAAAATCCAAGTGAAAAATAAAAAAAATGATGTCGAAAAAACTCTTTAAAACTTCTGCAACTTCCAATGTGAGCTACAATAGCACCAGAGATAAATGGCAACATAACCAACTTCGCTTGAACTGCTGACGGAGAGAACAATGACAATATAATGTCTTTTTTGCTTTGCAATGGCTTAAAAACAGCATATAAAGTACAAACAGTACTCTTCTTTCACTCTATCTCTCCTTTAGTTTGATGATCAACTTAACACCTCCCCCTGCAATGATATGAAATATTCTTGGCATGGCATAATTTTATTTTTAGCACTATCGAAATATTTCTAAAAGTGTTTGAAAAAGCACCTCCTGAGATATGATTTGTAATGTACCAGCATTTTTTTTTTGTGACCAGGGTACTTTGAAAACAATTCAATCCAGATCTGCTGAATGGTACTGTAGTGAAATTTCCATAACTGGTACATAAGTGAACAATTGCTTACAAGTGCATAGAATAAAAATCACCATCACCAGTGAAAAACTACAGCTTTGAGTAAGCTCGTATAAATGACTGAGGTAAGCATGGGAAGTTTATCCCCAGAACAACTAAGAATTATCAAACAAGCAATATACAGTTTTCAAGTTCTACTTCATATTTTACTAATATCATATTAGTGCTGTCAGCTTTATTTGTATGCCTGCTTATTTTGCCTGCCGAAAAAAATTGCTTATCTTTGGGTAAAGAAGCCCTGGCAATATCACATTATTTTCTCTGTTGGCTATAAGTTGCAAAGCTGTGCAACTATCTTTTTCCTCCTTTTGTTAGGAACTTTGGCATTCCTCCTTCTCAGCAGTTCGTTACTTACGGTGACAGTGAATGTACAGTATAACCCAGGTCCTGGCTCAGTGCATCTATTTACTCTAACCTGCAGTTCTGGCCTTGCAACCAGCAACACAATTTTCTTGCATTCATCACTGGAGAGCAATGCCACTGCCTCTTCTCGATTCTGGACATCTTGCCCATTAATCTAGAAAACAAATGAAAGTGGCACATTAGTTTCTATTTCTACAAAGCAACACACAATAAAGGGCAAATATCAGCTCATTTGTGGTGAATGTATGGACAATGAAACTCGCACAACGGGCTCATCTTCAGCCCCTCAGTGGTAAGTGCCTTCACTCAATTATGCGCTTACTGTAAGAGCTGTATCGATCGGTGAAGGATGGCGGACATCAGAGGAAGCAGTTATGTTCATAAATGTCCAACCTGCGCCCTGGTAACATACATCTAGCAACACAATTAACCAGCCCCTGACAGGTGACGTTCATCTTTCTTCGTTCAGAGTAATGGAAGTGTCACTCTGAGATAATAGTGCTGGTGGAAGCAAGACTGGTAATACCGCAGCTGAAATCAGTCACACTGTTTGCGTGTAGAGGGCCAATTAGGGAGCTGCAGCATTATCTCTTGCCAGGCAGTACTTACAGGCCACTGCTTATTGCTGCTCCATTTAATCATTTTACATTTGTGTGGATAGATTAGTATCCAGAACCACACACAAAACATATGTATCCCCCTTGCCAGGGAATAATCAAAATAGAAATAGTTCTCCAATAAGAATGTGCTGTTCTTGTTACCTTTCTGCTGTTCTGTCACCTCATCGAAACAGACATGGCTGTGACTATGTGCAAATTATATTTTCCGTATGTATTTAGTTTTGTCCGAATCTGAAGAAGTGGATTATTCCAATTGTGGTAGTGAAAAAATAATTAGTCTGTTTGAAAATGGGTGCAAACAAAATGGGAAGGTGGAAAGACATGAACATTCGGGACAAATAATACTGTGCCCAATACTTCATCCCTTGTAAGTAACAGGAATTTTCTTTCTGAAAAGTAAAGAGAACGTCATACTTCTCTATGTGTGTGTAGGCCTGAAAATTAAGACACAAAACACAGCTTTAACTCAGATTAAAGAAAAACCTGTTCTACCCTGAGCATCCAACTGGCAATGAGTAAATGTTTGAGACACTACACAGGTTACGCAAAGGGGTAATGATGAGCTGCTCATGGCTTTCCACTTCTTCCAGAAATTTCAGAAATAAAGGAGACCAGGCAAGACTTTGGCGACACAGAACTGCCCTAACCCAAAATGCCACAACATAGATTGTGAGAGCCAGGAGCAGATCTCCAGCTTATCCAAACACCCCAAACCACAGCAGCTGCTCCAGCAAGTCCTATCAGCTGGGCAACCACCCAGAGACCACAGACCTGCTGACTGCATACCAGTGGAGCCATCACTGAGGAACAAGCAGGAATTCAGTCATGGAGATCACATCTCCAAGGACAGCATTTGTTAGACTGGAGTTTCACAGCTAAAACCAGCAAAAGTTTAGGGAGTTTCACTGGGACTGTCCTAATAATTTTTTTTTCCCTTGGCTTCATAATATTTGACATGAAATATCCAGACTTAATATCTTTAAGAGGACTGAGAAGGTGACTGGAGAGGTTGTGTGATGTTTGTGAGAATGGGAAGGGGACAGTTCCAGCCTCGTGAGGAAATCCACTGTAGTTTTGTGAGAAATGCACAAAATACTATTCCCCTTTAGCTGTAAGCAATGCCATCTTCTGCCCCCATCAAATGCCCCCATGCTCACAGCTCTGCCTTGCTCCCAGCCTCGGTATAATCCCCAATAATGGCACTGTCACGTTCTATTTCTCTGAGTTATCTCATCAATAAGAGTAGATAGAGGGTCAATGTGTTTTCAGATATGAAAGTAAACCCCACATAACTCTCTGGGTATTAACTTTAATGATCAAACTCATAGCTATATATCAGCACTGACATTAAAGTAATGCTCCAGCCTACAAGAACACGGCAGAATTACCTATGCTTTCTCTCACCTCTGGAGTCTTTACTCACAATTGAAATAAATTTCTTAAGGAATTTGTGAATGTTTGCCTGAGCTGCTCATAGCTTTCCACTTCATCCAGAAATTTCAGAAATAAAGGAGAATAGCAGGAAATGAATCTACCTTCAATTTACTTAAAATGCATGGAGGAGGAATGAACAATGAACATGGTTTCTACTTGGTTGAATAAACAGGATTTTTCTCTGATTTTTTAAAGTTAAAAGCACCACTATATTTTGTTTACTTCCTTCAGTGGATATTTTATAAGAAGACATGGAAAACAGCACACTGACTTTTCCACTCTTACTCCCAGTCTTCAGTGTGGTCCCACAGCCACATCCTACTGTGCTCAGGAGATTAGCTACAATTCTGAAGCTGATACGAGGGTGAGAAATACAACTAGAGATTTCAACAAAGATGCTAGCTGCAAAAATGAGAAGACTGGAGAGAAGGAACTTGTGACAACCAGAAACCTAATGTTAAAGAAGGGCAATTCCAAAACTGTTTACAGAAAAGCAACCTGTCATTACCAGCAGCTATTTCTGGAAAAATAAAATAAAAATACAAGGGAAATAGACTGGAAACTAGACCTAAGATGCTGTAGTAGAGAAGTTTCCAACTGACTGATTTTTGGTAGCTATTTTGTGATTTTGTCACCAGTTTAAAATTGTCACTGACCGTTCAGAATACAAACCCACTGCCATTCCAGCTATTCCCCTCTCCATACATTACCTGCGTTCACTCCTCCAGACCTGGGCTATGGGTGCTGTGACTTATTGCACAAACCTATGTGCAGGACAGCTGCAAAGGCAGCTCTCTGAATGAGAAGATCCATAGAAACCAAAGAGAAGAAAAAAGCCAAGATGGTAGATCAGCAAAGAACCCCACAACAGTGTTGTTTTATTGGCAGAGAAAATAAAATATTAACAAAAGCCAAGTGAACGCCCTGCTCAAGTACATTCAAGATCATCCACTATGGACAACACATCTTTTGTGTGAAAATTCTTACCATCAATGCTCAGCTCAAGTGAGTTTTACCCAAATTTATGCAATCAGTGAATGATCAGCAAATTTCTGATACCTGTATTTATGTTTTCTGGATCCCTACTTCGAATTTGACACGGAGATGCACATAGGGAAAATGAGATTTGCTAATAAATACGGCAATGAGATACATGGGATGTAAGGGCATGAGCCAGAACAAGTTTGTCATTCTCATTTTTCAGTACACGCACTTTAGCTCCCAGCTATTGTGTTAAAAAACAGACAGACATGGATTTTCTCATCGATCACAGTAACAAAGAGAACTACCTTCCCTCATTAACAGTCCACGGAGAAGACAGCTCTGTATGTTTGAAGAAAGAGTTTAGGAAAGAGGCTATTGTCACATACTTGCAAAATGCGGTCTCCTTCACGGATCCGTCCATCTCTGGCAGCAATGCTGTTTGGATCAACCTGCATAGGACAACATTCAGTAACTGAACATTAAAATATTTTTACTGGAAACCAATTACAGCTGCTGAATCTGAAAACATGCCTTTTTTGCTCTGTACAGAGGCAATTTAAATCTTTTTTTACAACCCCATGAACTCAACAGTTCGTTAAATAATTGTATAAGCTTGTTTGAGACAAAAACCTAAAGACTGAAGGGGTCAGGAGCAAATCACTGTCAGATTAATACTGTTCTGTGCCACTGTAGGCATTAACCTTCAGCTGTCTGAGCACGAAGAATTAACTACAGAGACCCTCTGCTCTGGAAGTTCACTATGGGCTGTGGTGATTCTGTAGCCATTGATGCCACCATACAGATGGGCCTGTCTTTAGGAAAAAGCAGGATTGTTTTTCTTGCATGAAAATATTTACTACTAAATGACTGCTTCAGTTATCAAGCTGTTATTTCCTCTGGAATTTTGCAGTTCTCAGGGAAACAGCGAAAAATCCCAAAGGATCTATTCTGTATAGATCACTCACAAGTTCTGTATAATGTTTCTGGTCTGAGCCAGTTAATTTTAAGTTAGTTTAACCTAAATAGAAGTTTAGAGCTCCACTAACAGTTTATCAAAGTCACTATAGCTCATCCCTGAGCAATGACCTACTGTTCATTGCAGGGCAGTTCGATCTATCACCTTTCATTCGATGGATATCTTGAATCATTTATTTTGCTTCAATGTGCCATAAGCTATTTTTTTCAAACAAAACATTTGAGTTTAGCATTTGTTTGCAGGTTACATCCTCTGCAGCTGTTAGATATCATTTTCTTCTCATGCGCTATCATAGAAAAAAATATTTCTTAAATGTTTAATCAAGTATGAAAGACAATAGAATTGCAGTCACTTTAAAAAAGGTCTGAGAAATATCTACCATGTAGGAAAACTAGCACATTTCACATACAATTCTGGAGTGTATTAGAAGGTTCCTGCATTTTATTTCTCTTCACAGGTCAGACTTTAACAGCAGCACCCATACAACTGTTGGAAGACTTATACTAGTTCTATACTTTGTTCTATACTTATACTTACTAGTTCTTACTCTATACTTATACTAGTTCTAGGGCTGTGCTTTTCAGCTTCTTTGACACTGCTTCTGGCCTGTGAAAGACGAACTTTCTCTCCATTCTTCTTTATTAAGCAGGAGAAAACTCTCTACCAATTAATTCTGTCAATGAGCCTCATCCAGAATATGGTACAACAAGTCATAAAAATGTCAATCTGGGAAAGCAGAACAATCATTAGTGAGCTTGGACTCGCAAGAGTTCTGCTTTATCCAGGAAAACAACCATCTTGGATGTGAGTGGATACCCAACGGGAATTAATGTGTCTGGAAGTCTTCTGGACTGACACTGTGGAACACCTCAGGATATGTGTAGGATGCCATGTTTTCCTTGTAAGTTACTGGAAAACTCAGGGTTCTGCTTATCTCAATACCCAGTACTCTATTTCTTGACTGATAAAAATACAAAAATTATTAGGAGAGATCAGTCATTTCTGACATGTTCATCTCCAGGCTATTCTTTTCATCCAACTGTGATATGTCTGTGATGTCATCACTGTACGAAACCCACAAATAATAAAATAAGGATTACTGAGGTTGTGAAAGGATGAAGTGCAAGCAGGGTATGGAGTATGCTTTCAAAATTCTGCCTGCTTTGCTATATAAGGGCAGGTTTCTTTCAAAATTCAGACCATGCTCAGGCTGCTTTGTATTTCCCTAACTATGATGTTTTAGTTAAAAGCATTTGGATTAAAGAAGCGTGCTAGTAATAATTACACTACTTGAGAAACACAATTTAAATTGATAATCTAAATGAATTGGAAGTGACACATGCTGGCTGATGGCCGACATTTCTGCAGCCTGGTCTCAGAACACTTGCTCTCATGTTCCCTGATGTGTTCCCCCTCCCCAGCCCATGTCTTTACCTCACTGACATAGATCCCTGTGTCTTCCTCATCATCGGTTCTGTAGCAGACAGTCAGGCCCAGCTTCTCCTGGCTGCTAATGCGACACAGCTCCACCTCCTACAAAGAAGCACACAGGCTCATGCAATGGCTTTTGCCAGAAGTGGAAAAAATTACTTGGCACAAAGGAGCACTGATTCCATTCTGTCCAGCCATGGAGAAGGGACAATTCTTCCTCAGTATGTCAAATCTCACACCTATACATCAAGATGCAGCTGACAAATGGCAGAATTTTGTTGTAAACGCTCAGTCTCAAGATACATTATTTTGTGTGCAACTTCAGGAGAGAAATTAAGAAGGAAATTCCAATATATAGTAGGTTCAAGTTATACAGAAACTATTTCCAAAGACTTTCTTGAGAAATATAGATGTGAATTGATTTTGCAGTTTTTTAGCCTTTGGATAATAGGAGCTGACTTACAGTATATTATACAGTCATTTTAGTCCTATCATGCCAACTATTGACTTATAGGATATAGGACAGGCTGGCTACACATCAATCAATCCATCACACTAGCACCACTCCCTTTCAGCAACACTCTAAACCATAAAGCAAAACCACAGCCTTCCACTAATAGCATTATTCATTCCCTGGCCAGCTTAGTGTCATACTTTCCTTGCAGAAGTTGTTAGATAACAGAGGGATGCTTCAAGGAATCTCCTGTGAAGCTGAACAACCATTGCATCCTCCTCAATTGCGAGATGATGCAGAAAACATATTTTTAGTGCCAGATGTCCCAGCAGTGGCATCTCATGAAAAGTGCAAGTTTTAGGGCAGATGGCACAGTGATAACTAGTACATCCATCCACCTGAGTTAAGCATCTTTAGTTTCATAGGGGAACCATTCATAAAAATGCAGAACTGTGCTTGGTTTCAACACTGTGAAGCAATTAATTGCAATAAAGCATGATGAATCCAGTAACAGAGAGTATTAGCTTGGTTGCAAACAAAAAACTTTGGTTTATAAAGGTATTTTAAAGGGAGTATGCAAGTGACACTTGTAACCACGCAAAAGGAAAAAAAGAATCCTTCACAATCTCACAATCCATCCACTTTTCATACTCGAAACAGTACAGTCTCATGTTCAGCAAGTGTCAGGACAACCTCCCTAGCACAAGCCCTGCCAGGGCAAACGTGGGACCTCTTTGTCTGTTCTCCACAGCAGAGAGGAGCCCAAGCAGTTCTCTGCTGTTCTCTAAGCAGAAGAGCCCAGTGCTGGGCCATGAGGAGAGAAGCTACACTCCTTTCTGCCTGAAAGCTACGTATCCCAACATAGACTTCTCCCTCTGGCTGGTGGAGAAGAGCAGAAAGACGTCACGTATTGAGTTTGTTGCACAGTGACAGTGACTTGGCTATGCCACAGATCCAGTCCTCTCCTCAAATCCAGAGTTTGGTTCTCAGTCTGTGATATAGTTTATCCCTCCCTATCCTCAGATATATCACAGAGATCAAGATACAAACAGGCGTACAGCAGGGAGTCCGATGGAGAGGTGGGGACCAGACATCAACACCACTTACTGAAAACCTCTGGTTCACACACAAGGGTTAGCCAACAAACCCCATGCAATTTGCTTTTCAGTAAGTGTGCTGCTGGGACTTGATGCCCTGCTCTCTCACCAGTGCCCAAATCTACATGGGTTCAGTACCTGCATAAACTTTATAAATGTCTCCCTGGACTTTGAACATTCAGTGCTTTAATAAAAAACTTTAAAAGCATAGAAAATACTATGATAACCTGTAGTCATTCTTTAGTCTTTTTTTCTGAAGTGTGAGGATCACTTTAAATAGCTTATTGTGAGGTAAGATGTGAAATTAGTTGTGACTACATGTGTTATACATCAGGTTTGATAGGAAAAAAGAAGGGACGGTGTTTTATTATGGAAGAGAATTACAGTGACCTGATTCTGGCATCGGGAGTGAAAATACGTATACTGAAGGGAGGCCTGTTCAAAACCCATAACAATTGATGCCTCCAGAGGGAAAGAACACTTCACTAGAACTGTAATATTAGGGAGGAATTACAGTAACAAAATGGCTTCAATTATGGCAACAAGGTATACTTTTAAGGAATAAAGAAGCTTGCAGGCCCTTGGAGGCCTATAAGGAAACCTAAATACACCATAAATGGCTGAGACTGGGACCTTTAAATCAAAGCAAATGAGGAGCTGTGCACAAGCTGAAATCCATTGACTTTCATTGTCCTGCTGGCACCAGCTCCCATCTCCCTGCATTGAGGCTGGACAGGGACCCCAAGGACTGCTCTGAACATAATTTCTTTGGTCAGGAATAACCCTAATGTTCCTGTGGATGATTTGTCTCAAAATGTTTGTTACTACAAAGCCGCATGACGTTTCAGGCTGCAAATGAACTGAAACCTTTCAGCACGTGCTGGTTCAACAAGCAAAGTAATTTAACCATTTATGGCATTAAAGTGAAGAAAATGAGGGCAACTCCAGAGCTCCATCCTGGGAATCCAAGAGGTTTGCTACTTACTCTCTGGGAACAGGCTGCTGACAAATACCAGTGACAAACATCCCCCGACTGGGATACAGCATGTCTGGCTATGCACAGTGTTTGTATTGACACAGCTTTCATTCCTTTTCCCTGTAAGAGAGCTCAGAGCTGAGATCTGTTTTCTGTAGTCTTGGGATTACACCTTTCCTACACAATTGTGTGAGATGTACTTTGATGATAGCGTTTGTGGCTGTGTGTGGCCTTAGAAACGGCAGATAGCCACTGTAGTACTCAGCATCAAAAGATAATTGCCCAACAAACATTTCACGTTTTTCAGTCTAGACTCAAGTATAGACTCAAGTAATATGTCATTCTAATGGGATGAAATTGGATGGTCTCTTCCTCTGTATGGAAATCACTCCAAATAACAATCCGTTTCCCACCACACAACTACAGTACTAATTTCAAAGCATCTTCTTTTTTAAAGCAAACAAAACACATTCTAGTAAAACAAATCGGGGCTAACAACATATTTGGGATATTTAAAAACACTCTGTATAAAATACTAAGTCATCTCTCAGACCTAAAGTCCACAAGCTCAATCTTTAGCTGGTGGCTAACACTAACATCTGAAACAAAGAGAAGAGCAGCTACTGAGGCACCAGAAAACCAAGACCATGATGGTCGGAAGCATTTCACATTGCATTTCATGACAGATGCTTTTTAATGTGTGTTGGCTTTGTTGTTGTTGTTGTTTTCCCTACTGTTCTTAAACAAAAGAAACAATAAGTTTGGCAGCAGTAATGAATTTTTAAGGATATGTTCTCCTTCCTTTAAGTCCCTTCAGATATACACACATGCACACACACACAAGCAGATAGTTGCTTTCTCTTAATTCTAGTTTGGGGCTTTGTGTGCATGCATGCAGGGACTGAACTGTCTTCAAAATTCAGCATTTCAGAAAGCTGTGAGAAACAATATTTGGGGATTCATGAAGTGTGCTGACAGACAGATGGTGGAAGGAGAGGGACTGAGCAGAGCGCTCAGGAGATGACAGCCTCCCCCTCTTTTGGGCACTCTGGGGGCAACCGCTTCCCAACATGAATGGTATTCTGCTGCCAAGTGACAGAAATCAATGCCAAATTGATAAATCTTTGACTTGGTGCTTCTTTTCTCTGTGGGGGCAGAACAATAATTCAGCACAATTCCATGGTGAAGACAATACTTCAGAGGGTTTTGCCATAAATTACTTTCTTAAAAGACAGAGATTAAAATTAGAATAAGAACTGTCCTGCCCTGAAAGACCAGGGTGCCAATGTACAAGATAGCCCATTTCTGCAAAGAGTTGGAGGTCATGCTGTTGAAGGACTGAAAACTGGTTATATTGGTCATTCTCTAAAGTGATGGAGTGGTGGTTATAGCTTCTGGCTCCCAGTTAAAGACCATCATTTGCTTTGGTGACAGAAAACCAGTTTACTGGCTGTCAGCCTCAGGAGACATAAGACCAAGCAAGGAGCTGTCACATCTTTGGGGTGGGAAGACCAGGTTAATACTGTCATTTCTCTCAGGTGGCAGAAAAGTGGGTTAGAAGTGTAATCAGCTGAGCTGCCTGCTTCCTACGATTGGTGAAAAAAGGTTAAGGAACATCAAAAGAGTGCTTGTAAATGTTTGAATCAGTTTGCAGTTACAGTAGGTCTTTCTATTAAAAGCTTGATTACAGTGAGTAAAGCTGATTGTCTGTTAGAAAACAGACTGTGAACCCTTCCGTGACTTTCCTTGAATAGTCTTCTATGGACAAAAAGAGCTCTGAACTCTTCACGTTTTGCTGCCATATGGAGGAAAACAGATTACAGCCGAAGCTGGTAGTTTCCTCTTGCTGCACCCAGATGATGCTGATGAGAGTCATCCATTTGATGACGTTATGTTGGAATAACTGCATAGATCAAAAGCTTTCTTTGTCCCATTTTTCCTAGCTCTTCACTCTGCCAGTGGTCTCCACTAGGTCATAAGCACCTTAGAATCCTTCCCCCACTTTCTGTCAGGATTAGTTATACCTCTTTAAACCCATGTACAGTGTGGCTGAGCTCTGCATCATCACTGCCTGTCAGCCTTTCTCATTTATCCCATTCCATTCCGTCCTAGCACTCTTTCCAGAAACAATTCTCTGCCTCCACCCTCAAAGTCCCTCTCAGCTTATGCTTCCCCAAAGTGATCTCTCACCCATATTTGTACAGACAGCAGCTTTGCTCACTCTTTTCCCCCATTTCCTCCCAAGCATTTCCATTCTCAATAAATGCCCATATTCACATAGCCCTGGCATCACCTTTTTTTTACCACCACTTTATAAACTATCCTGTGATCATGTCTCTAAAAATCTGCAAACTAATTACTGCCTGGCAAGCCAGAAGTCCCATATACTAAAATGTTTGCTTCATTATGTATAAAACAGAGAGAGCTTGGCACTACTGAAATCATGAGGAAGTCTCAATGATCCTTGTGGATTCCCTCCAAATCAGGGTATTCCATAATTCTATGAAATAACATTTTATTGGTGCCATGTTGTTCTCTTTCCTCTCTTAATGTCCAATCTTTTGTTGTCTTACACTCTTGTGTGCTGTGAAGAAATCTTTGTAAAGATGGGAAGTAAATCAAACAGGAAATTAGAGCTCAATAGAAATTAGTTGTGATCAATAGCAAACTATTCATTTTTCCATACTGAGAGCTTCTCAAAGCCCGTATAAGTACTTTGGAAGCAAGGAAGTGGTTTTGAAGCTCAGAATCTGGTGTGCCCCCCTGCTAGAACTATAGGAGAATGAGCAAATTCTGGAAATTTCTGACACTTTTTGTGATAACAGTATTTTTGTTAAATCTGACCTACTGCATTCACAGAATGATTAAAGACATTGATTATTTCCATAGAGCTATAGCTCTACTGCAATTGAGTGCAATTAAGGAGAATAACACTGTTCCAACTCTAAAGAGCTTAGGTCCAATTGCTGGACCTCATAATATTGTCTTGTCTCAATTTTTGTCCATTTTTCACTTCCATCCTTTTATGCCTTAACTGAAACAGCTTCAGTATATTTTACTGTATTTACTGTAGACCATTTTAAGTAACAAGAGTTAAGTATTTAACATCACTCTACAGTATGACAGATATAAACTGTACATGTAGCTGCCTCATAACAAAAAAAGGTGTCCTAGAGTGGAACATGAGACTACATGAAAAAAAAAAAAAAAATCAGATCCTCTTTACAATCTCTTTGTATGGAGAGACTCATTGGTCCATTTCTGAACTGGGCACATGTTTGACAGTCATCCCTGGAAGATGCTGTACACTGAGGAAGGGAATTTGCACCACTTCCTTAAATTCACAATCATTTTGAAAAATACTGAGTGAAGTTTTTCCTTGTGAGACAATTTTTTTCAAGGGTTTCCAGAATTTTTCTGTCTCTAAGTCTTAAAGTAAATTCTCACAAGATGAGAATTTCCTAATACAAATTTAAAAATAACTTAAGTTTGGAGCATGGCATTAAACTTGAATAAAATTCAACAACTCAAACACAAATCAGAGAAACAAATTTGGGATCTCTTCTGTATTCAGCTGTAACTGTTTCAGTGTTTATGTTGTAGATGTTGGTGCACATGCAACTGCTTTTGGTCACTTCAGGTAACTTTTTGTGACTTGTTTCCCTCATCTACGAAAAGCAGACGACAATGCAAACAGCACAAGAGTAGCACAACAGAAAGGAATGAATGATTACAGAGTGCTTGAAAAGCACTGTGAAAAAATATTATAAACACTCCATATCCTTCCATTATTCCCTGGCTGCCCTTATAGCAGTTGTTGTACACCACTAAAAGGACCAAGAGACTATCAGGGTTGTATTAGCTATTGTGTTCCATTCACCAGTACAGTATATCAGAGTAATGTGTCCCAGGAACTCTGCAAACACCACTGGGAGGAGCAGGGAATCAAAATATAACAGGTTTTTTCCTAAATGAAATGTGTGTGTTATCATTTGAGTTAATATTTAACTCCTCATGACAATGAGGAAATTACCTCACTGGTGAGAAAGCCAAAAGCCAAATTAATTTTAATCAGTGTTCATTTTAGTGTAATGGGAATATGTTATTTTAAAACCTGATTCATATTTCAGCATTTGCTTTTTTGAGACATGCTAAGATGAAGGATCCTGAACGCATTCTGCTTATGATACAGCTGAATATTTAATCCCTTAGCATTAACCAGCATCAGCTTTGTCCCATTGAATTGAAAGGAAGTTTTGGTATTCACAAGAATAAAATCTCCAGGTTTTAAATTAGGAGTCAACAGTATATACACTGCTTTTAGGAAAGTAAGTCAATACATCCTATGGGAAGATTCTCACTTCACCAAAGGAAAGAGAAAAAGCTGCCAGTATGGAAAAAATCATTGTGTGGTGAAACATACAATAGAATTGAGATATATTTTTATTTTCATCCTAAAATGTACGAAAAGGCTATGTCCTGGCTCAAATTACAAAGCCCACAACAACATAACATGTACTAAGGCAGCAGAATTCAGAGATGGGCAGTACATGGAGGTCTCTTGGTTCAGCAATAACTCTGTAACATAGGACGATTAATAGCATCTCTTGGATCAAAATAAGATTATGAACTGTTACTAATTGTTATTGCAATATCACGGGAAAAGAAAAAAAGAAAAAAAAAAACCCTAAAAACAGAAATTATCTTCACAGCCACCCAGAATAATACAGGTAACACAAACCAGTAAGTTAACACCCATCTCTATCTTGCAGTAAGTGGACACGTGCATATTCTGCAACAATTCCAGGTGTGAGCAGAAACACCTTTATGTTCCAGACTCATTGAATGCAATGAATACATGCAACACCTGATGATCCACAGTAAAGGAACACAGCATTTCCCAAAAATTTAAAAGAAAACAAAAATAGTAGAGCAAAGTAAGAAAATACTTATTTTTATCTCTGTTTTTCCTCTTCACATGTAGTAATAGCTGAGAAGTTGTTCTAATGTTCATTTTGCTAATGGCATGATTACCAGAAAGATTACCTGACTGAATAAAGCAGAGAAGGCCAAGAACACGGAACTTACAGAATAGCTCAAAGAGGAATTAACTGAGAAAGTACATTAAGGACTGAATTATTTAAAAAAAGCTGTTTATGCTTAAAACAAACAGTGTACTTCTGAAGCCTCAGACAGAAGTGCATAGGGACTACAGACACCTTGGAATTAAAACTCATTCTTCAGTATCATTCTGTGTCAGTATGTTTATGGGTAAGATCAACTTCTAGTCTATATGCGTAGTTGAACTGAGGACGCTGTTAGAAGGTTGTTCTAGCAAAGTCACATCAATTTTATCAGCTTCTTACTAGTAATTTCTGTAAACTAGGGAAACCAAGCGAATCTTTCTCTCAGCCTCATAATTTTGTTCAGTAATGCCATTTTTGCAATTTCTTATCCCCTTGCAGGGAATGACATGAACAACCACTTTATAATCAGGCAAAGCATCTTGGTGGTGTATCCCTGACCACATTCACTTTCTCGGTCTCTATTTGGCTTGTCCAGTCTTGCAAATCAGCAGTCATTTATGTTGCTACCTTCTATGATATTTAATCTTCATAATGCTTCACACCTGTTGTCACTGGCAAGGTGACAACTAATCCTTCTTGTGAAATAAAAATAAATAACACAAACAAACAAAGCCTTTGTTTAGCACCAGTGTCTCTAACTGTGACCAGAAACAATTTGACGAGATTCACAAAAAAATGTGTAACTCCTAGCATCAGTAGGAACCGTCACAACAATCTATTTTAAATATGACTTATTTCATTTTATTTTCCCTAGGAGTTACTAAGCTCTGTTCAGATGAAAAGAGAGTCTGTGGTGCTTCCAATGTTCCTTTAACAAAGTAATTTCACTTTAAGTTAGTTATTTCATATTCGGGTTTGAGGGGCATTAAATATTTGTTTACTTGTGTGTGCATGTGTCTGAGTGGAGGGGTGGGAGTGGATGTAAGTTTATGTATGTGTGTGTACATAGGGAGATACAGTACAGTGTACACTGGGCAACCCTGGTCTAATGGTTGGCAACTCTGCACACAGCAGGGGGGTTGAAACTAGATGATCACTGTGGTCCTTTTCAACCCAGGCCATTCTATGATTCAATGTGATTTTATGATTCTATGATATGCCTTTGTGTTTTGTACCTATGCACTAAGAGGAGTCTCTTCTATCAATCATCAGTTCATTCTTTTAACAGAATGACTGCAACTCTTAAAATCAGAGATCTATTTCTCATCCATAGTGAGAAATCAGAAGTATCCAATGATTCCACAATACACACTACCAGAGCTGTGACATTAACAGCCATCTCTGGACTCTCTTTTTTAATGTTAAACCTTATGGAAGCCTAATTATCTATTAACAACAGTAATTAGAGACATAGCAAAAGGGAACAAGAATTTGCTGGAAGAGCTCAGCTAGACCAGTAAAACAAAACAATCCTTAACTTCACCCCCATCATGCCTATGTGCATGGTGTAGGGCACACAAGGAAACAGCTCATAGGAGAGATTATATTAAGGAAGTGGCTATGACTGCAGCTTTCTTAGGCGCACCAACAAAAAGATCAAACGATGCCTAGCACTGCCAGATTGAAGGAAGCCGTACAGCAGGCAAACAAAGGCGTCACAGACCTGAGAACCACCACAAGTCCACCAAGGGTTATACTCCCTCCTCAGAAGGATTTTACAGGAAATATGTTAATGTCTATGAAACACAGGCTAATTGCAAGATATATAGCAGAAGTATTCAGCGTGAAGCAGTGTGTAATTAAACTGCCCTCTGCTTCACAGGTCACTGCAGGTCCTATTGCATTTTTTCCACAAAGAAACTTATATCTGAATGTTTGTAGCGCATTTAATTTACAAACACCAGCCACTTTCACTTCAGAAAGAATGTTTTCATCAAAAAAACACAGCCCTTAACTCCTCAGGCACCATCACCAAGACAGGCAATCAGCATCACAGGATTTTAGCAGATTACATTTCATTTTTAGAACCTATTTTGTAAATGAAAATGGAGAACTGGTTGAGTTCAGGATTTCTCTTTTAAGGCTGCAGACATTCTTGACTTGTGAAAATAACCTTCTCTAACACTCCCAGTGTGTTCTGTTATGCAGATTTTACATAGACAGACACATCCACAATGTACTTCTGGGCTATTTGGATGGAAATAGAAAAGCTGTGGAGCAAGACAGAGCCAGCCTGGATGTAAACAAGCAGGAATTGCTGGCAGCTGTGCTGTTACAAATAAAATTGCATTCCCCACTGTCTTCTCACTTATCAATTCTGACAGAAGACTGTCCTGACTTCTCATAAACAGCATCGAAAAGGACAAATCATATTGGGTGCCAGATTTGCCAGAATGGATTTGGTTGGTAGCTTACCACAAAGAAAGAGAGGGTTATCTCCATTCCACATGGTGGGGAAAAACAATGATCTATCCAAGGGGTGGGGGCTCTACCTGATAGGATAAAGTCTCATTTAATCCTCATTTTTTAAACACTGGTTGAGATTTGAGAATCTTTGATACAAGATTTATTTACATCAAAGCAGAAAGAAAAAGTATCAGCAAGCATTTCTCAAATGCATAATCCAAAAGCAAATACAACACAGAATGGGAAATATTTTAAAATTAAATCACTTTCCTGCTGATCCATATTTTATAGCAACACTTAGAGCCACGTGCTGCTTTGTATCCAGACAAAGAATGCTCTGGGACAGCAGGATGCTGTAGACAATGATACTGGTGTTAAAAAAAGGAAAGTTAAAAAAAAAAAAGAATAAAAATAGTAGTAGCAGAAAGAAAAAAAAAAAAAAACACACAAAATAAGCACGATGACATATAGGCATCTATTAATAAAATATTATTTTGCAATTGTGGGAGCAGAATTAGGCCCTGTAGCTGACAAATCCTTTAATGGTGAATCTGGACACTGGAATTCAGTATTTCCATGCAGGTCTGGAGGGTAAATTTTTGTTGCGTGCTGCATTCCTATCTAGAAAATTGAATAGTGGAGAAACTTAAGGCATGACAAGCCTGCCAGGGTGTATTCAGCACTTCTGATGTGTGATGATCGGTAGCAGTTTGATGTCCATGAGTGGGAGGGGAAGGCACCCAAGTGTCAGCTGAGACTCCCAGCAGGTGAGGAACGGAGGGAGGATAGCAGCCGCAAGAGCAGTTGGGAAAATGGGTTGGGCTGGGTGAATGATGGAGCTGGACCATGAATGTGAGAAACCTCTGATCACTGCACCACGAACAAATTTAGCACTGCCGTGGGAGGAAGGATATAAGCATATGGGGATGAGATAAACACAACTTTTAGTTCTGAGGGCTTCCCAGTCTTGGTAGGGCCTTTCTGACTTCTTTCTAAAGGATATTTTAAGCCATGAGCTTAAAGACACATGGTGGACTTCACAGTGACTGTATCTCATAAGGAAGTCAAAGAGAAATAAAAACCCACCACCACCAAGCCCTTTAACAGATTACAGACTTCCTGGCTGTAAAAAGCTCAACAGCTGTCAGTATATCCTCCAGTAAGTCACAAACATCCACTTGAGCTTGAGTTTTCCCCCTCAGCTAGCATGCATAATAGTGACTCTTCAGATCCTTGTCAAAAGATAAATCCAAAAATGAACTCTTATGGGAAGCATATAAACATGAAGTATACTAAGCAGTAACAACATCAAAAACCCACATTTGTTTCCTACTATCTGAATGATCACACTTACTGGAAGGTCTTCAGCATATTTTGTTATTTCAAATAACATATGATCTTAATTCTCTCTCTAATTCTTCTACTTCCCCATATATTCTCTTTGTTTCTGTTCTTTCCCTATGGTGTGGTACCAATGCTAACTTACTAGGAACACTTAATGATACACACATATTTTCTTATGTTATATTTCTATATAAGTTCTCACCTGCTTGAGACCCAACACCCCTTCTGGTATTTTCTGCACTTGAGAAAGCCATGAATCCTTGCTTCCTGAGCAAAGAGATCTGTGATAAAATGCCTAGATACAGCATTTCTCAGCAGTTGGCTTTGGTCCTCACTTTCAGTCTTTCCCTCAATAAATGTGTGAAGCTGCAGGGATATGAGAAGAGTTTAAAGTACAATTAACTAACTGATGATATGTGGCTAAGAGTTTCCTTTTCACTGATCTTAGATTCTACATTCTCACTTGCTTCTCATTGAACAAAGTAAGTGGGAATAACACAGACAAGACTGAAACAGGATCTTATGGTAAAATGAGATAAGCAGACTGGAGTAGTAACTATTTCACAGTGCAGTGTGTGAACGTATTAAAATGTCACACTGGCTTGCAGCCTCCGTATTCCAAAGAAAACCTTTACTTTTGGAGAATTTTGACAAAAGTAAATGAAAGAGATTTATTATTACATATATTTGAAGAAAAAAAAATATCTCATTTTTCATTAGTGTTCCTATCCTGACTCTCCCTGTTGAAACTTTCTGGCTTTCAATACTAAAAAATAACAGAGAGCACTATGAAATGACTGGTCTGAGCCATTTAAGCTGAAAAAAAACCCACCAAATAAACACCCAACAAAATAACCAACTAAACAAAGAAAAAAAAAAAAAAAAACCCACAAACAAATAAACTAATAAACAGATTAAAATTTTATCCACTTTTTGTGTTCTGGTGTTTTGGATCTACTTTCCAGTGTAAATGACTTCAACATGAAGTATTAGAAAAGACATTCTCCTGGTTATCAGGGAGGAATACAGCACTCCGCATCTGGTTAGAAATCCATTAACTAATTACATGGATGGACTACATCTCTGATGAGAGGAGGATGCTGGTAAAACTATATTCAGTTAGGCTTTTAAAAAGGAAGTTCTCCTTAAGAATGAGACCTTATTGCTTCCTTCAAGTACCAAGTACTCAGGAAATTTCAGTCAGATATCAGAAAAGTGCTTCTTATCATGAAAGTAGCCAAGAGTTGAAAAGAGATGTAGAATCTCTACTTACAAAAGTCTGGCATTTGTCCCAGCCAGGGTTTGGACTACACTGTCTCCCTCATTTAAGTCCTCCATTATTTTGTCTTCTCTGGAGTGGAAACTATAAACTATAGATCGAACTATACCAGCTATATAATCAACATCCACATCTTTACCGCTTTAGGTTAGGTTCTCTACGCCATTTCTGGACTTGCCTGTCATAGGGGTATTTGAAAGCAACTCAAAAAACTTGATGCTGCTGTTTCCTGAGGGGAATGAGCACAAGACATCAATGCTGAAGTCTTTGCAATGATTTCTCCTACCATTTTCCATTCATTGTCATGAAAATTTAAGTATGGAAGGGAATCAATAAATAGAGCAAAAGCTCTGTGCAGTTGGAAGACAATCTCTGCACTTGAGATGGTCAGATACATCCTCTGTCCACGAATACCCTCTTTGACAGAAAGATGGATCTTCTCAAGAGAAGTCCCCAATGTCTGGAATTTTCCTGACTCTACTGGTATAAAAGCATTCAAGGGATAGAGGAAAAGACAGGGAGCTGTTGGAGAGGGTCCAGAGGAGAACATGAAGATGATCAGGGGACTGGAGCACCTCCCCTATGAAGACAGGCTGAGGGAGCTGGGCTTGTTCAGCATGGAGAAAAGAAGGCTACGGGGTGACCTCAGTGCAGCCTTTCAGTACCTAAAGGGAGCCTACAGGCAGGAGGGGAATCAACTCTTTGAAAAGGTAGATAACTGCAGGACAAGGGGAAATGGTTTTAAGTTGAGGGAGGAAGATTTAGGTTGGATGTCAGGGGAAAATTCTTTACAGAGAGTGTGGTGAGGTGATGGAACAGGCTGCCCAGAGAGGCTGTGGATGCCTCAACCCTGGAGGTGATCAAGGCCAGGTTTGATGGGCAGCCTGGTCTAGTATTGAATGTGGAGGTTGGTGGCCCTGCCTGTGGCAGGGGGGTTGAAGATTCATGATCTTTGAGGTCCCTTCCAACCCTGGTCATTCTGTGATTCTGACATTCCATGAAAACCTTTTGTAAGTTAGGATCATGATAAGATAAGGAACTTCAAGTTTCTAGTAGGCAGCTCTTCCCCTTCCAAAAAAGCAGATATGATATACTCCCTGATCAACAGATAGAAGGTTTACAAATCTTATTCCCAGCTCTCTTAAGTTTATTACAGAGGTACTTAATAGCTCAGAGCTCTTTCTAAACTTCATCTGGTGCCTTTTTTCTAGCCAACAAACATTATTTATACAAAGTCCAGAGACTTATGGGTTGTCACAACTGCGGTTCAAACCACCTAGGATCACTTCGTAAAATTAGCGCTAGCTTTTTACAATAATTTTCACTTTTTCAGGTAGAGTCATACTTTATTTTTGTCGTATTTCAAATGTTACTGCCCAGCGCTTGTCTCTGTAAACATCATTATTACTGCTGCCTGCTTGTTTTGGGCCTGAAACGTGTCAGAAGATTTATCTGTCTCATCAGCACTTTCTAAACACCCAGGCAGCCAATTGAAATGGGGAGGCATAACAGATGTGCCAACATCTGCTGCTGTGAACATTTATCTGGACTGTAGAACAGATAGCTGTAGATTCAAACTCCTAACTAGTTACAACTCCACACATTTGGGCAGCCCCGATCTACAACTGTATGAAGGCTATTAGGGAATATTAATTAAAAACAAGTTGAAAATGTTATCTCTCAGTTTTAGACAGCTGTGAGAAATACACTTTTTTCTGTAATTCAGTTTATGCCTTTCCAACCCAATAAATGCAAAATACTGTGAAAAAAGATAAATTCAATGTTGAACTTATAAAATGAGAAATTCTCAGAAAGCACTAAGATAAAATTCCAACCACATATATATTAAAATATGGATAGTTAAAATATGCAAATGTTAATCACATACATGTACCTATAAATCAAGCACACAAAGTGGTATGTACTGATTTTTAAAACACATTTTCATTTTCCTGGCACCAAAATTAGGTCTATGGGCACCATATCCATGCTGAGTTACAGCTGTTCAAACTTCTGTTACCCATGGAAATGTCCTCCTTCCCCAAACACATACTTGCATAAATTGACCATATCAGGAGATGAAATACAAAGCAAAACCATCATCTGCTTTTTTGATGCACAATACAGTCTCACCTGGATTTCTAACTTACAGTCCATGCCCTCCAGGAATGACTATCACATTCTCTTTGAAGAGCTGCCTCATTAAATAAAAAAGCAAACTTCCAGAAAAAAGACTGCTTCTGTTTTTTGGGGTTTTTTTTATTTCTCCTCTGAAGGCCCAGCATGCATAATACCGAAGCCTTGTTTAAAGTCTATTTTCTTGTAAAAGGTTCCTGTCTTGCCAGAGGGATTTGGTCCTTGCTTCCTGTGCTCATGAATTTCCTAATATACTAAGATTTAAAAATGTGACTTTATAGGAATATACAAAAGAAAGTATTTTCTTGTGTCCTTTGTCTAGATAGCCAGATTCCATGACTCTGAAACACACTGAACACACTTTCAAGCAGGAGGCATATGAAAAACAGCATTAATAAAAACCTTAGGAACATTTTCACTGTAAAACAGGGGTATGTAGTATAATGCTATAAAAACTGTCTAAACAAAGCACGTATCCAAAACATAAGATTTATAATCCACAGATTTCCATAAATATGAAAATAATGCCAGCACCTTCCTCTTCCTTCACTCAGTGAAAAACACATGCCATATGTTGCAATGTTGCCCAACAATAAAGTGCTGCTGAACTAAGCTCACTTTTCTTCATTTTCTAGGGAAAACATAAGCTCTGACAACAAAGAAGAATTTTTATTTGCTTCCAGGTAAAGTAAGAAGTAAAACTGTGTTTGTTTTATGAAATCATGAAACAAAATGAATATCACTGACTTGATATATTTTCCTCCTGTTTTAAAACACAATAAATGGTAATAACTTTGATAAATTTGCCCATGTCAGTTTTGTGTCTTTTCCTCCCCATTCTCTCATGATGTCCTATAGCTGGGGACACAATTCAAGCCACTAAACTGGGATGTTCATTACTTATGGGAGGTAAGATGACAGCAAGTTCATCTGCTTTGAATGTCAGATTTTTGTGATGAGATACAATAACATACTAAAAATTAACAAATAGCTATGGCAAAAATTACCCGTATGTTCTCTTCCATCTAGCTGATGGAACAGGAAGAAGAGTGATTTTATGGCAAAAAAAGCCACAAAAACAAAAACAAAACAAAGCAGCATTATAAATAAAGGCTGTGGTATTTTTACTGCCAGTTCTGTCACTGACTGTCTTGGCAGTAGAACTGACTCAGACTGTCCTCAGTTCACCTGCTTGTGAATTCCTGTGGCAATGCAGGATATAGCAGTACTGAAGTACCCCAGAGGAACAGTGTTAAGTTTAATTAATTTATACTTGAAAACTGACAGAATCACAGAATCACAGAATCACAGAATGACCAGGGTTGGAAGGGACCTCAAGGATCATGAATCTTCAACCCCCCTGCCACATGCAGGGCCACCAACCTCCACATTCAATACTAGACCAGGCTGCCCATCAAACCTGGCCTTGATCACCTCCAGGGTTGAGGCATCCACAGCCTCTCTGGGCAGCCTGTTCCATCACCTCACCACACTCTCTGTGAAGAATTTTCCCCTGACATCCAACCTAAATCTTCCCTCCCTCAACTTAAAACCATTTCCCCTTGTCCTGCTGTTATCTACCCTTTCAAAGAGTTGATTCCCCTCCTGCCTGTAGGCTCCCTTTAGGTACTGAAAGGCTGCACTGAGGTCACCCCGGAGCCTTCTTTTCTCCAGGCTGAACAAGCCCAGCTCCCTCAGCCTATCTTCATAGGGGAGGTGCTCCAGTCCCCTGATCATCTTCATGTTCTCCTCTGGGACCTCTCCAACAGCTCCCTGTCTTTCTTGTACTGGGGCTCCAGACCTGGACACAGTACACCAGATGGGGCCTCATAAGAGCAGAGAAGAGGGGGACAGCCAACTCCCTGTCCCTGCTGGCCACCCCTCTTTTGATGGAGCCCAGGATATCATTTGCTTTTCGAGCTGCAAGAGCACACTGCTGGCTCATGTTAAGCTTTTCATCTATCATGACCCCTAGGTCCTTCTCTGCAGAGCTGCTCTTTGGACTGCTCATTCAGTCTGTATGGATGCCTGGGATTCCTCCGGCCCAAATGCAAAACCTTGCACTTTGACTGCAAAATCAGAAGTAAAGAAATGTTCCCTTTTTTTTTTTTTTTTACTAATATTTAGCTCATTTACAGTGTACAGTTGGTCACAGTTAGGGAGAAATTACATATTTATTATTGTTTATAAGTAGATTATGATGACTTAAATCTCCAGGGGTCTTGAACATAAAAATATCAGTGAAATGCATGATCTTTTGCTGTAGTATGCCAAATGCATGCTAAAAGAGTTTTATTTTATTTATTACACAGTGCTATTCAAAGATTTACAGGGAAAAAATGTACCAATGTCACTTCTCCATTTTAACTGTCACTTTTCCAATGTAATAGTCCACAGTGACAGTCAGATGAATCACACAGTGGCTATTAGTAGCTCAGAATTACTTTTGAGTTCAAATGAGAAAATTTTGAGGAATGCTTTTAAAAGCTCTATTGCAATTTTTTTCAACAGGCCCAGCTGAAACAATATTCTATTTACTAGTCAAAGAAAGAGAGTTCCTTGCAGGTTTCCCAATTAGTGTATTAAAGATATAGCTTGTAGTTTTCTCTGTATTTCTGTGATTCTCTGTATCACAAGCACATACATATGTGTTTACATCCTTCACGAAGCTCCTTAACAGGTGTTAATTAATATTAAAAATTACTTTGAAATTCCTGAGCAGCAACCTTGGTATAATGTCTTTATACTATGGAACACCTACTATTCAGCAGTACCTTTAAGGCAATTATGAAATGCTAGACAGAAAATAGATGTAGGACGGTAATTTGCAATTTATCTGAGCCCACTCTGACTTGTCAGGTCAGTCCTTCCAGCACCACTGCAACAGCAGCAGGCATGTGGTGAATAGTGCCTGTTTACCCTTTAAAATCTACACCATATATACCAGCAAGCCTTATCACATCTTCCCCATTACACCAATGAGATTTGACCTCAATGGTAGGGCACGGCCTTGTACACAACTTTGGCTCTTCAACATTGCAACAGCTACAACTCTATTAGGATTCTGCCTGTATAACATCATATTTCTTGAAGCCTTCTACTTTCAATTATATCTGGTGTTTGCTGAATTTGAAATCTGCCTTTCATTCACTGAAGACTCTTTCTGATTCCTCCCAAGTTTTACGAGGCTCAGGAGAAAAGGAATCGAATCCCAGCAGGAAATAGAAAAGAAAAAAGCTCAAAGTGATAGCAAGTCACAAAGGTATCAGAGTGGTTCTGCTCATTCACTTCACTGCCATCCTACCTGCATTTGGCTAGAACTTGTCTCGTGTGATCCCTGCTGAAGCAGGATTTCGCTCACTCTGTCTCTTTCTCTCACCCCTTTATATTATTAAAAAACACAACTTAATAGATGTAAGGAAAAATGCCATGCTACATATAAGGGATTTCTGGAAAGCTCTTATCTCAGGAATGTCTTCCATTTAGCTGGTTATGCTTCCATCTTTTGAGTTAGCTCTTATGTACAGAAATACTCATCAGGTAACAAAACAAAAGAGCCTGACTAGCTTTCAGAAGCTCTGGCAGTGTGCGCACGGGCACTGCTCCCATAAAAACTGTTTATTCAGGTGCTAGCAATTGAGACAGGAGCTCCAATTGCACCGCCACAAGTGCCCATAATGTTCGCTAAAGGGTGTTTGCAGGCTATCACAGCTCTGAAGGGAGCTGTTACACACTATCAACTCAGTAATCCTCATGTTAAGAAGGCCCTAAATATGTATTTACAAGATAGACAGATCCCTTTGGTTTATTGGTTAAATAATCCCTGTGCTGGAAAGGCCTTAAATACTAATTCACAAGGCAGGCTGGTCTCTCTTGGCCTCCTACAGCAGTGATGGGCCTTCCAGAAAGGCTCTGGCATCCATATTTAACAGCAGGGCCCTATAGCTAGAGAGCTGGGGGCCTCCACCCACAACACTTTCTGCATTCACGTGACTTATATGGTTCAACAACCTCACTTGGATTACTATCTGAACAAAATTACTCCTTTTGGTTCTGAAGAGAAAGCATATCAGTGACAAAATGTTCTGCCACAGAAACGGAAAATTCAAATTTGCACCTGACAGAGCAATCTTCCCTACGTAACACTCAGGAGTGTTACTTGGAACAGCAAACCCAAGCTTTACCTCTCCATCGCATCAGTTACAGTAAGAGAAATGAAGACAACAGAACAAAATTTTCCCTGCTACGAGAGTTTTAAGGAGTTTGGCTCTACGCAAAAACTTTTTTGAGGCCAGTTCCTTTAATTTTCAAACTGCTTTCTCTTTCTTGTTTAGTTATTTGTGAAAACAGGCAATAGCATATGATCCAAAAATGCTCAGGTCAAAAGAAAACCTCAGCAATTTCAGTGCAGTTGGATCGGGCCAGTGATAGAACTGAAAGGGCTAATCCACATTTACAGTTAGCAGATTTATGAGTGCAAATACTTATCAACACGTTTAAGAGAACGGCTGTGCAGAACCATAAATTAGCACTTACATTCAGTGTGCATACACATACACATTTCCTTATCCTGACTAAAAATCTGTCTCTTGCAACTACCAAGTACAAAATGAACTTACAACTACTCAATTTTGAGACAAGGTATTAACCCATGGGTTGCTCTTCTCATGAAGAGACACTAATAATGGAATCAAGAATCTTTCATATGAATTTTCTCATTTTCAGAAGCTCTGTTTTTTTCAGACCATGGAAGGAATCAAAATGGCAGGTTTTTTCTCAATGTAATATTTCTATGCTTTTTTTCTCAATATAATATTACTATGCTCTTCTGTGGTTGCCATTTCTGGTGGGATATCTGACTCTTTATTTATTCATAAAAAGCTTCTGAAAATCTTGCCATAGAAAAATCTTACTTGTGCATCTAGCATACTGGTCTGTTGATTTGGTGACATGCACTAAATTCTTGAGCAATACTTATCAATTCTTCCTAGCAAAGCAGAGAAGCTCCAAGATTTCTAACATATGAAGTGAAAAGCATCAAGAGCATCCTCATAATTTCATATAAGGTCTACTCAACCTTTGGCAAATTCTTCCAGGTAATATGATTAATACTGCCTCAACCTGTCAGCATGTGTATTTGCATACATTAAAACAGGAGTCATTGGACACAGATAGGCTGAGATAATGGTTGCCATTCTGCATTTTTCATTCTGAAAATGATAATCCTGGCATCCAGTGGAAAAAAAAAGAATCTTTCTTATCTCAGATGCACAAGATTTTAGGAGCTGTAATTTCCATAACATCACCTCTCATGGCAAAATCCAATCACTTCACACTTTCACTTTGTTTAAGGGTACTTTTTAGTACACAGACGTTATTAAGGTTTCTGCCACAGGATAAAGAACTGTTGACTAAACAATAATATCTGCTTGTGACTGCCTGTAACATTTTATTTTCTGTCGTCTCTCTTTTTGAGAGGCAATCATCTCAGACTGAGTATGTAGGACCAGACACTAGTGATGCACTCTTTCATCCAGCTTTGTCTTTACAACGTTTTTTTTTTTTGGTTCAATTCATTTCACTGTTTCAGTATGTAACTGATTTTGTACCTCTAATCTCTGCATTACAACAAATGTTCCTAACCAAGTATATGGTGCTTTTCTCTCTTTGATAGCAGGTTCAGAAGTGTTATTAGCAAAGCTTGTTTACTCCTCTCTAGAACCAGTATCTTCTGCACTTCTAACAAGCACAAATCTTTAGTGCAAATTTTAGAGCTATATGTAACACAAAATTACTGGAGGCTACAATGGTTTTAGTCCTTTTGCCTCATTGGTAATAGGCAGTGTGATGCATACTCTAGTATCACATGAGGTAATTCCAGCAGCACAACTCATAGCCAGAGAGAAGCTGGGTTTGTCCTTGAAAATATTTGGCTCTCTTTCAGTCATCTTGACTTCAAGTCCAACTGAGCATTTACAAATTGGTCAGTTCCTACTTTATCTTAAAAGTCCTCCTGGGTATCTGGGTATGCCAGAAGCACAGATCTTTTGATCTCTTTCTGTCAACACAGACTGTTGCTGGCTCTAACCTGTCTCAATATAAATCAACAATTTAAATTCCTTTTAGGACAAGCTTTGCAGGAGACACATTAGGACACTTGAGCTGGCTCCCAGCAATCCCCCAGCTTTGTCATCTTCCCAGCTATTTGTTTAAAGTATGGTGCTGAATGGAGCCTAATGAGCCTCCCAGGGAGTTCACCCTTCCAAGACAATTGGCTTGTACTTGAGTTTATTGAGCTGTGGCAAACTGTACTCAAACCATTATTTTTTTTTCTAGTGAACAAATGGAATCTTGCAAGTGTCTAATCCTACAAAATCCACCAGCAAGTGCAAGTCCATATCCCCAGTGCTGGGTATCAGATATGATCGTCTTGTTTTCTTTTTATGGTGGTAATTCAGGTAAACTCCGGCACTTATCTGTAAGCCAGTTCCAAGTTGATCAAAGCTTTGGAGGACATTGCCTTTCTTGGAAGACATTCTTGTTTACGGCATCTCAGTTGTTAATAATCTCACTTCTTCATTTCCTGATTTGGTTACATACTTTCTATTTGTCACATCAAAATGGAGGAACTTTGCACCATTCTAGAAAATAATCAGTCATTAGTACTCTTTCTGCATACTACCTTGTTTCAAAACCTTTCTGAAATCTCCACATTTGGCTTCAAAATTCATTTTTAAGTTCTTTGGTTTGACATGGAGACTTGTGAGCTGCTTACCTATCACAGAATCACAGAATCATAGGGGTTGGAAGGGACCTCCAGAGATCATCGAGTCCAACCCCCCTGCCAAAGCAGGTTCCCTACACCAGGTCACACAGGTAGGCATCCAGGCAGGTCTTGAACATCTCCAGAGAAGGAGACTCCACCACCTCCCTGGGCAGCCTGTTCCAGTGCTCCGTCACCTCACTGTAAAGAAGTTCTTGCACACATTTGTGCAGAACTTCCTATGCTGCAGTTTCCAGCCGTTTCCCCTTGTCCTGTCTCCACACACTGCTGAAAACAGTCTGGCCTTGACACTCTGCCCCTCACACCTTAGATATTTATAGACTTGGATCAAGTCCCTCTCAGCCTTCTTTTCTCAAGGCTGAACAGACCCCACTCACTTAGCCTGTCTTCATAGGAGAGATGCTCCAGGCCCTTCACCATCTTTGTGACCCTCCACTGGACTCTTTCCAAGAGATCCCTGTCTTTGTACTGGGGAGCCCAGAACTGGACGCAGTACTCCAGATGAGGCCTTACCAGGGCAGAGTAAAGGGGGAGGATCACCTCCCTCGACCTGCTGGCCACGCTCTTTTTAATGCATCCCAGGATGCCATTGGCCTTTTTGGCCACAAGGGCACACTGCTGGCTCATGGCCAACCTGTCGTCCACCAGGACACCCAGGTCCCTCTCCGCAGAGCTCCTCTCCAGCAGGTCATCCCCCACCTGTAGCGGTGCTTGCAATTATTCCTCCCTAGATGCAAGACTCTACACTTGCTTCTGTTAAACCTATCCAGCTATCCTTTTAATGCATGGAAATGCTAACCAGGTAGTTTGTTTTGTTCTGTGTAATTAGCTGGGGCTCACACCAGAAAGTCCTTACAAAGAAGGAAAGTTAATGCCCTGCTGCTTTTCCCCTGGACAGCTAGAAAATCCATTTTGACTCGGTACTTCACGAGATCTGTTTTTGAAGATGTGTATCTCTGGGCTCTCTACTTACACTAAAGGAGCTTAATAACTTCTCATAAGGATATTAAATAACTTCTTATGAGGATATTAAACAACAGATAATACAACCAATGAGCGATCATAATAAATCATAGTGCTACCACCACACAGGTTTAAATTTTAGGAAAGGGTTTCACATTTGGAGCTCTAGTAAAAGGTTCCAAGATGCTTCTCCTTCAAACCTTTCCTATTTAGAATGGATTCTTCTCCTGAAGGGAGAGCAGACAGTTCATTTCCTATTTGAATTTCACATGAAACACTATTTCAATCACTCAGTGCATTTGCCTTGGGCCACTGAATCACAGCTGACAGTAAATTAATGGCTGTGATGGTATGATTAGCAGTGATTACAGGCAACTGAGAATCTGCTGAAGTATTTGCCACTATGATAATACTTGTGCCAACTATTATTAGAGATTAATAATGGCCATAAAGAGGACTTGATTACACTAGGTAGACCCTATGCAGATTTGAAATCCATTACTATTTTAATATGTAGCTGATAATCTAGTGAAAGAATATTTTCACCTAAAAATGTATCTTTTTAAAATTTATTTCTTCTAGATGTTTCCATTACTAATTTATTTAAATATTACTTGAAAAATAGCTCCTACTAGTTTAAGGAAAAAGCAATATAAACAAATACACTTGTCACAGAAACTTAATATTGTATTACACCCAGGGAGCTGAAGCAGTATGTAAGCTCTGAGATTCTTATGCTGTGAGATATCACACCAAAACCCAACTGGGAAGAAATAATGATTTCACTAATCCCTAGCAATGATTTTTTGAGAAGTTCAAATAAAAGTTTGCTTGTTTTGATTGAGATTCACTAAGCAGATGTTATTTGATTTTTCTACTTCCTGGGGAAGAACTTGGATTCCCCAAGCTGCTAGGAGAAAAGAACAATGAGATGAACGTGCAGTAAAGCATCTTAGCTGCTAAAGATAAGATAAAAGTGAAGACATAGCATATTTGCCAAAGCTTTTGCCATTCATTTCATTTCCAAATGTCAAATAGTTATGTGAAACCTTTAAAAACATTTCTTAGGATACTGCAAACAGAAGGATAGGATATTTTAAGTCTTGTATTAAAGGCATTAAAGGTAAACCTTGTATTAAAGGTATTTAATCATTTATAATCACTCCTGTTTAAAATACAGCAATGTGAACTTATACAAAGACTTAGCACCGTTTAATAATAAAAAGAACCATCTGCTTCTTATGCCTGCTTCTACAAATATATTCTTCCTGAAATATAGCAGAAAACACAAAAATTCAATGATTGACAGGCAAGAATACCATTCAGGTATTGAAATGAAAATCTAATGAAGAACAACAACAATCATGCTATCATTTGGGGAAGCCCCAAAAAAGATTTTCCAGTGATTCAGAAAGACATCCACCCTTGTCACTAGAGAATACAATACATTAAAAGCAAAGGGAGACCTGTGGTACACAGCACAATTTCTTGTAATTGCAATACTTCTAATGTCAAATTCAAAGAGCAAATAACAGAAATTATATTAATTTTCAAAGTTATAACCTGATCTTTCAAATGCTCAAGCACACGCCCAAGTATCTGCGAGACTAATCCCTAAGGCATGAGTAAAGGCCAATTAATTCTTAAAATTAGAGAGAAGAAAAAGAAGAATTAAGTTTTCAGCTACCATTTCTGATTTTTTTTTGCTTCAGAGAGGTAAAATTGCAAAAAGAATGCAGCTGAGTTACAGTCTCAACTGCACAAAGAGGGAGCATACTTAAAAGGCATCCCAAACTTGTTTGGTGACACCCAGTGCAGAATTTCACTTCCGTGTTTCACATGCATAAACTAACTACAGTAGAGCTTGTGAAATTATACAGGTAAAAAAGAACACTTTCTGATATTAATTATTTTCAATTTTTCCCCAGAGGAGCTTGCTATTACCTGTGCAAACACCATATCTATAATAGCAGAAAGAGAGGTTGCAGTGTGCCATTGATCTTACCTCATACTCAAAGTCCTCTGCTCTATCTGCATCAGCAGGCAGGCTGGAAAGATACTCATTACCTTCATAAAATTCATGCTCCACTGGCTGAAGAGAATGGCAGCTACGTAGAACAAAGCAATAAAAAAAACAGTAGATGAAATAATTTGTTTTTTAAATTAAAAATGATTTTTAAAAATCACACAAAACCCCTGATCTGTAGTTTTCTTATCTCTGAAATATTACTCTCAATTGCCTGAGAGCCTGAATGAAATAGGACCTGAAGTAGAAAGGGCTGTTTTCTTTTCAAAAGCTCAGATTGTAGATTAGCTCATTTTGCTGGGTTCATCTTTTGTTAGATTTGCAGAGTGTGATCTCTTAACAGGGTCTATTTCAGGCCAAACTACTTAATTATGAACATTTGGAATTCCTTTTGCTCATTAATGTACCTAACTACACATTCATATGCTGCACCATGATCAGTGCCAACTTATCAATCATCTCGTTATAAAAACATGAACATCTTCAATCTACAACCAACATCAGGCTTAAAGTTGTTCAAGTGCTTGCATTAAATGCTTTGCATTATATGGTTTTGTTAAAGTGATAACAGGGTGATGAAGGGCACTTGAATAACCGCACATTTTAGAATGTCGGTAAACTGAATGGTTACATGAGTTTGAGACACAAAGGTCTTCACAACATGCACTTAGGTACAGCTTTGGATCGCAGGTGGGGATCTACCTCAAACCCTTTTTTTTAAATGATGTTTGCATCCAATTACAGTTCAGAAGATGTTCATTCAACGAAGGCATAATTCACATTATATACCATATGAAAGGAGAAATTGTACTTTCCTTCTCCACATTTTTGAATTGCCTTAGCTAAGGGGGACTTTTAATAAAATAAAATAAATTACTTTCCCTCTTTCTTTAAGAAGTTTGAAATAATAGAAAGTAACAAGACATCTCTTTATGTGTTTTATAAGCCTTTTCAATACTTTGGAACACAGAACTGTTTTTCTTCTTGATCAAAGCTTAATGTTTAGATGAACATTGTGCATGAGCACAAAGTAAGTGAGAACAACATTCCTTCCTGCGGTCTAATGCAAGAGTTGAGGAAAATCATCAGTAAAGTCTAAATGGGGCAACAAATACCAACATCTACAATTTATTCAAACTGTTCCTCTTACTTTTGTGAAAGAAAACTAAAGGCAATTGCAATGCCTTAATATCACCTGAAAACTACAGAAGATAAGCCATACCTGTCTGAAAGCAGAAAAGGACAGATATCAGGAACAGGAGGTGTGGAAGGCCTTAGTTTGGCCAGAGCCATAATGTGCTCAAAAGTGATGTCGGTTTGAGTGCAGGCATCCACAAGCCGTACATCCTGAGAGCTACCATGAGCTTTGCTAATTGGGGCTCTTCGTAAAACCTGAACTACAATTGGCTCCTTAGCATTGCGAAAAGCTTCCACTGCCTCTTCATGAGTGGCCTTGGAGAGGTCCTTCCCATTGACCTAGACAAAAACAGAAAAATATATAGATATACCAAAGATCACACACAAGAGAAAAGGCAGAACAAAAATGAGGGTGTAAAATACAGGCAGAGTAACTACTTGAGCAATACATCAAGTCATTTGCTGACATCGACTGAACTTTCTTTTGGTAGTCATGCAAGAGAGCAGATAAGGCTAGAGAATAAATAAATTCTTTATCATAGAAAATAGAAATGTTTTGAACTGTCACAATGGAATCTCAAAACAGCAAAGAAACATTTAAAATTAGTTCTCTCGTTTTATTTTATTTCCCTCATAAAGTACAAATGAAAAAGGAGGGGTGTCTTTAATTTTCAATTTCAACATTTTCTGTGGCTTGCAACCATAATAAGGGATTTCTGGCATGGTATTGTTATTAATGCAGAAGTCAATAAACACATCTTGGATATCTGAAAAGAAACAAGGCCAACTTTCAGTGTTTTGCCACTTATCAGCTATTGCATTCATACAATAATTAAGGCCAAAAAAGGGAAGATTTGACTGACAGTCAGCTGCTGCTATTTCAAGGAAAGAGAAATCTAAGGCAAACAAACTGAAGAATTTATTTGCTACAAACAGACAACTAATAAAACAGAAAATTGTGCTGCAAATGCAGCACAGTTTGGGGAAAATAAAAGACTGTGTAGAAAGGTTTCTTTCTGCTGCTAAGTGAAGTAGCAAATTCCTACAAGTCCAAGTGGGGTCTTTTCATATTAAAAAAAGGTAACTGTAAGACTTAGTGCTGAATTCACATGAACTCAAGCATTAAGGGAAAACTTGACGAGAATCATCCCACTACAAAATGCAATGACTAATTTGCCAACAGCAGCCGGTATCCAAGTCCTAAAAGACAGTGCAACAATACAGAAAGTTACACAGAAACTACAATTCTGCATTGTTTTCAGAGCCATGGGATTCTGTTCTGTTGCACAGCATCAAACTGTTGTGAGCTGCTGTGGAGGTGAGATGATCCTGTACTGTGGTAGAATGGCATTATTTTCTAGAAAGAACTGTGAATATCTGAATAGTGCCAAAGATAGATTTAAATTTATATCCCTGTGAAAATCTCCTCACTGACAGCAAATCAGAAATAGGATTCTACTGCAACATAATGCCCAAATTTACTTTGTTATATAGACTATCAAGTCCTAAAACTTCTCCTTAATGAACGAACTCTAAGCCCTTCCCAGACATTGGACAAAATCCACCAGAGACTTTTGCTGAAAGCAACATTTCTTTGCCACATGACTCTTTCATTAAAGAAATACCTGGAACTTTCTTGTCAAAAAACAAACAAACAAAAAAAACCAACAACCAACAAACCAAAAAATCCAAGGACAACACCAGCAAACTCAAAAGACCCACTCAGCACAGTCAGCAAGTAACAGTTTTAAGCCTGCCAGGAAAAGCATTTGGATTAAACATGTCATATTTGAGGCAACAGGTGTAACCATACCTACTCAGCTGGATGTTTATAACAGAGTTGACCATTAATTACTTACATATACCAACTTGATACGTTTCCAGAGTGCATGCTTGAGTACAGTATATAACCAGCACTGCTTTCATGGCCATGTCACTCATGAGGACAAGAGAAATGAGGACATACTGTAGTGTGGTCATCAGTGCAAGGATTTGATACCGTACAGTCACGAGCAGATTAGAAATGTCCTGAATAGATTTCTTTACCTAAAACCCCTCAAAACTCATGTGCTGAATATCTGGGAGCCTCAGAAGTGCTACACAATGTAACCTAGACTATGATCAAATAATACGAACGGCAGCTAGCTTAATCACCTGATTTCAACACATTTGTATGAGGGCTGCTCTGAAAGAAAAAGCCTCCTACTTTATCATGTCAGCCCACAGTGCCATAGGCAAATGGTGGTGGTATGGCAGTAGAGTTGGATATCCCACCAATATTCCATTACATTTTGTTGCTGCGTGACAGATGGCAGCAGACGGGCAGTCTGACAGAATGGCATCTCACACTGAAGTGTATAAAGCAAAGGTGTGTCATTGAATTCCTGCATGTGGAAAAATTGCACCCACTGACATGCTTTGAGGCTTGCTGAATGTTTATGGAAACAAAGCAGCATATCTATTTGCTCTATTAAATAGTGTTATTGTGCCTGTTGTAGCTGTTGTACTTTCCATGGAAATAAACAGGAGGTATTACTTTCTGAGTGACCTGCATGCTATTTCTCTGACGACTGAAGCCAGAAAATGTTAAGATTTTATCTTTCAAATTATAATTCATCCAATTACAACCTTTGGTTATGTTAAACTAAGTTACACGCAGAAATATCAGTGACGTACAAGAGGCAGTGGCAGCATGCTTGAAAAATAAGCTATGTTATGAGAAAATGAAAGAAATTTCCCCAAGGACTCAGCTTCTGCAAACCCTCTCTGATAGCACAAGTTACACAGCCAGGGCGTTCAGATTCAGCCATGTCTAATAGAGGCAATTAGAGATAAAGCTTTAAGTCTGGGTCTTCCAGTCACTCTTCAGCTCCAGCCTCTCCTCTGCTTCATTCCTGCTTCTAACTCAGATCCTATCAAAGAAACAATTTTCCACAGTTTTCACAGTTTTGGCAGCTTTTGTGAAAAGACTGTCCTACAGGCTTTCTGAATAACTCTCATTCCCAAGGCTTTAGGAACATAGAAATTACTTTCCTGTCTTCCCAAACCTTTTTAATTCTTTTAAAAACTTTCTGATAACAGATGTGGTGTTTCTCCTAATAGCAAGTGTATAGGAAAAAATACAACATATTGTTGTATCACTTTCTTTTCCTATTCAAGTAATAAGGACACAATTCTGCCATATCCCACCCGAATTATGTGGTGATTTTTGGCAGAAGCTGACCATTTTACCACAGATTTGTATAAGCAAAGTGAAAAGATATCTGGATAGCATACAAAATATATGCTAGATTATTTTGAAATATCAGAAGCTGTGTAATTGATATCAGCCAACACCTAGCCCTTAGTCTGAGGAAACAGACATAAATACATGCTAATGCCATTTACATGCAAATTTTATTTCCAAAGAATGTTAATATTTTAAAATCACATAAATGTGAAAAATCAAAAAAGATGCACATTTTCATTTATCCTGGCAACATATGGCTGACCTCTATTTTCATTTAAATGCCTGTTTAATTTAAAGACTTTGAAAGCATTCCATCCTTTATGCTGGTTTCTTATGCACTCTGGACACCTAATACTTGTTTAAATTGTCACTTGAAGTTCATCAACACACTCTGTCGATCTGCATAAAGGTCACCTAATTTATGAACGCTGCCTTTCTCAGAAGAAAATCTATAGCTGAATTACTCTACTCTGGCAGCTGTCCTGCCCACTTGGGGCTGGAAAGAGTGAATTTATTTTAAAACCCAAAGCCAATACTACAGATGGGGCTGTAAGCTCTCTTCACTCAGTTTCTTTAAGGTTTGTCTGCCTCCTGCAACATCCCCTAACTTAACACTCACATATAGTTACCCTGGGAGGTGTAGACTGCTGAGCACTTATTTACAGCAAGCCACTTACAGGTTCTTAGTGGACGATTAAACAAATTCCTTGCATCAGAAAGGTTACTTTCAGTGGAATCTAGGGTACTATTTTGAATGGATAGAGAAATCAGTCACTTTTAACAGTCAACACAAAGACATGGGAATACATTTGTTGCAGCAGATGGGCTAATTAATCCACAAGCAAGTTGTGAATGTTAAGTAAAGAATATATCTTTTCTCATGTAAACCATCCTCCTGCCCTGTTTGATTAAGCTTCTGTTTAATGAACACTCTCCCCCCTTTTGGACACATTGCAAAGTCTGGGCCACTTGTCAGCATCTTCCCCAGAGTGACTGGTGGCCGCTGCCTGGATGCTGGCCATCCCTTTGCTCTAAATCCAGCCACATGCAAAACTTCAACAGCATCAGAAAATAAACAAGCAATCAGGCTTTGTTTTTCATGCACAAATCAGCTGACATTGGCCAACCTCCATTTCTAACACCAGCACCACAGCACATAGGTTTATTCCCACACATGCAGAGGTGGACAGCAGAGAAGGACAGAGGGGACTGGAGTAAATTACAAAGCACTGAATATAAAAAAACATCAGCAGATGGTTGTTATGTTATTCTTGCACTTCGTAATCTAAAAAAAAAAAAATAGTGATGTAAGAGTGCTTCAACTAAGACTGCTTCCAAGATTTAAATGCTTGTGGTTGAAATACCCTCATCTTTAAATGTTTTTCTGATGTTGGCGATTTCTATCAACGCTGGCCAGAATTTTTGAATGAAGAGCCAGAAATCCTGATGTTTCTTGTAGTCTATCCTTCATACTATGTATGAAAAGAGAAAAAGGAAAAGAAGAAAAGAAAAAGAAAAATATGTGTAATCACATGAATGCAACCATCACAAAAGTTATCACAGTAGCAGTTCAAGAGATAACCTTCTCTCTTCAGCAAGTAGCTTGCATACGCAACTTAAAATTTAAGATTGGCTCTTCTGAAGTAAAAACCTCAGAGACCTCCTGTTAATCAGTAAGGGCAAAGGAAGAATAACTTGAGCATTTTGCTAGACCACAGACGTCCAGCTACAAGGGTTTCCTGGAGAAATGACAGAGATAGTGTCTGACGTGATGATGGAGTTCACAAGGCTTACTGTCCAGGGAGATTTCAACATTCATGCAAAAGATGCCTCTGACCTGACAGGTGTTAAATCTGCTCTCATCACGACAGTCTCTTCACCTCCAGTCTCTTGCCCCTAAAATACACCCAGGTAACGAAATCCCAGAGTGCATCTTTGGATAGAAAACTGGCAAAAAAGATTGAGCACTGTGTCATAGTTTGATCAGTCTTTTTTTAGGACAAGAATTTGAGCTCTCCCTAACTACAAGAATAAAAACAAAGAAAAAGAAGGAAAATATTCCATCTTTCTCCCAGACATAAAGCTTTTGTTACATACAGACATTTTAGAAAACTTCCAATGCTAAAAGCTGCCAGAGATGAGGCTCTCCAGACAGAACAGGGGGCACAGGACATGTGGGCTACCAGAGATACATGGGCTGCAGAGAGAACACTGCAACTTTTCTGCTAACACAAATGTGATAGTTCATCTACAGAAATGGCATTCAGCACACTGACCTTTTAGGTTATAGTTCAGTACTAAACTGCATTTCTTGAGCAAGTAAATCTCTAAGGTAGCAAATACAGTCATTATCCAATACCACTATCTCCATCAGGGTTCATGGAAGTTCAGTGAAGGGACAACTTTTATTATTCTGGTTAATGACATTTCTTCTTCCTCAGCCACATGAGTTAAATGATGTTTGTTCCCATTTGATCCTTTGTTGCCCTAATCACCCAATCATGTCAGCCCTTCTGAAAGCAACAGAATCACATAATCATAGAATGGTTTGAGTTGGCTGAATACACAGGCTCTGGCTGTTTTTCCTCAGGCTGTTTTTCCAAAGGCTAAGTTCTTCTTGTAATAAGAACTAATTTCCTATTTCCTGAACAGCTTAAGCTTGTCCTGTTTGCTACTCTGTGTAACTGGTTCAACATCACTGAACAGACTCAGGCAATGGTCAATACTGCAGCCTCCTGTGCGTTTTCCTACGTGTAACCAGCATCAGTTCAGTTACCCAATATTTAGCAAATACCTACTGTGTCTGAAAAGCCTGTGCCTAAGATTTAAGCTAAGCAAGAAAATATAAGTGTTAAAAAATTTGTGAACAACAGAAATATCCCTGTTTCCACTTCGTAGAGCATCTTTCTAGAGAGAAACTTCCCAGGGACTTCCTAGTGATTTTGATTATCTAAACAGCAGCTGTCATAAGAAAGCATTCCTCTTTCAGTTGACCTCAAGACTGTGCTTTGCTTTGTTCAGATATCCTCTGTGATCTGTGGGTAGGTCTGAGTGCTGCAGCTTCTCTCTGTGAAGGGCTGGATTCATCCCCAAAAGACCCTGGCAAAGAGCTGGACACTGCTTGAAAGTACTGCGTTAACAAGCTACCTTAGGAAACTCAAAAGAATTTTAAACTGGATTGGAAATAATGCCTCAGGTAGATGTTCTGAGAATGGAGAAATAATTCCCATCACAAGTGCAGTACAATACAGCAAACTAGTGAGCAAGGTAAATAACACAAAAATGCTTGAGCAATTTTGCCTCTCAATCAGATACAAAATTGAGCTTAACATCTAATTCTCCTCAGTGTTACCTTCTTTACCCAGTCATCTCTACCTAAAACAAAACTCACTGCAACAAGTGCTTCCCAAAACTTTGGGTACAGAACCCCATTCATCTGCGAATGGAAAATCAAATCCGCTAAAAGCAAAGAAATCACAAAGCCCTTCCCCCTCCTTAATGAGGAAGTTTGATGTTCTGAATAACAAACTTATTCTTACTTGCAGTTAAGGTATAAAGCATAGTAAGACGATGGTATTTTAGATGCATGGCTATACCCTGCTTCCAGCTGGCTGGGTTAAGAATAACTGTAACCACAACTGTATATGAACACCTAATTCTTCTCTGCAGTGTGTAGAAAATCAGGCAAAATATCCACCCTAGGAAAAGACAGCAAAAAAGAGACACTCAGCATTTCCATGTCTGAACTTTCATGGTGGCTCTGGACCTTCATCTTGAAGTATTTTTCAGAAGAACACTTGGATGCTACAATGCTGAGTTAGCACCACCAGGAAAACTATGCCTGCTATAAGTTTGAAATCACTACTGAGTTAGCAGTGCTAAACTGTGCCCAAAATGTGATCTCAGTTCCTGTAGTTCATAGCATGGCACTTGACAGTCAGTGTAAATGGAAAATAGAATATTCCATCTACTCACTACATGTTAGAGCAATGCAGTTCTTTCAGCTCCTTTAGTCTTGAACACAGGGATAGATCACCTGAGTTACGAAACAGCAAGCGTACTCATCTGCAGTTTTGCTGGTTTGTGAGCGAACTGAAAATGCCAAATTAAGTGTAAGAATCAGTGAATCAGTTTCCCAGTGAGCTGCTCAGAGCCAAGTGCTGGAAGACATGAATTTGTGAGCAGCCATTATTCTTTTCTGTCTCCCTCCATACACCCAGCAGAGGTGTTACTGGACACTACGGACATCCTTCTTATCTCTTCCAGATGGTACTCTCAGTCTTGTTCTCCTCCTCTCTCTCCCCTCTTTGGCTTTCAGCTCTTTTCACTCTGCCCCCTCTCTTTCACTGCATACCTCGTTTTTGTTCCCAGGACTTCCTTTCCAGCCTTAATTCCATCTTTCCTCTCCTAAATGCTTTTCCTGCTGTCTGTCTCTAAGCTTGGCTCCTTCTAGCAGGCTGGGAGCACCAGCTTTTGTCATCAATCCACCGTGACATCTGGACAGTCACAGCACTTGCGAGGTTTGCCTTCACCAGCACTGCCCAATACAACTCCAAAATCTCAGCTAACCCAGATGGTGATGTAACAAGGCTGGAGTGTATTTACTACGTAAATTGCATTTAATATTGACAAACAGTTTTTCTGATGATATTCAGATTATGCCTGAGGGCAATAAAGACTAAACTAGCTGTGGCATGCATAAAATATGTTATGTTACTCCTTGATATAATTAGACCATCACTTATTACATTAATTATTGCAACCTTTTTCTTTTTGTGGGTAGGACCTCAGACAAATTTCTCACCAGATCTACCACATGCACCAGCCCTTTGATGGTAGTGAAGAATACAAAGTCCAGTGTGTGTGCTCAGAGTAAATCATTTTTACCACTAAGCCCCTGCACTGAATGCTATATTCTCCTGTGAACTTTATGGTGTTTTCTCTAGCAAAAGCTCACTGTCCAATTTCTCTTCCAGAGTATGTATTTTCCTCAGAAAACAGGATTTGAAAAGGCAGTTGCTATTGAAATTTTAGGAGATCAAATTAATCACATTCTTTAATTGTCTGCAACTTCCAAAGAATAGTGGACAAGGTTGAACGGCAGATTTCAGGCATCTGTAAACAACGTGCTACTTTTCTCCTGTGAGGGGAACCATATCCTACATTTCATTAAAAGAAGAGTCTCTATTTCACCTTTAGAAAAAAACCCCAACCTTCCATGAACTCAGCGAGGGCTGGCACCACTGCATGAGTGTTACACTTATCACTGTCATAACAATTCGCCCACATTCACAGGCCTGAAACTCCTGCTCTCCTCTGAACCAAGTAGTTTAAAAAGATAGATGGCTACCTTCTGGCTAATTGTGGGGGTTCTCTCATTACTACGAAAAGACTTTTTATATCTCAAGTGACTTTATAAGCAGTGAATAATTAGACTTAAAGTCTTTGGAAAGGAGTCCACTGATCAAATGCTAGGATAACTTATGGGCATAGTGACCTTTTCCTCAGCAAGATACTCCAAACTGCTGCTGTTGGCACATTATTAAAATTCCCCATTTAATGCATGCAGTTAAGCATAAGGCAGATTTTATCCTCTACTTTTAAATTCAATTTAAGGTAGTCCAGTGAAAGCTAGAGGACTAACTGCCACCTGCTCCAGCTGTGTGGGACCAGGACACACAGCAGCAACCTGCTCAGCTGGCCAGCTCTTGGTGCTGCTCTGACTGCTGCACTCCTGATCTCCAGCAATTCCTGTCCCAGCCAGGCAGCACTTTTCCTGCCCACAAATCCACCAGCATAACTCTGGGCTTTTTCTTACAAGCAGCAGTAGCAATGAGCAGTTGACAGCATGCTGCCTGCAGCCCATCCAGCTGGTAAGTAGGATAGTGCCTTGGCCAAGAGGGTACTCCAAGAACCAGTGTTTCATACTGTAAAAAAGCAGTGAGGTTAAACCCAGCAACAGAGCACCAGGCCTAGTCCCCTCCCTGACTGAGACATGGGACACTGTCCCAGCTGATTGAATCCCTCGACCTGCTGGGCCTCCAACCACATGCAGTGCTGATCCCTCAGCATTTACGTTTGATTTTCTTTAATGGACATACAACAGACTTGCTCTACTTCAGCATTCATTCCTTACTGTATATCTGTTTTTAAATTTTGAAGGAACAGAAAAGGCTCCTCTTCCCTTGGAATAAAACACCGCAGGTCCTTTTCAGTCATTTTCCATTCTTATCTCACACTGCCTTGACACTAATTTGACACTGCTGTTCTCCATTTGTTTTCATGGCTTTACTCCAGAAGCAGCATATTGGCAAAAAATCCTTCAACCTTTTACAAGACTAGATGTTTTAAAAATACTTTTCACAGGCTCACACATTAACAGTGTTTTAGGATTAGGGTCCAACACAGCAAGAGTTCACAATAAATTTTAATTTCATCCTGCTTCTGGAACAGGGCATATGGCACAACTTCCTTGATCTCTTTTTCAATAAAGTAGAAAATCCAAACTCAGAAGGACTCTTCATCTGATAAAATAAAGCCGGTGATGGGACTTTACCTGCTATCCAAAACACCATTTCGTCTCTTTCCACCAAATAGTTCCCAGAAGCTCTTACGAACAGCCTTAGCAACCGCTTCTATTTGAGTATCAAGAAAGCAGGTAATGCTGACAAGAGCATCCTTGTACATGTTCAGTTACACACAACGAACACAAACAAAACTGCATACAGAAGCATATTTAGAGAGATAAGTTATGAGAGAGATACCACAATGATCTGTAAGATCCCTTCCAACGTAAGCCACTCTATAACTCTTACAAAAAATGCTTGTGTCTGTTTCTTCCTTTTTGCTTCTTTCTCTTCTACCTTGATACTCCTTTAAAGACTATTTAGCCATGTAGGATTTCTTTACTTTTCTACTGAGTGATGGGTTACTGTGCTATCATGAATATAGCTTTTAATTTCTGAAGTTCAATTTCCACATTCCCTGTTTGCAGGAAAAATTAAGTGATGTTAATGTGAGGAGCAGTCTAATTCTATCTATCTTATTTATACAGCACTGTGGCTGTGTACATGGAGTCAGCAATAAGAGCTCCAGCTCCTTCCTGGCTTAAAACCAATTACAGCTGCTATTGCTGTCCCAGTGTTTCTATGTTTATTCTTCCTTCTGGAGTGTCTCTTTCTATATCTGTCTTCTCTCACATTTTTTCCCTCTCTGTTTTATTCCACCTTCCACTTTGGCTTTCCTCTCCTATCCTTCTCTCACTCCTTTTATTTCCTTTATCACCCTGTGTTTGGTCTCTGCAGTGCCAGCAGCAGCAGCTGCTCCTGTAAAACTTCAGCACTTAACACCTGCAAAGGGAACTTTCCCCTTATGGATAAGACATTTCCACGTAGGATTCAGGAGACAGCAAAGCTGTCTGCAAAGAGCTGCCCAAACACCTGCAAAAGGCACTTACTGACGAAATTCCCACAGGACCCCATCAGTCTCCTTTTCCCAGGAAGCTCTGGGTGCACAGTAGAACTGTGCTGCAGTTGCTGCTCCAGCAGCAGACCACTTTTCAGGGCACGTCAAGGCAGTTTTGGACCAAGTAGCTGAAAGCTAGAGCAGAGAGCTTACGGATGGCCGGTGGCCAAGGCTGTGATGTTGGCTGACCACTGAATGTGCTGCGCGGATCAGATTTATATCAGCATTTTGCAATGCTATGAATATCACTGAAATCCAAGGAGATTTTGAAGAATATCCCTGTTTGCTATTCAGAGGCCACTGGATGCATATGGCCATTCTTTCTGCTTTGTTGCTTTGAGTGACATCAGATGGGGAGCACTGTGCAGAAAAGGCTTCTTAACATCATGAGCAGAGCAATGCTTTCTGTTCTTAGCAAGAGTCATCCTTTAATATTGAATAGGCTTTTGATTACTTAACGGAAAAGCAGCAAGAACAATTCAAAACACTGAAAAAATACTGCATCCACACTTTATACCTTTTGTACTTGTCTATTTAGATAATTGCCTAGGTGCAAAGACTGTGTCTTTTTGGCAACACAGCATCAAGCACTACAGGGTCTCAGACTAAATAGGGTACTCTAGGCATTGCTGCAGTAACAATCATGATTATACACCTGTGCTGAGAATTTAGATAACAAATTATGAGGGGACATGAATCAAAACAGACATGCTTTAAAACAAAGTTTATGGCCTAGACAATGAAAACACTTTAACGTGGTGTGGTATCAAGACAAGGGTGATTTCATCTTTGCTTTATCTCAGTAATACAGTTCTTTTTAAAGGAGCTTTTTTCTTTTTAGCTTATATGGCATATGATAAAATAATAATAAAAAAAACGACAGATACCAGTGAAAGAAGGATATAAAGCTCTTTGTGTTTTAAGTTATATGTTAGATCACTCAGGTGCACTTAAATGCTGGATGGCAAAATACAAATTATATACGTAGGATGATTTTATAAAGGCAGATATAAGTTCTACCTGTGCCTATAATTGAATGATCAAATAATAACTGACAATTCATACATGCTTTCGAAACGTTTTAAACACAGTGTTGTGTTTGTAAACCCAGATGATGCCACTTAACCAGTGACCTTAACTGATGAAGCTGTTATGCCCAAATCAACAGCACTGAGAAGCAACATTTCTCAGCCTCACAGTCAAATTTTAGGACAGAACAGTTAGCATCTTACCATGACTTCTACTTTTAGTGTTTATCCACACGGTAACTTCTGTAACCTTCTTCGATGGAGGGCAAGAAACATGCCAAAATATAGCATTTCTGCTCATAGAAACTAAAACATGATGTTGCAATATTACTGCTCATAGAAGTTGTACACTGAAGAATTAGAACTCTGGCAGGAAGGAATTGTAGGCCCTCAGTTCCATGGACACACAGCATCCATGTGCAAATTTTGACCAAGTTCTCATTCTGGGTGCTCTAACAGGTCAGATATGGAATCTACATCCAGATCAAGATTCCAGGGTTTGCTCTCAGCATATTTGCAGAAGAGGTTATGATTCAGAAAGGTTCCATTGTAGTAAAGCATGTTTTCCCCTTAAATTCAAAATCAGACAGGCTCCTACTTCAAAACCCACCTCATGCAGGATCCCAGAGCAGCTCTCATGTTACTGCTGATAGATACGTTCTTTAAGAAAGCCAGATTCCTTTAAACTTTCATTGGAAGCTGGCTTTACAAGATAACAAAGCAAAATGTCAGGGTACACAGTTATTGGTGAAAAGAACCGCAGGTGAAAACCTGCAATAAATTGAGAAACGTACGAAGTCAGTTCAAAATGGCAGGACAAAATTTAAACGAACCTTCCCCATCCCAGAAGAGGCAGACGGGCATAAATCATTCCCAGCAATCAATTCTGCTATTTGAATTCATGCTGACACTTGTTGGGCTCAGTTGCTGACATGCAACCACGGCAGAAAGGCCAGGCCACCAGGGAAATTTGGCCAGCTTCCACCTCTGAGAGCGGAGCACCTGACTGCAAGTCTCCAGCCCTCTTAGCACCGCTCTTTGTTCCTAGCAGTAGACGCTCTGCCCTCTGTTTCATGTCTGCCTCCAAGATCTGACAATCAAAAAAAAATCCTGAATTACTGTTCATCCAAAGGACAGGAAATACTAGGTGAGAAGTAGCCAGAGGTAGTGCAGATGATTTTTCAGGCAGACTATTTAAAAATAAAACAATAAAGTTAATATTAATAGTATTGTTTCTCACTGTGACTACTTTGCAATTAATTATTGACATATATTAGACAACAATAAAACATCAGAGAAAAGGGACTGCAGACTTCAAATTCTGTCAAAATTCAATATTTGCATGCAAAGGAGACAAACCTGCCCTTGATAGAGATTCCCAGACAAGAAGACTTTTGTGAGAAAGAATTTGCATACTGGCCTCGAGTGCTTCTTTAATAAATACCAAATGGAATTACCATCACACTCTCCTATGTTTGCCGTTGGTACAGAAGTCGCACTGAAGAAGAGTTAAAGTAGCCGGTGCTATCTTACATAAATTCATAACACTCATATTTCTTTCCCCAAAACTCAGCCTTAGGAAAACTGGTAAATGAGGAGGTCAGGTGCCCAGTCACGCAATCTGCACCTCCAGCTTCTTCCTGAAGCTGCTGCAGTCGGTAGAAATTAGCTGCAGGCAAGCCATCATATCCAGTATGTTGCATGAGAGGAATTACTTGGAGCAGTTTGTGCTACTGAGATCTCAGAGAGGGAGATGCTGTCCCTTCTGACATCCTCATGCATGATCATTAGATGATGTGCCAGAGTACCAAAAGGGACTCGGAGTCTTCATTCCCTCCCTGTGTCGTTTGGTTTGGACGAACCACAGAGCCCCTCAGCTGTCAGGCAGGAAACGCACAAGGTCTGTGGGGTAAGCAAGGAGGCATTGTGCACACCAGGCTGGAAACAAACTTGAAAAGCACTTCTGGTGCTTCCATGAAGCCTTGCGCTTAAGCAGCCTCTTCTCTGCAGCAAGTCATCCCTGTTATTTCAGGTCTAGACTGCCAGTCAGATTTCTTTAAAAATAAAGAGCCCAAAGGAACACTGGACTTTCTCCTTTCTTTTAAAAATAACAGCAGAGAGAAAGGGCAGCAGCAGCAGCTGCATATTGAGAGTAGTCTAACAAAGCCATTTGCCTAGAAATTGTGAAACCTGAGCTCAGCATAAGGGTGTATGAAATCATGTTTTTCACTCTGCAAAAATCTGTTCATCAGGTTAGCAGATATTTTGGAACAGAATAAATCTGCAACATTTTCTGAAGCTATATTTTACAGTCATTAAATATTATCTAAGCAGTTATCAAGTAGAGTCAAAGTTAAGGAGTTAGTGTGGGTAGGCAAAGACTACTCTTCCAAAATGCTCCTTCCTTCTCAAGCTCTGTTCCAGTCAAATGAGTACAACAGCCATGTTTGGAAGTCTCCAGATAGCGGTAAGTGAGAGAAATAACAGATCTAGCCTCACTCTCCTGCTCTCCTCTCTTTATTTATTCTGCTTACCGTACTTTACTAAATCATGATTCATTACATTGTTGCTCTTTTTTTTTAATCCCCTTTCTTTCCTCAGTATTCAGCTTTCCCCCCATCTCTTGCCCTCCTTACCCCGTTTTCCCCTCAAGGCACCCAGGTAAACCTCACAGTCCTGCTGAAGCCATCCATATTTTAGATGGCATTAGATGCTTGAACTGCCAGGTGAAGTCTACTGATATTTCTGCAAAGGTCACTAACAAAAGTGTTAAACAAGATCAGTACAAAGACAAACCCTTATGGAGCTCCAGCAGTAACCTCCCTCCATCCTTTCACTTTCCTTTTTAACATTACACACATAGATAATTTGGTGGATTTGACTCCATATCCTCCTTGTGACTGCTTATCTAACCATTTCTGTTTCAGTTTTCTCTAATAATTCCACCTCAGATATTTTTGTTTATCTGAAGTCCAGATAAACCGAACCTACTACATATTCTTTGTCAAGATAAAGTGTCTGCTAATGAAAAAAAAGAAAAACACAACCCAAAACTATCAGTGAAGCCTGCCTTTGTAACCATCTACCTCCATCTGTGATTCAATATATCCTACTTACCCTTTACCTCCTTTATCCATAATCATACTTTCCTTCAGATTGTACTCCTTCTACCCCGCGAACTTGAAGGCTTGCAAATCCCAGTCTGATCCTAAGCACAGGTACACTATTTAATTTTATTCTATCATCATCAGCATGCTAAACCATCTTAACAAATGGCTTATTCATCCTGGCTACTACTCTCTACACTGACACCCTTTGTCTCACAGTTATGCCTGTAGTGCTTATTCTGGGGGCTGTTTTACAAATCGAATCAATGAGAAAAAAAAAAGACTTCAAAAATCTTCTTATTAAGCTGTTAGTTTTTAATGTATAGATACCAGCCTCCCGCCTCTGCATCGCCTGTGCCCCACTCCTACCCTAACTCTGCAGGCATTTTTCCCCTCCATTCAAGACACGTACATTTGAAAATCCTTCCGAGAAGCTTTTAAAATTGCTGCTTGACTCTGATTGTACATCCCCCAAAAGAAAGTCATCTTCAAAAGGGGCAGACTGTAATAACATGACTACTCTCCATAGGCTGGATTTCATGTAGCTGGTCAGATACAGTTAGTGTGCAGTACAGCCAACCAGCTTTTCAGGTTGAAAAGAATACAGCAAATTTTCTTGCCTGCTTAACATCCCGTATTTGCAGTTCATATTTTAAGCATGTTCATGCAGTTTTCAATCTTGCTATCAAGTAGTAATTGTATAATACGCAAGATGAATCATCATGTGATTAAATCATACAAAACACAATGAAAACAGAACTTTGATTCCTAAACCTACAAAAAACGTAATACAACCTTTCAGTTTTAAGAAAACTTACCCTTACAGGGGAATAAAGATGCAAAAACTCAAGTGACCTGGAACGCTACACAAACATTCAACTTTAAAAACAGAGAGCTGTGTTTCACCATAACAAAATCAACAAGGACCTCACTTTGGGCACCCTTTGGTATCACAAAGCACTGGCAGTGCAAGAAGAAGCAGACCTCCAGCACTCAGCTCCGCCTTAAACCTGCCTGTGGCACATGGGTTGGAACCTGATGATCCTTGAGTTCCCTTCCAATCCAAGACATTCTATGATTCAATGATCTCTGTTTCATCTCTAACACTGCCAGTAATGTACTTCAGCAGCTTATCAGCTTCTACATCCAACTCTGACACAAGCAGAAGAAAGATCTGCATTCACCCAAATAACATCTAACTTTCACACAAGACCTGCAGCTGCCTTTTCTACCATTATTTTTCTGCATGCCCATCTGAAGAGATTATTTCCTCCAGTTACAAGTCAGTGGGTGAAAGGTACCAGATCCACCTAATGAACTGCAATTGTTCTAAGTTTTAGGGAGTACTAACTAACCTTCAGGTAACTTAAGGAGATTACCTTCGGTAACTTAGGAGATACTGCCTACCCCAAAGTGGAGAGCAACCAGATAAACTACTGAGGAATTAAGAGATAAAAGATCAGGCATTAAAATAAAATGATGAAGATGGGAAGAGAACAGATTTTAAAATGCTGAAAAAATACAGATATGTTTTATTATGGCTTTTGGTAACCCAGGGATAACATCTCTATTAATAGATAGCACCATTCAAGGATGTTGTAAACATATTTCCCATGATGAAATCTGATTTATATAGTCCTGGACAGAAATTATTCTTCTCATGACTTATAAAAGCAGAAAAAAGCATTTGCTCAGCGTGGGCTTGAGTTACACAAGTATAACACAGCGGAGTCTCCACTGTTCCTCGATCCCTTCTGTGTTGCCATAAGTTAGCTCAAACATAGTTTAATTTTTTTTTTTAGAGTAATATTTTACAGGCTGTTAATCCACAAAGTGGATTATTGCCTTTGGGTATTTTGTGAAAAAAACGAAATTGAAAACAACTGAGGTATTTCATTTAGGATTGCTGCTGCTGTGCATGGGCAATCATTTATTTTTCTTCCATAATATAATAGGCTTCTCAGCACTTGGACTTCCTACACTTCACTAACATAGTTGACTGTCAGCCCCTCAGAGCCTGTCCTGTCAATTATCTATGAATTTAGAAGGATTTACACAAAAGATTGTAATGAGCTGGGTTTGAAAGATGCCATAAAGGTATGAGGCATTTATTATAAAGCTTCGAACACTATTCTGGAAATGCATACTGTATCAGCTCTTGCACTCAGACAAAGAGGTTTCTTTTTCCTTTTTCCTTTTTCTTTTTTTTCTCTTTTTTATTTTTTTGCTTTTTTAATTTTCATTCATTTAAAATTTATGTTGAAACAGGCAATTGAACAAAGCAGGGCTGAGGATGCTCAAAGTCTGTCTTTATCACTGCTTGACCTGGTGACCTTTGCACAGACACTTATCTTGACTCAATTTTGACTCAGTTTTTCACACCTGTTGTTATGCTGAAGGTAAAATGTACATAGGCTGAAAAAAAAATCTAAAAAGGCAACGGGTGGGTAATAGCTGATGACTCCCAGTTCAGATTCACACAATCCCAAAATGGCTGAGGCTGGGATGGCCCTCTGGGTCCATGTGTCCCAATCACTGCTCAGCAGGGACACCCTGAGCAGGGTGCCCAGGCCCACATCAAGCCAGATGCTGAAGATCTCCAGTGAGGAGATTCCATGGCCTCTGGGCAGCCTGTGTCAGTGCTCCGTCACTCATAAAGCGTTTCTGGTGCTCAGAGGGACCCTCCTGTGCTCCAATTTGCATCCACTGCCTCTTTCTCTACCACCAGAACAGAAGAATGCTCCAAGTTTCTGTCCTCCAGCAAACTCACACCTTCCTCTCTCTGACTGCAGAGGTTACCCAGCAGAGCAGCAACTCACCTTTCTTCTGCCTACCCCAAAGCCATCATCCCTTCACCATGATTCCAAGCAGCATTGCATGTAGGCAGGAGAGGGACATCTCCCTGGCTTCTGTTGGCCAAGAAAGCAAGCGCTGTGCCATTTTCCAAGCACTACAGCACTGTGGGCCACCCTGGGCAGAGATGACAAAACCCATAGGCAGCCTCGGCCTCTGAACAGCAGCTGGAAGCTGAAAGGCAGTTGAAATGGCACTGAGTGAACAGGTTCATCAAACTGAATCTGCTCAGTTAGGTTCTCAGCGGCTTGGAACAGACCTGGGGTCTGACTGTAAAAGGACACTGAAGAAAAAGGTGAACATTTTTTGTATTTTTTAGTTTCCAGTTTTCTGCTTCATGCAGTATGACAGGTAAGGGAGGCTTCCACGTCACAGTCTAGCCCATTCCATAAGGTAAAAATCAGTTTTAGAAACAAGGTATAAAGTGCAGGAGAATCCTCCCTGACTACAAAGGGGAGAGTATCAGAGTCAAATAGCCAATCCACTGAGAATTTAAAGCCTTGCAGATCATTTTGCTTGTCTCACACTGATCCACTGCAGTTTGGTGGATGAGAGCACACTGATGGTAAACAGCCTGCTTAGCTAACAGATGTTCAGGAATTTCCTTTTTCTAAGGAGAACTAACCAGTTCTCCTTAACATAAACAATAGCCTATTTTATACATATATGCATATATACATGTGTAGATGAAACATATTTGTTGAATATGTGAAGCATCGTCTCCAAGTACGACACATACCTGTCACCTGTCAGAATCTCTGCATGGCTGAGTTAATGTTTGCAAAGCAATTCTGAAATCTCAGAAAAGAGCACACAGTCGCAAAGCAAATTACAATAAAGACAGATGTTCAAGTTTGATAAAGGCAGCAGCAACAGCACAAAGCAATAACATCCAAAGTTATGACTGACATTTGACCCTCAATTTGTTCATGTATTTCCAAATGTCACCAGTGTTTAAAATTGGTACCGGATATGTTATAAGGAAGGGAAACACAGAGCCTGTTAGTATAAATAGGGCAAATTGTCAAGCCAGAATATCTGCATTTTCAATCTATCTGACATCTGAAGGACTTTATTTAAGGTTTGAACACTAGTTGGCACACAGCTGGTGTCACAGATGTAAATAGCTTGAAGGTACAGGTCCTGGAAAACATGAAGGCTGCAAAGAACCACTTCCAGTGGAGAGCACTTAGACAGCTCTGTCCAGCCCTGCCACAGGCTGAAACAGCTCTGTCCTGAGATTTCTCACTTCTGCTTCAGTAACACAGTGGATACAGGCAGAATTAGCCACAAAATGTGGGCTCTGCATGTTTATCTTGCATGTTGTAACACGGATGCAGCTGGGTCAGGACACTATGACAATTTGCTCTTTTGCCTGTTAGAAGAGTCTGGGACTCTCAGGTTGGCAGATTTGAAACCAGCACTCTCCTTTGGTGGCACACTGCATGAGGAGATGTTCGAACATCACCATAACAGGACCTTTGACTCCTTCAGGAACTCCCTCCTGTGTCAAAAACAAAAAAATAAAAAAATGGACTGGAAAAGTCCTGAGGACAAAGGGAGAAAAAAAAATAAACAACTAGGATATATGTTGTTAAATACATTAACTAGCCTACAGGAACATTTACATAAAACAAGGCTTGTGACATGTAAAATTAAAAAAACGAAACAAAACAAAACAAAAACCCACAACAGAAAACAAAGAAAAAAAAAACACAACAAAAACAAAGCAAACAAAACAACTCTGTGAAAAAGGTTAGAGGCATATTTGATGAAAGGCCAGAATATCGTTGCCTGAAGTAGAAAGATATTTATAGACCAAGATGTGCAAAACTGGAGTGTAATTTTTGCCAAGTACAAATTAAACTAATGTACCATTAAAAGCTGTCAGCTCATATGCATTAAAGATTGAGATTGGGACACAGACCATGCCATGACAAACTGTCTGTGCAGGGACATGATAGAAGTGATCTAGCATCCAACTAGGAACTTGAACATCATCTTGCTACTTCTCCTATGGCATATTAAGGATGAGCTTTCTGAACACTAATACTAGTACAAAGATGTGCTTTCTTCCTTGTAAAGGACATGAGCAATGGACAGAAAAGAGCAAAAACAAAAAGACTTATCAGAGGTAAGGCAGCACTTCTGGAGACAGAATATATGGTTTTATTATGATGCACTGCTATTCTATGTTGCTTGAGGCTCATGGCTGCGATAAAGTTATGACCTCATGGCTGGAAGGCTCACCAAGATCTGAATCCAAGGAAATCTGAAGTATAGAGACATTGAGACATTCTTATTATGAGACAGTGCTCTAACCATGGTGCCATAAGTTGGTGTGTACTGAGTAACTCCATTGCTACTAAAGGAAAAGGATAAATGCAGGAAGCATCTTCCTGAGCACAGTGCACTTGAATGTGTTGCTCCAGTCCCCTCTTTACTCATCACCAGGACCCATACTGCTGCCTTTCCAGAAGGAAAACAAAACCTGTAGAATTCTGGTCAAAGCTGTTCGTTCTCCTAGATCACTATGGAAAATGCAGCCCTAAATTTATTCACAAATCAGTGAGGAAAACATAGATCTGAATTATCTCCTAGCCGTGTGACAGCCGGTTCAAACAGGAGTGGGATGCAGACACACCAGAAGAGGAGTTTAGGGGAGAGGCTGCACCTCCAGAAAGATGACAAGTTGCACACAAAAAGCAAACATCTCCATCTCTGTCAGTCAGTCTCCAGTGCTGCATTTGTTACTGTCTGGTTGGTAAGCTGTTTTCCACACTTTCTTCATCAAAAACAATTATCATATGTGGCCTTTAGAAATTATTTTCCAAAGATAAAACAATCATGCCAAGGACTAGTAAAAGCACTCCACTGTTCCATATCTGTACAAATTACCTTGTGTTTCAGATGATTTTATGTACATTTAACCACTACAGATTAATTAGATGGCATAAAGAAACCAGCAAAACACTGAAGAACTAACTTCAGCTTAAGTGTGTATGCAGCTAATTTGTGGCTTTTTAGAACAATTTTAATTAAAATTACTAGAAAAATCATCCAACTGAAAATATTGGGAGCTTTGGGATGGGCTTAGCATAGTTAACTAATTGTATATTTAATCAAAGCAGCCTTCGGCTGTAATTAATAATCTATTTTCCTCTGGTAATAAATACGGGTAATTCTGTGAAATAGAATATATAATTCATAGAATGCCATATGTATGGAAAATTCATCCTGAAGAGAGATCATTGCAATTCCATCCTTTGGAGAGGAGGTTGTTTTCCTTTTAAATATGTAAGACTATTTTGAAATCAGCTTCAAATGTCACGTCATGACAACAGTTTATGAAAAAGATGCCCCAAAGTGCTTTGGATTTCTCTGATAAAGGAAAAATAATCTGAAGTGACAGGTTTGAATAAACCTGACTTTTCCAGTGTGCCACAGAAAAAACACAAGAAATGTCCTCTGGCTCAGACCAATGCTCCATGGAGGTAGCCGGCTGCCAGGACATGCTATGAACAGTGAGCTTATGAGACCAGCTACTCCTGGTATCTATTGCCACATGCACTCCCAGGAGCTAAAATAATTTTACAGATCATCTTTTAAAAATGTCAGTTGAACAGAGAACCTGAGAACCTTTTGTCATTTTGTTTCCAAGCAGTACAGTATGGTAGCTGGCAGATTTCCGTCTCCAGCCATCCAGACCAAATGCTGAATGTGATCCACACAACCAGATGAAAACACTTCCATTAACACAGCATAAACCTCCCAGCTTCAAGAGCCACAGAAACACCCATTCATCTACTCACATAACGAAAGCCAAGAGCTGCTTCAGCATTTTTTCTACTAGAGACTTCCTTACACTTATATGACACAAATTTCCAACTGTGCTGCCGTAACATTTTTTTTCATGCAGTCCTGCACTGAATTATCTCCACTTCTTTACTGGGTAGATGCAAATTTAAATAAAATGGCTATATTAATCTAACATGATGCATCTTTCACTCCTGAAATATCTAATGCTCTAATATAAATAACAGCTTCAATTCTCTGCTTGCTTAGTTAGTTCAGAATGCAAAGCATTTTATCTGCACTGCAATACTGCATTCAGTTTTAAAAATAAAAATATGTTCTTACCTTTTCTCTCAGTTAACACAAGAGACTGAGTAGAAAATTATCAGTATGGTGCACTCTCCTGATACAATTAAATTGGCAAACAGATTAGATATTGATCTGCTAGCAAACATCTATTAATGAGTTCCAGCTCATTGGGAATTAGAGTTGAAATGGAAATGGATGCTTCGTTTATACTATATGTTATACATATATATTATATATATATACACACATTGCAACCTCTGGTCATTACAGTCACACCATAGTAAATTCATAGATCATTGCTTTTATCCAAACACGCACACATGACGTGCATAGATTGTGTGAAATTACAGGCTCTTTCCCTGTAGGAAGACCGAACATTCACTCCGATTCTCTTTAATCTCCTCCTCTTCTTCTACTTTCTGGTCACCTATTACTTGAATATCCTCTTCTTCTAATATCCAGGAAACACGACCTGCTCTTTCTGATATTCATCAGAATATCCTCAGTGTGTTGCACAAATCTAAAGGTGCAAACTGGCAGTGCACAGATTTCTGGAAGCCTTTCTGGAGAACCTCAATTTCATGGTCTGCATTTTCAAAAGGACGCCACAAAAGGGATGAGCTCTAGTCAAGGAATTGAAACCTGGCTACAAAACCATTTTTTTGTCATCTATTTTATTTCTATATAACATCTATTTTGTCTGGCAAAGGTATAGCATTTGGAGCACGTGGGAACTGCATTTACCAACAAACTCTCTCATTGCCTTCCAAAAGTTACAGCTGGGCCTTTCTCCATAGCAAACATGTCCTAATCACACTCACCTGGTTCATCAACCTTTTTTATTCCCATGCAAAAACATCCCCAGGAAAGGATTCTACAAACTTATCTAATTAGAAGTGAAGCAATAGAGGGGCTTACTCTGCATGTTTACTCTGTAACTAACATTCCATGATAGCAAATCACTCATGTTATTTAGCTACATTCCCCTTTATTCTGTTGGATCTCATTGTTGCTAGCTGAGCCTCTTCTGGCACATTGCCTAGAATATCATCACTATTTTTCAAGACATCCTTTAATTATGTTATACCAGATACCTTTGGAAGAAAACTATAAATACATATGTTGTTAATATACACTAAGAATGTGAAGAAAAAATAAAAAATAAAAAATTGTATTTGTTTTCCATATTGACAACAGGTGTTTCTAGTGTTTTCCATCCTGCCCTCTTTTTAGAAGGTATCAGCATATGGATGTGTTAAGCCTTACTCAGGTAGTTTGTTCTATAAGCACTCAAGAGAGGAAACTGGTCTATAGTAAACACAGATGTTGGACGGAAATCAATCAAAATGTAAGCATGGAATTTGAGGTATAAAACCATTCATTTCCACCTATGAATCTTCCACATGCTGCCAACTACAGTACCTCACACAGCGTGGATCAGGAGATAAAGATGGTATTTTAAAGAAGTTGGCACTAGCTGGATTGAACAACAATTGCACGTATAACAAAAGTAAAAAAAAAACAGATCGTTCATATACATATAATGTGTTATCTATAATTCTTATTCCATAAGTCCTCAAGCTTTGCTGTCTGTTCTTTTACACAGTTGCCTCCCACTGCATATTTCATGGAGAAGGAGGCTGGAAAGAGTTGTGCTTAGTAAATGAAATGTTTAAAAAGCTCTGATTGAACTTGTTTTCACAGACATTATCGCAGCAGAAATCATTTATCTATTCCGCTCTGAGTAGATTATCACTTCATAATTAGTGAAAATAAAAGTGTATCAAAATCAGTAAGAATGAAAATCCGATAGAAGAAAAAAGGATCAAAATGTTGCTTTATAGGTCCAACTGCTGATATAAACATTCAGAATTTGCTGTGAGAAGGTACCAGAGCAGCTGTACATTAAAAAATATATATCAAAACAAAACAAAGCAAGTGCCTTCGAAAATATCAGAATATGCAATACGTCTCATCTCTGCTGTAAGAGATAGAATTAGACTTAATCTCATTCTCATTGTTTTCAATAAATGATCTAATAAAAAAGCATTTCTCTGTTTCAATGACACACAGTACGCAGTCAGTCATGGCATTATTGCTACTATTATCTAAAGACATCAGAATAAAATACGTACAACAAGCTAATGTATCTTGCAGAAGAAAAGGTCATGCAGTGGTTCCACAGTTTGCTGATCCTAGATATATGCACAGTTGTATACTCTGCATTATAATCACATTTCTGATGTATTGCCAGAGCTCATGATAGGAAGTTCATGGTACAATGCCAATTACATGACAACTGTGAGAGAACAGACAATTGTTGATCCAGCACAAAGTTAGAATGGTGCAGACAGATGAGATCTAGTTTGGTATTAAGCTTAAGCCTGCCTGTAGGAAATTAACCAATCAACTTTTTCAACAAAACTGAACTGGAAGATGAATTTTAACTCAACGATAAGTGCAATGTGGTTACAGAATTTGCTGCCTTCTATTTATAAACTCCAGAGTTGCATTTACTGCCTCACTGAATGACAGCCCAGGAGAGATGGCAAATATACATGGAATTTAGCCAGGCAAGCCTTTCTTCTCAATCAAAACAGACACAGCAATTTTAAAGGAGATGAGGACTGCAAAAACTGCTCTAAATAAAACCCAGCTGTATTAATGGCACAAACTGTAACAAAAAGGTAGTTAACACACAAAGAACAAGAAATGGTACAAATGAGGAGCAAGAACTCAGAAATAAAGCAGAAGAACTAATCAGCAGGTGGGAACAATGAAGGGTTAGCTTATTCAGGCACAGACTGTGATAGTAATTTATATACCAAAATGTCTCTATCTAGCTCATGATTTTGGGTATGCATTGAAACATCTGTAAGCAACATTTGTCTCTGAGGACCTGTTTTGCAGGACCGCTTACATAATAGATTTTATGACTTTCGCAGAAGAAGTTATCATATTAAATGTTTCTTATTGATTGATGATGATAGGACCCATCATTAAAATAAATCAAAAATTAGATACTTTTTATGTAAGTCTATAAAGCGGAGTTTCTGTGTATAAGAAATCACAAAAGATTCAATTTCTCATCATTACAAAACAATATAAAGTAAAGCTGGGTTTAACTAAATATTCTAAATTATTATTGACAAGGTAATAGCAAACCACATCACCAGTTAAGAATAGTGAAAATACCTGAAAGACTTGAATGAAGTATACGGAGATAACTAATTCTCTAACTAGGATGCTAAAATAAGCTCAGGAATGGAAGGGTGTTTTCATTTGCACCAACCTATGGAAAAACTTTCCTTCTACTTTTTTAGAAATGATTAATCTTTTCCATTTGGGGATATTAATTCATTTTTTTTTCCACTGCGGTGTATCTAGGACTGTAAATCATATAAGAAAGCCTGTTTCTGAGAAATTTCCTGTCTTAGTTTAGAAATGCACTCACTCAGACTGGACAAGTAGACACATCATAAAAATGATTTGGATGCTTCAGACTTAGTACGAACCAAGCTTCCTGAGCTCCTGAGGAATTTGAAGTTTTTCAGGATTTGGGAGATTTCTGAGGCTTCCTACTCAAGTAATGTTAGCTTTTTAACACCAGATATTGTGCAAAAATCTTATGTATGGAAGATTATGTCCCACTCCCAAATGTTCTCTGCTAAAGACAGAAGCTCACTATTAAAACTACTGAACATAATTTTTTTCTCTTTAAAAAAATTTGAAATCAGGCCCTAAAGTCTCCACAGTGAATCACCAGTGGATCCAGTTATGCGCATTGAGGCTAGAAATATTCTGGGAAGGAAGTACAATCATGTCACTGAAAAAGGATGAAGGTAAGGAGAAATCAAAAAGGAAAGGCATTAAAACAAGAAGGTTATCTACTTTGATTTCTGTCAAATTTCCATTTAAAAAGAATACAGGCTGGAAAGAGTTAATACAAAGTGAAGGGGCCAATAGAACAAGCAGAAATACTGCTGTCTAAACTCTGGTCTAAACATTGTGTTTGTTCAACAACACAGCAGTAGCTATACCAACTCTAATCCCCCACCAAACCACCACTTCCGACCAACTGCCTTAGATACTCCTCTAATTAGATTTCAGTACATCCGAGATGCCACTTCGGAGCTAAAACAAGCCTTGTCTCGTGGCTGTGCATCAGAGAAAGAGGTTTCAGCTACATTTTAACTGCCTTCTTGTAGGACCACAATCAATTCATTCTTCAGTCAAGCAGAAGAGAAAAAAGATACGCTGCACCTTGTTTAGGATGAATCAACTTGGGAAAGGCACTCTAAATATCCCAAAATTCAAACCTATCTTCTATCAAGACCTAGAATGCAGAATCATAGAATCACAGAATCTCCTGGGCTGAAAAGAACCTTAAAGATCATCTAGTTTCAACCCCCTTGCCATGGGCAGGGTCACCAACTACTAGACCAAGCTACCTGGAGCCACATCCAGACTGGACAAAGGATTACAGTGTGATGTGGCCTTGACAGCAGCACTAACAAGGAAAATGTCAGGATCACAAGCTAAATGGATGGAGAAAAAAGTGACAAGCTATTTGTGCGGCAAGAGAGATGGAGAACATGTAGAAAACTAAGTGCTAGTTTTCCTTCTTCAGACCAAAATCAGGATCAAATCTAGGAATAAATGCATCTCAACTCTTACAAGTTCTAAGCACATCTATAGTTTTTGTCTAAATTAGACAAGGCGCAATCATCAGTCACAGTGTATTAAAAAAACCTGCAAAAGAAACCCTTTAGACAAAGGCAAAGCTTGTTCGTTCTTATTACAGACCATTTGTAAACTCTTCTTGCTACTCACATCACTGTTAGTTATTGCACTTTTTTTTTTTCACGGCTCTTATTGGTGAGTAAAATAAGAACAGCAGGATCTAACTCCTATCTCTGTAAGTCTTTCATCTGCTTAGCTACCCATATTAGTCACTTTCCCTGAATGGGGAAAAGGGGAAAAAGTTCAACAGCAGACTGACACAGCAACAAGAACACAAAATATAGATGAAAAGAATGTATGTCTAAATGTCTGATGAACTGTTATTACCATGTAAATGCACCGTATGTACAACAGCAGCCTTTGAATTAAAACACAAAGAACACTTTATGCTTGATTAGTTGTTTGTTTTTTTTCTTTTGAGGGGACACATCAGAGCCACAGACTGATGCCTTAATAAGGAACCCAGAAACCCTTAGTGGAGATTAAAAGGGCTAATGGTTAGATGTCATAATTTATGGATACTGATCGTGCAGGACTTTGACAAGAACCATTAATTGTCACTGTGTAGCTAGCTTCTGAAGTCACATAGTCAATTTAGTTCTAGTTCTTACAAGATGCGGCAGGATCATTAAAGGAAGCTTGAGGCTAAGCACAGATAATGGGAGCATTTTAATATTCTTGGTACTTTGTTACAAAGGAACAGCATGTCATACATCAGTTCTACGTATTGCACCTAAACTCTCAAAAGCAAAGAAAACAGCTTTTTGTTGCCTCCACTGTTATCTAAGAAAGTGAGGTATTATGCTTTCCGCTCTCTCTTGCAAGCCTGAGGCACAGGAGGAAGCAGGAAAAAAAAAGGCAGAGGGCTTTCATATTGCTTTTGTTTGAGGTCTGCCTCACCTTTCGGACTGCTCTTACAGATTGCCTGCTGTTTCACTGTACAACTTGCTGTTCCTTTAAAGTAAAACAATTAAAAGCAAAGGCTGCCTTCTTTCTTACTCAGAAGGCTTCAGCAGTCCTAAGAGGTAGGATCTTTTTTTTTGTTCCAATTACAATCAGGATGGATAAACAGCCAGATAAATGGAAAATACAGTAGAAACTTTTCCCAATCCTCTTTCTGCCTCCTCGGCATTTGCTTCAAAGGAGCAAAACAGAAACACAGTAGGATTAACAGAGGCCAAATGTGCCCATGCAGGCACAAATGCAGAAGAACATTTAGACATGAGGCCATGTCTCAGTGCTCATAATTAGGGTAATAGCAGGATTCATGTCACAGAAAGTACAGAAGAGGCTTGCAGGGGGAGACGGCTCCCTCAGAGCTCTGCATCTGCCTTCACTGGAAGGATTGGTACTTTTATTCTTCCATATGCTTTTCCTATCAGACAAACACCTCACCTACCTCACCCCTTTTTTTAGATATCTGAGACTACTTGCCTAGAGGCTGCAGGCTTCCTTTGAAGTCAAAGGGAGAAATGGGAGCCAATTCATCTGATCCTTTTTATCTCTGTTAAGGAAGAGGTCGCTGCCTTCTGATAGTATCTGTTTCTTACTACATCCAGGCACATGCCTGAATTAGGGCAGATAAATCCCACTCAAGCCTCATTCATTTCTTGGCAGCTTGGCTACTGACCACAGTGAGTCAGTACTTCATGTAGCGGCTAACTGGGCATCAGCCCCAATGGAAAGAAAACACAAATTACAAATTGCAATTTAAAAATTCACCAAGGGTATACTAACATACAAACAGCTTCACAAACAAGTCACCAGAAGTTTTCATTCAGGTAGTCTTATTTTTGCATATATTTTGCTAACTAGATGAAGCTATTTGCTAATTAAGATCACATTCTAGTGTTTTAATAGATTGAATACCATCATTGTTCATTCAGGACCACTTCAATCTCAGTTCAGATGGATACTGAGCTCAGAATCTGGCTCTATGCCTGTAGCAGCCACAGGGTTTTTGTTCCTTCCTTGAGAGCGAGTGAGCTATTTCTCAAAGTGAGACAGCAAAACTGGTAATATTTCAGGAAGCTTCAAAACAAACTAATTCACTGTTCATAAAAAGGGAAACAAAGCCCAAGAAAAAGGTTTCAGCACTACAATTTCCCCCGAGGTCGGCCAATTAATTTTGGTTGTGGTACATTTGGAAGATTCAGAACCTGCTTTGTTTACTACTCACTCTATATTATTTAGCACATTATCATTGTTGACATCACATTAATTAAGGAAGCACAAAGACAGATTGTTCCAGCTCTTGAAAGCAGAGATAATAAAAGACCCAAAAGAACAGATTTCTCTCCTTCACCATTCCTAAACTGGATCAGAGCCGGAAGTATCCCCTGACACAATTACCAATTGTACCAACAAATACCAATTTCTCGGCATCTCTGTTTCTGTTTTGATTACACACCACACAAGAGGAATTAAAAACTGCCAGAAGCCTCAAAAAAGCATTCACTGAATAGGTAACTTGCTTTCCTGTTCTCTGTGATCACATATATAAGGTGAATTTAATGGACCAAGAGGTCATGGGAAACTTCTGTATGAAAAGCAGGGTGAGCTGTGACAAAAGAGGCAGCCCACAGGCTGTGCAGTGATCGGCTGGCTGGAATGTCCTGGCAGCACTATTACAGCTCAACACTGCTTCCTCCCCCTCACAACACGAGACCACTGTGGGGCACGGTTTTTGTAGGAATACGGATCACAAGTGAAGTGGTGCCATCAGAAAAGGTCTGGGAGTTCACAGCTCCTGCCTCCAGCACAAGAGATGGCCACAAATGGTCTGTGGCAACTAGGAGAGTAGAAGAATCAGTAGAAGAATCCACTCCATGGCACAAAATGCAAAGGAAGCTAAGTTGCATGACCCAGCTGTAAACTTCTGTCATTGATGCTAAAGAGTGAATTTGCACTCAACAGCCCCCTGAGCAGCAATGATTCCAGACTGGAGTCATGTGCTGCTTCCTCTGTCTTAAGGAATTGATTTAGAGCAGTAAGGGAGACATACATCTGTGAGAAAACCACTGCTAAAGCACTTTCTCTATAGCAAACCATTCCATTTAAATGTCTATATGTAGATAGCCTGACAGGGTCTCCTAGGACAGCTAATCTTTTAGCTACTCTTATCCACGCCATGACTCTTTGCTCATCAATATATCTGCAATGTCACCAGTGGAAAGGTATTTCCTTCAGTTTGCACAGACCTTGGAAGCTGCTGCTGGGAGAATAGTTGGCTTGTAAAGATTTGATCAAAAGCCAAAGGGAACATGTTGGTAGCCCATGCTGTTCTCTCTCTCTTCCGCTCGGCACAATCCACCCAGAGCGGAACTGCTAATGTTGTATCTCCTGCTACAAAAAGACAGTTTCTCTCCTCAATCCTCTGAATGGAGATTTTTGGCACACAAAATTCAAGAATCAGAATAGCTGCAAAGGTTTCTGTTTCATTCCTTTCTCATATTTCCTTTTCCGCATTTTTGTGTCCTATCTGTTTCCTTCTTTCATATAAAATGCTGCTTCTTGCCCATGGAACTCCCTTCATGACTTCTCTATCTACCGATCACATGGATGTACTGTGGAGATTCTGCTCATTCATTTCATGTGTAGCCTATGGGAGCACGGTGGAATGACCACACATCTTTCAGATCTGCTATTAATATAAAATAAACTATTTTAACACATCCTTAATCTTTCTTTAATAATCCATCCTAAGTGAATTATCTTGAAGCTATGCTGGACTGTGATTGATGGCACCCCCTATAAAACCTCGCTGTTGGCTCAGTACAAAGAAATATTGTACTAATAATAGAAGGCTCACCCTGGATACTCGAACCAGCTTCTTGAGAAATGTGGTGAAAGAGAATACCAGTACTGCTGGAACTGGCTCAGTGAGTCTGTTCTGTATGAAACAAGACAGATGCATTCTACTGCCTGTTCTCATAGCTAACATCTCATCCTGTGTATGCGTCACTGGAGTTATCACTAACTGCAGTAAGGCTGCACATGAAGTACTAGCACTTCCATGCAAACAGTGCTTATCAGAGCTGTATTTGCACATCTATACAAGGTAATCGTTGTAAAGGCATGGACACTTACTGGAATGGTCTGTGCTTTGTGCTACTTGAATTATTGATCAATTACAAACAGATTACCAGCAACTATGAATCATTAAATCCTTACAATAAATCACACAGACAAATAAAACATGCCTAGGGTAAAAAATCTTATCTTCCTCCTTCTGAATTCACCACCAGAAGGGTGGCACAGGTTTATTTATAGCAGGGCTACCTTCTAAACCCAAAAGAGCAATATATTCAAACAGCTGGTGGTCATTTGAAGCAAAAAGAGTCCCTACTCATGCATTACCTTAGCCGCCAAAACAGATATGAACAAGTTTATCCTCTAAAGTAGTTACATCTTTGAAGAAGTTAGTCATAAACAATTGACAACGACAGTAACAGAATGCCTTTTTATTCCTTTAAAAGCCCTTTTCTGCAGCAACTTGGGCAAACAATTCTTGAAAAATTGAGGAGATGTTATCTAATAATACACATCACAGTGTCCTAACTCAAAAATAAGTGAACAACAATAAGAAATAATTTTCACTGATCAAGTGCAGTAGATCATACAGCACCTGGGAAACAATAAGTCTGTTATATTCAAACACTAATCTGATATTGATTTCCCAGGGACTTTCTATGTTTCACTGCGGTTTATTTAGCAAACAGACTCTTTACTCAAACAACTGCATTCAGATTTCAAAGGAGTCTACAAGGGCTCTTCCAAAAGCAATGCCTCCTATTTCGTTATATTGACCCAATGTTGGTGGTGTGGCAGGAGAGGCTGAACCTCCCTACTCTTATTATGTGTTTGCTGTGTGACAGATGGCAGCAGAGGGGCACTCTGAGAAATAGTGTCTGACATGGAAGTGTGGATGGATAAAGCAAAGTTGCAGCACTGAATTCCTCCATGTGGAAAAAATGGCACTCACTGACATTCATTGATAATACTGAACATTTATGGAAATGAAACAGTGGAAGTGAGCACAGTGAAGCAGTGGGTGATGCACCTCTACAGTAGGGTCGCCTCCTCTGGTGCAGACTTTTATGAGTGTGGCACACAGGCTTTTGTTCATTGCCAGTGAAAATGTATAGCTAATGGTGGTGACTGTGTTGAAAAATAGTGTTTTGTAGCTGAGAATTTCCTCTACCAAATCGTGTTATTGTGTACTTCGTATCTGTTGTACTTTCCATGGAAACAAATGGGAGGCATTACTTTTGGAGCAACCTAATTTCCAATTATAAAGACAAAATCTCTAATGTGATAGATTGGGATGCAGGGATCCCAGTTTGTGAACTGTACTCCAGGTTCTTTCACTCACACACCAGTCCCTGCACTGCAAGTCACCCTACACTCTATTATACGTAACCTCTGAGCCTTCAGGTGTCAGTGTGGATCTTACTACAGAGATGAAGTCCCTCTTCTTCCATGCACTGTTGTGGATGTTTCTACAGTTTAAAGCAGAACAGTCCCACTTTTGTCACAGAAATTGCTCTAATTTCATGGTCTTTCAGGTCCTTCTGTCCTTACAGAAGTAACAACATTCCTCTTGGACTTTCAAGTATTTTAAAACTCCCAATAAATATGCGTGGTGTATTCCCAGCAAACAAATGGCGTGTTTCACTATTTATGCACTAGCAAGAGCCAGACTCACTGGTGTCAGACCTGGAGCTGTCAATTTTAGGACTATCAGTGCAAAGAAACCACCACACCACGACTGCTGAGAATATTGAAAAACAAGATGACAGGAAGCCAAATCTTCACCAAAACAAACAAAATCACAACAGCAGCTTTCCTCAGTACTGAGGCAGATATCCTCTCTCTGGTAATATCTTCCTTGTTTGATCTTAGAAGGGTTTTGAGGAAAGATGGGTTGAAAGTTTCCATTTGTCTTGCCTTATCCTAGTCATGATCGTCACCTCTGCATCCAGGCTGATCTGTACGTGCTCAGTGAGAAGATACAGCTTGAGAAAAGTGGCCCTTCTAGCTCCCAGAAGGGAAGGATTTGTACAGCACAGCATTCTGCAGGCAGGAACAGACCAGCCTGCTAAGAGCAGGATGAGAGGGTCTGCTAACAAGGCATGTGGCTGGTTAGGCAGGGGCTCAACAAAGAGGTCCTTACCAACAACTGTGAAACAGATTAAGGGAGGAATGAAGAAAGCGAGGGGCTAGAGAGCTTTGCTCTTAATGCTGCAGATAGTAAGATAACAGTGGGTGGGCCATGACTCCCTTGGTTTTTATGCTGTTCACAGGGAGTGCAGTAAAACACGAGTGCTCAAGGGTCAGGATACTGTTGCCATACCTTTATGTGGAGGCACAACCAACAGTCCGTGCCTGGAAGACTTTACAGTTCAGCACATGAAAAAGAAATCTGCACAGAAACGCTAAGACTGAAATCATCGCATTATTTATATAAACTCATTCTATAATGTACTGCTGATATTAAATGATATCTCTATTTTTGAAAGCATAATTAGTGTCCCTTTCACTAGTTACAGAAATGTCAAGAGCACATCAAAAAGAAAAACAAACAAAAAAAACACCTGGTAACACTGCAGCAAACTGGACCTTATTTTTAACTGAAACCTCATTTTTAACTGAAACCTCCTGACTCTTCAACTAATAGAAAATAAACAAAACCTAAAAAACAGAGTGTCTTTAAAGATGTCACCACTTTTATTCTAATTACACCAAAAATCTGGCAAGCTAAGTTATACACATCTCAGTAATTCCCACATGAATTCTTCTAGTTACATTTCAACAAACCCCAGGTGGATTCCTTTACTTGCTTGAAAATAAAGGAAAAAAATTATCAAAACACATTAATTTCTCAGAAAAAGAATAGCTGTAATTTCAGGATTCCTACTCAGCCTCAAAACAGCTTCGATTACACCAAAATTCCATGCAAGACATGAGGGAGTCCCCAAAAAGCTGTTTTAATCAAATTGAGCTAAAATTATTTTAAGCTTCAGTACTTTGTTCTGCCACTCTCTTACACCGCTGTAAGTTGTTCCCCAGCCAACGAATGAATTCTGAACCAATTCTGAACTAATGTGGGGAAAACCAGGTCCTTATAAAGATGTAGGTTTGGTGAATGTAACACAGGGATGTGTAAAACGCATCCTTAGTCTATCAAACTTCTAGGCCACAATAAGAAAACCAGCACTATCTTCCCCCTTTTCCTGCTCTATTATGGGGATAACACAAGAGCTCAAAAAGACTAAAGATCTTACCAAATTTCCAGTGGGCACAGGTAGTCTGAGCCGCTGAAAGGAGAAATGGAGTGAACAGTTGTGGTTGCTCCATCTACTGTAGCAACATTTGGTGAGCACTGCTGGCTTCTGGATTACTGCTTTCTCTCTTCCTGAGCTCATGATGTTCAGGAGCCATAACAGAAACTAGACCACAGACAGCTTCACCCTGCCTTACACCAATAATAAAAAAAAACCCTTGTCCTATATCCAGAACACCTCAATTCAATCCAATCTTACCAGACACATTACAATACCATGAGTGGGCTAAGAGGAACTTCACTGATATTTTCAACAACCTAATGGAACAGCAATACACATCAACAAGACGTGCATGCTGATGGGGAAAGGGGAATTCCAGTCATACACTACAAAAAAATATTTGGTGGACAAACACTGGAACAGGTTCCTCGTGAAGTCTGTGCAATTTCCATCCTTGATGAGGTCGTGAGCTACCTTCACAAAACCAAACCTGCTCTGAGAGGAGACTGGACTCCTTGTCCTCCAGCCCTTCCCCCTCGTTATAGATGGACTCTGGTTCTGGGATTCTAGATCACCATATGTCATACAAGTGAAGAGAAATGAAGATAAATAACTTACCAGCCAGCTGAGTGCTTTAAAGAAAATAAAAGCGCCCTTACCTGAAAAACATAACAGAAAGCAAAACCTTAATAATTCATCAAAAGCACCAGCATAGCGAATCAGAGCAATTCGTGGTACATAAATTACACACACAAGTACGCATTCATAACATTGTAAGCATTTCCTGAATATGATTGTTCTCTGAGCATAAGATGTAGCAGTGCTAGAATGCAACCTATGGTCTTCTGTGTATCTGCACCTCCTGCATCTTACACCCATCTTATGGCACAGAGAAAGTAAGTTTACCATCTGCAGGTTCTGTGACCTGAACATTTTTATACTCTCTTCCTTAACTATTTCAATTTCACAAGACAAGTGCTAACATTTCTTGTAGACAATTTCACCTTCAGTCCCTACTGAGGATCTGTCCACTAATGACCATAATGAAACATGCTTTGTGTGAGAGCCTGTTCATTTATTTTCATTCCCATGAGTGCCTTCAGAGACCAGTGTTGCAATCACGGCTACTTACTATTTAATTCCCAGCCAAATTTATGGCCAAATTGAAAAATGGATGCAGCCTGCCTGATGCAGGATGCTTTTGTCTGAAGTGTCCTCGTGGAATCATTATACTTGCATTAATCTTTAATCTGCAATTAAACAATCAGTTTTATGTAAAAGATAGCTGCAAACAGATCTCCTGAATGTGGACAAGACAATATATCTTAATGGGCACACACATGCCACCGAGGATCTGGGGGAAGAAAAGTCGGCAATTAGGGCAGAATCCATCACTGGGCTCCAGGTCAGCCAGAGGTTACAGGAGAGCAAAATCTCCCAGATATGCTGAGCATCCTCTACCTGCTGCTGCTCTACGGCTTCTCCCGTACCCCTGGGGATCCACGTGGTGAAATGGAGAGAGAAGCCAGGTGGGGGTGGGAAAGGAAGCACGATGGATTAAGGCATGGTGGTGCTGATAAATCTGTCTTGGCAGAAAATGCAACCTGCTTTGAATCTGTTTCTTTCCAATTAAGAGCCCTGCTTCCAGCTCCGGCAGATGCTTAATTGGAGACTGAGACTGCCAGGCAGGCACTGGCGCCATGATCATTAACAGGTAGTTTGAAGCCATTAAGGTGTTCTTGCTTGTCAATTTCCCTCTCATACACTACTGACATAAACAAATGTATCTTCTTCCTCATGGCAGCAAGCTCGCCTCATAGGTAGAGAAGCACATGTGGTTGCTGAAAACTCGCCTTTGGGCCCTAGGACTGTGAAGTTACTAAATTAGCACCCAAGGCATTTGATTCACTGGGGAATAGAAACAGCTTTCCTATCTCGTGTCAGTGTAATATTAGAGTTGCACCAACTGGCTTCAACAATAGGTAAGCAGAAGGGTGTCTGTTTCAGATTAGATGAAAACTGCATAATTAGATCTTGGTAAAAGATACCTCTGATCACGCGAGGTTTTACCAAGTGCTCTTGACTGGTCCAAATAATGCTAGAAATCAGTTGAGAAATTCTAGAAATCATTTTGAAAGCAAATGTGAGTGCTACCTTAAGAAACTCCACACCTGTGCAGAGCCCTTTCTATGAATAGATACAATACACTTGGTTTCTAATTACAAACACAAGGAAACAGATCTACCATAATACCTGTGAACTGTGCCTTATTATATTTCTCCCTTGCAAGTCCTAATCTTAATAAACCACACGCTCCTTTAGCAGAACAATGTCAATGAGTTTAGGTCAAGCAGTGAGACTGTTTTCTCTTACAAGGGTATCCCAACCAAAACTTACAACCGTCCCATTTGACAGTGTAGAGAAATCACTAACATGCACCGTTCGTGGCTTACAAATGAGCAGATCTAGACAAATATACACTAATTAGGGTAAGGAAGTAAACGGCATTTATTGATTGTAAGGTCTGAAGCACTAGAAAACTGATTAAATATATGTTGTTTAGGAGTTAATAAATGATTTAACTCTGCTATGCCATGCTCTATGTACACCCAGGGCTATGGCAGCTAAATGGCAATTCAGCGCTATAGTCTTCCATTAATTCCAGTGAGCTAATAAGACAAGCAATTAGACTGTTGTCTTCCTTTCAAACCACAGCATTAAGATACTCACTTGTGCAACAGAATGAAGGATACACAGCAGGTAAGAACAAAATTACCATAAATGAAATATTTTGCAAAAAAAAGATCCATTTGTTTAAAAAATGTTGCAAGAAAGTCTCATCCAGCTGCCATATGAAAACAGTATTTTACAGCTGCAAAGTGATCAAAGAGATTTCATATCCATGGTCCAGGAATAGAGAGAAGCATCTTGCTCAAATGTGTGACCTTTTTAATGGACTTGTTCCTAAGGTAACACAAGCCACCAGAAAACTGAAATGACTGTAAAATGATTAACTGTGATACTTCCTTTCTGACAAATGGACTGCTGTTCAAAGCTCAATGAGTAGGCTCATCCTGAAACAGAAAACCTAGGGCCATATGCCCTAAGCCAAGTTTCAGACAGGAAAATGAGAGTTTTCTTAAAGACTATGTAGATGCTAACATGCTATAAACATTGTTCTCTACCCTATGGTGGCAGGTGCTCCTGGTTGAAAAGGGAGAAGGGCAATTAAAGCACCCTGTACCTACACACCCAAGGCAGGGCAGCCATCCCTAACTAAGGAGCCAGCTGCAGCTTGACAAGATTGCAGATCATCCCATAAGCCATGAGATGGGACAGCCTGGGGCTTCATCATCCCATGTCTATCACTGGCCCTAGGCCATAGGCAGTTTGATTGGACAAATGCCACAGTCTTCAAGTTCTGCTCTAACAGAAGAATCTGCTGCTCAGGCAAAATAAGCATAATCATATAAACAAAGCCATATATTTTACTTTCTGATTCTCTTCCTAGCTCCATGTGAGGCTATACTGCACTCTTTCTCATTACATTCCTACACTGCTTTGCAGAATGTCAAATGAAGACATAGCTTTTACTAAAAACTGAGAATGTTTCTTTTTTTTCCTTTGCTCCTATAGCATATGCAATTACAAATGGCGATCAGAGAATAGAAGGATGCTTTGTAAGTTTCCTGTGAAATAAAGATCAGCATCTCTGCTCTTCCTTTTCTTCTTCCTCACACATACGCATGAACTCACTACACACACAGAACAAAACCATAGAAAAAACAGGCACAGTCTCACCTCAGGCAATCTGGAAAATCCACCCCACTATATCAAGGATTTATCTTAGAACTTTATTTACTCTGTTCTCAAAACCTACTGGTAATGGATGCCTACCAGCAACTCCCAGCAATTGTTCTTCTTGGACTTTAACCCAAACCTATACTGCTCTACTGTTCCAGTGCAGCCACAGGATATCCCGAGTTGGAAGAGACCCACAAGGATCATGGCACCCAACTGGCTCCACACACAACCGCACAAAACTGAAAGCCTGTTGTGTCTGGGAGCACTGTCCAAACGCTTCTTGAACTCCAACAGGTCTGTTCCATGCTCACCACCTCTGGCGCAGACCCTGTCCCTAACCTACAGCTGGCCTGAAGTTGCTTTCCACACACACGCACATTTGCACGGGCATCTGGATCTGGACTGTTCAGCTTGGAGAAGACTAAAGGGAGATCTTATAAATGCTTATAAATATTCAGTGGTAGGTGTCAAGTGGATGGAGCCAGGCTCATTTTGGTGGTGGCCAGCAAGAGAACAAGGGGCAATGGGCACTAACTGGAACAGAGGAGGTTCCATACCGACACAAGGAAAAAAATCTTTACTTTAGAAGTGACAGAGTACTGGAACAGGTGCCCAGAGAGGTTGTAGAATCTCTTTCTCTGATTCTCTGAGATGTTCAAAACCTGCCTGGATGCTTTCCTGTGCAATCTACTTTAGGAAACCTTCTTTAGCAGGGAGGTTGGACTACCTGATCTCCAGAGGTCCCTTCCAACACCTATGACTCTGTGAATCAGTGATTTTAGCACATACTTTTAGAGAAGAGATCCTTCAAAATGAATTGCAAGAAACTTCAGTGACAAAAAACCAGCTCAGTGGTTTGGTGCTAGATGCTTTCAAACAGGTGGGCTGTACACTCCCATCACCAATTTGTGAAGCTGGAAAAGGCTGAGTGAATGTTACTTACTGCCTCACTGATCACAGGCATGGGCAAAAAAACAGTTCTATAATGTATCTCTAAAAACAGACTTCTCTATCAGAGGATAACATACCACTTGAGCTTCATTTCCTTGCCAACCCACAGGTGTGACTTCAGCCCTCTCCCTCTCTGCTGTTTTTTCTCTCACATAAATTATGAAGCTTTACACACTGAGCCATGCTGCATATCCTTAGCAATAATGTGATTTCTCTAAGAGTGCTTCGCTATTCTGAGAATGCCAAATATAAACCAAAGCTTTTGGTGCTTTGCATCTGTCAATCAAAAGTCATCAGTAAGAAAGAAGTGATGGATGGTCATTAGAGCAGTGCCTTGTGCTTCCATACTCAGCACAGAGGGCTATACATTTTTAACCAGGAAGCTGCAAGGGTAAGGAGAAAAAGGATTTACCAATCAGGATAAAACGTTTCAAGTGGCACATTTTCACTTTCTGTACACTTCTAAAAGATGACTGGAAGTCAGTATGAGAGATTAAACTCTGTTGGCGGTGCAGGCTATTTATAATATATTAATAAGTGAATATGCCTCAATTTTGGTTTGACATCAGCAATAGACTAAACTACAAAAGGACATTCATACAGAGGTGAGAATGAAAGCTGAAGGTAGTGACAAGTGATTAGCCTCAAGTTGTGGAAAACAGTAAGAATGATGTTCTGTTTGCAAAAATACTGTAATCCAGGTATCGCTCAACAATCTTCCAAAATGAAAAACTGCCTCTGTGCATTTTGCATTTTAAACTACAGGAGAGCCCCAGTAAAGCCAGCAAGTTACAGGAACAGAAAGAAATAAGTGACGTGCTGTTCAGATATAATCTCACAGCTTTGCTATGCTCTTGCAGTTATTACTCACATTTCGGTGACAGCAAGAGGCCCTGCTAGGAGCCACAGCCCCGATGCACTAAACCCATCCTACAGCTGGAATTTCCTCCCAGTCTGTTTACCAGCAAGTTAAGCCTCTTTAGATAAATGAGTTGATCCTTTCTAGCCATTAATGATTTAAATAAATATTCTTCTCTCTTTGAGAGCAAATCTTCTACCTTTGAACGTGCTTTCAGCAATGATGCATGGCTGTATTTATTTAATTGGAAACAAATCTACCCACACTCCAGGCTTTTAAAGGCACAAAGCATACTACATGTCACATCTCATGTGAATAATGGCAACTGGAAGTCAGGCTCCTTGGACTGCAGCCAATAGTCCTCTGACACTGCTATGGATTAGAAAGTCAGCATCTCAGTGGGGAAAATGTTTTGTCAATTAAGAAGCCCCTTTTACTGCTTCTGGAAACAGAAATTCAGGTTTCTACCTGAGACGTTTCCCACTAATGAACAAACTTTTTGCCGAGCCATGTAAAAGCCAAAAGGTTTCTTATTGGATTGGGGTAGTTTTTCTGGTTGTATTGCTGTTACTTCCACCTTAGCTCCCAGTCTGAACTGGGAGACTCACCAAAATGGAAGTATATGCAAGATGCACTTGCAAAAATCAGACCAAGAGATCAAAGCCCCCTTACAAGAATTACACAGGGGTGTATGTACCACTTTTTCACCTTCTTGCAGATATATTTTCAGTATTTCCAGTCGCTATTATTAGTGGAAATGTTATTAGCTAATGGAAATACAGAGAAAATAGACAGGTTTGAATCAGAGACACACAGGAAGTGCAATGCCTATGAGTTCAGGCTACTCAATGTCCAAGGAAAATTAAATGGCGAAATAAACACTTAGAAGGAAAAAGAACATTAAGAAAGGCAAAGGTTACTGAATAAAAGGTGTTCTTTGCTTTCATATCCAGCTGAGGATCAAGACTGTGCACTGTAAATGGATGCAAACTCTGCAACTAACATTCAGATATACTGCACAAGTCCTACATGTCCTGTGCTATTTTGCATTGCAAAAGCAGATGATCCAGGTCAGAGATCTGGTCGTAGATCACAACTTGAACTGAAGCTGAAGCCTGCAGTTTTCTCTGGGTCATGTATTTTTATATTCGTTCCTTGTGCTAGGCTAAAGATTGAAATATGCTTTACCTATGTAATCTCTCTTATTAAAAGTAATGGATTTTTTTTTTTTTTTCCAGGATAATGAGGTGTGAAGAACAAAACATAGCACACAATGCATGCATTTATATTCCACTGAAAATGTTGTGAATGAGAGTGAAAATGAAAAAAAAAATTGTACGGAGATGAGAATATCTTTAACTGATGGTAGCATTTTATACTGCACCTTCAAGAATGTCACAAAGAGTAATTTGCAGGTGCATGGATGTTGCATTTACAGGCATTAGCTCTACACTGGGGCTAACACTGATTCTCATGGCATTTTGAACAATTTAATCTCAGACTGTGAACAAGAAGGCCCAATACATAACTGAGATGTTGGCTCTGTCATACTTCTTTACACTCAAAAAATCAAAGTCATCTATGTTAGCCTACTATAACTTCCTTAAACCAAACAGCGGAGAGAAATACTCGGTTCCTCTATATTTCTTTTTCTTTTTGCAAAATTTGAAACTTCCTAACAACCTTCCCTCCACACTGCTTCCTGTCACCCGTCCATGCCATTGAAAATAATATTTGTAGCCGGCTGTCACAGTCAGCCACCGGCAGCAAAGCTGCTTGGTGCTGCCGTGCCAATGACTGCATTCATCACGCGAGCTTTGTTAGCCGCCCATTGTGCTCCCTATCGTTCTCTGCCCGGCCCCGGCGGCCCCGCAGCGCGCAGGGAGCACGGAGCGCAGTGGGAGCGGCTCCCCGCGCGCCCTGTCCCCTCCCAACCTCCTCCCCGCGCCCCCTCTGCTCGCAGCCCGAGACCCTTTCCCACTTCTGGAGGAATTACTTGAAATGGAAAGGGCTCTCAGAGGGCTGCAGTTGCCTCCTCCTTCTCCCTCGTCTCCTCATTTTCCTCTGAAATTGACTGCCCCGGCCAACCTTCTGCAGGGACGTGCTTTTAAGAACAGCTGCTGAAACAAAACAGTCTGAGCCATCACGCGTATCTCAGCAGCCCAGCAGGCTTGCAAAGACAGAAAACGATATTGACAAGTTTGGAAAGGGACGGACGCCGACTCTGATGCAGGCAGGCACTTGGGGCTTTTTTTTCATTAAATCTTTCACTGCTTAACGCAGTCCAACATATCATTCTGTACCTCCAGAGAAAAGCTTTTGGGGGCTGGAGCCAGAGATTAATCCCTCTGTAATTTCCACTGCTGCTGGCGGTACTAACTGCCAGGGGATTTTGGGGAGAGATAATGGTGCTGTTAACTTGTAACCTAGGTGTAAAAATGGTCCTAATAAAACCAGGAGAGCTGAGGCCCCATCAATATCCACCACGCACCCATTTTACTGGATGTAACAGATACAATCTATTTGATGTAAGGCAGGAGGTTCATCCTAATACAGCTGTTATTGTTGGGGAGATACTCAAATAACTGTCTTCCAGAAAAACTCAGTTCAACCTCTAAGCAAACGTAAAGATGAGAAAACAGACTTAGGAAGAGAACTGGTCTGGATCTTCCTTTGGTGTAAAATGCAATTAAAGTGTGTATGAAATCTGTGTATAATTAAACCGTTTTGGAATGATTCTGTCAGATATTTCATAATTAATGTTTATAGAAGAACAGATTTTCTGTTTTGCAAGAATCAGCAGATAATCAGAGTTGATTGTTAACCTGCAAATATGCTGATCCAAGCGTAATCATTTTTACACATATACCTAGCCTTCCATTAAAATGTAAGCAAGAGATATTTTTTCTATCTGTGGAACTGCAGTAGCATTATGAGGCCCAATTTCTAAGCAAGTCCAGTTGTATTTTCTCTGTTTATCTTCTGCAGTTGTTATTATTTTTTTTTAAGGGTGGAATTCCTAATTTCAAATTCTTTGTACCCTGTGTGACTTCGGGCAAAGATTTTTCTATGCCCTATACTTTCTCGTCCGAAATCAAGATTAATCTTGATATAAGATTAATAGGTGCTTTGACACTACAGTTAGGGTAAGCATCCTATGACCTAGAATAATACTGCTGTCCACTCTGTGTGATGTAACTATAGATACATTATGAACTAAGTGCAAAGTTACTGTAAACCCTTTTTGGACAAAGAAGAATAAGTAAAGATCTGTAGAAGTCAAAGGCCAAGAGAACTGAATACTAGGAATCCATCAGTGTGACAAAGAAAATAGGAGAAATTTAATACTACAAGACAGATAGTTTTCATTGGAAACTTCCACACTGCTAGTCTTCTGTTCTTTCAAATTTTCATGTGGTGCCTCACCTCCCTGAATCTTCAGTTTTTTTGCCCTAGAGGAGCACACTGATGGCTCACATTGGTTTCTATTAAACATAACTGTGAATTTTCTATATTTCAAGTGAAGCTTTGTAAATACAACTGAGCTTGACTGGGGGTTTGTTTAACCATTTCTAACCATTACTATCATTTCAAGAGGCCCTGAAATGCTAATAGTCAAAATAAATTTCTCCTTTTACAAGAAATTCCATCCAACTCCACCACTTACTTCCTAAGCCTTATGGTTCATCTCATCCTCTGAAAGATCATCCTCTGAAAGAGATCAGATTTAAGAGCTAGCCACAGAACACATATGGCATGGATAATGATGAATCCTACTACATCAAAAGAAACATTCAGATGCAACACTTGACCTTTTTTATTCTTCATGAGCTTGAGTAGTCAATACTAGGGAGTAAGTCACCAGTTTTCCAAAAGCTGCTCCTAGACTTTGATAATATCTGCTGTTATTATCAAGTCTTTTCTCATTTATGATCTTATTTTGATTAGGAGAGCAGTCCTAATGTGGCTGAGATTCCAGGTGTACAATGGTAATAAAAGCAGACAGCCCTTAAAGGCATGCCCGTGATAGCTGTGCTATGCATTTTTAGTAACAGTCATTAGCAAAGTTTCTTTCCTGTCCCTCCCTCATCTTATTCCAACCATGCAAAATTTATCACTGAGCAGAAGGCCATCCAAATCTTAGACAGTTTTTTCATGCGTTTCCTTGAGGATTGATAGGCCATTATCAGAAGAAAATGCCAAATGACTGCTGGCACCTCCAGTCAGCTGCCAGGAGCTGGGAATGTTACCTGTTTCACCCCCACAGCTGGCTGCAGCACAACACTGGGGAAAAGCTTGCTCAGGCTACCTCAACGACACAGCCTTGTTTGTCTCCTTCTAAACAGAGCTGAAATCTGAAGGGTCCACAGAACATGAAGAAAACTGAAAACCAAAACTTCTCGAAAGTCAGTTGCAACAAATACCTGACTATTGGTGGGGCCTTTGAAAATTCTAGGCAAAAAACTGAACAACGCTACAGAGGTAGAGGACCATATGGAACTTACTCTGCCTGTAACCAACAGAATAATTTGCATCTGTACAAAAAAGCATGAGCAGAACAAACTACTCGTCTATCTATACAATATTCATAATGTCTGTAACATATACAGTGGTTTACCAGCTGGTGCATGCTATGCAAAATGTCACCTCTGGTGAAATGCTTGGGAAAATGGAACCGTTGTTTATATCCTCTGTATGCTGAATTACCTAGAGACAGAAAAAAACATAACTGCATACTTCTTACCTTTCTAAGTAGTTGTCTGTGTACCACACTACAGAAAGCTTCAAAGTGTACATACTTTGAGAAATGGGAAGCAAAGAGCTGAAGCACTGGATATTCTATTAGCAGCAGGAAAAATCTTTCAATTGGCCACAAACTCCACAGCACAGAAGATTAAATTTTAGTAGAAAATTATCAAATCAGCAGAAAATGAAATTGATTGTTCCCATGCACACTGAAAAAGCAATATTTTACTGAGAAGACCGGAGCCCTCAAAAAAACGTAAAAGCTTGCCATAATGACAGATAGTTCTATTACAAAAGGTACTAAGTGCATAATTAACTATTGCTAATACCTATCTGAATATTTAAAAAGAAGAAAAATTTATTCAATTGGGATATAAACTATTCACCAGAGCTGTGAAAAATATATAAATGAAACAGCTACAGTGAAAACATGCAGTAATCAGGCTATGTTTATGATCCTCTGACAGGAGATGTATAAATAGGAAAAATTTACCACTCATTCACTCGGGGCTAATGAAGTAGAACTAAGATCACACGTACACCATCACTCAAGAGTAGGACATTTGCAACTTCTCAATTTTATAAGGAACTGCCTGTTCAAGTCACATATTTTGTAACAAAGGTCATTTTTTTTGTTCCAGTCTAAACAGTAAACTGTAATTGGCTCAGAAGTTTCATTTTTCTTATGCTAATGTTAATTTAATGAGTATTCTCTACACATTTATGGAAATAAGTGATGAAGAACTTTGCTCTGTTCCCTAGTATCAGGCAGTTACATATAGCAAGGAACAAAAAGTGCCTCCAGTAGAAGCTTCCTCCTCTGTAAAATGATTTATACTCTAGTATATACAACCACAACTCTATGATTTATTTTTAAATTCACAAAAATGAAGAAAATGTGACCCTGTTCTTTCCATACTATCCAAATGACTGCGAACATTTAGTTGCAAATGTGCAAACAGTTTAGTATGCATAATTTAAGAAAATGTTTTATACAGCTAAACATTTGTAATGGATAATCAAAAGTTTACACTCTGTAGACAGGTGTAAATAAGGTCTAAATTCTCAAACAACGGCAAGTTTCCAATCTCTGAATGTTCATTTAGAGTAATGCAAGCTGCATTACTGTGCCAGCCAATAGAGGCATATGGACAATATTCCTGAATATACTCTCAGTTCTGAAAGCTGTAACATTTGCCACTTGCAAGTGTAAACATATTTATGCATTCTTAGCATCATCTTATTCTGCTGACTTTATTCATCTGTAGCGCATAGCATTTTCTAGAAGCTGTGAATGATATGTAACTTAGCTCTCACTGACTGGTTTGAAATATTTCTCATGAATTTCCTTTTATACAGATCCTACAAAAAATGTGGCCCTGTACTTTCAGTCAGTGGATTAGCCCTAATATATTAGTTTCTTTCTAATTTATTTACAGAGCCTACAACACACTTAACAAAGATCTGAGTGTGCCGGGTGCTCTGTGAATACTAAAAAGATTAAATGGAAAAACAACAGTGCCATATGTTTCCAGCAGTGTACTAGAAAAATACTTTCCTAAAACAAACTCTACCCTTCTCACTGTAATGCCAAAATATATAGGAAGCATGCCTTCCTTCTGCTGCAAATACAAATCTCCATTACACTTATAGTATAAAAGTGTCCTTCCTACAATACTGACAAATTTAATTCTGTATGTTGAGTTTTAGAAGCACACTTTACAGATATCTAAAATGGCAAATGGAAAAACTTGTTACTGTCCTAAAATATATGAGTATAAACAGGGTGGGGAACGACTGCATACAATTGGTTGACAGTGATAGGACAAGGGTGAATGGTTTTAAATTAAGACAGGGGAGATTCAGGTCAGATATTAGGAGGAAGTTTTTCACACAGGGCGGTGACACACTGGAACAGGTTGCCCAAGGAGGTTGTGGATGCTCCATCCCTGGAGGCATTCAAGGCCAGGCTGGATGTGGCTCTGGGCAGCCTTGTTTGGTGCACATAGCAGAGGGGTTGAAACAAGATAATCATCGTGGTCCTTTTCAACCCAGGCGATTCTATGATTCTATGGAACCACAAGCAAGGAGAGTATCAGCATTGCCGCAAGAGAGAAGGACCACCCTTCACTTTTGAGCTACCCTGGTTAACAAATCTGCAGATCTGAGAGAAAGAGGAACAAAGTCCTTCTTCTTCGAGATAAAAGGAAAGGCTCTAGAACTCTGTGATTCTCTGTCAGTGACTCACTGAAGCTCTGACCATGCATCTTTAACTTCACTCTCTCCATAGGAACCTGCCTGGAAAGGGATGACAGATACAGTTATCATCTGCAGACTTGACCAAAGACCACCTTGCTTACACTTCAGATTGCCTAAGAAAAACTGTTGACTGAGCAAAGCGTTGCTACCAGGACTGGGGCAGGTCCTACTCAGCAAAGGCTGAAGCTGATCCTCTTTTTCCTTATAGACTGACTGAGAACAAACATTCATCATGGCAAGGAAGTATAGTTTCCTCAATGCAATACTTTATGCACTTCTTAAATTGCTAGGTATAAGATGTAACTATCCACTATATGAGAAAGCCTATCAGTATTTCACAGTATTTGAACTATGGAGAGTAATGTTTACTCCACACCGTTGCTCATATTAGCAATGCCAGTCTGAGTTGCATTATTCAAATGACTATTCATGTGTGTGTTGTGAAGGTGAATAACTTAATTAGAGTTCAGTACGTGATAGTACTGAACACATCCATAAACTTTCTAGAAAACCTCCCACAAAAGGAAAAGAAACGAAAAGAGACAATTTGGTTGATGGCTTGAGAAGACATCCCATAACACTTTATTTTTATACACCCAAAGTATTTCATTGCTGATGAATTTGCAAATAAATTTTTTAGAACAGTTCAAATCCTTCAACTTTTTAGCTGTTGCTGAGGTACAAGTAGCAACATCTATAGTACTTAATCATTTTGTTTCACCGGTGAACAAAGATTGATATGGTAGTCAGAAAATCAAATTAGAAGAAAGAGACAGGAATAAATATTCTACAGTGTTCCTGTACAATAAAACAAAATCTGATTTTCTCAGCCCTCCTCTTGCACTCCGCTCTTCCTCACTGCAATAAAAAAATCTAGGCATTTCTCAGTATATTTCAATTAAAAAAAAAAAAAGAGGACACAATTTTTTTCTGAAAACCTGTAACCCAAGGCATGGAGTAGCTCCCAGCTTAAATCTGCTGAGGCATGGAGAAGTGGGAGGCTGGGACTGAACCCTTCTCAAGTCACATTAGAAATGAACAGTGCTATTAACAGCACATGATGACCTTTCTGCACAGTGCTAAGAGGGGGTTTTCTTTGGCAACAGAATTTATTCAACAGGTCCTATTCTCGCACTGCAGCTGCTGATCTTTCATTTCAAGGGCAAGATCAATTCAGTCACCCTCAGTGGTGACTGCAGTGTATTTGTGGGGGCTGAAGAAGTCCAAGAAGGGAAGGATTATTTTACAGCTCCGAGCTCGTGAGGACCTGGGAGGTGAGTGATAATAGCTATTGCCTAAGGAAAGCAAGATCCAGAGCTGAGAATTCAGCCAAGTTTGACCAGAAACAGCCAGGAAACCTCACCACTCTCAGAGCGTTTCTCCAGTGGAGACCTGACTTCTGTGGCAACTGCAACCCAGCACCACATCTCTCAAAGGAGTCTTTGGCCAGCTTTCAAAGCAATAAAGCAGTGGTGTAAGTATGTCACCACATACTGCATTTATTTGAATGCTGCGGCACCCAGTTCACCTCCTTCTCATGCTCAGCGTTCTCATTTGGTACAAAGAGGGAAAATGAGACCTAGACATGTAATATTAGAAGAAGCTGAAGATCAATGGAAGCCTCTGCTCACCCACTTCCCTATTCCTTTGTCCTGTAGAAAGCAAAGTTTTCTCCATTAGTACTGAGTTTCTTAAGGTTTCCAGGTGCAGAATCCCCAGAATTAAAAAAGCTATACCCATTCACTTTGGGGAAAGTCAATAAAACTACTCAGAAGATGAACTTGATTCCATATCTGACATGTCATTGGAATAATTCTCTTCAGCCTTTCACTTTGCTCAATTCTTTTGTCTTTGATATTGTTTTCTGTACAAAACTTGTTTCTTCAACAGACGCCGCTTCAGTGGCCCAAAATAGGAATGGAGGTTGTGAAAGAAACAAAGACAAAACTCAGAAGACAAATGTAATCTCAATTCAGGAGGGTAAGTCAAGCTTTCTGTCCCACTTCTCACCTTTTTCATATCCCATAGAAGGTACAGGCACGGGAAAGAACTGCCATTATGGAGGTGGAAATTGCAAAGCATCAGATGTCTGTTGCATACTCCTATAAAAGGAAAGGTGAATTCTTCTACCAGTTCTGTTTCCACATATCATTTTAATGAGGTGAAAAAAATGTGCAAGGGTGCAAAGAGCATATTTGTGCATGCAGTTCATGTCCTTATTTACCCTAGAGTAACTTGTTCAAGTGTCCTTAACGTTAAGGGTGACAATGTGCTTCAGCAGTACAAAGCTGCCCTGCATAAGCAGAAACTGACTGAAGTTTCACTGTATTTTTGCCTGTCTTCTACTCATTTCAGGAGTTAATTATCTGTAAGAATGTTCTCTTAAAATAATGAATCCATTCGCAGCTGGAGGTCAAGTAAGCAACTGAATAGAGCAAGGGAGCTTATAGAGAAATGACTAAATTAAGGTTTTAAAGACTGATTTGCCTATTTAAATTTTAGCCAAGCTCCTCTTCACAAATTATAGACAATTGTCTTTAAAATATGGATAAATAATAACCCAAGTGAACCCATGTCAATGTGAAAATATTATCCACTTTGTAATACAACATCTGCACCCTGAAAAAAACGTTGAACAAAGCAACAGGCCTTGATGTGTATCAGCAATCTCAAATAACTATAGATAATGGTGTGGAAAACAATCTTTTGTTTCCTACAGAGCTCTCTATCTCAGAGCTCTTCACAGACATTTACCAAAGATGTTTTGGGATCTTCAGCTACATCACCACCTCAGCCACAACTGCCGGGAAAAAGCACCTATTTCAAGGTAAAGAAGCCCAGATTGCTGCAACATATGAACCTGAAATGTACACAGAAATAAAACTCTAATGCACACAAGTGCAGAACTGCATTCAACACTTGCTGAAGTCACTACAAGAATACTAGGGAGTCTAATAGGGCACACTGTGTTGCATATCTTAGGTTTACAAGTGAGATCACGGTCAAAGCCCAAATTTTTTCTTAAATGACAGCCTTTTTACCATGTACAAGTGAGAAAGAAAGGTTGGCTTCTACACTGAGAAGGCTGTCACATAAGCTATAAGTTATGGATGTACCAGTCACACAGGAAACCTCACTTTTGCTTTCCCTCTGTGTTTTCTCTTGGACTGTCGATAAATATGACATCTATCCTCTCCATTCAGCTAGCTAATGGCCCTCATCTAACTCTGAAACACTGGACTAGCACTTTGGGAAGCCGTCTGCATCCATGAAATAAAGATAAAGGCAGTGTTGCAAAGGCTTCTGTATTTCCAATCTCCCATTAATTGCCCTGCAGATCTTAGTGCAAGGTGAACAAGCACTTATCTCCTAGCAGAACCTCATGAAATCCTACACAGGTGTCACCCCAGAGCATACGGGCTGTGTCTAAGAAAAGACCTGTGGGTCCTTCCTCAGTGGAAAGACTTAGACTCATCAAACATCTTTCCATCCTTACCTGATAATGTATTTAGGCACACAAGCCATATCTCCTCAGCACGGTTACCAGAGACAGCTGATACAAAGAGTCTGTATGTCCACATACCATCACAAAATTAAAGGAGCAAATTATTGACATAAATTTACCACTCTCAGTACAGTACCAAAAGAACAAAATGAGAGATCTAATATTAATAAGGATTAAGAAAAGTTAATTCATATTGCTTAAAACAGATCTACGTATTCAATTCACTCTAGATAGCAATAGAGTCTCATTTGCTCTTTGAAAGGCATAATCAGTTGAAGGGCACATTTTTCTTCTCTTTGTTCTTTCCCATCAATTTTAATGGGTGCAGAACATCAGTCACATGAAATGTAATGGGACAAGAAGATGGATGAGTACATTTGAAGCTACTAGTCACAGGACAGAAAACATCCTGACAAAGTGACACTGGCAGCATAGGGTTCAACAATAGAGCCTGGACAATATTTAGTAAGTGAAACTATGGTGCTACATGATTTGGTATTCTCACTGGGCAAAATCCTTTCCCTGTCACTATTCATCACGTTCCCAGAGGTCAGACTTTCAAAGACATTCTCTTACTGAACATGACCAAGTGACATTTTTAATTCAAGGAAATACGTAAATCTGGGGACAAAGAGGTCATTTGGAGATAAATGGGAACAACCTCCTGTATTAAGAACTTAAAACTACTTCATCAAGAATGTTTTAAATGGTTTAATAAGATTCACACATCAGATTTAAAATATGTTATTCCCAGAGGAGTAATGAGACTTTATATCTAAGCTGAACTTACCAACAGCGATAGGACTCAATTGCTAATGAACAAGTGGCATAACGCCTATTTTTGCAAGTACTTGAAGAATACATTACCAATAATAATATTTATAATTCTGACAAAACTAAAAAGCCTCTGAATAATTGTCACAGAAAAATAAAATACACAAATGAAAAAACAGCATCCCCATTATCTGAGAAGAGGTTCATGGAAAATTGCAAATAAAATTCCAATCACAGTTGACATTTAGCACACAGTGAGGCAAAAACAGTCTTCCAACAAATTGAACTCAACCCCGTCTGAACTGTATGGAAGCGTGGGATTCAAGAGCAAAGCTAGCACTAATATTGAAAAATGCTGCCAGATCTAAATTCTACTGCAAAGACCTACCTGTGTAATAGCCTTACTGATAATCACTGAGTGGATCGATCTAGCATTTTGCAATGCTTATTGTGATCACCATAATTATTATCACTCAATACTACCCTGCTTTCTTCATTAGCCATTAACCGAGATCTCTACAGTTAATCTTTAAAGCTTTAAATAAAACAAAACTTTATACCAGAAGGGGAAAAGTGAAACCAGATATTCAAATATACCTACAAGGAAAGGAACTGAAGCCAGACTTTGAAGTCCCACTGCTGTGCTAAATAAGCCCTATTCCTCAACATGTCACAGACATCCAGCCAGTAGCATGCAAAAGCCAGAAGGCAAAAAGCCAGCTTTTGGCACACACTCTTAAACAGGGCAATGTCTTTCTTTGGCATCACAACACACATGTGAATGTGATTGTGTATTCTTTTATAACAAATACTGTGTTGGAAGCCATTTACATAAGCACTCCTTGATATGTATACTCTCCTCTTCCACTAGATGCAAGACTGCTCTCTAACAGCACCTGTACAAGAAGCATACACTGGTAAAAATGGGAGGATTTTTCTGCCCTACCAGAACACCAAGTCACATATCTCACAATGGAAATCCACCAACGAACAAAATTCCACATCAGGAGAAGGTTTGAGATTTCACAGAGAGTACAAAGAACTCTAGAAAGAGCAAAACATTTTCAGGCAGAAGAGAACTTTACTCACTTGGCTTCCGTATTTCATTTTATGTACAGTAACACTCTATTTAAACAGTCATGAACATAAGATGGTTCAAAAGTTAAGTAACCCAAATGTTTCTCTAAGAAAATACTCAGACATTTTTGGAAATTTCTTTCTATGTTTCTTCTTAACAAGAACGTTTTGGTGATGGAGATATTTACTATCTCTTTATTAAGCATTTTGAACAAATTATACACACCAGGGAAAGGAATCTAGACAGCACACACACTTTCTGGAATTCCTGTTTATACGCTTAAGGATCTCTGTTTTTCCTGACTGTAACAGCAGAACACTCAACAAATAGAAAGGGAAAAAAAAAAAAGAAAGACTAAAAACACATTATAGTAAGCGATGATGCCACCTGCACATTTAGTAACCTTGACTTATGAGAAAGCATTCCAAATACTAAACTTTAACTAATAATTGAACCTCCTTCTCCCATCTTTTCCTGCCATTAAAAAATGTTTTTAACTGACAATTCATATGCCCATGGATATCATAAGGAAACTAAATACATCACATTCGAGCTTTGAGAAAGTCTGAATAATGATTATTCCCCAAGCAGTTTCCCTGCAAGTCCATCACTGTAATATGCAAAAGCACATTATAAGTATGACCCAGCATTTGAAATAGGTCAGCCCATTGTTCCGTTAGACTGCAGGTAACTGAAGATAATATTTTTTTTTCCTGATTATTTCAATTGTTCAGTCCTGCAAGAGGATTTTCCACACAGTTCACCCCTTTCCACGTTGTTTTGTCCTCAGGGCACAAATACTGGTACTGCAGTCAGAGTTGGCACCACAGTTAATTCCTTCTTTGACATTAGAGAGCAGCCAAACACTTCATGACTTTGTGGACCTTTCCCAGCAGCCTCTCCAGCTTGCCACACTCAGACATAAAAGCTGCGTAGATATTTGCAAGCGAAATGGTCCCTAAAGGCATATCCAAGGGTGCAGTGGCCGAACCTGAGTGCATTACATGATGTTATGATGTGGAATACTGATAACCAAAAATCGTAAAACCATGACAACTGGTCAGGGTCTCATGCCATGCAGCCTCAGCTGGCTCCTGCTGGTACACTGAGGACAAACATCTCCTTTCTCCTAAGGGCCACGCATGACTTCTAACCCCACAGCCTCACCACTCCAGCAGTGATGGCTACCACTCTGAACAGCCTACATAGGAGGGTTTGCTGTTTCTTAAATCTTTCAAGGTCACTCCAATTCCTTTCCATTTTCTTAAGCAGTAAATTAAGCCTGACTGGTATTAGTGAACTTTTTTCAGTGATCATGAGGCTGCTCTTTTAATAAGAAGCATCTTCTCAAGACAGTAGAATCCCAAGAGCCAGAAAAAAAAATAATAACGATGTGGAATAAAACAACAACAGCAATCCTCCACCTAGTTGGAGAACACAAGGCTAAGCTGCATCTATCAAATTAAAGGTGCTTGTAGACTTTTGCAGATGGAGTTCTCTCAGGTTCAACTGTGGCACTAATGCATATGAAGCATATGAATTCTACACATGACTTGGTAGGAAGATTACTCATTCTACACTGCTTATGTTGTTTCAGAGGTCAAACTTCATGGCCAAAACCTCCAGGGAATAAACCATACACAGTCAGACCACAAAGGAAATGAAAACGAATGTTTGCTTTGCTTCATTTCACTGATTATTAGGGTTTGCCTCTGTTTATTTAAAAAAAAAAAAAAAAAAAAAAAAAAGGAAAAGGTAACCTTCCTCCTGGAGGAAAAAAATGAACAATATTTTTCCACCTGAGAGAAGAAGGATAGGTAGTTTCCTAACTTCTTCAAAGTGAAACAATAAAAAAAAAAACCCACAACAATGAAGTTCATGCAAGTTCACATCATCACATTATGAAGAAATGACCGAAGATGCCCTTTGCCTGTCCACACCAACGCTTTAACCTTAAATACAAAAGGCAAACAACTATAAGAGACAATTTCCAATGGGTTATATGAAGAAATCGCAATTCTATTTCAAGGCTCAGTCCATTGCATAAAAAAGGAGTATTGGAAAAATTCTCTTTATGAACCATTGCTTCTTATAAAAAAATATTAGTAACCTGTTAACAGTCATTGATTTCATAGGAGAACAGAATGATTTTTGTTTTGATAATAATAACACAAAAGAAAACAAATATTAAGCTTATAACACACAAAACAGCTAGTAACTGTCTTCACTGCAACCACAAAGCAAGTCTGTAAACAATTATCTCCATCTAAGTTTTTAAACTATTTCATTTATTGATGTTGAGGTGATATTTACAGGCTGGTAATTCCCCTTGCTTTTGAAAAAATGATTTGCCTAACTATCATCAAACTAACTTTCATAAAGCCCACGTATGTCTGCACTATCACAAAAACAATTGTACTTGAAATTAGACAGTGGGTTTAAAGTTATAGGGTGAACAGAAAAGCAAATACTATTAGAAAATCTCATTTTCTCTACACAAAGAGGTCAAGGACTCTGAAGTTAAACTTCCCTAAAGCCAAAGGCGCAGGCATTTTTCAACTTCCAGACATGGGACTTCATGAAATCCCCTGTAGTAGAAGAACTGCTGGTTGTGACCAGGCCTTGTTGTGCAGGACACCACAAAGGTCTTACCTTAAGAGGACTTCTGGGTGAAATGGCTCAGTGAAATGTCAGTTAACACAAAATTGGCACAGCTTTCAGCTGACAGTGTAACCCCTTTAATACTTCCCCTCCAAAACAACAACTGAACCCCTACCATATGCTTCTTTGGCAGCTATAATTCCTGCCACTGCTGAAGGTAGCAAAATTGGCTTCCTGACATCACCGATGGGTAAGACTCACGTGAAGCTGTTTTGCCTTGGGCCTGAGGATTATATCCATAGCAAAACACATCAGGAAGCCAGCCTCCAGAAAAGCTAGCTCTCTGAAAAATGTACAAAAATCTGATCATTAGAAGAATCCTTAATCCCCACTGTTAAATTCAAGATGTAAAGAATAGAAAAAACTGGAGAAAATCGTGCTATTCAATACCTCAACTGTTTCTTTTTTTTTCATGGCATTGCATATCCCTGTAGGTTACTGATATAATCTCGGTATGGCTTTTATAGCTGCCACTGTTGTACCCATCCCCTGAATTGTTATCTCAGAGACTATTGTCTGCTTTCTTATCTCATGACTTTTCCTTTATCCTTCCTCCTGAGGTATGCGCAGGAGCTGTATGCCTTTTACAAGACAGTAAACAAGCACAGAAAATGAAAGCCTGGCTACAGTGAATTCAGTGGCAACATTTCAGGGTTTCCTGGATTTTATCAGGGAAAAAAAGAAGTGTTTTATCAACGGCAGTTGGGGTGACAATGAAAATAAGACTTAGGCTCTTAATGTATAAATCAGGTGTCACATACAGTGATCCCCCCCAAATCCTGCTCTAGGCTTTTAGGAAACCAGATGACAACTTCCTTCCATGCCTGGTTGAATGCATGGCCACCAGCTGTCTGGGCAGCCAGGGCTGTTTATCTTAGAGCAGCACAGATCCCCATGGCACCATCCTCCAGGACTCCCCAGGGAGACTTCACAGTTCTGTGTCGCTCTGTGGTGGGAGCCTAAGCTTAGGTCAGGGGCTCTGGGGGTCTGTCTCTGTTGTCCAGCTCCTCTTCAAGGACCAAATACTTGGTCATTAGCAATGCCCCAACACAGGAATCTCCTCTGCATTACAGTTTACAGAAACCTAGTTACTTAAATGAACACTGCTCACTTACCAGTTTAAAGAAAAGAAACAAGCAAACAGAAGAGCCAGAGAAGCTGAGACTGCTAACCACAACCATCTCCTATTCATCAGGGAAAGCCAGCTTTTATGAAGTTAGTTTTAAAGTTCTTTTTACTTCAGCAGAGAAGTTCCAAGCAAGTTTCTAGGACATGGTTAGAAATGCCTGACAAAGTCTACTTGATCATCTTTTTACTATAAATGCCTTGCTCTACTAATATGAGACAGTGCAACAGTTAGGGAAACTCTACAAAGCTGGGCTCTGAACTTCTGCAGCTTAATGGAGAGAAAATGGTACACAGTTTTGCTAAATACTTGAACACAATTTTTTTTTTTTTAAATTTCAAACAGATAAATCAGTATTCAGAACAGCTGCATGGAAGGATTCAGAACTGGGGGTCTCTATTTTGTTTAGAAATTTAGCTAGGAACTAGAAGGGAATACTAGGGATTACAGTGACATTAAATTGGATCTGCTTTTGCTACTGATTTAATTTGATTAGGACAGTTCAACTAACTTCCACAGAATTATATCTAGATTCTTTTCTGTTCACATTTTCAGAGCTAAAAGTATCCTGCCACAAAATTTCTATTAAAAATAAAGATTATGTATAAATGAACCCCAAAATACATTTGAGGTGATACAGTACAAGATGGACTTTCCCATTTCTCGTGAGATTCATGGGAAGAGTTTAGAATAGATAATGGTACACAGCAAACAAAGGTGATGCAAAATCTTTTGTCAGACACCTCCAGAAAAGAAGGAGAGCTAGTGACAACCTTCACATTGAGGAGTAGTCACGTAATGTCTCTCATGGCATAAGAACCAAAAATGAGTATTAGTGGCTGGAGGCTGGTTCAGAAAGAAAATAAAGATCACATTATCTAGTGTATTTAATTCTCTGAATAAATCCAGACTTCACTGAGATCAGAGAAGGCAGGTCCCAATGACAAAAAAAAACACTCTTGGCCTCCAGTCTTCTTTCATTACTGCAATGCCAGCTATTAGGATCATGCTCTGAAAAATACAGAAGTGCCTCTGCTTTCTCAGCAGGCAGGCCTGATGTCTCTCCTGTGAACACTTTTCAGTGTGAAGAGATGAACCACTACTACTCAGTACTTCAAGTAGCCCAAGGGATGTCAAAATGAACATAAAATCAGAACTCTAAAGTGGTAAAAATTTGAGCTTTATGCTAATTATGGAAACCAACACAAGAAGCAAACTGCATAATCAGTCTTCAGAGGATTTAAAAACGCTGCAAGCAGGCTCTACTATCATCTAAGGTCAAATGTAAAATGAAAATGTGCAACCTTTTAGCTTTAATCCCAGCTCTTCTATCACTTCCTTTTTCGAGCCATCCCAGACTGCCTCTGTTTTCCCTTCCAGCTTCCTTCTCTTCTCCCTTTCAATTTTTACTTCACCTGACCTGAGACAGTTTCTTGTTATGTAACTCCAGAAAGTTTACAGTGGTCTTCAGCTGACCTCTAAAAGTTCTGGTGTTCTCTCTCTCCCTTTCCTCTTTTTCTCTGTGTCAAATTGCCCATTTTGAAAACAAAGCTTAAAAATTCTAGCAAACAGAAACATTTCCATATGATATCCATAAAACTGAGAGGAAAATTAGCATTTCCTTGAGTTTCACCTAAAGCTAGTAAAGATCACTGGTGACAACTGATTAGATGCTACTCCAGTTCCACTCACAGAATCATAGAATCACAGAATTGCTCAGGTTGGAAAAGACCTTAAAGATCATCAAGTCCAACCACAGCCTAACCATACTACCCTAACTCTAGCAACCCTCCACTAAATCATGCCCATTCCCTTCAGTCTTTGGCATATTACCTCTTACTTTCCTCTAAGCAGGAAGATTCCTCACCCTTTAGCTAAGAAATGACTTAAACTCTTTTATTTCAAGCTCCATTCCTAATAGACACCAGCACCCAACAGGTCCCACCTAACCTAAGGGACTCAAAGTAGACTTCCTGGCTGCACGTTCATTAGCTCAATACTGCTTATGCAGCATGCAGGAAATAACAACGAAGTGCCCCACAGAGTGGTATGTAGGGCCGTAAATTTCAAATTGAGACAACTTTCATTTGTCCACCGGCAGGAGTATGGACACAAGGACTTTGGTGGCTGCTCAGCGGCACTAGATGCTGCCTGGTGCCTTCTCAGGAGGAAGTCAAGAGCAAAGCTGAGGCATCATCGTGCCCTGAGGACAGGTGAAGAGGCACTCAGGAGCACAAGGGTGCTTCACCAATGCATAGTGGTACCTGAAAAGCCTTTATTCTTAAAAGTGAGGGTTTGACTTTTTGTTTTAATACCAATTGACATGTGCGAGACACAGCCATCAAAATAAAGGTCTTCAGCATTCAAACAAAGGCTGTTTTCTGAGCGGGCCCCCATGGTCCCTGCTCTGCTACCCCAGTGACAGCATTGAGCCTGGAGGAGGGGGTGGGGAAGAGCAAGGAGTACATATTCTAAGGATGTCTTCATTTCCCAGCAGCTCTACAACAAAAAGCTCTCCAGTGCTGAATTGAACTCAGTACAAACAGCAGCAGAAAACAAGTCTTGCTATAAGCATTTGCATGGTTTTCCTCTGCAGACATGCTTTGCTTTCCTTTGTTTATTGCATTTTCAGTACGCAAGCACACTGACTGCCCACAGAATCAGGTAGCCTAGCACTGCAAAGGTGAGAGATGAGGCGAGGATCACTGCCTTATATGAATATAAATTACTCTATCTGATCCACATATGCCAGTGAGCCACAGCTCATCCTCAGTCAGTTCATGTCCCTGACAGGCTAACTTGTCCCAGGCTCTCCAGAAATCATGCAGATGAAAGAGCCAAGGCTGAGGAATAGGAATTATAAGACTGGAGAGTTAAAAAGGGATTTGCGTATCAAGCAGTAATGCCTGTCTTGGCTTAATTTAATTTATCATATTCTGTTGCTGCTTCCACCTCCCACCCACAGCAGCAAACCAGGACTGTACACAGAGATAGCTGTGCTGTGAGCCGCTGCCTGATCCCTGCTGTAACACCTGGTTACTAACATGCTTAGTATCCTTTGGGCTCTGACCTGCATACACTGAAACAAAGATAGCAAGGGGTTTACAGATGAACACAGGATCTGGCAGCAAGCATACTAAGTCATTTCTCAGCTCTCCTTCTGCACCTTATCAGTGACATTTCCCTAACAGCACAAGATGCAGCACCAGGCTTGCTGCATTTAACTCCCTAAGGAACCTCACTCAGGTTCTCCTCAGGGGTTACCCTTTATCTGGAAGCACCAGAGTAGAAAGTAAAAGCATTAGTTCATTCTGCACCTTGGTTGTTTGTATCCACAAACACTCCAACTCAACAGCACAGAGGATAAATAAGGGGAAGAATGTCCTAGCATCTTGCCCCCACCCTTTTAGTTTGCTAATCATTACAGTAGCATTTATTGCTGTGCAACATTAATGCAAGGAATGTTTCGCAAATGCATTCTGTGAACCAGAAACAGCTTCTTTTCTCCCTGAACACATGCAGCCATTCTAAGATTGTCTAATCCCCTTCAGAGTGCAACCCAAATGTCTTATTCTCTGGCACAGAAAAGCAGGCACCGACCTACTCCACTCTCTCCATTTTGCACTTTCAGACCAGTTTGGCAGTTCAGAGCTGGGAGGGGGAAAGGGAGGAGATGGAAACGTGCTGCTGTGCTTTTCCCTCTGCTACTGCTATAAGAAAAAATGATGGTTGGATTATGAGCAACTATTTAACTAAAGGGAAGTGTTCCACCTAGAGACTATCTTCATGTGCCAGAGTAGCGGGCAGCTACCTGCAAGCAGACATTCTTTTAGGATTGAATATGCTTGACAGTTCATTGGTAAAAAATGATGCAGAGGTATTGCCCCCAGTAGTAATTAACAATGTTAATCTTTTTCTTCCTCTCTATGGTGATAAAAAGAGTCATTTTTGTATTTAATTAATGCAGAGGATCATTTTGGAAACTGGCTAATGAGGCTCTGATCACATTACCATGAAAATGTGCATTAACACTGCAACTGAGGAGGCTGCTTCATGTGTAGAGAATCCACTTTGTAATTAGCCCACTGCGAAATGAATCACGTCAGGAGGAACTCGCAGGGAACCAGTCGGCAATGGGCACTTGGCCGCTGCTGTGCCAATAGACCACCAACGCTGCGAGCTGTTTTCTCCTCCGTGCTGCCTGTCAGCAGCAGCGCAGACCCAAACTGCAGCGCTCAGCCTCCGTCAACGGCAGTGTGTCAAAGCGAGGACAAATTACGGAGGGGGAGCGAGCAGATGCTGAAAGGCACTAAACTTCAGTCTGTGAGGTTCCGCTGTGCCGAGGGGAAAACAAACAAAAAGCCACAAATCAAATGCTGATTCAATGGGATCCGAGCAAAATTGTGGGCTATTATGGTAAGTGCTTCTTTCGTCTTTTCTCGTCTTATTCCGTAGGAGCTGGGAACACGTTAGCAGCACAACGATACGCTGCTGCTCATGCTGCTACCATACTATTCTCCTGCTGCTGAATGAGACGCCGAAATAATGGGATGGGATTAGGATCTTTGTCTAGTAGTAAGCAGGAATAACACACGCAAGGGACGAACAAGAAGCACACCTCACCCATGGAGACCCTGTTGTGCTTGGTACCTGGTTAAAAGTGACAAGCATATTCTGGAATAATTTCCATTCTAATTAATTTGCAAATTTAATACACATCTCAGCCAGCACAGACACGCCATAGAAACTTTGTTCCTTAACTTAGAAATACCTGACACCACAGACCCAACGTTATCAGAGACAGCAGTGCAACTTTACTGAAATGAGTCTTATTAGCAAAGCCGAGGGCTCTGTCAAAACACCACCGACATGGTTCAGTGAGACTGCTGCTATATGACTGATATCTTGGCAGAAGATGCACAAAAATGTTAAAAGAATCCCACAGGAAGTCATCTGAAGGGGGAGTGGCAAACGAACAGAAAACAACAGACACCCAAAATACCAATAATTACCACTCGCTCCCCTCCTTCCCCCCCCCCAGCCCCCCAACCAGTATAACTTAGCAAATTTGCAAAAGGAAAAAATAAAAGCAAAAGAAAACAAAAGCATCTCTACTTACTGTCTGCAAAGCACACACATTTTTAGTCTGGAGATGCTGGAAATATCCTCTGCACTCACCTGTGAAACTTCATAGAGCAGTTTGTAGTGTTCCTCTCTCTTCTGAAAAGTGCACAGATTGCAGCCCATTCTAATACAAAACACAGGAGCAAAGCCTCTAATTTCCCCAGCACTGGAAGGCAAATGCACTGACAGGGAATCACCCTGCAGACTTGACTACTGTTTTTCATCAGTCACTCCAGCCCAGAAACACAGACACACCAGTGTGCGCGGGAAGCACCAGGCAGGGCACTGTGTAGCAGCATGCTCTTCTTCCCTTTCCCTAACTATCTTACACTCACGTATACACACAGAGTTTCGACTCAGTTCATGGCAACACTCCCCCTGTCTCTGCATCAGTGCACATGACTACACAGATTCTCACTCATGAATATTAATAGCCTCTCATTGATTATTTATGACAGAACGTGTTAGCGGGGAGGGGTGTCATAGCTGCTGCTGATGACAGATGAATATTCACTAATTAAGAAGCAAATGTACTGTGGTTAAACAAAATTCACCTGTGTCAATACCATCTCTGTTTATTAAGGTTAGAGGGACCGGGGCTCATGCATTTCACCCACGTTTGCCTTAATTTTTATAGTAATTGTGAGACTAATTCATGAATGGGGACAGGAAAGGCACAAGCCAAGTCTTATGTTAGGTCTCCACCTTGTGCAACAAGGATCATCTAATACATTTACGAGATTTGTAAGCATTTTAAGGGAGTGCTTATAAAACCTGGGCTGATGTTGCTAAAAAATTAAAAGCAAAAAAGGAGAGAAAATTAACCCAGATGCTTTCACTGCTAGCATCAACTATGACACAGGCAAATTTAGCCAAAATTCCGGTGTACTCATAAAAAGCACAAGTCTGCAACAACTTGTCATAAAAACTCAGTATATGTGGAATTGCAGGCATTTTACATATATGCACACGCTGTACTGCTTATTAAATAATCTCGCTTACAAGTCACTTTTGGCATGTAAAACAGATTAGTAGTAATTATAGCCCCAGTTCAACAGTTATACCCTCTTGGACTCCTGGATATCAAAGCTTCTATTACAACATGCCATTATATCTAATTTTAACATTTGTAAATTAGATTTTAATGCCTCCACGGTTCTCAGTGTGTGTAAAAGGCGAGGATGCATTTAAAATTAAACCTACATGTTAAATGCTAGGATCGATGGAAATCACCACTTAATTCCAAGTTGACATTAATTCCTATGCTGTATATTGTGTAATCCGTTAGAACAGTTCCACAAGGTAATAAGAACCACAAACAGAGATGGAACATGAAAACTTTCTTTTGTTTCTTCTCTCCTTTATCAGCAACTCTGCTAATCGAGAACTATGCCCTCGTTACAAAGCATCTTTAATCTGGAGGCGATAGCAGGTGGGATCCAAAGCAAAAATAATTACTTGGAAACCAATGAGACCGGTTAGTTGAGATTGACACTGGGCCCTAAAGAGTTGTAATTACTAAGCACTGATGTGCAGCTATGGTGTGGGTTTTTTTTGGTGCAGTTTCCTAAAAGTGCTTTGTCAAACATTTAAAATCGATAACAGGAAATGATTCTAATGAGCACTAATTGTTAACAAATTGGCTTTGCATCCAGGAGCACCTCAAACACCACCACCACTGAGTAGCAAGAAGATCAACAATCATGCACTGCTTATCAGTCCTGCCCCTTGGGACGCAATAATCCTATTTTCTGGGCCTTCATTTTACCTAACAGCCAGGATGAAAGCCAAACAGAGAAACCTACAGGAAAGACTGGACCATCGCTGTGAACTCTATACGTAAGTAAAGCTTGATAGAACCTCTATGTAAATTACAGATAGCTTGGAACTAAATTTTAATTAATTAAATTTAGTCTCCTTTAATAAATGGGCAGAGTCAGGAGGAATCAAATAGTGATGATTAACAGAGCAAGTTCTTCTTACATCAGCTTGTATATCAGAAATACAACATCAAGATTTATTGTATTTGGTGATAAAACACAAGAAGACAAGTTCAATTCAGATCTCTCTTTAAGTCCAAGGGATCCCAAGCCAAAACACGGGGGCAGGTTCATCATTGTTTGAAAGAATCAGCCTGTGTTCTCCTCCACGCTACAGTGAAATGCTTCTTATGCTGAGAGGTTTAAACCCGTGAAGCAAACATTAACACAATCTTTGAAGGTTTATATATTGCGAGGTGCAGAAGGATTCTCAGATGTGCAAATTTTGAACCTAAGAAAGTCAGATCAAGGAACCAGACAACAGTCGTGCAAGGACAGCCATGCCATCTTTCGATGAAAGTGTTCTCTCCTTCCACTGACACAACTTCCTATGACACATTCACAGTCTGAAAGCTAAACTAGACTCATAAAAGGAGCCATGATTCACCCCGGTATATTTTTGCTAGCCCTTTACAATTAATTCTTAAAAAAAAAAAAGAAAAAAGAAAAAAGAAGATATATTACTACAGGAATCTGGTTTTACGTGCACAAGAAACAAACAAAAGAAACAACAAACATGAAATAAGCAGTGGAAAACTACAGTTAATCTTTCATCAGTTTCCCTTGACAGTTTCTTTTTTCATTGCTCTTCCTCTGCTTCTTTGTTTCCTTCTCTGAAGCCGACATAGGCTCTTCTGCATTCATTTATCAAGTGCCTGCCCTTTGCCCATACGTAGAATAAAAAGGGTTCTGTCTCCTGTTTCTACTGCCACTTATGGGCACAGTCTGCAGGGCTGAATAGATTTACTTGAGGAAATATATATTTCCAGGTTCTTGAGCTCCATCTTAAATATGCTGCTTTGATTTTACATGTGGTCAAAATACCAAACTTCATGCATCACAAAATGAAATTCAAGGCAAAACTCAATTAACTAATGACTAAATTGAAATGTATTATGTGATTTTGTCCAGCTGAATTTTACGTAGGGAAAGAAATCAATCTCCTTCCTTCCTCTCTTCCTTCCTTTTCCACCTCCTCTTAATTCCCCTCCCACATCAAATTTGTAGCTAAATGGACCAAGGAGGTACTAAGCCTTAATCAAGTAATTCTTATTCTACATGTAATTCAAAGATATTTGAATAATTCAATACTTTTCTTGATTGTGGAGTTCTCCATGTTCATCACCTACAATTTAATGTTACCTTAAAGACTAAAATCATAATTTACAGTCAAACCAGGAATGCAGTAATGCAAAGTGATGGAGTTCAATTTCAGAAGAGTTACAGCAAAATTTCTGTTAACATTTTTAAACAAGGTGCCCTTGTTTAGGTCCCCTAATTCATTTTAAGTATCAAGAAGATGACTTATACACTTGGTATGTAGTTTCCTCATTGGAATACAGAAGCATCTAACTATAAGCAGTCATGCTTGAAAGTTTATCATTCCAAGTGAGAAAAATTTAAGGCGATGACACCACAAATTAAAGGTCACTCGCTCTTTCATCTTCTTTATCACACAGCTAAAAGAGATTACATGAATGATAATATTCAATTTGAGAGAAGATCATGAAATTGTTGATCCAAACTCAGTGGTGAAGCCCAGTGAGCCAAATGTAGAATTCCAAGTTTTGTTTACCCTTCTCTAAACACATGCTCTCCCCCTCAATTTACCAAGCCCTGTGCATACTCCATAAATTTTGAAGAATCCCTGGGAATTCAGCTAACAGAATAGACAACAATGCAATTTATAGTATTAGGGCTGCAAAGCTGTAGAAGAAAAATAATAAAGAAAAAAGGGACTTCCTTGGAGACTGGAATGTAGGACATGGAATCCCCATGTTCTGTTCTTTCCAGGAGAATTATACATCTGAAAATTATGCAGGTCATTCTGTCTGCACATCAAATGTGGTCCATAAGTGATCCTACGATCAGGCTTAGATGCCTCTTGGAAGATAGGGACCACCAATCATATGGCAGAAGTCCTGTTTATTGGGACTTTTTCCATCCATGGTTTAATTGACATTTATGAACTCTACTATGAAACAGTGGGATTACCAGTTCATACTGTAAATATGTGTTTAAAAAAAAAAAAAAGAAAAAAGGAAAGCAAGCACATGAAGAACCTTCTCTGCCAGGATACCTTTCAACATCAGAGTTACTCATCCTTTTTGCTCTCCACAGAAAAAATAAAGCAAATAATGAACAAACTAAAACCCCTCAACACTTTATTTACCATCCTTGTTTAAACAGGCTTGTAAGCTTTCTTTGGGGAAAAGTACCATGCTATTACCAGGCCTACTAACCAAACTTCTGACAGCTCAGATGCCTTATTTCTCTTCTTAAAGTTTTGTCTATGATACTGTTCTCTGAGGCTTTCACTCAGATCAGCTTCCCTATCTTTTCTTAAACCACTCCCATAATCAAATATAGAGGTGTTACATGATAGCAAATTATGTTGCTTTTGTACCAAACAAGCAGTGTCAGTTAAATGGTCAGTTAAACTCTAGGAGTCTTCTCCAAACTAGGGATTTTCTTAACAAATTCTGTAAGAAACTGGACTTTCTCTTCCTCATCAACTACTTAGAAGGAAACCATATGGCCCACTTTTACTTTCCCTCCTTCCCTTTGCCTGCCCTCCCTCCCCATCATGATATCACATGAAACTGGACTGGTTGTAGCTTTCACTGTATTCATGAGTTTCAATGCTCTGAAGTTACTCAATAAAATTACTCATAAATAAGCTTCAAATGATTTAAAGGAAATGACAATGTTTTTTTCAAGATATCCAAAACTAAAACAACTGAATAGAGTTGCATAAAAACTTTTGATTACAGAAGAAAACATAGAATCATAGAATCATCGAATGGCCTGGGTTGAAAAGGACCACAATGATCACCTAGTTTCAAAATCCCTGCTATTTGCAAGGACTCAAACCACTCAATCAGGCTGCCAGAACCACATCCAGCCTGGATGGAATATAAAATCCCATGTCAATTAAATAAAGCACGTAGGGAACACTGTTAAAACATCCAGAGCTGTGGCTTCTAAAGTCATTAATTATACTCAGAAAATAGACCTGGAGTTGTGGATACTTTCCTTGAAATACAAGTTCAGTGTTCAACCACAGGAAGAGGTCAAGCAGAATGTGAGGATTTTTAGGAAACAAATGACAACAGAGCAAAAACTGTCATTGGGAAACTGCAAAAAAGCAAGCAATGCCTACACCTGAACACAGCCATCAGTTTTCCATCTGTAAATCATTCCATGGAAATGGAAATGCTATGGAGAATAGACGAGAAACACAGATGGAAAACAATTCACTTTCTCCACATTTCCTGTCTTAATCTTTATTTTTCCCTCTAATTCTGATATAGAAGCCATTCCTTCACACATTACACAGAGAAATAATCAGATTTAAAGCAATAGAAGGAAGTTTGCATTTTTTTTCCAAGTTACTGTGGAACTCATTACAAAATCCATTGGAAGAAAAAAGCTGAGAAAGGTTCAGAAAGGTATGAGACAACTTTATGACAAAGAACTGTCAGCAGTCATCTGCCTGCTTAAGAAGTCTGTAATACACTGACTCCTGGGAGCTATGAGACAGCAGTGAGAGAGCTCTCCATGCTTCCTCCTGTCTATGTGTTTATTGTTGGCCTCTGAAATCTAATACTGGCAATATGATATCTTTACTAATTCAGTTCTAAAGCTGAAAATTTACCAGTTCTCGCACAACAAACTAGAATATGTACTAAACCCAAAGTTCCTTAGCCAATGTTAGCTGGTAAAACTTCATATAATCTAACTGCATTACAAGTCCTTACTAATGGTTGCAGAATGACTCTGAACTTTAGAAACGCATATAAAACTATGTTTCCTCACTACCCCTGCTGGTTTCAAGGCTTTTCAAGTCACATATTAAAAAAAAAACAACACAAAAACAAAAACAAAAAAAGAAACCAACAAACAAACCACAGAATTTGTTATTAATTTTTTTCCTCACATCTTCAGATTAAACCTGAGCTCTTTTGCATCTGTAAGAAAGTCTGTCTATAGATCTGAGACACTACAAGCCAATTTCAGGCACAGAGCCTGAAACGCATCGATAGAAAACTGAGCCCACAACACAAAACACTAAATCAAATACTGAAGCAGCAGGAACTGGTTCACAGGATGGGAGCAGCAACACAGAATCCCTGCCTGTTCTCTGTCCTCTGCTACCTGCATCATTAGAAGTGCTTTTTATTTTTATATTCTTATTTACTAAAAAAGTAACACCTGTCTTGTAGGAGTATTAACTCAATGAACCTTCTTAAGACTTTTCAGAGCTTTTCAAAGAATGGACTGTATAGTGATGTCACACCCATCTTAAGTTCTTCTTCTGAGGCCACCCCTGCAGTCTCCAGCAGTCAAATGTAATTATGATGTCTTGTGTGGTTAACTAATTAAAAGTTTTAAGTAGTATGCACGGTGTGCATATCAGTATAAAAGTACGAAAGAAAAAAATGACTTTTGATCTGAGAAAGTCTCCTGCTAAAATGATGATGAGCAATGTGAGGGATGAAAAAAGATAAACAACAGATAGACCAGAATGATGTTTTCAATTCAGGGTGGCTAAAATACATGACATAGAGGTAGATAGGACTGCTTGCTTTCCTGGTTGCCTTCTGGCTTAAGTGCCTTTAGTTGGATAAATCTAAACAGTAGTTCTGTTGCATCCAAGTATTTCCAAAGTGAGGTCAAGATTCTGAGAAAAGTATCCTGTCATATAAGGCAGTATCATTATAAGGATATATTTACCAATATAGACACTTCACTGTTTACTGGCAAAGCTCATTCAAGTAAAAATCTGGAAGGCTGATCAAGTGATAAATTCAATATAATAGATCATTTGTTCTTGCCCAGTGTAAACCACCAACTGCCTTAAAAAGCAAGATTGGGCAAGTTCTTCATTACTTTTTTTTTCATGGTATTAAAGTGCAAAAAGAGAGCTGTACTGAATCAGGCCATAAAATCAACTTCTTTCCACTCTGCCAAAACATAAAGGTGTTGTAATATTATTCAGAAGTTCATGTTACTATTGGAAAAAAATGTGTACAGTTGTAAAAAAAAAAAACCAAAAAACAAAAAACAACCCAACATAGAAATAAGTAATTAAGTAATTTCTTAAGTAAAGTCTCCAAAGGAATAGTAGGGCAGAGCAGAGATGGTTGTTTTTTGTGATCTCATTACACTATAATTAGTATCAGGTCATATATGTGCCTCTCAAATCTGGCACACCTGATAGAATGATGGATGCAGGAGCTGCACTGTGCAGTGCTACAGGAGGAATCATTCATACTGCTCCAGTGTCTGACAGCTGGCTAGTTTGATTTTAAATTACAATTTGAACAGAAATCAGCTCTGTTTGTTGACAGCCATTAACTGACTGCCATAAAGTGACATTAATTCTGTTGTAGCCAGAGAAGGTTTTCTAATGATCTAAAAGCAGCACTCCCTCCTATGAAGGTTTACTTTATACCCTGTTCGGGCTTTCTAATGCGTAAAATCTCTGCCAACGCACCTGCTTTCTAGAACATCATTAGGTAAAAATCCCAACGAAGTCCAATCAACCTGGCTTTAGTTACCTTGCCGTCTGCTCTATAAGAAAACTAATGTTATTAGCTGTGTTTTCCTCTGAAAATTGCTGGTGTTGTGTTACCGCGCCAGCTGTCTGGGAGGTGCACGGGGCTGCTGGACGCTGCCCTGGGCCTGGCAAGCTCCCGGACCTCATGCTGGCACCATGGGCTCCCCATGGCAGCTGCTCCACCAGTGTGGGGGCAGCAGGACCTCCCAGCACAGCGAGCCCTGCCGTGCCAGGCAGCCCCACAGCCTGCTGCGCTCACCCAGGCCTTCATAAAGCAGAAATGCTCAGGTGTGGGATGTGGGATGTGAGAAGGGTGAAGCAACTCTTGAAGGCCACATGGATAGAAACAAATGAAATCTGATTAACAAAGCCTCTTTTTTTTTTTTTTTTTTCTTTTTTCTTTTTCCTGCTGTGCTTTCTTGCAGAACGAAAATTAGCATAGCAAATCCTGCTTTATCTCAGAAGAGAATTTCAGATGCTTAATCTGAAATCTGCTGTTTCCTCACAGAACAAAGAGGCAAACCAAGGAGCTTTTCAGCTTTAGAGGGACATTTGTCACAGGTTGGTAGTTTTAGGGGACAGGCACTTGCCTTGGCGCCCAGCAGTGGTGACACCCACATCTCTGCTGCCGTTCTCTTTCTGCCTTACCGCAGCACTCTGGTGCTGCTGGTTGGTCCCAACCCTCTGGACAGGTGAATCTTTCTGAATACAGTTTCCTAAAGACTAAATCTGCTGGAGAAAAGTAGCCCAAGTTCTGTTTGCAGTACAGGAAAAGCATTCAGTCATACTACAGTCGAATGGTGCAATTAAAGTGAACAGTTTAACTGATACTTGGTATAACAGCTATCAGAAACACAACAACAGAAGTGACAAAATCGCTTAAAAGAAAACTTGAGATGGGTGGCAGAAACTTTAGGGTCTCATTCACTTTACCAAGACTGAAGTAGTTAAAAAATCCCAACGTATGCTGAAGATGGACCTCTCAGTGTCTTTCTTCACCATCAATTATTAGTGGATGTAAAAGTAGCAACACAAGTGCAATTCATTGGGGATGAAAACCCTTTCCAATTAAGTTTTCACAGTGTGAAAACTATCTCCCTGAAGTTTTTACATTTTAGATTTCAAAATATGCTCCTATTGAAATGCACTCTCAAACCGTGAGTGTATTTTCATTGTCAGTACCAGCCACAAATAAAGATAAAGCACGGAATAGAGAATTATGGTGAGAAATTACACAAAAATCTGCTCAAAAAATTTCTGCTCTGTTAGTTCTCCATTTGTATTCTCTCCAGTCCTAGAGTTGGGAAAAAGGAAGCATCCCTATATTTAATTGATTTTTTTTTGCTTATTAGAAATGTCAACATGCTTTGTCCAATACAACAGCATGTGCCTTTGTTATCCTTGTACACTACCGAAGGAGGTTGAATGTTTTTGGAGACATTCTTTGGAGATCTCCATCTCAAAAAGCTCCAGGCCACTTGCACAACATTTATCAACTGCTCTAGCAAGGCAGATGTTGTAATTACATTTGCAAGAGTTTAAAAATGCTGTCACACTGACACCTTCCCTGTGCCCCTGAAACTACCCATCGACTTTGCCCAGTCCAACAAAGCACTCCGCTGTAATATTGGAACAGATAGACCTAATCTTACGTACTTCAAAGACAATTTTAGTAGTACCAAATCATTTACGTTCAAAAGGAACACAGTGTGCTTCAGGACAGGTTGGCATCTCCTGTGACTAAATCTGATCATATTCCTACTGGTTTGTGAGAACTCAGCCCCCACATTTTCAACTCTTCGTTTTTAAAAGGGGGAGCAAGATTCTCTCATTTACCACAGGAAAGAAAATGACATCTGTGAAAAATGAATTTGCTTATCAGGCTTCAGACTACAGGAAGCATGCATGAGAGTATGTACTGGAGGGAAAAGCTGCACATTTCCAAAACTCCCTTATATTTCATTTTTACAGAAATACAACTCAAGAAACAGACAAAAAAAAAAAGTAACCCCCCTCCCCCCCCCCCTCCCCCCCCCCCCAAAAAAAATAAAATCAGAAAGACGTTGGAATAGAAGGGGAACTATTTAAGCTCTCAAAGTCAAGACTTGTTTCTGTCATTGGTCCTGTAGAGATATAATGCAAATCATAGATAAATAAATAAATAAATAATAACATAAAAATCAAGCAGAATAATGGACTGATTTTTCTGCAAGACCTTCAGTTCTAGGCTGAATCTCTTTCATTTCTGTTGAGTTCTTGTGTAGGACACTAGGATTATATGCGTCAACCTAATTCAGTGATAAGAAAATCCTTACTATAAATCCTACCGTGTGGGACAAATCTGTCAAGATCTTGATTATCAAAACAAATGAACAGACAGTAAAATGTGACATGCACAGCATATACTTTACATGATAAATTAGCCCTTGCAAAACTGACAGACATACTGTATTGGGATGGTAAGGTTGCTATGGAAAACAATGCTTTTCCTTCCCCAGCTACTGAACTACAAGTTTCTAAGGGAGTGATTGACTACTAGCAAAAGATAACAAATTTTCTGTGGTTAAACACTACCTGCATATAACAGACATATTTCTGTAGTGTTCTTCAGAAGCTAGTACCTCAATGACCTCAAAGTGTCACTGGAGTGACTATAGCCAGAAGCTGTAAAGTTGTTCTCTCTCCCTTCAGTATATGCTTTTAGTGATTTACACTAATGCTTTAGGGATTCAAATAGTGATGGTCAAATAAATTAGAAAATGTAATTTATCATGTGCTGAGCAACAACATTGTCAGCTCAGGGAAAGCAAGAAACTCCTGTCTCAAGTTAGAAATATGAAATACAACTTCAGTTACTTTATCTATCCGAAAGTTTGGATGCTATTCATTCCTCAGAACTAAGTTAACATGTAAGAACAGAATTTCTTCTTCATATATATATATATATATATTCACACTTTCTCTTTGAATAAAAATTGTGAGAAAGCTCAATTTTCAGCATACTTCACATCCAAGATGGTGTTTGAAACAGCTGAAGCAGGAAACATAATGAGGCATTCAAAGCAACAGAGCAAACATTAATAAGAATTTAGTAAATCATCTTTAAGAGTTATTTTCCTCAACAAGTCATAAGCATGCAGTCAAGAGCTCTCCTGCACAAAAACTAAAGCTCCAGAGAGACTAAAAGGTGATTGTACGTTCCTGACCTAAGACGTTCAGAACCCAAATCACAATGGACTCCCGTTTGCTATAAAAGAATAATACAAGTCTCATACAGTAATCCTGACAACTTTGTGGATTACGTCTCCTGGAGCCCTGTCAGAAATTCAAATTAAATTAGTTTCTCCTGGCTTTCTTAGCAAAATCCAAACATAACTATGTTCTAGTTGAGCCCAAAGGAAAAGTGGATGCCAGCTGATCACAAACTCTCATTTAGTTGTTAATTTCTCTGGTTATACGCATCTTCTTCCTTTTAAGTTATGAAATATATGTGTTTGTCACTGTCCAGTAAGGCTCAGACCCAGCTATGCCCACATCATATCCACCATGCAAACTGATCAGGTGTCTGTCTACAAGGTGTTTTGCCATCTTTCTACTTGCTGTTGCAGTCAATCAAAAGGTCACAAGTAAACTGATAAAATTAATCATTTAGGTGCTTTTTCAAACACATGCTATCATAATGGAAAGTTAAGTGATAAAACAAGGGTGACAAGAAAAGGTCCTAAAAATCCTCAGCAATTTCATCAAAGCTCTGTCTATCCTATTGATAGAGGAGAATAATTTGAATAAAGACTTATTTCTATTTGAGATAGTTTTAATTATCTTAGGCACAAGCAGAAGAGAGAACAAGTAAAACAAATTGGTTTTAACTATTAAATCTTAGCTTCTGTCAAAAAAATCTTCTACATGTCAGTAAAATATTTACATGCCAACAGAAGTCAAGTTTCATACAGAACTTTTCATACAGAGGTATCAAATTATTTTATAAATTCAGGTAACTTTATCACCAATGTACAAATATATGAATAATACAAAAAACGAGCACAATACTTAAGTACTACAAGTAATTGCCAAAATGTAGTTCAATTGTGCAAATCAGCAAGAAACTTAAAGCTGAGGGAGCTACCCAGCACCAAACAGGGTGACTGCAGAGCAATAGCACAGGAGAGAATAGAACCTAGGGGATTTCAGAAATTGTTTGGAATAACAACAATAACAAAATCAAGATCTTTTTCTATGCTTTGAAAAGAAACAAAATCAGTGTGACATTAAACCCAATTTTAAACAAAAAAGGAAGTCTCTTTGCAGGTGATGCTTGCAATAAGCCATGTAGAACACAAAATAAAATTGGCAGTAACTTCCCACTGGCAAGACAAATCTATGCAGTTTATCTCATTTTCTCATCTCCTTCCTTTACTGTACAGTGAAATTTCACTTTTGCACATGTTGCTCCTTATTGTACTGTTTCCTATGGCCAAATTAAATTCTGTGCCCCACCATAACTCAGTATTTGTTTTCCCACTCATCCATTCATTACTCTAAACTTCACTGCTTTTGCACAAAATGTTCTTCTCCTTCCCAAGTCTCCTCTGCCTGATTTCCCTTCACCATTGGTTTCAAAATTTCTTCATCTTATGCATCTTAGTAGGAGCTGAACTCTAAAATACCCCCTTGCTAGGCAGAAGGCCACAGAGGAGACTTGCTAGAGTACTCCTGTGGATGGTCCCAGCTTGGGAGCTATTGTAAGCAACAGCTGTGTGCCTTCTCTCCTGTGCACAGCAAAACAAACTGGGATGCGTGGGTTGCTGGTTTAATTGATTTTTTTTTTTTTTTTTGGTCTTTCACCCTGCTTCAGATGTCAGCGTGATCAATGCTATTTCACACTCTCCAGCGCAAGCTCTGCTGATCCAACCCCCAACTAAAAATACATTGTTCAAAGCAGCACCAAGGGAGGCAATATTTATCCCCCACAACGCATAGGGAATGTCACGTTACAACTTCCTCTTTGCTTTCCTCTTTTATTAAGAGAGGCGTGGAAGGAGGAGAGGGAAAAGGGACTCATAGGACAGAAAGGAGAGCCAGTATTGGAAACTGATGTTGTGTGTTTACCCACTCACATTAAGTATGGAAGAGGCAGTCACAGTTCATGCTCCCTGAGCGCTCTTGCAAATTCTCATCCTTTCCATCTTCCAGTGGGTGACAGAAAATAGCAGTTACTGACAAATTCTAGGGGAAAGCACAAGACCTAACAAATAAATAAAAGATGTATCCATATCTATAGAATGCCGTCCTTCAAGTCCACACAAAGTACCTATGAGAATTCTCTTAGGAAGCAGTGGAAGCTGCCAGTTCCATTCATAAAGTTAAATAAATGGATTTTCCTACTTCTTCCCTGCATTTCTTTTATAATCTGAATAAAAGTTATGAACAAGTAACACAGCAGAATGTATTAATTCACCCATACAAGGCATCCTTTCCCTTGCCAAGCACTCCAGTAATGAGTGAGGTAACTGGAAAGGCCATCTCTGGGAAAGGGAAACATCTCTGCAGGAGGTACCTAAGCGCCACGAACACAAAGAAGTAAGACTGGTTTTGTCAGTTAGTTCCATGGGAAAACATTACATTCTATAAAACTGACAACCTGCTACATGGACATGGTGTGAAAAGCCACTTGGACCACTCCAAGAATCTTTTTGTTTCCTCTCCATTCATCCATTCCTATTTCTTTCTCTTAGCTTGTTGTCTTGGTGTGCTTTTCATGGAGAATAGTCTCTCAGTCCTCTTCAATGGTGGGTCTACTGTAAACTCCTTTTGTGCCTTCTCCACATTGTCCCCATTGTTTTTCTATGTGGAATAAAAAAATCTCCCTGAAAGGTTGAGCCACGTTATAGCTTGATTATCATCAATCATATCTGCTGATCATTTAAATACTTTCTGTTTTGAGTTTTGCTGAGATCACTTCTTTTTTTTAACCACTTCTCATTGAAGGTGGGCATCTTCACTAGAGACTCTGACACACAAATTACATCTGATACTCTCTCATATCATTGCTCCTCTTCCCAGAGTCCCTTCTTTCCAAGCCCAGCTTAAGTCTTCCACTGGTACCCCTGCTGCTATTGATGGAACTCTACAGTGCGAAGATAATACATTCTGTACCAAACTTCTGGCATCTCATTCATAAATCCCTATTTCTTCTAGGGAGTCTTTCTACATCAGATTCCTCACAATGAAATCTCTATTCCTCTGCCTAAGCTGAGTTCTGGGCTGCTCCATAGATGGGCTGTGACACCTTCAGATGCACTTCCTGAACCTCTGTCATCTGGTTCTGAACTTACTATGTTCCGAAACTCCCAAAGAAATCATTTCTTCACCCACTTTCACACAGAATTATTCCAGAAACAGATTTTCTAGACCAGAAATATGAATCCAAAGCTTTCAGTGCAAATGGAAGAATGAAATACACTCTGCTTCTGAGATAACACTAACACAGCTCCAACCCAGGAACTGTGCCTTGCAAAGTGTTTCTGCCAATTTGAACAACTGAAAACAATTTATGCAGAAATCACAGGCTGAGAGTAATCAGATGTGCCATATTCAAACAAGTTTTCAAAACTGCTACATGCTTACTTTGGGAAACCACAGCAGAGCATTATATGATGAAGAGCTTGACGTCACTTCCCTAGAAGCTCTCAGTTTGACCTGTGGGTACTAAATGAGAAGAATCATGCTGCCTTCTCATTTCATGTTGCATGAAGTATCCTCTCACCTGAACACTGACTACTACTCTTTCAGAATTTCTTATCATGAGGTGCTTGCAGAAAATCATAAAAACCACTTCAAAACATTCCCCAGGATAAAGCAGAACTAAAACCATTATTTGACACCTCAGCCTATAGCCCTGCAAGTGTCTGCTCTGGACCATCAGCTAACTGGACCTCAGATGTAATGAAATAGCCAACTGGAAAAGAGCCAACGTATCTTTGTGCCCCAAAATTATTTCTAAAATAAAAAATAAACTCTTGTTACAAATTAGGAGTTTTCTTTCAAGTACTGTTTATAGAGTGATAAGAATTACTCTTCCCAAGCCTCAATTTCAAATGCTTTTTATTTACAATATAACTTTCTACAGATATTAGTGCTTCTTTTTTTTTTTTTTCCTCTCTCAAAACAGATAAACACTGCCAAAGTAATTACTAAATACGTCTCTCTCCACATAGCCAACCAGGGCTCAATTTTGAAAACTTGCGCTATTAATAAATGACACACCGTAGTAAACTAATTGTATGTAAAGTCAATGGGTGCACGTTTAAGAATTTTAATTACTGCTCCATGATTGCTTTATATTCAACACATAACATCCAGGTAACACAGCCTTTATGATGATAAGCAGTTTAATTAGAAAGCCAAGATAAGAAAAAATGCCTTTAAGTTACTGAATTTGCTTATGCTGGCCATGTGATAACTTGAGTGCATAGTTTCCCTCGGTATTTTAAAATGTGAAATGTTAATTCTACCCAAACCTTTGTTTCCTCACACTGTTCCAACTGCTTTGTGTACCATTTGCTTCTCTCTGTCACGTCTGTCCACAGCACAGGTTCACTGGAAGGCAAAGCCCAACCTGCCCCTACGCTCTGGCCAGCCCACCCTCTGGGTGGCACACAGTGTTCCCTGGCAGCCCCACAGGCTGAGACAACCATGGGCTGCCCACAGCACACATACCCTCTCAGCAAACTGTCTCAGAGGATGGCCATTGATTTCCTAGTTATTATGAACACGAAATTATTGAATGACAGATGATAGAGTGTTAGGTCCTACAAGTATTTTCCCAAATGGTTATCTAGCCAGGGTTGCCGTGGCAACGATGCTGTTTGACAGCGCTTATGACAAAGAAGCCTTTGCTCAGAATTCAGCTACAAAATCACTCCTTGCTTCCTACCTTGGACCCACAGAAAGTGGAACAAGCTGCAAGGTGAAGGGCTGAGCACTCCCCAACCCTCCCCAGTGTCTACAGACACAGGCACAGGGCTGCCAGAAGCCCCAGGAGAGACCTCTGCCCTGGGTGGGCACAGTGCTTCTGCCCAAGATCACATTGATCCCTGTAACATAAATTAATAGGTCTGACAGTGCTAAATCCATGGGGAACACGAGTTCTGCATAAGGACACACTGCTGATTATGCCTAGGAGAAGCCATGCTCGCAAATCAGCCATCGCTTTGCACAGCAAAAGGCTGGATCACTTCTTGCCAACAGGCTCCTTCTGTTGCAGGGACATGGTGAACTTCTCATTTCTCTCTCTCGTTTTCTTAATCATAATAAATTAAGTTTTCGTACATAATGGTTTATTTATTCACAGGCAGTTTCACAGTTCCAAGCATGGTCACAGCTCCTTCCCCTTAACCCACAGCAGAACACCTGCCCCTTTCCCCCAGCATCCCCTGGCTGCGGGCCCCCAACGGAGTTCCTGGGTAGTGCTCCCTGTAGAGTGTCTCTCTGTTTGGGTGCAGAGCCTCAGCTCAACATCAAAGCAGCACAGCAAGGAAGCTGCAAAGGCTTAGATCAAACAAGAAAAGCAAAGCACAGGAAAAGTTACACCTCTGGAATATCTGCTTAAGTTCTCTTTCAATTATAGCCCTTCTACCTTCAAGTCATGATTATGGCTTTTTTGTAAACCCTATTTCTACTGGTAGGACACAGTCCAAATATCCTTAAATGAATTTCTGCTACAAACTTTTTCCAATGGCCATCACCTTAGTCCAACTTTTCTGATGATTCTAGAACACATCTCCCTTATGAGTTTCTGACTCACAAAGAAAGTTGCTTCACGCGAAAACAGAATTACAGACGAACACAAATTTCCAATTACAGGTTGTTTTTCTTAAGCCAACTCACCCACAGTTTAATTCACTGGTCAGTTTTTCAGAAACTGAATTACGAGGGAGGAATTTACTGAAGAACTGAGAAGCTCCGCCTCCTTGCAGTGAGCTATCACAACCCTGTAGATTTTGGTGCCCAAGGGGGTCCTGGGTCTCTGCTCTTCACCCCCCTATCTGTGCCACTTCACAAGCCAGTACATGGGTGGGAAGAGGGTTATTGAAATGTGGCTGTTTTCAACAAGTGCCAAGTTATCAGAACAGAAGGCAGAAAAGTACACCCTGGAAAGCTGAAGGATGCCCTGCTATGAAAAAAATAAGTTAAAAATGTGACAAATAATCCCTGAGGTCTTTAATGAATGAGAGATCTTCCTCCACTCG